>NC_135889.1:84195335-84800988 GCF_964194155.1 Cetorhinus maximus
GGTGGTGGTGGTCAGTGGAGGGGGATGGCAGTGGCGGTTAGAGGTCCACTGATGAAAATTAGACCGAAGAAAAACACCCATCACTAAAAAAGTACTAAGCCTATCTGATGTAGCAAGCACAAGATGAACTGATGACTTCAGTTCACAAGAAAACTCCATGAATTATAAGGATGAAGAAAAACAGGATTTGCAGAAATCAACAAGATTACGGTCAGAGATTATTAGCTTTTTCACACAATTAAGACTTCCAAATCAGTCCTGAACAGCCCTTCAGGTTTTGCTGCTATTCCATGTTGACAATAAGCACAGCAAGTTACTGAAGCAATTCCTTGAATCAGAAGATACTCAATAGTACTTGGGAGTTATCTTGCACATAACATTGCAAGTTATTTACCATGATCTGTGCAATACATACAAAACATTGAAGATCAATTTATACAAGGTGGAGGCCACAGTTAAAGAAAAAAAGCATTGTGCGCAGTTTTGGATGACCATTATAGAAAACCCTTCAGAATGTTATGAAACAAATACCAACATAATATTTTAAAACAGAACCAAAAATCTAGTTAATAAATTATTTAATATCTCCTTCCGAAGCAACTTCACCTCCCAACCAAACATCACAAATATAACTTGCACTTGTGAATCACTCATACGTGCCATTTAGTTACCTTACCTTATGGCAAGAATGAGACATACTTTAGAACCTCTCACTTTTGTGCAAGACGAGCATTACAACAATAAATCCCCTCACTTCAATTTCAGTAACATTACTAGTATAATTCATTATGGCTTAATTTACTGCTAAGTGGGCACAAAAGCGAAATCAAGGGCTGAGTGTAATCCATTAAACAATAATATTCTGAACTAAATCAATACAAAACACTAGCCCAATTTACACAAACAGCAGGATGCTGAAGTTATCCAGCTCCAATCCAATAAAAACTTCAGTTAGTATGATACTGCAAACAAGATAACTCAGCCGTGACCTCAAGGGGCAAGGATAAAGAAAGAAATATTCTAAAAATCAATTACTAAATTTAGCATTTAATAGGGAATGAGCTGCTTCCTAAATGAGCTTCAGAGTGCCCCCCTCCCCATTAACTGAAATATTTTTAAAAAGGGCCATTTAAACAATCAGGCATTTTCTTCACATTCCATCACACCTAAAACAATTTTAATGCTTTCTGCAGCTTTTAGAGTCCCATTAAATTTGAGTAATATGCTTTTGATAATTAAAGTCTAATATTTTCTTTTCATTTTGCAGAAATCAAGTACCATTGACTTATACGTATGTTGTGGGAGATTCAAATACAAAATGTAACTTCAGCACAAGTATCCTTTCCTCTAACTTTCTTTGCTTCCAAAGGAAAATATTCAACCAAACATTCAAAGGTCCGCCACAAATCCTCCCAAGGTCATGTAATCCCACGAAAGCACTCAGCTGGGAGCAAGACAGATCCCAACACGAGAAAGAGGTAGAAGAAAAAAACTTAATCATTTTATTTTTGACAAGTGGGAAAGTGTCTTATTCAGTTTTTCTTAGACATAATCTATACCTCTGCATTAAAACAGTTAAGATATTTCCTTGCATAAACAATGAAACAAGCTACAGCAGATCTATAAAGTAAATTACACAAAAAATAGATAACAAGAGAGCTATACTGCATCAGAGGACCATACAGCAAAGAAGGAAGCCATGTGGTCCATCTCTTATCCCCTGTTATGTTTAACCCCCATAAGTATCCAATTCTCTTTTAAAGGTTACCATTGCATCTGTTTCCACCTTTAAGGCAGTACATTCTAGATCACAACAACTTGAGCTGTAAAAGGTTTCCTCATGTTACCCCTTTTGTCAGATCACTAACTCTGTCCTCTGGTTACTGACCTTTCAGTCACTAGAAACAGTTTCTTCTGATTGATGAATGACTTAGATAGAATCATAATTTTGAGCATCTTTATGAAATCTCCTCTGAACCAGCTTTGCGCTCAGGAGAAAACTATTCCAGCTTCTCTTGGCAGTCCACACAACTGGTCCTTCTTCCCCAATACCATTCTAGTAATTCTCTTCCACATCCTCCCTAAAGCAGAGTATCCAAAATCGCATGCAATATTCCAGCTGAGTGCCAACCAGTGCTTTCTAAAAACTTCAACCATATTCATTGCTTTTACACTCTATGCTCCTATAATAAAGCCAAGGATCCAGTTTGCTCTCAACTTGTTCTGCCATCTTCAAAAAATTATGTACATACACCTCAGGCCTCTGCTCCTGCACCCCTTCAAAAGGAGGACGGTTTAAATGATATTACCCCCTCCTCATTATTTCTATCAAAATGCATCACTTCACACCTATCCACATTAAATTTCATCAGTCACGTGTCTCCACATTTCACCAGTCTATGTCCTTCTGAAGTCTGCTGTTATCTTCACTACTTACTACATTTTAAATTTTTGTATCTTTGCAAACTTTGAAATTATGCCCTGTACACCCAAATCTAGGTCATTACTATTTATCAAAAGGGGCAGTGATTCAATTACCGATCCGTGGGGAACATCACGTATACTTCCCTCCAATCTGAAAAACTGTTCTCAACTATTATCTACTTTTGGTCCTTTACTCATTTTGTATCCATGCTGCCATTGTTCCTTTAAACCCATGGGCTATAATTTTTCTTCCATGTCAAATGCCTTTTGAAAGTCCATATACACATCAACAGCACTACCCTCATCAACTCTTTCCATTACTTCAAAAGAATGATATCAAATTTGTCAAATATTATTGCCTTGTAACATATCAATGCTGACTTCATGTATTAGGCCATGATTTTCCAAGTTATTTTTGTCCCTGATTAATATCTGCAGTGTTTCCCAGCCACCAACGTTGGGCTGGCTAGCCTGCAATTGGCAGGTTTCTCTCTCCCCTTTTCCTGGCTGGGATGTAACATTTACAATCCTACAGCGCTCTGACACCTTTCCCATATTCAAGGATTAAAAAACTTTGATGTGCACCTCCACCCTTACTTTTCTCATTAATCTAAGATACATCCCATCCAGGCAGGATTGTTTTTCTACTTTCAAGTACCACCAAACTTTAAGCATCTCCTCTATTTTCAATCCTATTCAGTATCACTACATCCTCCTTTACTACTCATGACAGCATCCTCTACATCTTTGTTCACCAGAGAAAAGTACTAATTTAATACCTTGCACGCCCTCTGCCTCCACATGATCCTTTTGTGGCCTAATCAGTCCCATCCTTGGGCTATTTGCAGTTATAAAAGACTTGGGGTCCCCCTTTATGTTATCTGCTAATCTAATCTCATACTCTTTTCTTTAAGATTTCCTCTGTACTGTCTATATTCAGATTAGAGAACAAAAGTATCATGAACTCTCCTTGACAAAAGTCTGATCGGATCAGATGCAACACCAAGCTTGCAGAAATTAGCTTCCGACCTCATTTGTGCCATCAATAAGACCACCTATTCACTTCTGTAACATCGCACGACTTTTCAGCTCAAATGCTACTGAAACCCTCAATCATGCCTTTATAACTTCCAGACATGACTATTCCAACATACTCCTGGCTGGTCTCCCACATTTTACACTCTGAACGAGATCATCCAAAACTCTGCTGCCAGAGTCCCATTCCCCGATTACTCCTGTGCTCGCTGATCGACATTGACTTCCGGTCAAGCAACAACTTGATTTTAAAAATTCCCACCCTTGTTTTCAAATCCCTCCATGGCCTTATCCATCCCTATCTCCAATTTCCTCCAGCCTTACAATCTCCAAATATGCACCCTCTAACTCTGGGCATTTCTAATTATAATTGCTTCACCATTGGTGCCTATACCTTCAGTTGCCTCAGCCCAAAGCTCTGGACAACTCTCCTCCCTTAAGACACTCCTTAAAAAAAAACTTACCTCCTTCACCAAGCATTTTGTCACCTGACCTAATGGGCTAGATTTTCTAAGTTGGGGAGGCTCCACAGGCCTTTAAAAAGAGTCTGGGTCCTGATTCCAGGACTCCCAGCCCCATTTCCAGTGCCCCCAATTTTTGTCAAGGTGGGATAAGGGTGCACGCCCACACCCTGAACTCCTGACTTGGCCAGCTCCATAGCAGGGATAGGCATCTCCTATACTTCTGCAATTTTTGCACAGTTGGGCCAGCTTATCAATGAGTTGTGGTTCACAGCCCCTCAGAGGTGCCGTGAACCATAATCTGGATGAGGGAACCGTTCGAAAAGTAAGTTTGATAAAATGCTTGACACAATGTCATGTGTGAAAAAGCTTTAAAAGTAATTTATTCATAACTTTCTTACAAAAACTCCTTTGACGACAAGCCTATAAAAAAAGGTGTCAATTAACCAGCCCTTAAAGTATCAATAGCAGAAGCTGCAAACACCTGACAACTCTCTTATGCAAATAAACATTGTGCAATTGAGAAATTGATCTGAGAAAGCTGTCAATCAAGCAATGTTTGCCCTTGGGAGCAGTTGTTTCCATAGACTCATGGATGATGGGGCACGGGGCACTCAGCAAGCCTCATTATGCATCCTTGGTTGAGAACACAGACTAACAGCCCATCTCCAAAGGCAGCCACAGGGGCTGTTAGGCATAAACTCTTTCCTGGGGTAGCAGACCCAACTCCAGCACACCCTCCAGCCACCCCGCATCCGCACCCCCACCCATCTCACAAACAAGAATCCCACCTTTGCAGACACTTCCTCCCAAGGTGGGCACGGGAGCCAGTAAATCTCCGACTCCTGCTACCCACCTCTAGGATAAAAATCCAGCCCAATATCTCACGTCATTCTTTCTTTCATAATGCTTCTGTGAATCCCCTTGGGATGTTTCATTATGTTAAAGATGCTGTCGGTTTTTGAACCTTATATTTGTTGTAAGTCTCCTTTTGTTGTTTAGTTATAACATCTATCTCTAATCATTCAGGAGCTCTCACTTTGGGTGCCCTTTCTTTACCCTGCACAAGATTGTCTGCTCTATACCCAAACTAACTCCCTTGAAGGGTCCCCATTGCCCACCAATTTTTTATCTTAATCCACACAAGCTAGATTCTTTTTAATTCTTCAACATTAAACCTTATCCAGTTAAGTATTTTTACTTGATTGTTCCTAGTCCTTTTCCCTAACTATTCTAACATGATATGTTCAGTTCCCCAAATGCTTCCCCAGTGAAAAATGCTCAACATCCCCCATCATTCCCAGAATTAGAACCAGCAAAGTATCTTTATTCATTGAGTTGGGAACATACAATTAAGAAAGTTCTTTTGCACACATTTCCAAGAACTCCTGTCCCCTCTGCCCTTTAGGCTGCTACTACTCCAGTCTATATTAGAATAATTGAAATTCCCCGTCAATACTCTGCAGTTTTTGAAACTTTCTGTAATTTGTTTCTCCTCACTTCCTCTAGTGACCTAGAGAATACACCCAATGGTATAATAGCTCCTCTATTGTTCCTTAATTCTAACTTCAAAACACTTTTATAACACAGAAAAGATATTATATAAGAGTTTAACTGGTCAACACTATCACCATTATTCCCTTTCTATCTTTCCTGAATAACTGTAGCCAGTAATAACAAGTTCCAAATTCTCCCCTTCTCTGAGCCAAGTCTGTTATTGCCACTATATCACACAGCCACATGTTGACATGCCTGCACCCAAAACCTATTTGCCACTTCATGCGCCTTTACACATTTGTACTCCAATCCCACTAGATTGTCTTGCATTTACCCCATCTGGTCCATCCCATTGGGAAACTACTGTTTACTCTAGTGCTATTTGTCTCCCACAGTCCTCTGGGGTGGTCATCCCTTGCAAAATTAGTTTTAATGCTACCCCACAGAACTGGTTAACCTGCCCATAAGAACATGAGTTGCATCTCATCTGAACTGGAACCAATTCATTTTAAACAGGCCCCCCCTTGCCCTAGAACAGACTTTGCATGTGAACTATAAGCTATTTATTGATAAACACCAAAACAGATCCAAAAGGGAAGCTTAATTCATTTCCAAGAATGTCATTGCACTGAAACCAATTTGTTTGACAAACTCAAATCAAAGTGTGAAGATTAATGAATATAAATAAATTTACAGTATGGCCAATATACTTAAGAAAGCAAGGAGCAATATACCTTAATCTAATCACAAGGTTTAATGAACAACATGACAAGAGCAAACATCTGAATATCAACTGTATCCTATAATTAGATTACAACAGTTTAATTCAGTTTCTATCCGTTATTCAAATGATATACAAACTAGGACAAGGCCAAAGGCACACAACAAGTGAGTATCCAATGTATTTTCCAATAAAGTGCATTTCATATGATAGTAATATCCAGGCTCACTAGTATCTAGCTTTTATTCTAACTGCAAGTTACCTCCCCAGTTTGATTGAGGGTTTCAAAGAAACACCGACATTGTTACTAGAGCTAGTTTAGTTTAGTGTTCATACACCATGAACAAGAAAAGTAACTGGTTATGAGTTACACATTGTCAAAGCTTTTTGTCTTGCACTCATCAGGACAATTCGCAAGAATACCAAATGTAAAGGGAACAATTTATACTTCATGAGAAGAGAGTGCTGGTTGGTTGACAAGTGAACTCTGATGAGTAACAGTGTTGCCATGTTGAATGCACCAGTTAACTGATAACGGAGTTAATTGCCAAGCTTTGTTTAAATTCAAACCAGGCATGTTGACTCTGATTTGTCAAGGCATTGCCCTGGGGAATGAACCAGAGAATGGCCATCCCCTTTTGTTTAGTTGAAACAGGCACAGCACATGTACGTCCTCTGTCTGCAAAGAACAGGGCCCCGTGTATTAATATACATAGCTTCTAGCACATGTATGTGCACCACACGATAAGCCCAACTGATAATCTTAAATTAGTTGCCAACCAATCAGTGCTCTTCTCATGAAGTATAAATCTGTACTCCCTTTACATTGTCTTGCGTGCAAGACAGAGATTTGACAGCATGTGTCTTTTTCAGAAATACTCAAATTCCATACTACCAAACAAACAATTAGGAGTCCCCCACTCCTCTTCACCCTAGTGTAGGTTAACTGGGACACCAGAAGGACACAAACCTTGTAAATAGTGCTGCAAGCAAAATGGCAGGAGAAGTAGGCAAAATTCCAAATGCTTAAGATTCATTTCCCTGCCCCCTTTGAAATAAGTCTGAATCCAAATGCCAATGTCTTCCTACTCCCATGGATAAAAATCAATCTTTTTTGGCAAACATTGACCAGAATCGTTAAGAAAAGCAGGTCAATGCCTAAAGGCTCTATAAATGATTCTGGAAGTGCATGGCAATACAATAAAACCTTATTTCACACACTTAACAGTATAATCTGTAGGGATATTTTAGAAAACTAAATCACGATTACTTTGTGCATCTCCCTTTAGCACACAACTGCGCCAATATTGTTTTAAATACTGTCTCAAACAAACACAGGCAAGATCTCAAATTGCATTCACTTAGCTCCCAGCATCCGGCCAACACAAAGCTTCTTTTAAAAAAACCCTGCACAGTCAACATTTCACATCAACTATCTTTCCCTTCTCTAGCTCAGCTGTACAAATTTCCAACCTATAGCAGGCAGACGTGCAAGTTACTACCTGTTTAAGGTCAAGGATTGTAGCAGGACACTGGGGAGGAATCGCTAAGTCCATGATGACCATTTATTATACAGTATCTAATATGAGATGTTTCATGTTAGTGTCACTAATCTAGAAACATAGGCATAGAAAACGGGTACAAAACAGCAGTGCAGGTATTTTAACAACCAGCAATACAACCAGATTTGAGTCACATAATATAGTAGCAGTAAGAACTGTTTGAAATGATATTAAAGTGCAAAGCTTATTGCCTAGTATTAAAGAACAAAGGGGCACAGTTTCAGGACAATGGGCCAATCATTTAGGACTGAGATGATGAGAAATTTCTTCACTCAAACTGTTGTGAATCTTTGGAGTTCTCCACCCTAGAGGGGTGTGGATGTGCCATCATTGAATACATTTAAGGTCGAGACGGACAGGCTTTTGGTCTCTCGGGGAATCAGGGATATGGGAAGCTTTTATGTTTGAATGTTCTTAAACTCTACTGAGTTGTTCAGTTTTTCCCTATAACATACTAACATTACATTAAATAAGCTTAGTTGGATATTACATTAATAGTTCAAGTCTATGGCGCACATAAAAACAGGAATAATATGAATGTATTAAACAGGAAGAAAATGCACTCTGGAATGCTCAGTGCATCAGGAAAACAGTTCACAAAGAAGGTTAGAACTAGCTAGGAATTAGAGTGAAGATTCATGTTGATTTTACTTAGAATGCTTGCTCCTCTTTTTCAATTCCAAATTCAGGCAGAAGCTGGAAAGATCCCCAAAACAAAAGAGATTTAGTCATTGGAGCTTAGACACCATACCTTTCAGGTAGAAAATTACTGAAGAGTCTGGTACAACAGCACAAAAAAATAACTACTTATGATTATAATTTTCCATTCCTGCTGCTCTTTCTTGCCCAAATGCTGATATCAATTATGATTTTATAACTTGGACAAACATTTGAGTTAAGGGCATTACAGGATAGTTCTTACAATATCAAGTTCCAATTACACCTTAATTTAATCTTAAAGAAATCGCCATGGCTGTACCCCAAGTCTAGGCAATCATTAACTGTTCAGTCATAACACTGACCTGGCACAAGTGATCTTTCAGCTGCTCACTTAGTGAAAATCTTATATTCCCATACAGTACAATATATAGAACAGCAACATGTTGTAAAGAATGAATCAAAAGCTTTATGAAGAAAGATGCATGTATATCAACTCTAGTGATATGTTCAAGTTTTATGTTGCAAACTTTGTTAAAATGACAGCTTGTGGTGTCAAAACTCAATGGCAATTTGTGTATTCACCTAAAAACATACAAATTACAGACCATGAAACTATTGTAAAACAAAACTATTTTTTTTTATATAATGTAGCTGCACATACCTTGTTTCAATGAGGTATACTGTATAAATCTCCTGCATGTTCACTGCATTTTTTCCAGTTCGTTTCTCTGCTTCTGACACACTGATCTCCATTTTCTTCAATAAGCAGCTTTTGTCTTCCATTATCTTTACATTAATTAAAATAACAATTGCACAACTGAAAAAATTGCATACAGCTTATATTTACATAGTGCATTAAGGTAATAAAACATCCCAAGGCACTTCACAGGAGCATCATAAAGAAAAAATAGACATCAAGCTACATAAGGTGTTATTAGGGCAGATGGCCAAAAGCTTGGTCAGATAGGCCTTAAAGTGCAACTTAAAGGGGGAAAGATAGCTAGAGAGGCATAAGGATTTAGGAAAGGATTTCCAGAGCAAAAGATCTAGGCAGCTAAAGGCACAGCCACCAAGGGTGGTGCAATTAAAATCAGGAATACACAAGAGCCCAGAATTAGATAAGCACAGATATCTCAGAGTTGTAGGGAGGGAGGAGATTAAAGAGATTGGGATGGGCAAGGCTGTAGAGGACTTGAAAACATGGATGAGAATTTTCTAAATGAAGATTTCACTTGACCAGAAGCTAATGTGGGTCAGTGAGCATTGAGGGGGAAGGGGAGAGCGCGAGAGAGAGAGAGCGAGAGAGAGAGCGAGAGAGAGAGCGCGAGAGAGAGCGCGAGAGAGAGCGCGAGAGAGAGCGCGAGAGAGAGCGCGAGAGAGAGCGCGAGAGAGAGCGCGAGAGAGAGCGCGAGAGAGAGAGCGAGAGAGAGAGCGAGAGAGAGAGCGAGAGAGAGAGCGAGAGAGAGAGCGAGAGAGAGAGCGAGAGAGAGAGCGAGAGAGAGAGCGAGAGAGAGAGCGAGAGAGAGAGCGAGAGAGAGAGCGAGAGAGAGAGCGAGAGAGAGAGCGAGAGAGAGAGCGAGAGAGAGAGCGAGAGAGAGAGCGAGAGAGAGAGCGAGAGAGAGAGCGAGAGAGAGAGCGAGAGAGAGAGCGAGAGAGAGAGCGAGAGAGAGAGCGAGAGAGAGAGCGAGAGAGAGAGCGAGAGAGAGAGCGAGAGAGAGAGCGAGAGAGAGAGCGAGAGAGAGAGCGAGAGAGAGAGCGAGAGAGAGAGCGAGAGAGAGAGCGAGAGAGAGAGCGAGAGAGAGAGCGAGAGAGAGAGCGAGAGAGAGAGCGAGAGAGAGAGCGAGAGAGAGAGCGAGAGAGAGAGCGAGAGAGAGAGCGAGAGAGAGAGCGAGAGAGAGAGCGAGAGAGAGAGCGAGAGAGAGAGCGAGAGAGAGAGCGAGAGAGAGAGCGAGAGAGAGAGCGAGAGAGAGAGCGAGAGAGAGAGCGAGAGAGAGAGCGAGAGAGAGAGCGAGAGAGAGAGCGAGAGAGAGAGCGAGAGAGAGAGCGAGAGAGAGAGCGAGAGAGAGAGCGAGAGAGAGAGCGAGAGAGAGAGCGAGAGAGAGAGCGAGAGAGAGAGCGAGAGAGAGAGCGAGAGAGAGAGCGAGAGAGAGAGCGAGAGAGAGAGCGAGAGAGAGAGCGAGAGAGAGAGCGAGAGAGAGAGCGAGAGAGAGAGCGAGAGAGAGAGCGAGAGAGAGAGCGAGAGAGAGAGCGAGAGAGAGAGCGAGAGAGAGAGCGAGAGAGAGAGCGAGAGAGAGAGCGAGAGAGAGAGCGAGAGAGAGAGCGAGAGAGAGAGCGAGAGAGAGAGCGAGAGAGAGAGCGAGAGAGAGAGCGAGAGAGAGAGCGAGAGAGAGAGCGAGAGAGAGAGCGAGAGAGAGAGCGAGAGAGAGAGCGAGAGAGAGAGCGAGAGAGAGAGCGAGAGAGAGAGCGAGAGAGAGAGCGAGAGAGAGAGCGAGAGAGAGAGCGAGAGAGAGAGCGAGAGAGAGAGCGAGAGAGAGAGCGAGAGAGAGAGCGAGAGAGAGAGCGAGAGAGAGAGCGAGAGAGAGAGCGAGAGAGAGAGCGAGAGAGAGAGCGAGAGAGAGAGCGAGAGAGAGAGCGAGAGAGAGAGCGAGAGAGAGAGCGAGAGAGAGAGCGAGAGAGAGAGCGAGAGAGAGAGCGAGAGAGAGAGCGAGAGAGAGAGCGAGAGAGAGAGCGAGAGAGAGAGCGAGAGAGAGAGCGAGAGAGAGAGCGAGAGAGAGAGCGAGAGAGAGAGCGAGAGAGAGAGCGAGAGAGAGAGCGAGAGAGAGAGCGAGAGAGAGAGCGAGAGAGAGAGCGAGAGAGAGAGCGAGAGAGAGAGCGAGAGAGAGAGCGAGAGAGAGAGCGAGAGAGAGAGCGAGAGAGAGAGCGAGAGAGAGAGCGAGAGAGAGAGCGAGAGAGAGAGCGAGAGAGAGAGCGAGAGAGAGAGCGAGAGAGAGAGCGAGAGAGAGAGCGAGAGAGAGAGCGAGAGAGAGAGCGAGAGAGAGAGCGAGAGAGAGAGCGAGAGAGAGAGCGAGAGAGAGAGCGAGAGAGAGAGCGAGAGAGAGAGCGAGAGAGAGAGCGAGAGAGAGAGCGAGAGAGAGAGCGAGAGAGAGAGCGAGAGAGAGAGCGAGAGAGAGAGCGAGAGAGAGAGCGAGAGAGAGAGCGAGAGAGAGAGCGAGAGAGAGAGCGAGAGAGAGAGCGAGAGAGAGAGCGAGAGAGAGAGCGAGAGAGAGAGCGAGAGAGAGAGCGAGAGAGAGAGCGAGAGAGAGAGCGAGAGAGAGAGCGAGAGAGAGAGCGAGAGAGAGAGCGAGAGAGAGAGCGAGAGAGAGAGCGAGAGAGAGAGCGAGAGAGAGAGCGAGAGAGAGAGCGAGAGAGAGAGCGAGAGAGAGAGCGAGAGAGAGAGCGAGAGAGAGAGCGAGAGAGAGAGCGAGAGAGAGAGCGAGAGAGAGAGCGAGAGAGAGAGCGAGAGAGAGAGCGAGAGAGAGAGCGAGAGAGAGAGCGAGAGAGAGAGCGAGAGAGAGAGCGAGAGAGAGAGCGAGAGAGAGAGCGAGAGAGAGAGCGAGAGAGAGAGCGAGAGAGAGAGCGAGAGAGAGAGCGAGAGAGAGAGCGAGAGAGAGAGCGAGAGAGAGCGAGAGAGAGCGAGAGAGAGGGGTGAGAAGGATAATAGACAAACAGGACTTGGTGTAAGTAAACACAGGCACAAGAATTTTAGCTGACTTCAAGTTTACAAAGGGTAGAATGCAGGAGGCCAGCCAGGAGAGCATTGGAATAGTCAAGTCTAGAGGTAACAAATGCACGAATAAAGGTTGCAGCTGCAAGTGAGCTAAGACAAGGGTGAAGCCAAGTGATCTTACTGGAGGTGAAAATAGGTGGTTTTAGTAATGGCATGTGGTCAGAAGCTCATCTCAGGGTCAAATATGACATCAAGGTTGCAAATTGTCTGGTTCAGGCAGTTGCCAGGGAGAGGGATGAAGTTGGTCGCTAGGGAGCAGAATTTGGAGCAGGTTCTGAACACAATGGCTTCAGTTTTCCCAATATTTAATTGGCAGAAATTTCAACCAATATCCAGTGCTGGATGAGCAAAGAAGTCTGATAATTTAGAAACAGTGGAGGAGGTGAGAAAGGTGTTGGAGAGGTAAGGATGGGTGTTGTCAGCATCCGTGAAAATTAACACCGCTTTAGGGATGATGTTGCAAATGAGCAGCATATGGATGAGAAAAGAAGGGGACCATTTTGCACCAGAGATAACAGTGGGGGAAGAGAAAAGAGAAACCATTGCAATTGCTGGCTACAATTAGACAGAAAAGAATGGAACCAGGCAATTGCAGTCCCACCCAGCTGGACAACAGTGGGGAGGTATTGGAGGAGAATGGTGTGGTCAACCGTGACATAAGTTGCAGACAGATCAACAAGGACGTGAAGTCAAAAGTTTATCTTTGTCACAGTCACATAAAAGATGTTATTTGTGATTTTTTTTAAAAAGAGCCATTTTGGTACTGTAGCATGGGCAGAAACCCAGTTGGAGGGATTCAAACATGGAGTTCTGGGAAAGATGGACACAGATTTGGGCACATTCTCACGGACTTGAGAGTAAAAGGATCTCAAAAACAGGGCAGCAATTTGCAAGGATGGTGGGGGTCAATGTTTGGGTTTTTTTTTTAAGGAGAGGAGTGATGGCAACAGATTTAAAGTAGAGAGGGACAATGCCTGATGAGAAAGAGAAAACAGTTAACAATATCAGCTAACAAAGGCACCAGGAAGGGAATTTGGTTGTCAGCAGTTTAGTGGGATTCAGGTTGAAGGAGCAGTAGACAAGACCCTTGGACAAGATGAGTTCAGAAAGTGCACAAGGTGAGATCAGAGAGAAACTAGGGAAAGTTGAAAGTTCAAGGCTAGGGCATGGGGGAAACTTTGGCCCGTGCATTTTCATCCCTTAGTATTGGGCAGCAGCAATTTTCTATACAAATTTTTCTTAATAGACTTTAGAATGCCATTGGTCATTAGGAGTCAAGACCAAACATAGTCATTGTATGTTGTAGAACTAAAGAGTAGTGTATAATTGGACTAGGATGTGCAGGTATAATTCAGATGAATGGATATAGATAGCTTTTTTAATCCTGTAAAATAGTAAACAGTAATTTTGGAAGCAGAGTTGACTGGGGCATTGGATTTTCTCTACAGTACCAGCTAAGAAGTTGGGACATCAAAAAGCAAGTCACCAAGCAAGTCACCAACATCAGCAGTATAATAATTGTGAAAAGTTTACATTGGCTATTTTCTAATCTAAATGTGGACACAAAATACACACAATTGCAAAATGTTAATGTATTATAGATTGTCAAGAGGTTTGTGAGTACTCCCAAGGACTGGGTTAAAATAAACCTAAACACTCCCAAAATTGATTTCCAATCAGTATTATAAACTGAAGTTGAACATTCGCTCTAATATGCACCACCTTCAATCCTGCAAAGTGGGGAGGGGAGGACAAAAGAGCAAATCTTGTATATTAAAATTCTTATAGGGGCACATACAAACTACCTATGTTAAAATGTCACCTTCTACTGATGATACTAATTTTCAACTACCCATCTATCAAAAGCTTGGTCAAGTGCATCTTAAAGGAAGAAAGAGTGCTGGAGGCACACAGGAGTTTAGGAAGAGACTTCCAGAGCAAAGGGTCTAGCCAGTTGAAGACACAGCCACCCAAGGGTGGTACAACTAAAATTGGGGATGCTCAAGAGTCCAAAATTCCTCTCACAACCAGGTTATCTCAGATGCCCAGCTTCCACTGTTAAATCTCTTCTTTTTCCATCACTCCCTATCCAACCCCAAGCTATCCATCAGCCGCTTAAATCCAATAACCGTTGCCTTTTCCTATGCCTCATGACTTCAGCATCTCCTTTCCCTCCAATCCCAGGTTGCTTCCTGCCCAAGAATGTGGTCTTCAGTTTAGGAATGTTGTGATAATTTAAGTAGCATGGGGAGTTTTAGTGGTTTGGATGAAGAAAAACACAAATCCATTAAATGTTTGGTCAATTTCTGAAGCATTAAGTTGCCTTGTTACAAATGAGTGTGTGGCATTGTTTCAATGACAACCCTCATCCATAACTCCCAAGTGGGTAACAACCTTCAACAGCTCCTTCCTCCATTCAATCTGCACCCCAAAGCCACCACCATAAAAAGTGTACCTTCTGGCATTTAGGATTCCATTTGCCAGCACACCATGATACTTTTCCAGCACTGCTAATAAAATCAACCTCAAGGATGGAACATTGCTACCTTCACAAGTGCCAAGACCCAAACTGAGGTGGTTACTGCCAACAGCAGTCATAGATATAACCAATGTCTCTAAACGCAAAAGCCATCATTCTTTTCCAGTGCCAATAGACACTGCTTACTCATACCAAATATCAGCACAATATCATCTATTGCTTGTTTGACTTCTCCAGCCTTCAGAAAATATTAGATAGCCACATAGGAGAACTCACAAATACAAAGTCGGCAGCAAACATGCACAGAGCTGCTTGTTTATTACTCCAACACTGGAAGTCCACTTCTCAAATATGCATTACATTGCAACTTTAATAACAATGCAAAGCTGGTTCCAATTCACAACACTAAAAATTTAAAATTAGCATCCAAACTAACTCCTGCAGCCTATAAACTTAAATGCATAGACAATGCACAAGTTGTCACCCATAATTAACATTTAAGTTAGAAATCCATGAATATACATATCAGGAAAGGTACGACAGATTGGGTCTCTTCTCTCTTGTGGGGAATAAAAGGCTGAGGGGTGAACCAATAGGTATCTTTAAAGTTATGAAAGGTTATGATGAAGGGGGTACAGAAAGAATGTTTCTTATGGGGAAGGGCATAACTAGAGGCCATCAATATAATTGAATCACCAAGAAATCCAATAGGGAATTCAGAAGGAACTTATTCATCCAAAGAGTGGTAAGAACATGGAACCCATTACCACAGGAAGTTGTTGAAACAAACAATATAGATGAATTGAAGGGGAAAATAGACAAGCATAAGGGAAAAGGTTACAATAGTAGGTTTAGGTGAGGAAACATGGGAGTGGGGCATAAACTCAGGCATTGGGCCAAACGGCTTGTTGCTGTGCCATATATTCTACCTAATCCTACGTAAACCTGAAACTGAAACTGTTAGAAAGATTTGTCCACATGCATAATAAACACAAATGCACAGAACACTCTCCTGGGCAGCTGATTTGAAAAAAAAATCAACCAGGAAATGTAAGAATCTACACCTAAAATATGAATAAATCTAATCTAAGCACAAAAGCTTATTAACCTGAGTGTTTCCAGAATGATGTGCTTCTGTTTTCAGATAAAAACTGGGCATCTCCTGTCTGAAACACAACAGGCTAAAATTTAGACTCCAAATGCACCCTTAAAGGGTGGGATATGAAACGCACAGACAACTTCAGCGTAACCACCGAAGAATTGCCGCAAGCTCTTTGTGCAATACAAATAAATTACTTTGCGTCAATTTATTTGGTGCTTGGATCACAATTAAATGCGCTGTTTCCTACAAAGGGATACAAACGTTGTAGAATCTGTAAAAATAAAACACTTTCTAGGGACACAGAGGAATTGGGCTACACTTATCTGGGAGACTGAAATCCAGTCTAGCCCAGTCTGACCTCAGTCTGTGGGCAGCAATCGCTCGTAAACTCTCCGGGGATCGCTGCGCCCGGGCTCCGGCAACATCCACCCCGACCCGCTCTGCAGGAACCTGCTCCGGAGCCGAGCTGCCAGCCCCCCGAGGGATACCGATCACCAACTCCCCGGTCCCTGGTCTCCGAGGGCCCGGGCCTGAGGCCGGGATGCTTCCCCCTCTCCCCTTACCACCTCCGCCCTGCCTCCTACCGTGCATTTGATGTCCGAGAAGCTGCTTATATCGGGTTCGGGTTCAGACCCGGACTCAGCCTCAGGCCCCGGGTTAATCCCCACCGACACCTCATCTTCATCCAGCCCGACCCGATCTGCCATCATCCACCGATCAACACTGCGCAGCCGCCGCTGCGCCCAGCCAGCATTTAAAGGAGCAGGGTCCCTTCCGCAACCACCGGCACTTAAAGTCACAGTCCGTACGCTACAACCGTTTGTCACTTCATCGAAACATATAGTACACTTCTCTAAAAAAAAACAATAAATTAGTTAAACACGATTTCCCTTTCACAAAGATATGTTGACTTTGCCTGATGACATTACAATTTTCTAAGTATTCTATAATGGATCCGAGCATTTTCCCTATGACAGATGTTAGGCTAACTGGCCTGTAGTTTCCTGCTTTCTGTCTCCCAACTTCCTTGAATAAAAATTATCTATTTTCCAATCCTTCAAGAGTCTAAGGAATTTTGGAAGATTATAACCAATGCATCTACTGTCTCTGCAACCACTTCTTTTAAGATCCTGGGAGGCAGGCCACCTGTTCCTGGGACTGGTCAGCCTTTAAGATCTAATAGTCTTCCCAGCACCTTTTCCCATGTATTGGTGATTGTTTTAAGTTCCTTCCTCCTGTTTGATTTTCAAATATCTTTAGGAAGATTTTTCCACAGTGAAGACAGACACAAAATACCTGCTCAACACCTCCGCTATTTCCTTGTTTTCCATTATCAATTCCCCAGACTCACTCTTAGAGGATAAACACTAGTTTTAGTTACTGTTTTCCTATTTAAATACTTGTAGAAACTCTGTGTTTTATATTACTATCTAGCTTTCTCTCATACACAACTTTCTCCCTCTATTTTTTTAGCTATTCCTTGCTGGTTCTTAAAATCTGACCAATCTTCTGACCTACTGCTAGTCTTTGAGATTTGTAGTGTTTCTATCAATCTGATACAATCCTTAACTTCTTTATTCAGCCATGGATGATACATCCTTCTGAAAGAATTTCTTTCTTAACGGGATAAATCTTTGCTGAGAATTATTAAATATGTCCTTAAAAGTCTGCCACTGCATCTTTCTGCCCTACCATTTAACCTATCTTCCCAGTTCACTTTAGCTAGCTCTGCTTTCATTCCCTTATGCTTACCTTTATTCAGGTTCAAAACACTAATGTTAGATTCACACTTCACCCCTTTAAACTGAACATGAAATTATATCATTGATGATTGCTGTCACCTAAAGGTTCCTATAGCGTGAGATTATTGATTAATCCTGTCTCATTGTTCATTACCAGGCCTAGGATAGCCTGCTCCCTGGTTGGCTCTGGAACATACTGCTTTAAGAAATTATCCCGCATACATTCTATGAACTCATTTTCCAGGCTACTTTTGTCAATTGTCATGAAGCTATTAATGTATATAATATTAATGGAAAATATTTTTCTTTTAAAATAGAGGTTTCGTCTGTGGACGTGTATTAACTGGATTAAAGTCAGCTCGTCTGGGTGCTTTGATGTGTTCTAGTTTTGAGATGTAAGAGAAGTAGAGTGCATTTGCATTTTTTGAATAGAGCATTCAAGAAGTGGGGTAAAATCAGGTACCTAGTGAGCAGAGACCAAGAAATATGTTTATATTGCTAATAAAATTGGCACTATGAAAGGGGTTATTTTGTTAGAAGAGGTAAGTTCAAAGAGGATAGTGATGCAATGAGAATTTACATTCAATGAGCTGTGCTAGGTATAACATCAGCAGTTTTATGTGTGCAGAGTGGAGAAGTAATGCAAGGTCAAAGTAGTTGTAAACTGTCTCCACATGAACCAAAGTGAAAGGAATCTCATTTTGAAGTTGTAGGGTGAAAATACTTTGCCTGGTGTCTGGTTAAGTCTGTGGGTTGCTGTTGCCTTAATGGAGATTAGTTTTGGGGAATTTGTTAAAATTTATGATAGTAGTAATTTGTAGCCATGTATATGTGTTTAATGTGTTGTAACTTAATAAAATGTTTCATTTAGTTTAATATGAAACCTCTCAAGAACTGGTGGTCTGATTCCTGAATTTAGAGTTACATCTCAAACATACCACTTAAAACTATAGGTTATGACAGTTGTTTAAAGTTTCCTTCTGGGATTTTTAAATAAGTCAGCTTTACCGAAAGGCTGTCTCATAACACAATCTGTTTCATCCAATCTACGCATAGATTAAAGTCACACATAATTATTGCGGTACCTTTTTTAATACCCATTTATTTCTTCTTGAAATCCAAACACCCAGCAATTAACTGACATAACTCCATCATAAGATTTCATGTTTTTTAACAAATACAAACATTATTGTACATTTAAAGAGAAATCAAACAAAACAAGCACTTTTAACTCAACATCATAGTTTAAAATTACTTATGCTATGGGCTCAGTTCTACTTTTTACTTCCCCCAATCCAAGGGTTCCTTTATCTTATGAAAGCTTGAAAGTTCATTCACTTTCTCTGGTACCAACCCAAAAGGTATGCAAAGCCTTCTGAATTTCTCCTTAGTAGCCCAGCTTTTCCTCAAGGTAAGATTCTATAAGGATCTTTCCATTAGCTTTTTAGCTATGTGACCCTTCACCTTTTCTATACATCATAACTGTGAATGCCTCAGTTCCTTGTTTGGGTTGCCAGCAGATCCAACTGCCTTTGCACAACTTTCCCAAGCTGACTGCTTTCTGCCTTAATGCTCTGTGAGGACCACAGTAAATCTCTTCCGCTTGCTGCAAGCTATAGCAAATCTCTGCTTTTTCCTCACAAATCTGAACTGAGATAGAGCTCTAGCTGCACTCCATGTCTTAAATGATGAATTTGTATTTTTTTTTTGTTTGAAATGCAGGCCTAACTGACTATCACCTCCTACTGGCTCTCTCAATCTGGTGAGATGCAGTCTTCATCACTGCAAAGCTATACCTGCCTCTGTCTCTTCCCAAACTGAACTGCTTGCTTCTGACAGCAAACAAACACAATTTTTTAAAAAAAAGAATCTTCTAACCATGGCTACATCCTGAATCACTATTTCTATGGCAACATGACACACATGGCTGTTCCCAGGTAGAAATAAAATTTAACTACCTTTTAATTCCAAAGTTTTCCTTGATTCTGAGAAACATATGAATAGTTTCTATCTCTAATAGAGTTTTATGACACTTTCCCAGAATCACTAGCTCTGACCTTTTAAGTCAACATGGCTCCAATCTTTTAAGCGTAATAAACTCCAAGCTTGTTTGAACTGCTTTTACTTCAGGGTTGCTTATCAGTTTCTCAATCTTATGCCTCCATTTTCTATAGTTAAGACTTTAATTCCTAAAAGTATAAGTTATATTCTAAAACATATAAATCATGAACTACTATTTGCAACATTCCCCATAACCCTGCAAATTTCTAAGGGTATGCCTATCAATGCTTAGTTTCTTCAATACTAGTTGCCACCACTTCTTTAATGTAATGTGTATATTCTCTAGTGTGAATAACTGGGTCCCCTGAGCGTTGTACCTGTGGAATTTATAGGGTCTGGAAATAAAGAGGGAAATAGAAGTGCTAATGGGCGTTATATTAAGTTCTTGCTTTAAACTGCCCCACTCAATGCTGTTTTGTTTTAACGTTGTTTATTCTTTAGGGACCGTTTTTCTGATTGGTGTCACCTTTTTTGCCTTTACATCGTTTGCACTCTGGCTCTAGTTTTAACATTGATTCCTTTGGGAACACGTGATTCACTTAAAGTTGTTTCACTTAAAATCACGATTTTCAGGAATGCAACCACAACTTTAAGTGGTGAGGTACTGTATGTAATTTAACTAATTATACTGAAACTCCCATATTTAGAAGTTTACCGCAGTTTATTTCTGAGACATGTGATGCCTGTTTCATGGTTTATTTAGGTGTGGATTGCAGTGCCTGGTTCTATTCTATTTTAAATTTCTTTACATATCTATGGTTGAGGGAGAAAGCCTGTACCTGTTATGTGAGAGTAGTCAATATCCAGGGGACTAACATTAATAATCTAAATTAATAATTAATTGGAAACCTCCAACTGGAAGCATTCAATTAGGTTCATTTTTACACGCGGCAAATTTTTTTGTAGTTTGTAGTTAGATGCTCCGGTGCTCCCTAACTGGTAGTGAAAGTTTGTATTGATAAGGAGCCACGCCTTCTGTTTGCTGATCTCTTTTAATTATTTCCCTTACAAATGATTCTCTGATGGTGTTGCAGTTCAACCGGAAAAAAGAGAAACCCCAATAGATAAATTATTAGGAAAAAAACAAAAATCCTAAAATGGGTCATTTCAAAATAAGAGCTTGTGCCCCTTTAAGGGCTTAATGACTCATACAAGTTACCTTTAACTTTCATTTTGACTGTGCAAATACAAAGCTGGATAAGATGTAGCGCTGGTTGGGACATTTGCCTTAAAGATTTGGAACTCTGGACAAATTGCTGGAGGTTTTCATTTGCATGAAGTATACATTCCAAATCAAACTCTCATACAAACTGTAGGAGAACATTACATAAAACATAAAGCCCAGCTGTAAATCACACAAGGAGATTCCATTGAGAAGATCATTGGGGATTCAATATTCCTGTCCTCATTCATGCAGATCCACCAGATTCTAATTAGAAAATGTCCTGCCTTGCATTCCTTTTCCCATCATTAGACACAACATATAACCTACATTCATATACAATTACTAATACCATTGCACTTGATCCTTACTTTATCTTCATACATATTAAATACTTTAATGAGATATGATTTTCTCCTCAAAACCCTAATTAACTTTTCTAATGTAAGATGGTATGAAATCTCCAATCACTATTAAATAGATGAGTATTGTATAATCTGTGTCCACAAACTAATCCATAAACTAAGAATGTAGGTGGGACGAGAGCAGACAAGAGGGAAAAAATAGGAAGAAATCTGTTCTGTGGAGCAAGAACAGGCTGAAACCATAGGCTTACCAGGGCAATCATATTTCTAGATCTTGGGAAGGAGGTAGAAGTGGGCTCTGCAGGATTACCGGATTGTGAGGTCACAGTCAATTAATCATCCTCCACCATTTCTGCAGTCCCCAGCATGATGCCACCACCAAACTCATCTTCCCTTCTCCTACCATTTCAGCAATCCGAAGTTACTGTTCCCTTGCAACATCCTGGTCCATTCCTCAGTCAACCCCAACACCTTCTCCCTTTTCTACAGCACCTTCCTATGCATGCACAGGAGATGTAACACCTGCCCTTTTCCTCCTTCCTTCCCAACTTCCAGGGCCCTAAACATTCCTTCCAGTTAAATCAGCAATTTACCTGTGTTTCTTTCTTCTTAGTATACTGTATTTATTAGTCACAATATAGCCTGCTCTACACTAGGGAAACCAGATGCAGATTGAGAGATCACTTTGCAGAACACCTCCTTTCAGTCTGCAAGCATGACCCCAAGATTGCAGTGACCTTTCATTTTAATTCTCTTCCCCACTCCCACGCTGAGCTCTCTGTTCTTGGCATCCTACACTTTTCCAATGAAACTCAATGGAATGAACATTCAGTTTGGCAATTCCAGACATTACAATTATGAGGTCTATAATGCGTCAAGACAATGCTTTAGTTTAAGGTGAAAATGAAGGGGGTCATGTGACCTGTTCTGATGCCTTCCTGGTGGTTTGATTGTGAGAGATTAAAGGGGACCCAGATTGTTTTACTGGGAAGAAGGTGCAATGTGTTTATACTTGGAGACAATAGCAGCAGCTTGTGCGCTAACAGTGGATAGACTGTGAGTCTCCAAAAGTCTCCAGAAAAGTGATGAAAATGTCAGGTTGTAAACAGTTATGCTTTAAACTGCCTTTTACTTGAAAGATAAAAGAGAATTGGGCTCTCAAGGATAGCTAATCAGCATTTCTACTTGGATACAAGGCCCATGTAATTCACATTGCCATGGAGCTGGGCTTTGAGAGTGGAAAGGTCTAAGATATCCCTGAAAACTCACAGTCAAAGTTGGTCTGTCAGGATCTGGGACAGGGAGAGCAGCTATGGACAGCAAGATGCTGTGGTTCACCATGCAGGAATGTGCTTGTGTTGAAAAAGCCGAATTCATGAGGAGATAAAACAAGGCTGTAATACTTGCCTAGCTTGTGTGAGAGGAAGAATCTCTGGGAGAGAAACCTCACTGTGAAAGACAGTTCTGAGATTAAAGGTTCCCAGGCTGAGAAAGGGAAAGAATAGAAGTAGAGGCTAAGCTAAAAATCATCTTGAACAGGTTCCGGGAGAATTCAATGTCTATTAAAAGGATAGCATAAATTATATCTGTGGCTGTGCTAAAAGAAAAAGGGGAATGTTCTGTTTTGTGGTTTAAAGTGTAAGTTGCTTGCAAAGACAGTGTTTAATCATTGTGTTTTTAGTATGTTATTACAGTAAAAGTCTTAAATCGTGAAATGTTGTTGTGTCATTTTTCAGCTATTCTCTATAAGTTCAAATTTCTTTTTTAAAAGTTATCAGTCCCTATGGTGATCGCAACACAGACATTGCTGAGAAGAGAAACTTGTTATGAAGCTTTTCACCTTGCACTCATCAGGACAAATGAAAGAATGTCAAATTTCAAAAGATCACAACAATTATATTATAGGAGAAAGCGGTGCTGATTAGCTGGCAAGTCGACCCAATAATGTCAGGTACGTAGGCCATACATCCCAACAATTGGCTGATCAAATCAAACATGTTTATTGGGCTGTTCATAATAGGTACAGTACAAACCGTACTTAACCAGCCCGCATTCGCAAAACGAAAAACAAAATGTCTATTGTTAGATGTGATTCCACAATTGGGCAACACTTGCTGAACAAAGCTGAATGCACTAATAGCTACACTAGCAATCAATTTTAAGATAATCAGTCAAGCTCAGAATGCGGCTCATTTACCCTTGATAGGAGCAACGTACATTCATTTTCAAGGGCCCATTCTCTGCGAACAAAAGGAATGTGTTCAAGCCTTGCACCTTTTTTGAATTACCTGGAGGCTTGGAAAGCCTGGAGTTCCCCATTACTTTCTCCATGGGAATGTCTTGGCAGTTCAAATAAATTCAACCCCTGAAGTTGCAGGACAGAAAGGTATCAATGCAGTCACAATCGTTACATGGCTTGGATCCTCAAAGAAGTACTTAAATGATCAAGCTTATATGTACTTCAGCACCTGTATTGTAGAAATGGTGTATTGGTTTGTAATTTTAATTTAACATTATCTTTCCTTTAATATCCAATCCACTACTTCCCTGCTACCTGCTGAATTAGTCTATTTTTGTTATTATATGATTGTTACATGCTTTAAACCTGAATACTTCGTCTATATATGAATTTTTCAATACAAGTTACACTGCAATTCCGTTTTTGGACTACAAATGTGTTTTTTGAATAACATACCATTATTAATAGTCAGTTTGATAGTACAGACCTGAGTATTGCTGAACAAAGAGACATGTCTCTTTTCATCTTGCACTCATCAGGACACTTCAAAAGAATACCAATATAAGGGGGAAACAACAATTTATACCGCATGTGAAGAGAGTGCTGATTGGTTGGCAAGTGGACTCTGATTGGTAGAGGCACTGCCATGGAGAATGCACCAGTGATGGTGACTGACAATTAACTGCCAAGCATTGTTTGAAATTTAAACGAGGCAGCTGAAACAGGCACAGCATGTGTACATGTTCTTTCTGCCTGCAAAGAACAGGGCCCTGTGTATTAATATACTGGAAGCTATATATATATTAATATACAGGGACCTGTTCTTTGCAGACAGAAAGAACATTTACACACACTGTGCCTGTTTCAGCTGCCTCATTTAAATTTCAAACAATGCTTGGCAGTTAACTGTCAGTCATCATCACTGGTGCATTCTCCATGGCAACGCCTCTACCAATCAGAGTCCACTTGCCAACCAATCAGCAGTCTCTTCCCATCCAGTCTAAATTGTTAACAAAAACAAAAATACCTGGAAAAACTCAACAGGTCTGACAGCATCTGCGGAGAGGAATACAGTTAACGTTTCGAGTCCGTATGACTCTTCACCAGAACTAGGGAAAAATAGAAAAGAGGTGAAATATAAGCTGGTTTAAGGGGAGGTGGGACAGGTAGAGCTGGACAGAGGGCCAGTGATAGGTGGAGATTGCCAAAAGATGTCATAGAGAAAAGGACAAAGAAGTGTTGATGGTGGTGATATTAGCTAAGAAATGTGCTAATGGTGACATTAAGGGTAGAAAGCAGGACGAGCAAGGGACAGATAGCCCTAGTGGGGATGGGGTGGGGGGAAGGGATCGAAATGGGCTAAAAGGTAGAGATAAAACAATGGATGGAAATACATTTAAAAATAATGGAAATAGGTGGGAAAAGAAAAATATATATAAATTATTGGAAAAGGGGGGATCGGAAAGGGGGTGGGGATGGAGGAGAGAGTTCATGATCTAAAGTTGTTGAACTCAATATTCAGTCCAGAAGGCTGTAAAGTGCCTAGTCGGAAGATGAGGTGCTGTTCCTCCAGTCTAAATTGTTGTTTCTCTCTTATATTGATATTCTTGTGAAGTGACCTGGTGAGTGCAAGATGAAAAGCTTATGCTGACTGGTTTAGTCTCAGGTTGCTGCCAGGGAGAGGATGGAACTGCTAGCTATGGAATGGAGTTGGGAGCAGGGGCCGAAATCAATGGCTTCAGTCTTACCAATATTTAATAGTAGGAAATTTCTGCTCATCCAGTATTGGATGTAGGATAAACAGTCTGATAATTTAGCAACAGCGGAGAAGTTTAGAGAGGCGATGGTGAGGTAGAGCTGGGTGTCATCAGCTTATGTGTGAAATTAATGTTTTGCTTTCAGATGATGTCGCTGAGAGGCAGCAGGTGGATGAGAAATAGGACAGGATCAAAGATAGATCCTTAGGGGATACCAGAGTTAATGATGCAACAGCGGGAAGAGAAGCCATTGCAAGTTGTGCTCTGGCTATGATTAGATGATAAGAATGGAACCAGGGGAGAGCAGTTCCACCCAGCTGGATGCCCTTATTAAAAAAAACTATCACATCTCTAACGTCTGGTTGGATCTGGCTGGTCCACATAAAGCAGTATCAAGTCCTACTCATAGCTGCTAAAACTGCTTACTATTTTAGGATTATTCTGGAATGCAAAGATAACCCCAGCTTCTTCTCTCTACTGCAGACTGTCTTCCTAAACCCTTCTCCCCTGTCCTCTCCACTCTCACCTCCAATAAGAAGCGTGAGCAACTCCTGAACTTCTTAGTCACTGATATCGAGATTATCCAATCAGTTGCCTCTGCTGCATTTCTCCCCTACACTAGCCCATGCTGCCAATCTTCCTCTAATGCTCCCCCTTGCCCTAACCCTGAACTCACATTTTTCTCTAGTTTCTCTGCAATCTCCCTTCATGCTGTCTCTCAGCTCATTTTGTCCGTGAGACCCACTGATCCCCCATGTTAGCCAATATTGTTAGCAGTTCTCTATCTTCAGGTGTTGTCCTTCTCTCCTTTAAACCTGCCATCATCACCCCTCTCTTCAAAATCTCAACTCTTGATCCCACCATCCTTGCAAACTACTGTCCCATCTCCAACCTCCTTTTCCTCTCTAAAGTCCTTAAACATTTGTTGCCTCCCAAATCCATTCCCATCTTTCCCAAAACTCCATATTAGAATCTCTCCAATCAG
This sequence comes from Cetorhinus maximus, assembly GCF_964194155.1. Classification (NCBI taxonomy): domain Eukaryota; kingdom Metazoa; phylum Chordata; class Chondrichthyes; order Lamniformes; family Cetorhinidae; genus Cetorhinus; species Cetorhinus maximus. Next base: position 84,221,354 of record NC_135889.1, read on the forward strand.
GTTTCTGCCCCTGCCACAGTACTGAAACAGTTCTTCTCAAAGTCAATAATGGAGTCCTATGTGATTGTGACTAAAGTAAACTTTCCCTCCTCATCTTTCTTGACCTGTCTGCAGCCTTTGACATGGATGACCACACCATCCTCCTCCAGTGCCTCTCCACTGTCATCCAGCTGGGTGGAACTGCTCTCCCCTGGTTCCATTCTTATCATGTAATCATAGCCAGAGTACAACTTGCAATGGCTTCTCTTCCTGCTCTTGCATTATTACCTCTGGTATCCCCTAAGGATCTACCTTTGATCCTGTCCTATTTCTCATCCACTTGCTGCCCCTCAGTGACATGATCTGAAAGCAAAACATTAGCTTTATATATAAGCTGATGACACCCTGCTCTACCTCACCATCACCTCTCTCAACTCCTCCACTTTTGCTAAATTATTAGACTGCTTATCCTACCTCCAATACTGGATGAGCAGACATTTCTTACAATTAAATATTGGTAAGACTGAAGCCATTGCTTTCGGTCCCTGCTCCCAACCCCATTCCATAGCTAGCAATTCTATCCCTCTCCCTGGCAGCAGCTGAGACTAAACCAGTCGGTTCACAACCTTGATGTCACATTTGACTCTGAGATGAGCTTTTGAACTCATATGCATGCTATCAGGAAGACCACCTATTTCCAACTCCCATCACCCAACTTTGCCCTTGTCTCAGCTCATCTGCTGCTGAAACCCTCATTCATGCTTTTGTTACCTCTGCACTTGACTATTTTGATGCACTCCTAGCTGGTCTCCCACATTCCACCTTCCATAAACTTGAGGTCACACAAAACTCTGCTGTCCGTATCTTAACTCATACTAAGTCCAGCTATCACCTCATATTCGCTGACCTAGATTGGTCAAGTAACATCTTGATTTTAAAATTTTCAGTTTCAGAACCTTCAGTTGGACTTCATATTGGACTTGAAATGTTAATTCTGTTTCTCTCCACAGATGCTGCCAGACCTGCTGAGTTTTTCCAACACTTTCTGTTTTTGTTTCCAATCTCCAGCATCTGCAGTATTTTGCTTTTAGTCTAATATCTCCTTATGTGGCTTGGTGCCATATTTTGTTTTATAATACTTCTGTGAAATGACTTGTGATGTATTATTATGTTAAAGGTGCTATATAAATCTAATTTATTGTGGTTGGTTTTTTCCAGTTCTGGTGAAGGGTCATCGACCCAAAATGTTAAACTTGTTTCTGTCTCCACATACTGCAGTGACCAACCTCATATAAATTGGCAAAAATGTTTTTCCTCCTTAATAAATATTTATCATCTATGCTTAAAATTGTGTCCTAAATAAGGCAAAATGCATCTTTTTTATATCTATAATTCAAAACTCTTCTGGGGTGCTTGTTGCTGTGCCTTCATGTGCCAGCATGTGCCAGGGTAATGGCTGTATAACATTTCTAAGGCATGTATGCAATTTGAAATTTGCTGCCTCCATCCTTAATGAGAACCAAAGGAATAGTTAGATTCTGTTCCAAAAGCACAACGCAGAAAATGTCACTGGCAGACATCTTCTGATCATAATGCTATGTGGTAGTTGCTGAACTCTAGTATGGTTTTTATACTTATATATTATGCAATGGTGTATTATAAAAAAAAAGACAGACTTGCATTTATCGAGCACTTTTCGCAACCACCAGAAGGGTCATGAGGACTCGAAACGTCAACTGTTTTCTTCTCCACCAATGCTGCCAGACTTGCTGAGTTTTTCCAGGTAATTCTGTTTTTGTTTTGCACAGAAATGAAATACTTTTTGAAGTATTGTCACTGCTGTAATACAGGAAATGCAATCAATAATTTACACACAACAAACTCCGATAATTGGCAATGTGATAATGACCAGATAATCTAGTTTTATTTTTGTTATGCTGATTGATGGGCAAATATTGGCCAGGGCATCAGGGATCACCCCTCTGCTCTCCCTCAAAGCAGTGCCGTGGGATCTTTGATGTCCACCCAAGCAAGCAGATGGTTTACTATTTCATTCAAAAGATGGCAACTCTGACCGTGCAGTACCCCCTCAGCACTGGAGTGGCTACACAGAGTTTTTGTGCTCAAGTTCTTGAACCTTGCTTCTCAGAAGCTCAAGTTGAGCCACAGCTGTCACTCTTAGCAATTCATTTTGCCAGTTCCGTCAACCAAAATTACATTGCACTGACATGAGTATGTAATTTAGGCTCCCACTACTGTCCGGTACTGTCAGAATCGTGGTATTTTTGGATGAGGTGCTAAAATGACTCCACGTGCCCTTCTAGTGAACGTTAAAAAAAAATCCCATGGCGCTATTCCAAGAGGAGCAGGGTAGTTATTCTCCGCAAGTACTTATCCATCAATCAACACCAATGAAACAGATTATCTGGTCATTTTGCATTTTTTGGGGGATCTTGCTGTGCTCAAAGTGCCTTCCGAGTTTCCCTACATTATAACAGTGACTACACTTTAGAAGTGCTTCATTGGTTGTGAAGCCCTATGGGACGTCCGACCTATTTAATTGCAAGTTCGTTATTTTCTTAAACTGCTGAGAGAGGCTTCGCCCACGCCTGTATCCAAGCATGCACACTGCTCTCCCTTGTGCAAGTTTGTTACAGACTCAGCCATTCGGGAGCCAGCCAATGTAAGTGCGGTTCCGACTCATTGAAATCGGAACTGTATGCTGCCGGTCCCAGGTCAGGAGCTGCATTGTAAATTCACCCTTGGTGTATGGCATAGATTTCCTCCTTTCATATTACAAAGAAGGATCGTAAAAAGAGTGCCATGGTTCAACTAAACCGGTGTAAATTCTGCTATATTTCAAAATAAAACAAACTGCATGAATTATTTAACGACGTTAACAGAAAAATTGTTTTAAATGAGCATTTGATGTCTTTGTAATTTAGTAATTTGTATCTATAAATATAAACTATCAGTACTTTGCACGGTGTGTTCCTGTGGCGCGAAATATGTGATTTAAGCATTTCAAAATAGTAACGTGCCAACCGGCATTCATTTTGGGGCGGGGCAAGGGAGTTCAGGTAAACAATATTCCTCATTTATAACAACTCACTGATAAACCCTAAACAAAATTCTCCTTAAAAGGTTCAAGATGGTTTAAGTAGCCTTACATGAGAAAATAGTTCTGTGATTAAACATCACTCATTTTTTTCAACATTATATAAACATGCATGCAGCAACCACTATTCATTGTAAAGTAGCCAAAAAATCTACAAGGGCTGGATGAACATCATACTTTATGCCAGAACTTTCCAACAAGCACCACGATGTGGCTTGACTGGTGGTGAGAAAGGCCCTCTCCATCAGATCCTTCTGACACACCCAGAGTCTCACTCCCTCCCCACATTGCCCTGGAGGTGGCTGTAGTGGGGAAGAGACCACTGTCCACCTCCTTATGGAATGTGTCTTTGCACAGAAGGTCTAGAGAGATATGCAGTGGTTTTTGTCAAGGTTCATCGTGAGCAGCTCTGTGGTGCAGGCTATTCCCAGGGAAATACACCAAGGCAAACATCAACTGCAGCTGGAGGATCATCAACTCGATGAAAGATGCGCTTTGGTCTGCTGGAAACTTGCTGGTCTTCCAGTGCAAAGAATTGCCCTGGATCTAGTGTTGCAGATTGGCACATTCCAACATCCAGGACTAGGTGCTGACGGATGCGCTAAAGCTTGGGGCAGTCACTGCAGAGGTGCAGTAGAGAAAGGCTGCTGTCTAAGACCTTTCAGCCACAGTACACAGAGGGGCTGGGAATTGTGTAGAATCCCTTGGGCTGTATGTTGTTGAATGTATATACTAAACATTACATGTATCACAATTGAATTGAAGCACCTCAGAGTGTGACATTGTACATTGTGGACAATTTGAATATCATGCACTTCCTGTAATGACCATTTTGAAATGCTTCGTAATGTTCTTATAGATATTTTATAAATAAAGTATGTTTTTGCAAAGAAAAGGTAAAAGCAAGAAAAATAGAGGAAAGTGTACTTTACAAATCAAACCAGGACAGCTGGGGAATTTAAATTAAGTTAATTCAATCAATTAAATAAAACTGGAATTAAGAAGCTAGCATCAGCTATGGTGATCATGGATTGGCTTTAGGGAAGGATATCTGCAGGCCTTACCTGTCTGGCTTTTATGTGATTCCAGACCTCCAGCAATGTGGTTGACTTTTAACTGTTTTCTAAATTGGCTCAGCGAGCCACAAAGTTGTATTCAAGATGGTGGATCAACACCATCTTCTCAAAGACAATTAGGGATGGACCCACATCCTGTGAATGAGTATACGCACATGAGTGTTGCGTTCAAGTAATTACCCACACCAGCTGCTCCATTATGGGGAAGAGAATTTCCTTAAGGTTTAGTTTATGAGCAATGCTGATGATAAGGCTGGTGGTGAGGCAAATAGTTTGCTCTCTGGGTTTGTACATTGGCCATGGAACAGTGAAGATCAATGAGGGTGAAAAATAACAAGCGAATAGAACTAATTTACTGTAGTATTTCAGTGATATACTGCATTGCACCAATAAAACGGACACATTTAGTTCATACTGGGAAAATAGAAAATACTGGCAATATTCAGGAGATCAGGCAGCATTGGTATTCCAAAAAATTGAGGATGTGACAGCAACTCACCACATATGAGGAGGTAAGAAGCAGCATACCTGGCCCAGTGTGGTCAGTTGTGCTTATGATATTTTTAATTCTTAAGCATAACAAGAACATCAATAAAATATAAAAGCTACAATAATATTAAATATAGCAGTATGTAACACTGGGCTGCGATGAACTAGATTATTGTCAATCACCTGGCAATGTATTGTGCTTCCAATTAGAATATCATAGGAATGGGATGTATGTAACCCACTTTCATTATTTGATTTCAACAAAAAGATTTACCAAATATTTTAAAGAACAGGTGAGTTCTTCTGAACTGTAATTTCTCACAGCAGATGCACATAATTTACATGAGGTATTTTTAATCTACTGCCTCTTCTTGTGATGAAACTGTTCTGGATATATTTTTGAAATGTAAGTTTTTTTTAAAAAGGAAGTCATATTTCAGTCGTTTCTCTATATTGATTTTCTGCAAATAATTCCAGATCTTTACTCGAAACGGTTTCTTTTCTAAATTATCTTTTTATTTATAGCAAAATAAATCTGCTCGACAGTGAATAAAGGTGGCCACTTATAGCAGGAACTTCCTATTCCATAGCATCAAGCACCTTCCAAATGTTGAACCAGCGCTTTGATTTAATTTCAGTCGATCGAAGTTCCTTTTGTTTTATTTTTAAAACAGAGGAACTTATGAGCTGACATTCATTTCAATTTAGGGATAAGCAGTCCCATAATTCTTTTGATTTTTTCCCCCCAATAGATTAACAGAAAACAATAGACGTTTTAAAGTTTTTTTGGAGTAAGTGCAAGAGTACTCGAATTTAAATTAAAATATGTGCTGAGAATTTAATTACCAAATGAAGCGTATTAACCGGAGAAATGTTGGGTTGCATGTAGTTTGCTATCTTTCTTCTATGAACCACTATGAGGCGGAATGCTTCTAAAACTCGTTTTTCGGAAGCTGTTCAGATGCTAAATCTTTGATGTGTACTTCAGTGGAAGTCCACGAGCGTTTGAGTTTTGCGGACTAAGAGATGCAGTTTCATCGCCACAAAGTGTTGTTTAGCGAAATGAACATTTCGAGTTACAAAGACCGCGAGTGCTGTTCGTTTTTGCATGTGGAAAGTCAGTGTTGGTTTTTTTCTTGACGTTTTCCTCCTGGGCGGCCCCACACTGAGCCTTGTGGCTGGAGTTTAAAGGCAAGTTTCGAACAGCTGGCTCCAGATCCGCCCACAGCAAAGCCCGTCCAAGATCCACCCACCCCCTTCCCCAAACCCGTCAACATGACTCACGCTCATCTCGCTCTTTGCCTGCTATGATCTTTATACCAAATTCGCACAATGGAAGTAAAAAGCATAGATTGACAATTCAAGTGTTTTCAGTGGGACTTTTCATGTTCGATTACCTGAGAGGAGAATGGGTTCCTGGAGTGTCTTAACCCCAACATCTGTCTTGATCCTGGCTTCCGGTAAGTGAAGAAATAATACACTGTCAGAACTTAGTGTGGGGATCATAAATCACATCACTCGCTGGGCTTTTTCCAGCTCCAGCCACTGTTCAATTCTGTCTTCTAAACTGGAACTTCAAACATATTTTAACGATTTGATTCCGACCTGAATTAGAATCTTAGGTTCTAAACTTCACCGGCGCAGACATCAGTTTTGATCATACTATGTAAATGCAGATTTTTTTTCACAAATGAAACATTTTCAGCGCTTCAAGTATTCCGAACTCAGCTTTGTGCCTATAATAGATCCCGATTAATGTCGTTTACATTAATTCAGTCGCTGCGTTTCACACAGGCAAAGAAAACAAAGAACGGGTTTCCGTTTTCTAAAAAAAAAGTCTAGCCAATCAATTCGTTTTTGTTAACTAAATCGCTTTTAATAACCGCATTTTGCCGTAGTATAGAAAGAACACTTCGCCCAGCTGTTATTGAATTTGCCCATTTTGCTGGAAAACCACTGATTTCGGGAAAGAAAACGAAGATAAACCCGTGTTTACACACGTTTTAACTCTTAACAGCTTGGAAAAACAGTTTCATTATTGAGCTTTTCTGCTCTTTACGGCATTAGCACGGAGTACAATTCGCTTCCTGGCTAACACAAATCACTCGAAGTATGAGATCCCAGTGGACCTCAGCCTGAATGAATATGTTTCGAAGTCTTTTCCAAACAATTCCGTTTTCAAACTCGCTCAATTAATATTGTGTGGTTAACTATTGCGAGTTACAAACTTGAACTGGGATTTAAAGAGCACGGCATCAGCAAGCCTGTTGAATAATAATTTTACCATAGATACAGTAATGAGGCTTGTGCAGAATTAGGATGGGAACCAGATTCCGAGGGTATTTCCGCACACTAGAGGTCACTATTCAAACTGGGGGAAACCAACAGTACCCGCCCGGGGAGGAGAGCTCCACTTAAACAACAACAAATGTAATGTTAAAATCACACATTGAAGACGCTAGCCAAAGTCATGCCTTTGGCACATTCTTCATTAAAAATATTAAGTTGTTCTGTCCTTGACCGGTCCTTCGGATTTGGAAATAAGATGGTCTTGCTGCCCGAGCACTTCAGTTTCTTAATTGAACAGAGGGGCCTTCGACAGCAGAAAAACGAGATGTCCCTTCAGTCTTTCCACTTTTGGGTCCCTGTTCTGAATGAGATTTTTAAAAATCGATTCTGCCTCATTACAAAGCATCCAATTTTCCTGATAAACATGGATGCGTCACTTTCTCTCTAAATACTTTAATTCAGCTCACACTCACTGAGCTAAATTAACGTTTTTCCCTAGATTTACATTAGGTGTAAACAATTCATTCTTTATATAGCCCATTTAACTAAACAGTTTTCTCAACTGCTTATGGCGTGGGGAGATGGTAGCATAGTGGTAATGGCAGTGGACTAATAATCTAGAGGCCCAGGCTAATATCCTGGGGATGGTGATTCAAATCTCCCCATAGCAGCTGGTGGAATTTAAATTTAATGAATAAATCTGGAATATAAAGTTGGGTCAAGTGACCATTACAACTAGCATTTAACTCAAACTTGTAAAAACCCATCTGTTTCATTAATGTCCTTTAGCAAAGGAAGTCAGCAATCCCATCCTTATCTGACCTACATGTGACTCCAGACCTACAACGTGGCTGACTTTGAAATAGCCTAGCAAGTCATTCAATTCAAATGCAATTAGGGATAGGTAACAAATGCTGGCCTTGCCAATGATGCCCACATCCTCTGAAAGAATAGAGAAGGTCTCTTCACTTCACATTTTTTGAGATGTTAACATAACATAAAATGCTATTTAACATTATAAATGTTGACATACAAAGGGTTATTCCAAATCTTGATACATGAAATAAGGGAGCTGCACACAGACCATGCTCTTTATGGGGTAGTTCCTTTTTCCCCTCGTTGAAATTTGCTTCTTCCCAGACGGATACCTTTCTCTTTCATTATTCCATCTGCTTTACAATTTCCATAACAAACCTAAATATGTTATGTTCATTGCCCAGATAGTTCCCAATTCCTACATTACTTGCTTTCCCACTTCATTTCCTGGAATTGGATCCATTATTGGACTAAAAGCATTTTGACCTAGAAAATAGATTTGGGCATGTTATATAAACCTTTCCGCTCCTTTTCCAATTATATTACTTTTATCCCAATCCGCAGTAAAATCTTGATTATCCAGCATGCACTGGAACTGGTTAATGAAAAATGCCAGTTAACTGAGAGTTCCATTTGCCAATGGAATACAGCACAATATTTGTAATATGAGCTAACATGAACTCAGGAAGTGAAGAACAAGATTTTTTTAACTTCTAATCTTCAACAGTACATCGAAATATAAATTAAAGTATAAAATAATCCAATATTCAGGTATGGGTTCCGGATAACTTCGCAATTGCTTCTGGTTGGTAAAGTGATGGTTTGTATGAGAGGAACATCAGAAATTCTGGTTAGTAGAGAATTCCAGTTGGTTTTAATTCACCAAAGACACTTTTGCACCTTACCTTTTATTGAGCAGCAGGATAAGATCATAACAAGAAAGTACTAGAACATACTGACCACATCAACATTGAGGCTATGATAATCATTGCTCAGTAGTTGGGCTGATCAGGTTGTTAGGTTGGACAACATATGGTTTTCAAAGCAGGTGTTATATGAGAACTGGGTGGGTGACAGAAGAAAGCAGGTCAACAATAAAGGTGTTACAAGATTCATCTGAAGCAGTGTAAAGTGGCCTTTGGCTCTTGAGAAAACCTGACCTCTGACAGATAGCAATGGTGTGCTGAAGTTAAAAAAAAGTAAAGGGCCTAAAGCTATAGTGACCGCAAGATTAGCAATATCAGAGGAACCAATGAAAAAGCCACCCCCTGCACCTCATATGTGGTTGTGTGAGGCTTGTGGCAGACTATATCTGTCACATATTGGCCTGCATAGTTAAATTGATATACCTCATGCTCCCTTCATCAGATATTGTCTTCCTTGAGTAAAGGTACACCCTATTATTTTGTTAAGGACTGAGTTAATTATCACCCACAAATTTATTCTCTGCTGTGCTGTCCACAAAATCTAATCATCAATAGAGGCATGTAGAATTGTCAAGAATACCTGAAAACCTGACTTGAAAGGAAGTAACAGGAGTATTAAGGTTTGACCTCACCCTCACACACCCCTTCCCTGCCCTCAGAATCAAGGCGAAATGCAAGACAAGGAAACACTACTGTAGTTCTTTTGAAATACTGGTACCTGGTTATATGGGAGATGTCATTTCACTTTTAGCATTTAGCAGAATTGCATTGATAATGGAAAGGTAGCAAGAGCACAAAGCTGGGGTTTTTTGAGACCAAGATAGTTTTTATTTTCCTTCTGAAGTTCTTATGAAAGTAATTATTTAACTCTATTGTTTTCACATTTATATATGTTCTGCTTTGATTATATGCTGAATTTTTGAATTTCTTTTCTCTAAATGTAAATAAGTATATTCTTATTCATAAGCCTGGCTTGTGTTCAATTGATTCAAACAGAGTTTGGTAGTGTAGCATAGTCCAGTAAGAAGATTATTACAAATAGAGGAATTAACAATATACTAGCACACACCTTTGCTTAGGGCTGAATGTTGTAAAGATATAGCTTCCATAAATTATGCCAATGGGAACCACTGTTAAATTGTTGAGACTGACAACAGTTATGTGGAAAAATCCAAGATTCTAACATAATATTAATTCCGTAGGATGAACATCCTTCATTGAGATGGGATTGGTACCCACTACTGTGTAATGGATATAGTTAAATGGAATTTTGACTATGGAGTGTTTTTTTTAATCTTATTTATCAAGATTAGACATAGTTTTGGCAAGGCATAGCATTTTATCAGTGAACTGTGTTCCAAGGAGCTAGAAGTATTACCAGCTCAAATCAAGAATTAATGAAAGTCCTAGAGGCCAGCTGAGTTGAGCTACTGAATTTGCTTTTGTGGTTAGAATTTCTACCAATTCAGCATAATGGCCTATTCTAATTATTTCATTCTACCTCTGATCTAAGGCATGGAAAGAGGACTGGTTCTCTGGCACTGCATTTGTTTTTGAGTTGAGTACTAGGAGAGTACTTGAACGCTAACACTGACGTGGAACTGATGATGTTGTGAAACTGAAGCCAAAGTATATGATTGTGAACGTAAACCCTACTACTAAACCATACTTAGTTTTTTCCTAGAGTTACCTTTGAAATTTGTTCAAGTAAAAGTGATCCCAGATAATTCCTGGCATATTTTTATTAAAGCATTTGCAATCTGTTTACCAAATATACTCAGCCACAAAGCTAAGAACATTTGCCAGCACTAATCCACTAATATTTGAGAAACATGCATAACATTATAAACACAGCAGTGAAGGCATATACAAACTTAATAAACAAAATCCAAGGAAATGATTCACCATGGGACCTGAATGTACTTCTAATTTTGGACTTATAGTTCACAATTAAATATGTATAGAGTTCTGTTTCATCTTAAAACTGCGACCTATTCACATCATCAACATTAGCATGAGCTATTCATCAGAGTAACTGTCATTGAGAGATATCATTGAATAGAAAAAGCACAGGAGGTAATTCGGCCCATCAAGTTTGCGCCAGCTCTTTTGAAGAGCAATTTGGTTAGTGCTACTCCTCAGTTCATTCCCCCTATGTCTGCAATTTTCTTCCCCTTTAGGTGTTTATTCAATTCCCTTTTGAAAGCTTTAATTGAATCATAGCAACTACTCGATTAGGAGGAACATTCCAAATCCTAACTAAACGTTGCAGTAAAAAAAGCTATTCCTCATGTTGCCTCTGGTTCTTTTCCCAATCACCTTAAATCTGTGTCCTCTAGTTAACAACCTGTCAGTCACTGGAAGTAGTTTATCTTTACTTTTTCTATCTAAACGCTTCATGATTTTAAACACTTACATCCAATCTCCTCTTAGCCTTTGATGCTCTGACAAGGACATCCTCAGCTTCTTGAATCTATCCATGTAACTGTAATCCCTCATCCCTAGAACCATTCTAATATTTCTCTTATCCACCCTCTCCAAAGCCTTCACGTCCTTCCTGAAGTGTGGTACCCAGAATTGTTCACAATACTCCAGCTGAGGATGAACTAGTGTTTTATATAAGTTTAGTGGTTTTAGATTCCTCCACAAGGGGAAACATCATCTCAGCATCTTTGATGACCCTTCATCAGATATACCACAATCATACTATGAAGCTATGTAACCCAATGTATTTTCCATCGTGTGTGCTATAGAAACCCTAGGCATAGAGGATGCCTGTTTGTCCCTGTTGCTAAGACTGGTTGAGGCACCCTTTAAACTAAATCAGTGTTGCAGTTTTGGGGGCAATTTTATGTCAATTCTTCTACTGTTGCCACTGACAAAAGCAGCACAGAGGCCACAGAGAGCCCATCTGAAAATTGCAAATGAACTGAGGCCAATGGCTCAGGGGCACATCAATGTGCCAGGTGGGAGTGCTAGCCTATTGAAGGGGTACCAGGCAGAGAGGAGAATTGAAGGCACTCAATTCCTCTTCCACCCAACTACCCATTTCTTCCTGCCTTTTGCTCACTTTCTCTACCTTTCCTATTGCCTCCCACCCTGAGACAGCTTGCGTCTCATCAAACGTTGCTCTTTCTCTTTCCTTCCTGCTGCAACCAATTCCTGACTGGATCCCATCTCCCCTCTAGTTGATGCCATCCATTGATCTCTAGAAAATTCAGCCTGTGCCATAGGTTTTTTTCCCCTAATCTTTAGCCATGACATTCAACTCAAACATTGGTAATCAACCAGCCTACAGCACTTGCTGAATCCATCTGGCCCCCCACCCTGCATCTCATCATTATTTTCCTCCCTCTTCCTACTTTCAATTCCAAGAGAAAGGCAGAAGAGGGGATAGAAAGCCATAGAATGATGGAAAATGATAGAGAATGGAGGAAGAATGGAAGATATATGCAGCAACATAAAAACAATTAACAATTGAGACCATTGATGGAGGGAACATATCCACTCACTTATCATGAGCAATCCCACAGGAGATCCAGTCATTGCCTCCATAAAAAAGTCTAGCATGTGTTTTGTCTCCAAGTCACACACTGGGCATCAAACTTTGGGATAATTTCTCATATGGTACTTTTTTAAGCTCATTAGCTCAATTTTTATAATTAAAGTCAGCCTGTAAAGTCAGACTGGCATTCTTACAACTACTTTTTTTTTCAATATTTAAAATAACTCTACTGCTTCCAGAGAAATTAGTTCTGGCTTGAAAAGTAGAATCATAGTGTGTATAGCATTCAAGTGGTGGAAAATGCACAAAATAAAGGGTCAAAATCAAAACCTTTTGTAGGGCAGCATGCTCCAGATTCTCCAGAAAATCAACCTTCAGCCCTATGGGAAAGGGAGAATTTAAATTTGGGAATGCTATTTTACCTCCAAGAAATGGGCGCTCAGACAAGGAAAGTCATCCTGGAGATCTGTTTCACTTGCAGAATTCACCTGTCACTGCTTTCAATCAAAGCTTCTTTTAGGCATGCAGGATGCCCATCTGTTAGAATGTTTTAGGACCTAACAGTCCTTTTAACAGCTATGGCATTCTGTTTGCCAATTTTAAATCAGCCACAGAAATCATGGGCATGAACAGCCTGATGCCACATTTTGTTGTAATGAGTACATGTCATGCCTGCTTTGGGCACAATTTGAAAATCTGCTGGATCCCATTCAGTAATTCTACATTCACTATTACTACAAACTATGCTTTAATGCACTTTAGGACTCGTCCACTAAAATTAACATGGTCAAATTCTGGATATATTTGCTCATGTACTATTGTTCTTTCAGTGAAACCCCTTATCCTGTTGCCTCATATGACACTAGTTGAGGACTATTTTTCAGCTCTGCTTAGTTGGTGATATGTTAATTTTTGAGAGTTTGGTCAGTGTTTGAAAGTTTACTCAGTTATCATTGTATAATGCAAAGTGTAACTACTGTATTAGAATTTCAATGATGCACATCCAATTTATTTGTGTAATGCACTTAATTATACTGCCTCGCTTTGCCTTTCTTGTGAACCCACAAATGGCAAATGGTTTAGTGCAACTTCTACTCCTAAATGATTCCCTCATATTGGGAACTTCTCTGGATAAGGACAGGACATCACTTCCAGTTGTTAAGATCTCACAGGCACGTTCGGGTGTACCTGCACTGTTGCTGAATAGCTTAGCCACATCTCTGCAGGCATGAGATGGTTATCGTTAGATGGTATCCGTAGAAAGGATAGGGACCCTTTCAAAAATCAACAACTTTGACCCTTTGACAGTCAATATGAATATTTCATCTAAGGCTCCTCTCTTTTTGGCAGATTAATGATTCTAAAATGCACATTTCTGGCTATATTTTGGCTAAAACGTATAACTTAATTTTTTTTTAAAAGAGCGTGGAGAGTGAGGAGACTTCATGTTAAAAAGAGCGCAGAGAATGGGGAGACTTCATTTTTAAAAAGAGCGCGGAGAATGGGGAGACTTAATTTTTAAAAAGAACACAGAGAGCGGGGAGACTTCATTTTAAAAAGAGCACAGAGAGTGAGGAGACTGAACGCATTCTCAGGACTGTACACGTAAGGACTGAGTGCATGCAGTTTTTGGGTAAGAAAGTCTAAATTTTTATTTTGCACAGAACTAATTTAGTTTGTAGTTTGTAGTTGACATTTAACTGAAAACTACAGTTTAAATTCTGTAATTGCCAGCCTTAAGCAAGGTTTTTTCAAGGGTTCCAGTGAAAAAGCAGCTTAATTAAGAACCAGCTGAAACTGGATCCTCATTGAGTGACTCAGATAGGCCTTTTCTGTTAGAAGCACATACAAGGAGCCAACTTAGTGTGACTTAGTTCATGGGGCTCTGGCACCAGTACTGGGGTAGAAGGGAGCTATTCTGGTGGGATGGGCTTCACTTGAACTATGCTGGGACCAGTGTCCTGGCGAATTGAATAAGTAGGTCTGCAGGGAGGGCTTTAAGCTAAATAGAGAGGGGGAGGGTTCTAGGGAGGGGTTCCATAGGCTTACAAAGCAAAAGGATATTGCAGCATTGCAGGGCAGCTATTTAGGAAGTGATACCCAGAATGTGACAGGGAAGGACAAAATGTACAAACATAAAAAAACAGCAGCAAATAAGCTCAAAGGGGACAAAAATGATAAAAAGGCTCAATTAATGGCCTTTGTATTTAATTGCATATAGTATTCAGAACAAAATAAATGAATTAACAGCACAAATAGAGGTTAATGGGTATGATCTTATAGCCATAACGGAGACATGGTTACAAGGAGATCAAAGTTGGGAATGAAATATTCAGGGGTATGTGACTTTTCGAAAGGACAGGCAGGAAGGAAAGGGTGGTGGGGTAGCTTTGTTAGTACTAGATGGAATAAGTACAATAGCAAGAAATGATCATGGATCGGAAGATGTAGAATCCATATGGGTGGAGATAAGAAATAACAAAGGAAGAAGACACTGATGGGAGTGTATAGGACCCCTAACATTAGCTATACTGTAGGACAGAGAATAAGTCAGGAGATAATGAGGCATGAGTGAAAAGGCAGTACCTGTAACTAATGGAGTGCCACAAGGATCAGTGCAGGGGCCATAATTATTTACAATATATATTATTGACTTGGATGAGGGAAGTGAGTGTACTATCACCAAGTTTGCAGATGGCACAAAAATAGATGGGAAGGCAAGTGGTGAAGATGACACGAAGGGCCTACGGAGGGATATAGACAGGTTAAGTGAGTGGGCAAAAACTTGGCAGATGGAATATAATGTGGGAAAATGTGAGGTGATGCACTTTGGAAGGAAGAATAGAAGAGTTGAATATTATTTAAATGGAGAAAGACTGCAGAAAGCTGCAGCACAGAGAGATTTGGGGTGCTTGTGCATGAATCACAAAAAGCTAGCATACAAGTTCAGCAGGTAATAGGGAAGGCAAATGTAATGTTGGCTTTTATTTCAAAGGGAATGGTGTATTAAAAATAGGGACATCTTGCTGAAACTATACAAGGCACTAGCTAGACCATACCTAGAATACTGTGGACAGTTTTGGTCCCCTTATCTAAGGAAAGATATACTGGCATTTGAGGCAGTCCAGAGAAGGTTCATTAGGTTGATCCCAGGTGTGGAGGGATTTTCTTATGAGGAGAGGTGGAGTAATTTGTGCCTGTATTCATTGGAATTTAGAAGAATGAGAGGTGACCTCATTGAAACATATAAGGTTCTTAGGGGGCTTAACAGGGTAGATACTGAAAGGTTGTTTCCCCTTGTGGGAGATTCTAGGACCAGAGAGCATAATCTCAGAGCATGGGGTCGCCCATTTAAAACAGAGATGAGAAGGAATTTCTTCTCTGAGGGTAGTGAACCCGTGGAATTCTTTACCACAGAGGGCTGTAGAAGTTGGGACGTTAAGTATATTCAAGGCTGAGATAGACAGATTTTTTAATCAGTAAGGGAATCAAGGGTTACGGGGAAAAGGCAGGAAAGTGGAGTTAAGGATTGTCAGATCAGCCATGATCTCATTGAATGGCTGAGCAGACTCCTTGGGTTGAATGGCCTACTTCTGCTCCTACATCTTATGATCTTATGGGGGGGAATTATCTCTTTGCATACAGAATAATTAAATTTCCCTTTTGTCTGCAATCAAACTGCTTGGCAAACCCTTTTAACTCTGCAGGATTTGAAAAAGCTCAAGAAGGAGAAAAGGGAAGCACTTCCAACTAATGTTAGAAAGCTATAGCTATAAGTTTAGAATGTGTTTTTGTATAAATTAGAGAAGAACTTGCAGCTTCCTGTTTTAATTAATACAGAGCCAGGTTCTGGAACTGATGCACTGCTACATATGTGCCACAGACAGACTGTCTCTGTTTATGTCTATTTTTCTTCTGAACTTGTTAATTTTTTTGCCCACATCAATGCTCCATTTACTCGATTTATTCTATTCATCAAGTTTGATCTCATCTGCCTTCTTTGACTATTTTTCAACATTCACTTCACAAGTTATTTTTTCATTATTTGTTACTTTTCTAATGAATTGCCAAGTTATTTTGGAATTCATTGTGGCAATGATCCAATCTCCAGAGGTGAGGAACATTATGTCCATATGGGTCATATTCACTTCTCTTCCATTTGTGTGAAATCTAAATCTTCTATTATTAGTGACTGAAACTACTAAGAGCAGCAATGATTGCATTAATTGCATGTCAGTGGTATTTGATACCTCAGCATCAAAAATTTAGAAGTAGATATTTATATTCCAAAATGATCCATTAACGCCATTGATATGGTTTTCTTAATATATTGGATGGAACTGTAGCATGTGATTCCAATACACCAGCAAAAATGAGAGGGAGATGCTATCATCAGTCTAATAAAATTTGAGTAACTGAGGCCAATTTTTACCCCCTTTTCTTGCTCCAGCACAACACAAGCAGTGTGCTTTCCGCATGGACCTGGCATGATAGCATTGGAGCCAGCTGTTTTCCCAGGATCAGCTAGTTTACATATGTTGGGTGAGTGCCAGAAAGGACCATCTCTTCAAATTTGGTGCATGCACCAAATAGTGGGTGGGATGTAACCTTGGCTTGGTGGCAGCTGGCAGAAAAATAGCTCCACACAGTGCCACCCCGCTATTAAGAAGATTTTGAATAAAGTTCCTATGTAAGATAATGAAGGAGGAGCCTTGGAATTCTTACTAGTAAATTTCCATGATTGGAGATGTGTTCCCAATGTTCTGCCAGAAAATGGAATGAAAGACATTGTGACCTTACTTTGCATTATCTAAATGGAATGCAGATAATTGCGCCTGTTTGATGCAGAGTTCTGGCCCATATGTTTGGCCCCAGGGAACACACATTATGTGCAGAAGGGAAGGAGATCCAATATACATTTCCATCCCTTTCCCCACTCTGTAATGCTTTGGGAAATTTTGCATACAAAGAATACGGATAGAAAAACTGGCCCCAATTCATCACTATGAGTTAATAGGCCTTAACATAAATGAATATAATCGCAAAATGAGATCTCAAGCAATCAGCTAAAATTTCTTCATCACAGGACCCTACTCAAGATGGCCGTGGCCTGTGTTCCAGCATAAACTAACATCATTTTCAGGCTGCACCTGCCCTGCTTATACCAGGTGCAGCAAGTTAAAACTGGCTAAATTAAGTCACCAAAAAACCAATGGCCAGAATTTTCTGTCCCCGTTGGCATTGGGGGTAATAGCGGGTGTGAGTGGACAATACGGCAGGAGCGCCGAAAATCGGCTTCATGACATCCTGAAACCAGCTTGCGATCGTCTGCACCACCTATCAGTGGTGGGCTGTGTTTCCCGCTGCTGGACGTCAGGAATGTCATTTTACTACAGTTACATATAATTATAATCCCTGCTCACCGGAATCATTCCCTCACACTGGATCATCCGGGCATATCGGCATGATGCCCGCTGACATGTTTCAAAACTGTACATAAGCAATGTGCGCCTGGCAAACTGCACTTCACTTGGGACTTCAGGGATTGTTTGCCTACCTTGCTTCAGGCAGCACTCGCGGTCATCGGCACTAGGCTTAGTAGGCAGCACCACATCACTTTTGGGGGGGCTCACAGGCAGGTCTCTACCTACCAGACCAGCTGTAAGGTGGGGGTGGCATTTCAACGGCTGCAGAGGCTAGAGTTTGTTTGGGGAAGAGGGCGAAGTGGCCTAATGCAAGGGAAGAGGCTGCAGGGTATGGGCTGCATTAGGGAAGGGGTGTATCCCAGGGTGTGTGTGGGTGCACATGTTGATCTGTGGAAGTGCCCTCAAGATGGTGTAGGCTGAGGAGGCAGTCTCCAGAGGAGATGAGGCCAGATGGTGATATGAGGGTGTGTATGAGACAGTGAATGGTGCTGTCCCTTAAGCTGGCAGTGAGTGAGTTGCCAGTGAATGTATGATGGCCTTTTGAGTGTGAGAGTTTAGAGTGATAAGATAGTTGCCTTACCCTGGCAGCACGGATGAGATCATTCATCCTCTTTCTGCACTGGTTGGCCATCCTCTTCTGTGCAGCACTGCCACCACCTCCCAAGCTGGAGTGGTCAGATTGCTGGGCCTCCTGCAGCCAAAGCGGGGGTGGAGGACATCATGGCGGGCTTCCAAAAGACATTCCAGTGACGGGTCACTGAACTCTTCTTGGCTTTCAGGGCCATGTCTTCACTGCAGCAGTCCTGGGCTGCAAGCATTGAGAGCAGTTTGCGCAGCTGTAGTTTAGATATGGCACCCGGAGTGAGGAAATTGTGTGATAATGATGTGGCGGGCAATTCAGAGGCTGCACACCAGTGAGATGGCGTGTTTCCTGTGGCTGCATAATTGATGAGGCGGGAAGTGGACGATACTGTGTGGAAAGCTGTCATGGCGACCGGCGGGTAAAACGCCCTTTTCCCAATCGCTACCACACTTAGTGCAAATCTGGGATGATTCCACCCAGTGTCTTTTATTGTAATGCATCACAAGCAGAAAAACTTCCATTGTCCACAATACAGATTCCCTCCTTTACATTGGTAGACAATAGAAACTGGCAGATGATTGAATGTCCCCACATTTTGATGTTTTGCTCATGGCATAGTAATATCAATCCATGGAAATGAAGACAAGTTCAATACAAATACCATAAAATGAATGTAATCTTTCTTGGGCTGTTGGGTTGATTATGTTAGGCAGATGGAAGTTGATAGTTATGGGCTCTGAAATAAAGCAACATTTCACACAAAGCCCTGTCCCATGAAATTTTGCTGTCTAATTGAGAAGGCAAATAAATGGAGTCCAGATAACAAAGATTCTACTTTAGTTACAAGCTCTTATTGATCCATATACAGACTGCAAACATATTTTTAATGAAATTAGTCTTATAAGCATTAAAAGCAAGCTACCAAGCATGAGAAACTATGGGTGGAATGTAAACCAGCCCATTGTGGCGGGAAACATGGTGGCCAGACCCACTTAATCATGAGAGTGGCTGAGCGTCAGTCTCCTGTGGCGGGAAAACCTCCAGCCAGGGGCTGATGCGAGAAACTCGCCCGCTCATGGCAGCATGTCAATTAAGCTCATTAATGAGCCACTTGGTGGTTCAGGAATTAAATGGGAGCGGCACAGCTTTTCTAACCTCCCTAAGGGCACCCAGCAAACCCTATCAGCTTTGCCAGCTTCCTGGTGACAGGGTCCCTAGTTGTCAGGCACTCAGTGCTTGATTGATGCACCTGGCATTGAGAAGTGGAGAGGGGACATTCAAATCCATGCCTTCTGCCCTCACCTATGACAGCCCCGTCTTGCAACGCAACCCCCTTCCTGTGATCCCCATCCTGCCCTCGCTTACCTGAATTTTGGAATCCAACGGCAACCCCTGATGAAGTCCCTAGAGCACTATTGGTAGCAGCCAGTGGCACTGCTGGCAATGGAGAGTTGCCAGCTTCTGATTGGCCAGCAGCTCTCAGTGGGCAGGATTTCTGCCACAGGGGTCCTAAATGCTGGGGAAGGCCTGATGCTGGCCAGTTAAGTGTCTGATGGGTATTAATTTGGCCGGGCCTCCTCCCAGAAGCAACATGGGTTTACCACCGGTTCTCCAACCAGTGGGCTGGACCCACAACAGGAACATTAAATCTAGCCCTATAATTATGAGAGGAGGTGAGATACAGGGTCTATTTGAAGTGGAGCAGAAAAGAATAAGAAACTGAACAGAATTTTTTTAGATTTTGAAGAGTTATAAGGTGAATAGAGAAAACCTATTTCAACTTGTAGGAAATTAGTAATGAAGGGCTATCAATCCTCTCCGCAGATGCTTTCAGACCTGCTGAGTTTTCCCAGGTATTTTTGTTTTTGTTCTATCAATTTAAATTTGTCTTTAAACAGCATAGAGAAAGGATAGAAGAAGTTTCTTCATGTGATGTTGTTACAGCATGCAATGCTGTGCCTCAGGAAATTGTTGAAACAGAGATCTTTGCACCTTTTAATGAACAAGTAGATAAAATTTGAATTGGGGTAAGATACAGGGCTATAGGGAGAATGCAAGGTAGTGAAATTAGGTATAAATTTTTGTATCAAACAGGTGGCTATATGACTTTCTTTGCTATAAATGCCAGTAGTTCTACAGTGAACATTTCATTCAAATATGGCTTAATATAGCAAGAAAAATTGTAATTGTGTTGCTAACCAGGATAATAGGAAACTGTAATCAAAGGTGCTGATCAAACAGCATCACAGGAAACTATATAATCAAAGGTGCTGATCAAACAGCATCACAATTATCCTTACAATGTCAAAAATAATAATGTACCATATAACACCATAGAATCTTAGCACAGAAATACCCTTTTGCCTCATTGACCCTGAGCCTGTTCTTTGAAAGAGATATGCAATTTAATCCCATATGTCAGCTTTTTCCCATAACCTTGCAAATTAGTCCTCTTCAAGTATGTGCCCAATTGGCTTTTGAAAATTCCAATGGAATCTGCTTCCACCACTCTTTTCAGGTAGTGCATCCCAAAACTTAATCCTCTGTGCGGAAAAAAAACTCTTAATTTTCAATGTACTTTCTTTGCCAACTATTTTAAGTCTGTGATCTCTGTATACTGACCCACTTGTCAGAGGAAACAGTTTCTCCCTACTTGCTCTATCAGAATCCTTCATAATTGTGAATACCTCTATTAATTTCCCCCTTAACTTTTTCTACTCTAAGGTGAATAATCCCAGCTTCTCCAACCTCTCCACTTAACAGAAATCCCTCATCCCTTGAATCAACCTGGTAAACCTCCTTTGTATGTGCCTTAAAATCTTTCCTGAAGCTTGCTGCCAGAATTGTACACAATACTCCAGCCAAGGTCTAACTGGTGATTTGCAAATGTTTACCATGACTTCCTCATTTTTGTATTCAATGCCCCTATTCAAAGACTACCAAATGCATTCTTAACCACCTTATCAGTTTGCCCTGCTACATTCAGTGCTTTGTAAATATCTGCCCCAAGGTCCCTCTGAAATTGCATGCACCTCAAAATAGTACCATTAAGGTTATACTGCCTCTCCATATTGTTCTCCAATGCACGTCACTTCACACTTAGCTGCATTAATTTGCATCAGCCGTGTGCTTGCCTATAAGTAGTTGGTTAATTTAGAAATAATGCACCTTAGCCAAATGAAGCTCTTTGTAGCTTGCATTTATTTTTCTAATAAAGACATAAGCTCTTTTTAAAGTATATGTGCCAACATTCCCACCGCATTTAAAGTCTGTAGAAACTATACAATAAAATTAATCTGATTGGTGGTTTCATCAATGCTGACACAAAAGATCATTTTAATGTGATTTCTGAAAGATCCAAATGAGTTCAATAAAATGGTCAGATATCAGTCAACTTAAACCTAATGCATGGCCTCAGGTACTGGGAAGTGGTGATTTAGTCTATATCTATGCAAACAGACTGAACAAGTTGACTGTTCCTTCTGTACAAAAAACTGACAACCTGGATGTAATTTGCTTCTTCTTAATGTGTTTTTTTTCCCTCTCCCATTTCCCTCTCGCCTTCCCCAAGCGGCCTTTTCTCCCACATAATCTGCTGTAGTAGAAGCTGTATAAACGCAAATGTATCTTATAAATTAATACTTGAAAAAATAAACACGTTGAGGTGATCCATGGATAAGTTCAATAGTAGGTCAGCAGTTTCTCAAACTATATTATGCTTTTGGTATAAAACACAAAACGCAGAAGTAAAGGAACTGAACAGGGTGGCCATCCATTGCCCCTCAAATTATATGTCTTTGATGGCACCTTCAGCACTGCAGCATAATGTCACTTAAGTATCAAAATAGCAGAGAGCTTCCTAAATAGCTCGATGGATGCAGTTAGTGAATATTTGAGCTTTACAGATAAGAATAGTCCCAGATTTAATCTTCATAATGTTAACTTTGTTGACCTTGGCTGGTTCAACACAAGGACACTATAATTGGTTGCAGTGACCAGAGTAAAGGGAGCAATAATAGCCCTAGCCCTTGCTTCTAATTGTTATCCCATGATCCCTGCTGGAAGCCCATGTATTGATGTTTGCTGAGGATGGAACTGGGTTAGGCTGTGATGCCCCAATTTGAAACTTAAGTCCATACCAGGCATACCTTAGTATAGGGAATGAACTTAGTGAAGCCACTGCATGCTAAACATCAGAAGCAGCAGGCGAGAAGCAGCACTAAATCGTCCCAAAACCAACAGATGAGAGTAAAGTTGTTCTCTGATCCTTTCCTCACCAAGATCCTCCCAAGGTGGAATACCTTTTTTTCATTCCATATCACCAGAGTTGGACAACAAATGTGACTTTGCCAGTGATGTTCACATTCCATGAACGAATAAAAAAAACACAAAAGCTCAATATTATTAAAGACAGTCATTGATTGGTGTTTTTGCCATTGGATTCAATATGCACTGCACTAATTCAACCAGATTATTTTGACAGCACTTCTCCTCCTAGCCACATCTATCACTGAGACAGGCAAGTGCAACCATGCCATGGGAACACTATCACCTCCAAGTTCCCCTTCAAGTAACACTGTCCTGACTTGTATTGTCATTCAGTCAATTCTTGGAATTCCCTATCTAATGGCTTAGTGGGAGTACCATTACCACTAGGACTGCAGCAGGACATGGAGAAGACCCACCAACACTTTCTCAGGCAACCAGGGATGGACAATAAATGCAGCATGATCAGCATTGCCCACATCCTGGGAATAAATAAGAAAAAAGAATGTGAAAGCGGTGACCTGAAGAAAATGAAAGAGATGTAAGTGAGCATTTCTAAATATTTATTGAAAAGTGCAATATCCTGTTATTATCTATTTCCAATCCAAATGATTTGGCACAGTTCCACTGAACAACTTGGTTCCTCAGGACCAAGAATTAACTTATCCACAGGAAAAAGCTCTTGCTTTTCACTGACGTATTGACTTAGACCACAATTCCCAAACAGAATTTTGTTGGAGTGAGTCTATCTGATAAAGTAAAATAAAATAGAACTGAAATGATTCCATTGATAGCCTCCAGTCAATGCCTGGTCAAGTTTCTATAGTCTCAAGAAAAAACACAGATCTTTTTTAAATTAGAGAAATTACAGAAGCCTATTTCATACTTGTGATCTTCATAGCCTGGAAATTACTATCAGCTTACAGGTTTACATTGGCTTTAATGCAGGAAATTGCTTAAACACCTATGAACTTGTGACTATAATGCTTGGGCTGTACAATAGCCATGGTAAACTCATTAAGATTATTGCTTGTTAAGGAAGGAGATCTCAAGTTCAATTTCTATACATTGGACATATGATACTCTAATCCCATACATATGAAGTAAGAATTACAGTGAAGGCAGTTTCTCACATGCCAAAAATCAGAAGGGAACTTCTGTAGTTTCATAGAGTACACTGTTGCGAATATTTAATTTCATAATTCATGTGTTTTAGAGGTATAACTTCTAGTTTTAGGAATTATATTATTAAATGTAAGATAAGTGGTTTGAGAAATTGGTAAACACCCCTAAGATAATTACCATTCAAAAGAAAGTCCATATTTATGTAAAGAGGTCAGAGATAGAAGTGTGTAAACCCTAAACTCTGAGCTATTTTTCCCAAGTTTGTCCACAGTTGTCTTCATAAGTGGTTTAAATTGGTTGTGTAGTTCTCATATCAAAGAAGCTAAAAGCCTTGAAAATACGGGGTTTTTTTGAGGGGAACCAGCAATTCTGGAGAGAGGGTCATTGGCCTAGATTTCATATCCAAAATGTCACTGGGAACCTGGATCTAGAAGTCTCACCCCCATTTCTGACAGATCCCATTATCTCCAGAAGGGGAATAGAGGGGGACATGACTCTCACATGGGGAAAACCCAAACCTAGCAGTTTGAACACTGCTAGAGCAAGGGCTTTGGCTCACAGTGTGTGAGTTATGAACCTTTAGAGTCAACGTAAGGTCTGGAGAACTGTCAAGCTGACAAGTTATTTAAATAGCCTGCCTTTAAAATTGAAAAAAACAGCTTGTGTCTGTGAGTTGAAAATAATCTGTGCTTGCAGTTTCAATAGCATTTTGTTGACATACCTTATTGCTATCATTATAGCATTGCTGCAATTTGATTGTTTCCACAACTTATCACTGTCACAATGGGCAGCAGTAAGTTCACAGTTTGATTGACAACTCCAAGTGGTTTTGAAGGATTAACTGTCTTTGATATGGGGCTATGAATACACATGTTTGTTGTTATAAAAACTAAGTACTTGAGATGATTTAAATATATCCCAGTGTTACATCAAGGTGGTATTTAATACTCACACCAGAGTTGATCTTTGATGAAGTGAACATCCACTGTCAGGTAGATTGTAATAGTATGGCAGCTATCACACAGCCTTGCTTGACACCAGTCTGGATTTTGAAGGGGCCTGCTTCAGATCTCCTAATCAAGACAGTTACAGTCATCTCATCATGAAGTAGTTGCAGGATTATGATAAAGATTTTTGGATATCCAAATCTCTGGAGCACAATCCACAGAGCCTCATGATTCACTGCCTCAAATGCTTTGGTCAGATCAATGAATGCAAAGAAGATTTCCTGGTGTTGTTCTTGATATTTTTCTTGGATTTGCCTGATGACAAAGACCATGTCAGAGGTTCCTCTGGAATATCTAAAGCCACACTGTTGTCTCTGGGAGGATTTCCTCAGTTACAGAAAGTGGGTGATTCAGGATAACGCATGTCAGGATTTTTCCTGCTATGGACAAGAGGGAAATACCACAGCATGATTTATCTCCCTTCTTGAAGATAGTTACAATCATCGCATTCCTGGTTGGGGGGAGTTCTTTTTCCTTTCAAATCCGTAGGATGAGTGCATGGAGTTTTGACATGAGCAAATGTGTATCAGCAACACAGAACAGTGCTAGAGAAATTCTTTCAGCAATGCCTCTGCCGCATCCTCTGGATTCAGTGGGCGACCATCGAACAAACATTAGCACCTTTCATGAAGCCCGCTCCACAAGCATTCAGGCAAAACTCCTGCAAAATCAACTACGGTGGACTGGACACTGTGTCCGGATGGCCGAAAAGCATCTCTCCCGTTAGGTCCTGCTTTCTCAACTCTCAAATGGCCAGCGTTCCAGGGGAGGACAAAGGTATTGCTACAAGGACACTCTGAAGCTCTCCTCGAAGCGTGGCAGCATTGACATTTATGACTGGGAGGAATTTGCGACCAGTCATTCGAAATGGTGACAATTTGTCAATCAAACTATATCATACTTCGAGTCCAAACATCTTAATGATGAGACAGAGCAGCTGCGGTGAAGCAAATAAAAGAAAGCCAATCCTGGACTCTGGAAAATAACTAGGGAAAGGATCCCAATAACTCATGGGATGTCTTACCCCATGTGCCCAAAGATATGTGGGTTGAGAATTGGCCCATTCACTTACATGAAGACGCATTGCAGAAACTCCTGACCCTGAGTAGATGTCATCCTCGAAACAAGGGGTAGCCGACAATGACCAACGGCGAATGTTAAAATCACACTTACTATAAGGAATCTACGCGTTTGTCATATTTATTCTGCCATTTGTAAATGATGACTGAAGGAAGCTTTTAAAAAGCCCTTGACTACAGCTTATAAATTGCTTCCATGAGCTGGTAACAGTGAGAAAACATTGTAATTAGAAACTAACTGCAATATTAGCAGGTTTAATTACAATGAAAACGCACACTGTTAAAAGTGGAATGTAAAACTACAACAAGGCTGTCTGGCATTAATGAATAAAATAAAGCTTAGTTACCTGTAACTGGAAGTGCAAGACCTATTGATGGAAAGTGAAACTAATGACCTCAAAGGAGAGAATTTTCGGCTCGGCGAGCGGAGGCGGGGCCCACTTGCCAAGGCGTAAAATGACGCGGGGTGACGTTGGGCGTGCGTCCTGAAGTCACCACGCGTCATTTAGATTTTCAGTTTGGCAGGCACGTGGCCGGCTCGGCTGCGTGCCCGCCAAACTGTCAAAGGCCTGTTAAGGCCATTAATTAACTAATTAAGGCTATTGAGAAAGCTGTCCATCCAATCTTAAGGTTAGCAGGCAGGTGAAGAGCCCAGGCGGCCTTCGCACTTTTCATGGAACCTCATCCACGGGCAGGATGAGGTTTCATGAAGGGTTTATAAATTTTTAAAAATTTTTCATTAAAGCTCATTGATATGTCCCAGCTCATGTCGCATGAGGGGACATGTCTTAATTTTTTTTTTCTTTATTAAAGCTTTTAAAACTTAAAACTTATCTCCCTGAGGCACTTCTGTGCCTCAGGGAGATTTCTGTGCCCTTCCGCACACATGCGCGAAATAGTGCACTCCCGACTCAGGGCCTGACCGGGGGTGCCAATCAGGTCCGCACCCACCCGCAGCCGCCCCCGCACAACCCCCCCCCCCCGACAGGGGGAATATTCTCTCCAAGGAATTTTAGCTTTTTAGCTCTGAAGAAGAGTCATACAGACTCAAAACGTTAACCCTGTTTCTCTCTCCACAGATGCTGTCAGACCTGCTGAGTTTTCCAGCATTTTCTGTTTTTATTTCAGATTTCCAGCATCAGCAGTATTTTGCTTTTTTCAAAGAATTTTATACTCGATGGTTATCAGTGAGCTAGTTTTAAATATGATGACCCATTCCCATAGTTGTTTTCCTAGACAGGACTGCTTCCCCATAAATGTAAAATTAATTTACAAAAGCCTACAACTCATGGCCTTAAATGTGCCAGTAATTTGGCAAACTGGCTTAGTCTTGTGCTGAGGGTATCATTCTTCTGCATTCAGTAGTGCAGTATGAGGGTAATATTGAAGATGCCCAATATTGTTTCTGGCCAATCTCAAATTTCTAATTGCATGATGGATATGAAGTTGGAATGTTTCACTGTAACTTGAGAGCTGCAAAAATGTATTAAAAAGCAGGGTTATAATGTTAAAGAAAAAAACGAAAGCTGGAAATTTAAAACAAAAAGTAAAAATGAGATCCAACTTTCAATCAAGCCATATCATGTGTGTCTAATAATTTATTTAATATGGCAAGAAAACATACATCTTATAAATATATAGAATGTGTTTTCATATATGTCAATTGATAGAAACCAGATTAAAAGTTTCAAAGAACATTAGAGTTATGTGCATGTAGCAAGTAGCAGTCAGAGCACCACCTGAAAATTAATCCTAGATCATTAAAATAAATTACTTAATCTGAGTAAATTAAAAATGAAGTGGCACATGACTGCAAGACAATTAATATGGCATGTTATTGCTAAGGTGTAAGAAGGCTGGATGTCCAGTAAAATATAACATTACTCCTAGGTTTTATTTTTCATTTCTGTAAACTTGTGCTTGAATCCAGCATGTATTTTCCTTTTCAAAGTTTCTTTTAAGAATTGCCATATAATTCTTGGCTACAAAAAGATAAAAATCTATGATTTTGAACACCAGTGAATTGTGGGTTGCTGTCCAAGCAACAACAACAACCTTCAGTTCTATAACACATTTAATGTAAATACCCTAAGGAACCTCATAGGCATGCTATAAAATAAAAATTCACACTGAGCCATATAATGAGATACTAGCACAGAGATAAGTTCTAAGAAGTGCTTTAAAGGGAGAGAGAGAGGTAGAGAGGTATGGAGAAGGAATTCTAGCGCCTAGGCATCAGGCAGATGAAGGCATGCCACCAATGGTGGAGTGATTAAAATCAGGGAGGTACACAAGGAAAGAATTGAGGAGTGTAGAGATCTCAGAAGGTTGTAGGGCTTGATGAAGTTACAGAGGTATGGAGATACAAGGCCATGGAGGGATTTGAAAACAGGTTTTGAGAATTTTAAATCAAGGTGTTGCCAGTTCAGGAGCCAATGTTGGTCAGCGAACACAGAGGAGATGGTAGAGACTTGGTGCGAGTTAGAATGCATGGCTCTTTGTAGTGACTTGCAATACAGTGGTAATATGGTATATTATTGATGACATTTAATACACTGTTTATTTTGTTGATCCAATTTCTTCTCCAGTAGTATAGTACAAAACAAAACCACTGGCTCAAAACACAGGGTGACCCTCAGAATCTATTTGATGGCAGCAAAATTTATTATAGCATACCTTTATCTTTTACTTGCTGTTGTGATCTTGTCTGTGATGATAATGTTAGGACTGAAGGCAAGGAATCAGAGGTCACGACTACTTCTCATTCAGCATCTGTTTTCTGATAGATCAATAAAGGAAGTTAACCATCATGCCAAATGGTTCATGCATTGGTGCCCCAACTATTATTGCATTGCTGGGTGCCCTCTAGATCAGTCTAAAGATGCATTGTTAATACCCAATTCTTATATTAAAGGCACGTGTCAACATTGTTGACATCACCATTGACTTATTCCCCCAAATATTATATCACTTTCTAAATACATTTTTTCTAAATTTATTCAATTCTGTGGAATATTGTTGACCGTTAGATAACTTATATACTTCGAAGTTTTGTTTAAAGAGACCTATTCGGGAATTACAAATACAGGGATTCATATAAATAGCATAAATGAGTCGGTTTTTTAAGAGGAGGCTAAAGTGTATGAAAAAAGCACATTGTATAGACTTTTCAGAATGTGGATTATGTAGGCCAAACAAAGATACTAAATGAATATTATTGATCTACTACAAGGTTTCTATCTGTTACTGTTGATAAATATATTACTTTTGTTCATTCAGCTTTCATTGGATCATCCTTTCTGTTGAATAAACAGTTCTGCCAGGTTCTATAGAGAAAATACAATTTGTTTCTTTAAAGGTTACTGTTACTTGTTTAAATAAGTTTACAAATGAAATAATAGTGAGCCAGCAATTGGTTCCTTTTTCTCCTTAGCAATTTCTTTTACCATGGTTTAGTTTAGGTTATTGTTGACAATACTGACTATAACTTACAACAGTTGATACAAAGCTATCATGGACTATGTTGTATTGCTGCACAGAAGTCTCAACAGCAGTGTATAGCGAAATGTTCAAAGTGAGTAATTGGGAATACAATTCAGAAAACCATCAAGAAGCGTGGTGTAAACTATAAAGGAATATTTTAAGTGGTACTTTCCAGGCATATTTTAAAATTGGGTAAAATTTATACTGCCAATATTGCTTACTGTTCAACTACAGTTTTCTAAGTATTTTAGTAATCTTCACATTAGATCTTTTATTTCTACATTTATTGGTGTAGCAATTAGGAAGTTAATTATCAGTAATATATTCTGAAAATTGAATTGTAGGCTCTTACATTTGTCACGTAAAGTATACATATTGTGCCTGCTAACTCAGCCTTACACTTTTAGTTTAAGCTAATAGTCTGTTTACATTAATTTGGCAACAATTCCTATTTCATACTTTTGTTTAGAAACATAATCCATGATTATATTTGGCTTCTAATGGAAAGGCATGGGTTCAATTTTAGTTGGGAAAATGAGCTGTTTTTAATCAGCTTTATTTCACTCCAGTATTGTCTCATCCAAAGTTTTTGAAGTTTATATTTTGATGTTTTGCATTTGCCTCAGTAACATCTGGAACTCTTTCATAAATGCACAATCTTTCTTTTTTATGTTTGTGCAGCTTTATTAAATCACTGAAGGCTTAATTTGCAATTCGTCATCTGGATTTAATTAGAGTTAATATGAATGATGTGGCAGTCAGAATATAGCTATGGGGGGAGGGGATTGGGACACTACTAGCTCCAAGAAGTTAATGTTTTAATGTTCTTCCTGATAGAAGATTTTAATCTAACTTGGTCAATCTTAGCCTCTTATACTATCCTAAATTAGCTCTTATATATATAACTGCTGATACAAAACTGTGTCTGATTTCCTCACAAGATATGCATTGAACTAAGCAAGGTTTAAAAAGGGCCATAAAGAGAAGCACAGAGTTCAAGACTGCAAATTTTGGCCTCTTGCACCCATTTTATTGGTACTACGTGTGCTCTTTTGGCTCCAAAATGCTGTCCATGGTCCACTTGCACACTCCTAGTGTGAGATATGACGGTGATGGGGGGGCGGGGGGGTGAAATCATTTTGAGGGTGCCCATTTTGGTAAGGGCGTTAGCATGTGTACAGGGAAGGCCCAGTGGAAGTGTGTAAAGTAGACAGATTGTGATGTCAATCGCTGATTTGAGGCCAGCATGGCCATTTTGAAGCTCAGTGCTCCAGCTAATGCTGTCTTGAAGGGCACTTCAAGCTGTGCTATTTAAAGGGATCATTAACAACTTACAGGTGAGTCGCTGACTTATTTCGACTGGTGGTTGCTGTGATTGTAGTGCTTTGTGGTTTCTAGTGTTCTGTAAAGTTGCTAAAGTCTACAGGGAGTAGTGTGGCTGTGCTGAAGGACTTTATCCAGGCTTCAAGGATTCCCAGACATTGGTGCAGTAGTGTGCATTCCCCCAATACCACAATATGCTAGGGGCAATAAGCAGAGGTGACACAGATCAGGAAAAGCTTTTTTTTATTCATTCAAGGGATGTGGGCTTTGCTGGCTGGGCCAGCAATTATTGCCCATCCTTAATTGCCTTTGAGAAGGTGGTGGTAAGCTGCCTTCTTGAAATGCTGCAGTCCATGGGGTTCAGGTACACCCACGGTGCTGTTAGGAAGGGAGTTCCAGGATTTTGACCCAGTGACAGTGAAGGACCATCAATATATCTCCAAGTCAGGTTGGTGAGTGGCTTGGAAGGGAAATTCCAGGTGGTGGTGTTCCCATCTATCTGCTTCCTTTGACCTTTTAGATGGTAGTGGTTGTGGGTTTGGAAGGTGCTGTCTAAGGAGCCTGGGTCAGTTCCTGCAGTGCATCTTGTAGATGGTACACACTGCTGCTACTGCTGGAAGAGTGAGGAGGAGGATAGAAGAATGGCTCTCAGCAGAAGGTCATATTTGCTCAGAGTGTTCAGGGACAATTCACCTACTTGAGTTTGATGTCTGTGCTTCAGTAAAGACATACTCCCTGAAACCTGCCACATGTTGTAGCCAGAACTGCAAGCTCAGAACAGGACAAAGCCAGCATTGACAGTAGCTGTGAAGGTAACCGTGGCCATGAACTTTTATACATGAGATTCCTTCCAGACTGGTGTCTCAACAACCTTAGTAATCTGTTGGGTGACAAATTGCAGGACTGTTGTGAGAAGCTGCAAGCCTCTTTGAACACTGATGTCTGTAGCCATGATGGCAGCAGTCTGAGCTTGCTTGACAGCAAGCTGATCTTAAATGACTGAAGTCTGAACTTCCCTGCAGCACTCAGACATCGCATGGCTTCTGCTTGTGCTGCAATGCAAACTGAGGCATTGGCCATTGCACGCTACATCATGGGTCGGTTATAAGTGTGCGAATGGAACTGGCCACCATTTCCATGTTGGAAAGGATGGGTTCCAAGCTCTGTGCAAAGACCTGTGCCAGGTTGATGTCGCACTCCTCCATGCTCCTCGACATTGACACATTGCCAATGTGCCAAGCTTTCTATTGTATACACCACTTGCCTTCTTCCATATGCCCGGTTGAAGTCTTCATCTGAATCCTATACAGCAGAACTCGTGCGTGACCTCACCACCCTGTGTTACCCTTGGCCCCTGGCCTGACTGCAGCCCATTTGCGTTCAGTGTCTCTCCACCTGCAGATTCCACCTCTAAGCCATCCTCTAAAGCACGAGCAGTGTCAATATTTGAACTGCTGGCTGTGAGTGTGAGGGCCAATGATTTGTTTCTTCATCATCGTGGTCTTCCTGCTCTTCTAGCTCTTGCTCTTCAACTACTGGCTGGGTTGAAGTTCTTGGATATCTGGAAAGGAGAAAGGTTTAATGGTAGGGTTGCGATGGGGTGTGTGTGGGTTGGGAGGAAGCAAGAGGTACATGCATATATTATCTGCAGCTTGTAAATCAGAAGAGATTGTGAGTGAGGAGGAAATGGGGAATGTGAGAAGGTGGATTAGTTATGAGGATATCATCATCTTTGATGATTTCAGCCCCATCGATGACCACAGCCTCAGCAAGGGCAACTCCAATGAGGGAGCGTCCATCAGGTAAGGACATGCAAACAAGTCTGGTGCCTGCCAGTTAGTTCCTGTTGCCTCTGGTTATGCGACAACTTATCCTGTAAGAGAGAAGGAGTGTTTGCAATGTGCGTGGGTGATGTGTCTCTCCTGGTTGATTTGCTGGCAGTGTCTGCAAGCTGTGAGATGTGGGTGTGAGGTTTGTAGCAGTGTGTGAGGTTGAGGTGAAGCTATGAATTTTGGGTGTGAGTCATGATTGAAAGAGATTGTTGGTAGGTTAGCGACAGGTGTGTGGTGCATTGAGCAGTGTGTGAGGCTAGTGATGCATTTGGTGAGAAATGGTATTTGAAAATAAATTCACTAACCTTGATTACTCATGTGAGGTCATTGAACTTTTGGCAGTACTGTATTCAGGTCCAAGGGGTTTGACTCATCCCATTGACTCGTCAGGCCAGGGGCCAAGGGTAACACAGGGTGGTGAGATCACGCACGAGTTCTGCTGTATAGGACTCAGATGAAGACTTCAACTGGGCATACGGAAGAAGGCAAGTGGTGTATACAATAGAAAGCTTGGCACATTGGCAATCTGTCAATGTCAAAGAGCATGGAGGAGTGCGACATCAACTTGGCACAGTTATCTGCTCCTACTGCCTTACAATATTTGTTTGGAGATCCTACTGGCTCCCTGTGGATAAAGCACATCTCTCCCCTCCATCTCCTCCATCAAGGAATCTGGTGCTGAGAAGCTTGGATAATGTTCCCTTGCCTGTTGTGCCATAATTCACTCTTCTTCCTGCTCAGACTCTCTTCCATAAACAGTTCCAGCATTTGCTCCAGGCAGAATGTGCCTCCCTTTCAAGAGGTGCATCTAAGCTGACTTTTAGTAGTGCAGGCTAGCTTTACATGCTGCCAGCAAACTTGGGCCCCATTTTCAGGTATGCAGTCACTCAACTTTGCCCTTAGCATTGGATGCATGCAGTAATCATGCAAATTAGCAAGCAGCATAAAGTTGCCACGCTGCCTGCATCGGAAGCAATGAGCATGGGCTAACTGAGCATTGTGATCTCCGTGTCCATTTTGGGGGCTATAGAATTTTGCGTCCTTTAAATGTCTTAATAGCCGTAACAGATTAGCAGGTGTAGCATAGCAAACAAGTTCTGAGTTTTTAAAAAGGATTTCTGTAGGGTAATTGCTGTGGTTACTGGTGTGTGTATAATACTTTAAAACAATTCCTGATTTAGATATTATTTGGAACTTCTCTGGGTTCATTGTTGGCCCTGTACTTTGATTGGATTGAATGTTCATCTTCTTATTAAATGAATCCAACATGTGTCTTTAAAAAAGAGAAATAAACAGTAATGGAAACTCACATAGAACAATTCTCCATGATAATATGTTGAATACTGTCAAAACATGAATTGATCTGAGTATGTAGTTTTAGATAACTCTTTATTTTATGCTGACCATCATTACAGCACCAAAGCATTTCCTCTTAACTTCATAAACACGATTTTTAATGTATTCCATTCTATTTTCCAAGTAATTTCATTTACAATTTCTACAGAATCCTTTTTCTCTCAGTCTTATTCTCTCCCCTTCTCCTGTCTGATTCCTTTTGCTTCCCTCCTTGATCTCCATTGCTGAGGTTTGGGCAGATGTAAGAGATCTCTATTTTTAATGCTTTGTTAATCTTTTCTTAAGTGTTTGTGTGTTACACTTTCTGTTCATATCGACAAATTACAATTGTGAAAACTTACATGGAAATGCCTATCACAGAGTCTTCAGCAAAAAGATGCAGCTCCTTTAAAACAGCTTAATTTTAAACAATTTAATATAGTTCTGCTTTGATTTGTTTAAAATAAAATCAGATGCTCAGAGGTTATATATCATTCAGCCCATCATGTCTATGCCAGCCAAAAATGGACGATCCAGCCTACTCTCACTTTCCAGCTATTGGTCCATAACCCTGGAGGTTACAGCACTTCAAGCATATATCCAAGTTTCCTGTTTCTTTTTGTTACAGTTTTGAATACCCATGTCCTTACAAGTTTCTTGGAGACAAACCTATGCAAATGGTGTGACTACACTAACCCAATATGCGAGGACAATGTGTGTTACAGCAATTGCACCTTGAACTCCTACTGTGCAAGTTCAGAGGAAATATGCGTTGCCATATGGTAAGTGCTCATTGTAGTTTTAGATTTGATGCATAACATGTATTTTGTATGAGGTATCTTAAGTTGACAACCTTATTGTGAATTCTCACTTTCCTTATATATTTGTACATTTTTGTTAAAACACTCCCTCATTCGGCATATCTAGAAGATTTTATTCTTTACCAGCACTTAATGCCTTTATCTAAATCAACATAAATTACAAATTTTGTTATTGTTACGATCGGCTTCTTTTGAAATCCTGCTTTTTGAGCAGCTGAAGCTTGAAGCAGTTGCATTTCTCAGAACATAATACGTTCAATCAAAACTGAAAGCTACATCAGGATGTAGGGAAGTCTATTGTGTCACCAGAATTCAGTAGTGACATGATAAATAAATAAGTCGCAGAAAAGTATTTCACCTTCACTCAACTTTCTTTCCTAGGAATAGCATTCAATTTAAATCTCGGTTCTTCAATATTTTGCTGTTACATCATTAAACTACAATTCATCCCACTCATGAGTATCTCTTATACCATATACCACACTGGTCTCCATTTTAAGTGTATTTTTTCCTATCCTTTTTGATTTCACTCTGGCAGGAACATAGTTGTCAAAAAGAGGAGTGGTATTGGAAACCCCTTCTTAGGCAATTGTGAAATTTGCTGAGTATCCAGCTACCAGAAATTACACAAAGTGCCCTGGGGTGAAATGTCCTCTGATATTTCCTTCTTGAACATGGTAAATCACTTGGCTTTTCCCTAACAGCTTTGCCATATTCCTCCCTGGATAATGCATTCGAGCACCAGTGCACTTCCTATCATCCCAGGAAGAAATATTTCACCAAATTCTTGCACAAGTTGTTTTCTCGTTACAATTTTCTTACTCATTTACATATTCCAACCAAAGTAACACTTTGCACAAATTACTGTTTTAGGTTGATGAATAAGAAATTGTGAATCATGATTCTGAACTTTGCAATTTGTATTTTTATTCTACATGACATTCCTATAAACCTTTGCCATTCTCCATAGGAAGAAGGACAATGAATCCACAAGTGTTCAAACTATGTGCCACTATCCACATTTACCTGTGGAGGACATAATAATCACAACTTATAATACAACAGTTTGTATCATGACTGAACAGCCCACAGGGAAAGGAATGATGTATGTTTGTGGCTGTACCAATGAACAGGAATGTAATGATAAACTTATATTTGAAGCTGACCTAAATGGTAAGAAAATGCCTTTTCCTTTCAAAAAACTTTCCAACAATTTTATTTCATCCATTGCATTTATCTAGCTTTATTACCACACCTCTTCTCTCATTACCACACCTATTTTCTCAATCAGGAAGTTAGTAGATGCTTTACAAAATTGACAAATGACAAATATAAAAGTAAAAGAAGTCTGGGTTACTTTATTTAATTTTGAAATAATATCATCCAGGTGCAGTCATTTTACTGGGGTCTAAATTAGGTATTGTAAGTATGTACTGTTAGTACATGTATTGTAAGTTATGTACATGCAGAAAATTTCCCCCTTGTGTTCGAAACATTTACATTCGACAAAACATTGACGATGAAAGAAGTCAGAGCTCTGGAGCATTTTCCAATTGTAGACAGTGTTACGATCACATGTCTCCCCCCTCATTTTACCTTAAAGACACACTCCCAAAACAAAAGGGTGGAGTTTTATGGCCACTTCCGTCAGCGGAATTTTCTGATCCCGCCGAAGTCAGTAGACTTTTGAAAGGCTCGCCACATCTTACGGCACTGCCTCCACCGCAACGGGGACATAAAATTCTGCCCATAAACCTCATCATTTTAACACCTCCCTCTAAAGCATTCATCACATCACTGCTGGTCTTTGTGGTGCTAATCCTTCTGGATTAACGCAAGAATAAATATTGGCCAATATAAATAAATTGGCAAACATAAAAAAATAAATTGTTATTGCTTCTCCTTAATCTATCTTCAACTTGATTTTGATATTGGAACAGTTGTGTTGTCAGATTTGAGAAAATCACTTTGTTATTGGACTTGTGACTTTAAAATAGATTCTCCTTGTTTTACTAAATAGAAGTAAACAGGAAAGCTGAAAAAAATCATTTTTACTACTGTATTACAAATGTAACTGCAGTCCGCATTATCCTGTAAATGCAATCTTGTGACATGCTATAGCAGCATGGTTTTTTGAGACTTAAAGACAAATTATAATGGTATAAATTTACCAGGATCACTTGTTACTGTCTGCTTTGGCAGAACTGAAAATTCACTTAAAAATATTTCAATTTTGAAAATTAAACATCCAAAATACAGTTAGTTTTCGACCGCCCTCTTATGATCTCAATGGAATACTTTACCCCATCACCCAAAGAGTCAATGGGGAATGCATCTTTGCCAATGCTGTCTACCCCACAGCTTTTTAATGGCCCGAAGAGCATTAATTGACTGGAGTAAAATTTCTACCCCTCACTCAAGGGGAAGTCCCACCTCAGAGGCCAGCAGCCCTATAGCCCCAGCAGCACTGCTGGGAGTGGTGGCCACTGCTGGGACTACAAGCTGTAATTGGGCTCTTAAGGGCCTCAATTGAGGAAAAGGTGGGTGGGCCCAAGCCCATGCCTGCCCCCATAAAATTGCAGACAAGGCGGGGTTGGGTGAGAAAGCCTACAAACCTACTGACAGGGGTCAATAAAATTCTGCCCTGCGTTCAATGCTACACATTCTGTCAGATAAAGTATTCGTGACTGCCCTACATTTCCCATCCATAATTTTAATACTTATATGTTTTCATGCCAGGCTATCTTTATGTATCCCGTCATACAATGACTCCCCATTACTAGTATAAGGAAGTTATATTTTATCATAATTACATTTTTTTTCAGAATATCCAATACCACAAAGCAATGAAGTAATTCCTGTGGCAGTGTTGAGCCTACTTCCACCAATCCTGATTGCTTTCATGATAACGATGGCATTTTATCTCTTTCGTACTCGACAACAGAGAAAAGTGACCAAGGAGTGGCCACAGAAACAGATAGAGCACCAAAGCCTAACAAGGACTGATGTTAGAAAAGCTGGAGAGTATGATGGAAAATGCACTGTGGCAATTGATGATGGTCAGTCTGACATCAGTGCAACATGTGCCAACAACATCAATCATAATAATGAACTTCTGCCCATTGAGCTTGATGGCATTGTTGGAAAAGGCAGATTTGCAGAAGTATGGAGAGCAAAACTCAAACATAGTGCTTCAGGGCAATATGAAACTGTCGCAGTGAAAATCTTTCCTTGTGAAGAATATCCATCGTGGAGAACGGAAAAAAAGATTTTCTCAGATGTTGATCTCAAACACGAGAGCGTACTCCAGTTTCTCACAGCAGAGGAAAGAGGAAGAGGAATGGAAAAGCAATACTGGCTTATTACAGCCTATCACAGCGTGGGAAATCTACAAGATTTCCTCACCAATCATATTCTGACGTGGACAGAGATGTACATGATGACAGGATCCCTTGTAAATGGGGTTGCTCACCTCCATAGTGACTATACAGCTTGTGGCACCCCAAAGATTCCTATCTCCCACAGAGACATTAAAAGCACAAACATTCTAGTTAAAAACAAAAGGGAATGTGTATTGTGTGATTTTGGGCTGGCTCTGAGGCTTGATCCATCTCTAACAGCTGAAGACTTTGCTAATAGTGGCCAGGTGAGTATAACATGACATTTGAAGCACAATATTGTAAAGCTGAGTAAAGTAACACAGCATGTCAGTTTAGAGATAAGTGGGATGGCTTGGTTGTATTCTATCAAAACTGCAGAAAAATGGACTTTAAAAGCACATTTTTACATAAACGTTTAGATACAAATGCTATTTATGCAAAGTAGTACAATAGTTATACCCAAACAAGCACAAAATTGTATTTGCACCCATTCTGTCGTTTTGCTTCCAATCCTGCATTGCAGGCACTAGGGAGCTTGAACTTGGATTGAACTGAAGGGCAATGCCTAATCTGTAGAAAATTGGGTTTTGGCAGAGTACTAGTATGTGCTTCCAGAATGTCAAGCTGCATGCCAGGAATGCTGCAGACAAAAACACTCCCCAATATGTACACCGATAAAGTCCACTCAGATCTCATCAATGTGCAGTAGTCAATAATTTTGCCAAACATCTCACCCCCTTCTCTCCTAAAGGTTTTTATTTTTGCTAACCTCCCAATTTACCTCACGAAAGTGGCCACCTTAATATACAAACCCAGGCTGAAGGTTTTGGCATGTTATTCAGCTGTGGGGAATAACAGTGTAACTTGATTCTGCCTTCTTTTCCACATACACACACTATCCAAGATTTCGTAGTGGATAGTCATCGGAAACGGGAACCCTGATTGATTTTTGCCCTTTATAGCAGGCGGATGTAGCTTCCCTTCTGCTGCCTTGGCTGCCACCATTTTATTAACCAATGAGGGATTAAACTTGTGAGCTTCCTGGGTTGTATGATTCAGTATTACACCAGACACTGTCATTACCCTTTAAGTTAGGGAGATCTCCCTTAATAAATAATGTCAATGACTATATCTGTTGACTAGGATTAATATAACATTAAGGAAGCTATCCCTAATAAATAAATATCAATTCTGTTCTAATATTAGGTGCATATTTTCCCAATGTCACAGTGAGTGAGCTGAAAACTTGTAAAATAACAGGCCAGGTCTGAGAGAGTGAAATGTCCCAAAAGTTCCCTGATGCTCAAATATTTAGACATAATGAAAATATCTCAGTTTGCAAAAACAATAATAAATGTATACAGCCATATTGTGTACATAACCAAGTGAAGAAATGTTAGTTAAATAATGTATGCATACTTAAAGGAAACCTGGAAAAAGACAGCTTTTACAATATTATTTCTGATTGTGATATATCAGTTGATCAACTGTGAGGTGTATATTTATTTATTTTTATATTCAATATTAAGTGGATACAGGGAAAGAGGAATAAGAGTTATGAGAAAGGGTGGGTAAATGTCAGTAAGATTATTTGTTCACATAGAGGATAAATTATGGCATTTTATTATTATTTCCTGGTTGTTCTAATCTTATTACTTCCCAAATATATTGTTTGTTACCTGCTGGATCTTTTTGCATTAGCTCTAGAGATTTATCATATGCTTTTTTATGTCCCTAACCATCCAGATATTTCTAGTTTTTGCTCCAACTCCTTCATTTCTCATGGGGCTATCTAGTTTTTGCCCTAATCAACTCCTATTTCTAAATTTTCTGTAGTTTACCCACAATTTCATCTGCCAGTTTTAATTTCTAATCTATCTGGGCTAGATCTTTTTACTGTTCTCTTGAAATTATCAATTTTTTCCAGTTAGTACCTTTGACTGTCCAAAGTCTGATACCATGACAATTACCCTGCAATACCCTTTGTAGGCCACGAACATCCCAAAATATAAGAACAAATTAAATATAGGAGCGGGAGTAGGCCATACAACTCATCGGGCCTGCTCTACCAATTCAGACAATCATGGTTAAACCCTTACATCAATTCCACTTTTCTGCTCCATCCATAAACCCTTGATTCCCTGGTTGCCTAAAAAGCTGTCGATCTCAGTTTTGAATATACTCAATGGCTAAGCTTCCACAGAATTCCAAAGATTCACAATCCACTGAATGATGAAATTTCTCCTCATCCCAGTCCTAAATGATCTGAGAAAATGACCCCTAGTTCTAGATTCTCCAGCTAGGGGAAACAGCTGCTCAGCATCCACTCTGTCAAGATCTTGAGAATTTTATACCTTTCAGTGAGGTCACCTCTCGTTTTTCCATAAACCAGAGAATATAGGACAACTCTACTCAAACTCCTCATAGGACAATCCTCTTATCCCAGGAGTCAATCTAGTTAAATTTCATTGCACCCCCTCTAAGTTATATGCTTCCTTAGTTGAGGAGAGCAAAATTGTACACAGCACTCCAGATGTGGCCTTACCAAAGCCCTATATAATTCCAGCAAGATTTTCTTACTTCCCTTTGCAATAAGGCTAACATATTATTTGCTTTCCCAATTTCTTTTTGTACATGCATAGTCACCTCCTGTGATTTGTGTACAAAGATATGAAAACCCCTTTGAATGTTAACATTTATTATTCTCTCACCTTTTAAAAAAAAAATGTTTTTCCATTCTTCCTTTTAAAATGGATAATTTCCCCACATTCTAGTCTATCTGCCACCTTGCCCGATCAATTAACCGGTCTGTATCCCATTGCAGTCTCTTTGTGTCCTCTTCATGGCTTACTTTTGCTCTTAGTTTTGTATTGTCAGCAAACCTGGGCCAGAATTTTCTGTTCCTCACATGCCAATGCATAAAATGATGCGCGGTGACGTTGGGCACATGTCCCGACATCACCACGCGTCATTCCGATCTTTCGTTCGGTGGGCACGCACCGGATTCAGATGCACGCCCGCCAAACTGTCAGAGCCTGTTAAGGCCATTAATGAACTGATTGAACAATTTGACAGGCCTGCCCGTCCAACCTTAAGGTTGGTGGGCAGGCGAAGAGCCCAGGCAGCCTTTGCATTTTTCATGAAACCTCATCCACAGGTGGGATGAGGTTTCACGAAGGGTTTATTAAATTAATAAATATTTATTAAACATTTGAGAAACATGTCCAAGCTCATGTGACGCTGTCACATGAGGGGACATATGTAAATGATTTTTAACTCTTTTTACTGTGAAGCTTCAAATTCAAGTTAATCTCCCTGAGGCAGCTCCGTGCCTCAGGAAGATTTCTGTGCTAAGAGCGCAGGCTCCGACTCTCCTTCCTCCCCCTGCCCACACAGGTAGCACTGAGCGCTACTGGGCGTGCGTCATGCTGGGTGGGCTTTAATTGGCCCACCCACGTAAAATGGGGGCGTGCAGCCGATTGTGGGTGGCAATCGGCTCCGCGCCTGCCCACACCCGCTCCTGAACTGGGAGAAAATTGTCCCCCTGGATACATTACACTCAATCCCCTCATCTAAGTTACTGATCTTCTTCTTCAGTTCTCTGCCTAAAGGCAAGTCTGACCCACAGTGCCACAACCTCCATCACTGGTAGGGCAAGGACGCAGGTCCCAAATGCATCCCAGCTGGAACAGGGATCAAACCCTGTGATGTTAGCACCAACCTGATCCACACTGCCCGTCCAGCCAACTGATCCAATCAGCTCCCAAGGATAGAAGCAAAATACTGCGGATGCTGGAAATCTGAAATAACAACAGAAAATGCTGGAAAAACTCAGCAGCTCTGACAGCATCTGTGGAGAGAGAAACAGAGTTAACCTTTCAAGTCTGTGTGACCCTTCTTCAGAGCTAAAGAGAAACTAAAGTTTCCACAGATGCTGCCAGACCTACTGAGTTTTTCCAGCATTTTCTGTTTTTATTTCAGCCCCCCAAGGAGTCTGTTGGTTTTACATGCATGTTGTTGTCCAGAGCTATGAATAGTGATTGTAGAAGCAAGTGGCTGACATAAATTGTAAATAGCTGAGGCCCAAGTACTGATCTATGTGGCACTCCACTAGTTACACCTTGCCATCCTGAAAATGACCTGTTCATTTCAATTCTGTTTTCTCTCCATTAAGCAATCGTCAATCCATGCTAATATATTACCCCAATCGCGCAAGCCCTAATCTTGTGTAACAACCTATTCTGTGGCACATTATCGAATACCTTCTGAAAATCCAAATATACTTAATCCACTGATGACCTACATCCTAGGGGTTTCACAGAGATAACTGCACAATTAGTGCATGCATTGGTTTTGACCTTCTAGAATTCTAAAATGGTGCCCATGGATTGGAAGGTAGCAAATGACCTGATCTACCCTACTGGTTGTATCCTCAAAACGTCTAGTAGATTTGTCAAACACAATTTCCCTTTCTTAAAACCATGTTGGCTCTCATCATTCTGTACTTGTCTAAGTTCCCTGTTACCAAATCCTCAATAATAGATTCTAGCATTTTCACTGCTATGGATGTCAGGCTAATTGGCTTATAGTTCCCTGACTTCTTTCCCCCACCTTTCTTGACTAGCGAGGTTACTATTGCTACCTTCCAATCCACGGGTATCATTTTTGAGTCTAAGAGATTCTGGAAGATCAAAACCAATGAATCCACTATTTGTGCAGTTACCTTTTTTCAAACCCTAGGATGTAGGCCATCAGGTCCCCAGGGGATTTTCTTTAGCTTTTAGTTATCTAATTTCTCTAATACCTGTTCTTTATTAATATTTAAGTTCCTCACTCTCATTAGACCCTTAGAATGGGTCTCAATATTCCAAGAATTAATTTTTAAATTTATTCTCAGGATGTGACCATCAGGCTTGGTGGTAAACCTAACGTTATATTGCCCATCCTGTAACTACTCTGAGAATGTAGTTTGCCTTCCTCTGGTGTAGCAGTTTGGTACAAACTTAAATGGCCTGTTAGATTACTTCAGAAAGAAGTTAAAAGTCAATCAAGTTCTTGTGACACTGGAAACTTCCTGTTACACTATCGCTTCAGCCACATGTTTACCTCCCTTATCTTACTAATGTTGTGCAAATGTATTACTGATGAGTATTGGTCCCTGGTTCCTGAAACTCACTTTGCAGAACCTCAGGCTGGAATTTTCCAGCTCCAATGGCGTCAGGTGTCATGGCGGGTGTGAGCGGTCAGTATGGCAGGGAGGCCAAAAATCGGTTTCACACCATTGTGAAACCAGTTTGCAATCGCCCGTCAATGGTGGGCCCCATTTCCCCCTGCCGCATATCACATCGGGAACGTCATTTTAATAATCTGCATCTAATTATAAGCCCTGCTCGCCAGAATCATTCCCCCACGTCAGATTTACTGCCCATGTCAGCGGGAAAACGCCACATCCAGAACGTGTCTTGACAAGTGTGATGTGCAGAAGTCAGGACTTACCGTTAGGGCCTTGCTTACATTGCGGACATCCAAGGAGCAGAAGACGCTGAAGCCCTAAAGCTACCAGACCCCTGAGGAACACGTACATCGCATGCTGGATGGATTTTCATGGACATGGTTCTGCTACGAAGCAGATTGTGGAAGGTGGGAGGGTCTCCGTTGATGCCTGGGGTCTGCTTCGGGACATCATGGTCTTGGTCATGGGCTGCTATAGATGATTGTCAAGGGGGGTTGGAGGAGAGGAAGGTGTACAGGGTGGAGACATAAAGTTGGGAGGGGGTGAACAAAGGTGTCGGGGGGTGAGTTTGGGAGGGGGAGGGAGTACTGGGGAAGGAAGGTGTAACTGGGTAGAATGCAGCAACTGGGGAGGTAGGTGTAGGGGACGAGGAAGGTGAAAGGGATGGAGTTTGGAGATGGGAAGGAGTTCAGTGGGAGGAAGGAGTCCAGGAAGAGGAAGGACTTTGGAGGGGGAAGGAGTCCAGGGGGAGGAGGCAGTAAGGGGGGTGTCCAGGTGAAATTGCAAGAGAGGGGTCTG
Source organism: Cetorhinus maximus (assembly GCF_964194155.1). Taxonomy (NCBI): domain Eukaryota; kingdom Metazoa; phylum Chordata; class Chondrichthyes; order Lamniformes; family Cetorhinidae; genus Cetorhinus; species Cetorhinus maximus. The sequence goes on from NC_135889.1 coordinate 84,265,243, forward strand.
TGGAGTCAATGATTGTCTCCTGGGGAGTGAACTGAGGGTGAGCATGATAGGAGGGAATAGTGAGTGTGAGAGAGGGCAGAGTGAGACAATAGTGTGGGAGGGTGAGGGTGCTATGGTAGCAATAGAAGGGACAGCAAGGATAATTGGTGGGGACTCGGAGGCAGACACAGACCCTGGGGGTGGGAAGGAGGAGGTCGGTGAGGTCAATGTGGATGGGGGTGGGATTCTAGGGAAGGTAGGAACATGCACACTCACCTGGACATCCCAGAAAGAAAAGGGTTCTGGCTGGTGGGTGATGGCGGGGAGGTGGACGGTGGTGCCAGGGGAGGTCAACAGTGAAAGGACATGGGTGACTGTGGGAGGGGAAAAGATGGTGGAGCTGAGAAGAAAACCTCACTACAACCATCTTTTGAAATCGAAAGTGAGCGGAGCCTCTTGTTGGACGGGCACAGGTGCTGCATGGGAGTGTGATCAGTGGGTGGGTGGAGATGCAGGTCAGCTCAGATGGACAACTGAAAGAGAACCCCAGCAGGCAGAATTCAAAATGATTGGAACAGTGAGATGAGTGTGATGGAGGAATGTTCCCTGTATGTGGGGGAATGCTTGCACAAGGTTCCAAAAGGCCCTGCCACACACACACACACATTTCTCCCTCCAGAATCACTCCTAGTCTGGTTGGGTGCAGCTGAACTGCTAGTGGGGGGTGGGGAGTGTGGAGGGAGATGCAGGGGGGGGGACTCGCGAAGCCAGTAAATGAAGTTGAAAGACATCATTACACATTACTCAATGTGAAAGCGAATATATTTTCAGATTATAAAGTGACAAAATCTGTTCACCCGTGCAATCACTTGTGATCAGAAATTCTTAACTTTTCTAGGTTTATCTCTTCCTCTAGGTGCTGCCCTGACACCCGCAGGAGAGGATGGAGACAACCTTTGCAATGGTTGGCCCTGTTGCCTTTCATTTCTTTGGTGTGGGTCCTCTGGAGAGCTGAGGCATTGAGGCCCTGGCTTGTTTTGGCTGTCCTACTGTGGGCCAGCTGCTCCCTCTGCGGTGACAGAGGACGAAGTTGAGGGGGTCACAAGCAAAGGAGACTCGGAGGGAGAGGACAGCCTCTGAGATTCCTAAGTGGATGACCTGGGGTGTCCAGCTGCCACACCCCCTCCCATCGGGTGCCCGAGGGCCCCGGCCTGACTCCTTGAAGGGAAGGAGCACCTGGAGGGATGTCTAGGTGCGTCATTTCCCTCTCATATTGCCACTGCAGGAGCTCACCCATGGCTACCGCGATGGAGTGGAGGTCTGCGTGCACTTCCGCTTTCTGCATGAATCCCCCCCATCTTCTGCTGACTCTCCGGAGGCTTGTCATCTGACTCAGACCTCACAGATGCCTCTTCCCCAGCAGTCCTCCAAGTGCTGGGGAGCTCGGCTGAACTTGCCTTCTCCTGCTGTGGACATGTGTCCGTGCGGTGACCACCAGATTGTGAACCCGAGCCTGTTCTAGATCTAGGTCCCACCGAGGTGTGTGTCTCTGCATCGGTGGAGGGTGTGGGTAAGCGCTGTGACGGGTTTTCTAGGCTGCTTAATTCCAGCTCTTCAATGGAGGATGTGTCCTCCTGGCTGGAGGTGAGGACCTGGATGAAGCTGACCACTGCTGCCACCACCTCCCATGCTGGAATGGTAACCTTGCGTGCTGGTCTTCACCCAGGGCAAGAGTATAGGACTTCGTGGCAGGCATCCACTGCGACCCCTAGGTGCTTGAGGGAGGCCTCACTAAATTTGGAGGCAGCATGGTTCCACCCTTTGGCAGCCATCAGTTTCCAGCAGTTTCCCATCTCTTGAAGAGTGCTAGCTCTGTGCAGAAGTTCCATTTAAATATGGCACCCAGAATACTGAAGGCATGAGGTGATAGTGCGGCAGGCAAATCAGAGGCCGCTCCACCAGCGACCTGCTGTGTTTCCCAGGAACGCATAATTAATGAGGCCTGGAATGGGATAATACGGCAGGAAAAGCTGCCATTGCCACTGGTGGGTAAAACATCCTTTTTCCTTGCAACACACTGCCTTCCTACACCAATCAGAAAGCAAAAAGACTCATTACCCAGTAGGATGATGCTTGACTATCAGCCAAACAGCCATTTTCTCCATTTTCAATGTTTTAGTGTCTGTTAAAGAGAAATATTCAAAGAAAAAAAACAATCTTTTTTAATGTCCGCTTTTCACCAGGATTGCACACATCAGTGTCCTGGGGATTGATCTTCAATTCCTGGAGACTCCAGGCCAATCCTGGAGGTTGGCAGCCTGGCAACCCTATCAGCATTTCAAGACAATAGGAAATAGCAGCCTCACCTTATATATCATTACTTATATATCATAGGCTGATAACTCCATCTCACATGAAAATCCTTGCACATGTTCTTATGCAGAAACTGAGTTTACATAAAGACATACATTTATTAAAATACTGATGTGTCCTGGGTTGAATAGAAAACAACTTACTTATATATGTATTTGCAGTAAGCTATTTCATAGAATACCTGAGTACTGTGAACAAGAAAAACTCCTCTCTAAAAGTATATGTCAAACCAGCATCATGCCCCTTCTTCCCAACGCACACATTTGTATAATGAGCTGTATAACATACTTTAATATCTCTGGTCTAAATATATACTTCTTGAAATTACATTTTTTCAATTAATTTATTATGAGATAAAGGTCAGATTATTTTACACAAGATAATTCTTCAACTGAAGAATTGTAATATGGCTATGCATGGTCTCGTCTTGATGAAGTCACAATGTGATCAGATTAGGAACTACTGCAGTTACTCAGCACCATCTGCAAGGAAATATAATGTGATGCAAGGAGATCTAAAGAGTGAAAAATATATATTTAACAATGAATAAAAGTTTATGTTTAGGTGATATTTTGAAAGCTTTTATCTAAAGATTGTACATTTGATATTGGGAGATGTGCCATTCCATTGTGTTTGCTTATCCTTACTACATTCAATGTTCATGGTTGAGTAAATATGCTTTGCCACTCACATAAGGAAACAGAAATGTGTTATTTTGTTGAACAGGTTGGCACTGCCAGATATATGGCACCTGAAGTTCTAGAATCCCGTGTTAACCTGGAAGATCTTGAGTCATTTAAACAGATGGATATTTACTCAATGGCTTTGGTTTTATGGGAGATGGCTTCTCGATGTGAAGTCATTGGAGGTAAGATTAATGACAGACCATCAAATACTTATTTGTTCAACTGCACAAGAAAAATTCTACTGCATGCTAAACTAGTGGAGAAGAGTAAATCTTGTAAACATTCTGATGTTAGAAAAGTACAAAACCTTACCATAAATGTTGGTTTTATTGACTTTCCTAATGCTGCTCCTGATTATTTAACAGTGGGTTGTTACGGACGGGAGAGAGAGATGGTGGGATAACTTTCCCCCTTGCTCTCAGTTGTCCGCATCAAGATGTGTATTTTGAGGGAGTATTTTAAAACCCCAGTGTTGTGGCTTTCAAGGATAGATACAAAACAGGTTTCCTGGTAAATGTAAATCAAAGAAATTATAAACGTTTATCACAACATCCCAAAATATAAACGCAACAAAAGCACTCATTCCCTCAGACATACACACAAGAAAATCTGAAATCTAAAAATGAAGCATATACTTAGGTTATCAAGGAATAACAAAAAGCAAAACCACGTGTTTAAGATTTTTTAAGGTGCAGCGTTGCAGGCCTTGTTCTTTGGAGATGAATGGAAGTTGGGTTTCAAGATGAAGTTGTGGCCAAATTTCTGTAGAGTAGAATCCTTGCAGTGAAAGCAAATTAGTCCCCCTTGCGCTGCTTGGTTTGACTGGTTGTTTTGGCTGGGTTCTACACAATGGGGATGAAGGGTGGCTGTTCACACCTGCTTGTGATAAACTGGTTTCTCTGCAAGTCTCTTTGTTAAGTTTCGAGCTCGCAGACCCTGAGTCTGAGGGGCAATTGAGTTTGAGTTTCGGTAAATGCACAGACAATAGGAGATGCTAATTCACAACATAGCCAGTATGCCTATTCAAGGGATGGCACTCTATCCATGGTCATTTACATTTAAAGAACTTTCCAGAGACCTGAGTTAATTATTTGTCAGTGCAGAAAGCACAAAAGGTAACCTTCCTATGGCAGCCATTTTTGCCGCACGTTGTCCACTTTTTAAAGTCAATTCCAAAAAGCGCATGTTAATTAAAGTCCATATCTTGAAAGTTTAGAAATTTGTTATCTTTGCTTCACATGACAGGACCAAGGTCAAATATGCCACTATATTCCTCTTTCTTTCATTTAGTACAGAGCTTCATCGAGTACCTATTGAGAACAAAATAAACTGACTAAACTTATCCAAATCAAAGGGGCTGAAATTGGCTTTCGTCATAGTGGAAAACGGGTGATAACCAATCAGCAGCTTGTTCTACACCTCACTTGATCTTTTCTTCACATTGACTTTCTTGATTATCTACTCCATTTTCTTTAAGTATGGGATACTGATAATGTGGATGGACCTGTAAACATCTGGGAGGTGGGTTGACAATGTGGAACCTTCATTAGACACTGTTTTGGCAAGGCAGAGCTTTGCACGTAATGGATTTGCATTTCTTTCCTCCGAATCCCCCTATTTTACTACCATTTTCCATTCTTATCATTTCTTTTCACTATCTTAGCTATTTTCCCTATTCATTGCCTCAGCAAGATTATCTTTTATATCAGCTAATAGTTTCTTATTGTAGACCAGTTAACCCATTAACATCCTTTCTGAGATTGTGGCCAGGATTTTCTGTGCCCGCTGGTGTCGGGCGCGTTCGGTGACGTGATCGGACCAATATGGCGAGAAGGCTAAATATCGGTTTCATGACATTGTGAAATCAGTTTGCGATCATGCGCTCCACCCGCCAATGGCGGCCGCATTTCCCACCATCAGACATCGGGAAACTCATTGTAATACATCAGTATGTCATTATAAGGCCAGCCGGCTGGACTATTCCCTCCCCCCGCTTGATCGTCCGCCCGGGTCGGCAGGAAAACACACTGACGTGTTTCACAACAGCATATATAAGGCGTGCACTTGGTCGGCTGCACTTCACTCAGGACTTGAAGGTCTGTTTGCCTGCCTTGCTTCGGTCAGCACTCACAGTCATCAGTGCCAGGCTTCACAGACGGCACCACATCACTTTTAGGGGGGCTCTCACGCAGGTCTCTACCTACCAGATCAGCCATATGTGAGTGGCTTTTCAACGGCTGCAGGGCTAGGTTTTGCTCGGGGAAGGGGGAGAAATTGCCACAGGCAAGGGAAGAGGCTGCAGGGCAAGGGCTGTACTGGGGAAGGAGGGTAACTCAGGGCATGTGGGGGGGCACATGTTAATCTGTGCGTGGCCTCAAGATGGGGAGGGTTGCGGAGACAGTCTCCAGAGGAGATGAGGCCAGATGGAGATGTGAGGGTATGTGTGTGAGAGAATGGGTGGTGATGTCCCTTGAGCTGGCAATGAGTGAGATGCTGGTGAATGTGCGATGGGCTTGAGTGTGAGTTTAGAGTGATGAGATGGTTGCCATACCCTGGCTGCACGGATGAGATCATTCATCCTCTATCTGCATTGGATGGCCAACCTCTTCTGTACAGCATTGGCACTGATCACCACTGCCATCGCCTACCAAGCCGGAGCGGTAATGTAGCTGCCCGTCCTGCGGCCAGAGCGTGGTAGAGGACGTAAGAGCGGGCCTCCATGGTGTCCAAAAGGCACTCGAGGGCTGCAGTCTTCTTGCCTTGCAGGGCCATGTCTTCTTTGCTGCAGTCCTGGCTGAGCGTGGCTGGACTTTAAACATGGTGTCCGGTGTGATGAAGCAGCGAGGTGATGGCGTGGCAGGCAATTTGGAGTCTGCCTGCCATCAAAACGGCGTGTATCCTGGGAATGCATAATTAATGTGGCGGGTTTGGGATGATACGGCATGAAAAGCCACCATTGCGGCCAGCGGGTAAAATGTCATTTTACCTACCCACTGCCGGACTTAGTGAAAATCTGGGACGATTCAGTCCTATATTTCTGTTGTTTATCTTCCAACCAAAAGGAAGTCAATAGAAAGAAAAATCAAGTGAGGCATATAATGGGCTGCCGATCTGCTACCACCAATTTTCCATTTAGTTTTGTAAGTAAAAAAGACACCCCTTTGCTTCTGTACTGTAGATAAGCAACACAATTCTAACCATACTCCAGAAAAAGAGTGAAAGGATGTAATCCACAGAATAGTTGGACTCCAGAGAACATTTATTTTTGTTCTATTTGATTTATAATTCATATATCCAATCCTATCCTCATTTTCAGGCAATGTTAGCCAGTTTGTTTCTTACTTAGTAAGTGAAGGTATAATGAATAGTAATGCAAGTATTGCTATCATGGAATATTAATTTGCAACTATTTTGTATGTGCCAATCTTATTACTAGTGCAAACTAGTGCTTTTATCTCTTTAGGAGTATTGAATCCAGCTGGATCCATTGTAATGCCAAGTTATTTATACTTAAATTGCAATTGAATATGTTATATTCTAGCTCTTTAGTGACATCTTGAGGTAATGTCATGTTAGAACAACCCAATAATGCAAAGCTCTAATGTAAAATGTTCCACAATATGTATAATCATTAGTCACTATAATTTCTCACAGGGAATATTAAAATATATTTCACAAATTTTTCTTTTTATTTAAATATGCAGTTAAGCCTGAGCTCTTTGAAATATTTTGCAAATTAATTTTTTATTCTGAAATCTCATTTATACACATGAGAGAATTTTACAGGGTTTAAAATATGATTACAATGCTTAAGGATCACCATTAGATGTTTCCTGATTACTAAACATTTTATGTTGTATATTTCTTGAATGTACATGGACAAAAACACACCAAAATGTGGAAACATTGAAATTGTTCTAACATTTTACTGAATATTTTAGAAAATACTGTATCCATCAAAGGTCCAGCAGTAGTAAATTTATTACTAGATGAACAATAAATAGTATAAGAGCAATCACTTGGATAGGAGGTGGCTTCATGGATGCTCAAAGACCCTCAGGCACCTCCCCCAGGTGGATATTATTTATGCGTAAACCATGTCAAAAAGCTGTGATATCACACTCTTGCATAAAGGGTCCTCATCTAGGCTTCTCAATAAAGTTATAGCAAAAGAATATTTCAAAATGTTACAAAGATCAGTATTTCTGGCTGGATTTTGATGAGCAAGCAATGTCATTTTGGTGTGAGTCAAAATCCGTCACCTGCAATCTTATTAATGTCCTGAATAAATACATGCTAATTTCCCACTAGACAGTTTTATTTTTCTAGCAGCCTCAATCATAGCAGAATGGATCTGTTCCCTATTTGCTGCACTTCTAAGAGAGCTGACACCGATTGATCTTTGATAGTTTCAGATGTCAACCCTGTCAAGCTAACATTTTTACAAATAGCAAGCAATTTATTTTTAAAATACGGCCAGCAGTGCGAAAAAGGAAAAAAATACAAACTTTGTACTTCAAAATAAACATATTGTCATTTAATATATACAAAATTGTTGAGCAATGAAATGGGATAGTGGCCCCCTTAGCCCACCCGCATCACCTTTGCGGCCCTCAGAATGAAGTCTTCAGCCTCCGTTGCACAGTGCACCCTACTATGAAAGAAAAATAAAACTTGATTTATTCAGTGTTTCCTCAGATCCTCAGCACATCCCAAAGCATTTTACAACCAGTGGATTACTTCTGAAGTGCTAGTAGCAAAATGCAGCAATCAAAGAACAAGCTCCCACAAACAGCAAATGAAGGAATAACCAATCTGTTGACACAGGCAATGCTAAGATTGCATAGGCATTTAAAAAATGTAAAATTAATTAACATATGTAATTTTTGAGAACTGAACAGCATTTACCTATTTCAAAACACTTTTACTATTATTTAGTCATATTGTGACAGCTGCTTCCCCCCTATCTTTCATCTACACATGGACACTTCAGGTTAAGTAAAAATGTCAAATGTCAAGAGTCACATGGCATATTATGCAACTGACATTTAATGTGTGGTGTATGTTTGAATTGGGCTAAGTAATTTTCCTAATTCAGAATTTTTTTTTTATGAATGTAGTTTTTAAAATAGACAGGAAACCGTAGAAGCAGCAAAGCCAGTAGATAAAACACTTTGGGCTGAATTTTACACCCCATGGGCAGGCACACGCCCGACCCGATCAGGCGTAAAATCGCACGAGAAGACATCGGATGAGTGTCCTGATGTCATCGCACACTCGCGGGGTATTTCTCTTGGCGGACGTGCGTAAAAGTTGGAAGCGTGCCCACCGACAATTGAGCGGGCAATTAAACCCAATGGCGCAATTGTCTCCGGCTTTTCGTAGCCCATCCAACCTTACGGTTGGCAGGGGTGCGAATCGGTCAGCAGCCTTTACGTTTTTCATCAAACCCCATCCAAGGGCGGGATGAAATTTCCGCTATGAAATAAAATAAAATTAAAATCAGTGGACAGCATTTTTATCAACTATATTTTCAAGTGCCTGATTGTGATGCATGGGCATTTTTTTGCAGCTTTTTAAAACTTTACTTGATGGTTTTCAGGTCTGCAGCTCCATGAAGCAGCTCTCTGCCTCCAGGGAGCTCTCTCGCAGTGCTTGCCCACGCCCACGCCCGCGGAAACGCCATCACCCGCCCACTTCCTGCCCCCACCCCAGCAGCACTAAGCTTTTCAGCGCGCGTTTCATGCCGACTGGCTGTTCGTTGGCCAGCCAGCATGCAATTGCGGTCAGGGGTCCGTTACCCGAGCTCCCAGGCCCGCCAATCGCATGCGCCCACCAAAGGTAAAATTCAGGCCTTTGTTCTTTTCCCATTTGTACATTTGCATTTTCCAATTTTCCTGTAAACAAGAGAGAATCTAACCATCGCCCCTTGATGTTCAATGTCATTACCATTGCTGAGTCCCCCACTATCAACATCCAGAAACTGAGCTGGATTAGTCATATCATTACTGTGGCTACAAGAGCAGGTCAGATACTGGGAATTCTGCAGCGAGTAACACCTCTCCTGACTCCCCAAAGCCTGTCCACTATCTATAAGGCACAAGTCAGGAGTATGATGGAATACTTTCCACTTGCCTGGATGAGTGCAGCTCCTACAACACTCAAGAAGCTTGACACCACCCAGGCCAAAGCAGCCCATTTGATTGGCACCGCACCCACAAACATTCATTCCCTTTACCACCGATGCACAGTGGCAACAGTGTGCATCATCTACAAGATGCACTGCAGGAGCTCACTGAGGCTCCTTCGACAACACCTTCCAAAGCAGTGACATCTACCATCTAGAAGGACAAGGGCAGCAGACACATTGGAACACCACCACCTGGAAGTTCCCCTTCAAGCCATTCACCATCCTGACTTGGAAATATATTGCCGTTCCTTCACTGTCGTTGGGTGAAAATCCTGGAACTCCCTTCCTAACAGCACTGTGGGTGTACCTACATCACAGGGACTGCAGCGGTTCAAGAAGACAGCTCACCACCACTTCCTCAGGGGCAATTAAGGATGGGCAATAAATGTTGGCCTAACCAGTGACGCTCACATCCCATGAACGAATAAATTTTTTTAAAAAAACTTCTGATCACTAACCAGTAACCCCAACTAGAATGATGTGTAATAGGGCAGGCAGCATCTGTGGAGAAAGGAACAGTTAACATTTCAGATTGATGACAGACGCTACACGACCTGCTGCATATTTCCAACATTTTTTGTTTTTCAGATTTCCACCATATGCAATATTTTGCTTTTGTAGAATTATATGTACTTGGTGATATAATTTTGGAGTAAAGAAAAGGGTCTTTCACCCATTTTGTATCATTGTCTTAATTCACCCTTTTAGTCCTAATCTCTGTCCTTTCTTTATATTGAATTTAGTTTTTACTTTTCATACATTTATCCATTTCCTTTTTAAAAGCCATTATGGATTATGCTTCCAGTACTGTTTCTGTTGGGAAGACTGTGTTCCAGCTATCCTCTGTGCAAAATAGAAGTAAATTCTCCAGTTCTTCATTTAATGTTATGTCCCCTGGTTATCGACTCACCAACCAATGGAAGTAGTTTTTCCTGATTTACTGATGAACACTGCAGGAGTGAGGGCAGGACAGAATTGCGATGTGATGGCCTCACAGTTCAGTAGCTTACCAACACTTATTGTGCATGCTCACACAAGAAGACTCAGCACTTGGGTGAAGCAAATGTGAGTACTTCAGGGGAGGAGGGGTTAAGGAAGGTAGTCAAAGGGGGAATTGAGTGAGGGGGAAAAGGAAACTGCTCAGGAGAGTCAAATGCTCTTGATTTATTTTTGTTTTTAAATAATGTATTGAAAGGGACATTGGGTGAATTTCCAGAATCAGCACTTGTGAGATAAGCTAGGAGCTAGGAATGAAAATCAGGTAGGTTCTGAAGCAAGTAGACACTCCATTCATCCAGTTTATTTCCTTAATCCAGTTTCCTTTTCCTTATTGGAGATAGTGAAAATAAAAGCCATGATGTCTTCCAACCAGTTAAACTTACTCAGCTGCTTAGTCCAAAGAAGACTATTATTTTAATAATAATATTTTAACATTTACACTATTCACTACATTTGGTAATATTGACTGCAACAACTGCATTGATATGGCACTCCTCATTGTAAAAGGGTGTCTTGGTGCTGTACAAGAAACCATGTTTTTTCCTAAAATATAGCAACATCTGGTGCTTTTGAATATTGCTGTGTTTGAATGAAACTGACATACATTCAGAAATAATGCCTTTTTAATTTTCTTACAGAGGTAAAAAGTTATGAATCACCTTTTGGTTCAAAGGTCCGTGAGCATGCATGTGTTGAAAGCATGAGGGACATTGTACTACGGGACAGAGGTCGCCCTGAAATTCCCAGCAACTGGCTGGTGCATAAAGTAGGTGAAGTACAAGAAAGAATCGAGTGTTGACTCTGCCAATACAAGCTTTCTTTGTAAGACAAAATAGTATTTTGGGGATTTGACAACTACACAAGGAGCAACCGCCATCATTTTATGCACTTTTGAGAGTTGGTGCCATTTTCTGTGTATCAAGGAAAGGGTAATATTAAATGTATGCTGTAGGATCAGCATGCTTTTTGTTAGCATTGACATTTTTACTACTGAGTTAACTCATTAATTTTATTGCTTGTTCAGAAAAAATATGATAATCCCATACCACTTTTCAAATATGTTAATCATTCTCCATGAAAATCAGTATTTTTGGCCAGGCTTTGAAAGTCTAGGATCTTCTGAAGAGTAAAGTCCTAATTGATGGCCATTTATTGCACAGTTCATTGCATGATATTACTCAGTTTAAGAGCGCTTTCTTGTGGTTATAAGGCATACTGGAGACCAGTGTTTGGACCTGCTCTGCATCACAGTCTGCAAAGTATAACTGGGTAAATTGATCTAACACAAATAAGAGGATCATTTTCAAGGAACCAAAACCAGGGCAATTGAAATACAGAGAATGACATTGAGACATAGAAGGGGTGATTATCCAGGGTGATTACCCCAATGTCCATGGCATCATCTTCATCTCTGAGTCAGAGGCACTCCAGAGACTTGAGCTTAGAAATGCAACTGTGCTAGTTTTTCAGCCACTAACCTGCCCCATAAACCTCCAACATGGTGAGCAGGAATGGTACGTTATGAGCTAGAAGTGCACCACCTGCCATATTGGTGTAGGAAAAAGAAATTGGCATCAAGGGTGGGGCCCATGCCAGAAACAGGTCCTTTGAGCATGCAGATAAGGAGCCTAATGCCTGTTTCAAGTCTTCACTGCAATATTGGTTTGTTCAGAGGCAGTCAGCATCAGCATCTGATGCACTCAGGATAACCAAGTCTGCAAGCTGCTGAACAGGCTCTCTTAAAAGTTATTGCATATTAGGCCCCGACAAACAAGGTTATTTTTCTTAAATATACTTACATGAATGTGGAGAATGAAGAAGCAGGAGTGCTCTTCCTGATTCCACTGTATAAGTGCACAGGCCTTATTTTCTTGTCCTCTTTCCTTCCTTACCTTTGTTACTATTGGTTTAGAAGTGGCTGTTCTGAGCTTTCAGAATTCTCCTCCAGTTATTCCAAGTTTTGTTCTATTCTTCTTCCTGCACTCAACATCCTTTGTCCCAACAGCAAGGTATCCTGTGATCTTAATGGCTTCTAGAAATGTAGAATGATGTTTCACAGAAGGCAGCATTCAGCCCATTATTCCTGTGCTGGTTTCTTGGGACAGCTATCCAATTAACCCCAGTCTGCTGCCCTTTTTCATAGCGCTGTAATTTTCTTTCTGCTTTCAAGTATTTATTCAATCCTTTCTTTCGACGTTGAGTGGAATTTTATGCCAGCGGGGTTTTATGGTCCTGCCGAAGTCAATGGACCTTTGAACGTCTCGCCACATTTTAAGGCCTTGGCTGCACCCCTGCCACTTTGGGGCCAAAAGATTCTGCCCAAAATTATTGAATCTGCTTCCATCACCCTTTCAGACAGTGCATTTCAGATCACAACTTGCTGTATAAAAGAATGCTTCCTTTTATCGTATCTGGTTCTTTTGCCAATCAACTTAAATCTGAGTTCTCTCCATTTGTCCCAGTAGCACCCTACAATTTTTTTGCTTTATTTTTATCCCTACCAGTTTCTTTTACTTTGTGTTGATTTATATCTATTCTTCCCTTTCTTTTTTGACTATACTTCAGGGGGAGGCAGTGGCATAGTGGTATTGTCATTGGACTGGTAATCCAGAGACCCAGGGTAATGCTGGGTCCCACCATGGCAGATGGTGGAATTTCAATTCAATAATAAAAATCTGGAATTAAAAGTCTAATGATGACCATGTCGATTGTTGTAAAAAACCCATCTAGTTCATTAATGTCCTTTAGGGAAGGATATCTGCTGTCTTTACCTGATCTGACCTACATGTGACTCCAGACCCACAGCAATGTGGTTGACTCTTAAAAATGCCCTCTGAACAAGGGCAATTAGGGATGTGCAATAAATGCTGGCCTAGCCAGCAACACCTACATCCCACGAACAAATAAACATAAACAAAATATTATAGGCATGGAAACCATGCTGATAGAACTTAGCCTGCTCCAAAAGCATGTAAATTATTTTTTCTGCCTGGGCAGTTTTTTGTAGCAACTGAACTCATATGCAATGGATGGGAGTTCATCTTAACCTTAATACTGTATGTAATTGTATGTTGTGAACCTAATAGTTTTCCCATTTCAAACTGTTGCAACCATGGTGTTATATGTGGCCCCAAGATGATCTTCTGACCACCTATCTATGCCATCACTAAAACTGTCTACTTCCATTGCCCAACTCTGCCCGTGCATCAACTCATCTGCAAGGAAACCCTCATCCAGGTGTTTTTAACTTCTAGACTTCATTATTCCAAGGCACTCCTTGGTGATCTCCCACATTCTACCAATGATAAGCTTCAAGTCACCCAAAACTCTGCTGCTAAGTCCTAACTTGCACCAAATTTCACCCATCATCCCTGTGCTGACTATAGCTACAATGGCTCCCCGTTAAGCAGTGCATTCATTTTAAAATTCTCATCCTTGTTTTAATTTCCTTCTATGGCTTCACCCATCCCTGTCTCTGTGGTCTCCTCCAGCTGTACAATGCTTTGAGATACCTGTGCTTCTCTAATTCTTTCTACTTGAGCAACCCCAATTTTAATTGCCCCATCATTGGCAGCTGTGCCTTCAGCTGCTAAGACCTTGAGCTGCGGAATTCCCTCCCTAAACCTCTCTGCTTCTCTATCTTCTTTCCTCCTCTAAGACACTCCTAAAAAACCTACCCCTCTGACCTTTTTGTCACCTGCCCATAAATCTGCTCATATGAAATTGGTGTCAAATTTTGCTTATTAACTTATTAATTGTGAGGTAGCTTGAGATGTCTTATTGTATTAATGTTGCAATAAAAATATAAACTGTTATTATTGTTATTGTTGATGTTTAGCAGTGAGTGAAATGCTATAAGAATCTCCAATACTAGGCCTATGCTGCAGTGTATGAGTTAGGATCCACTGTGATAATGTTTGTTTTTTGCATTTCTCTGTCTTTTTTTAGTATCAGAGAGGTGAGGCTCCACTTCAAAAAAAATAGGTTCTTATAGGAAGTGACTACATCACATTATAATTATTACAATCATCTTCTCCATTGTAACTGAGGGTGCCTGGTTTTCTAGTTTGCTGGGTTGGGAGAGGTGCAGTTCCCTTTGTGTTTAGAACAATACCCTGCAGAAAAAGGAGGCTGAAAAGACTGGTGCCCTTGGGACTGTAAAACATAAATAAAATTTAGTATATCTACTGGAGGTAAATCTTTCTTTAGACATTATTCAGAGAAAGTGTCCCTTCACACATTTCCCCCCCTTCTCTAAGACCCTTCTTGCTTTTAACTTTTAAACTGTTTGGGTCCGGACATAGTGACATTCATGGGAAGGTTCTTACATCCAAGTTGGCTTTCTGAGCCCAATAGCAGAATCATAAGTCCACATTTTTATTGGTCCCCTGATTTCACTGTAAAGTTAAGGAAGCTTATTTTAACAATATTAAAATGTAGGAAGTTGGCTTTAACCTACTAGGATCTGAATGATAGAAATCTTTTAAAATAGTCTATTATATGGTAATTATTTGGGGTATTTCCGTAAATCATGCAAGCAAAATATTTTGACTTTGTTTAATCATAGACTGAATAGTTATTTGTCTAATTAATGTCTAATTATTGTAGCATGATCTATGAATATGGCTTTCCAATATAAAGTTAATAAGAGTGTGTTGGAATTGATGCAAGTATGGTCTCAATTAAAGCCTAGTAGTATGAACTGTGAGTGAATATATGTCTATTGTTTTTCTTACATTGTGGCAACTACCATGCATTTTTATTGTTCCTTGTACAGGGCATGCACTTCCTGTGTGACACTATCATAGAATGTTGGGACCATGATCCTGAGGCACGTTTAACAGCACATTGTGTGGCTGAGAGGGTCAATATGATGGTACAAATGAACTGTGAAGATTTCCTCAATAACAATACAAGCAATGAAGCGAGCAAGGAAGAAGGTTCTAATCCCTCAGATCTCGGGAGCCCTGTTGAACATAAAAATATTGAACTAGTCGTGGATCTGTGAACAAATTCAAGCAGCAAGAGAAGCATAAATTTTAGTCTCTTTGTACATGAAAAATCACATATGGCTGAATTCCAAAAATAAAAAGAAGATGTCATATGAATAAAGCTGCATTGATATGGTGCATTATTAATAACTTTATTTGGTGAGGACAACATGGTATCCAGTGGACTCTAGATAAGTGCACATCTTATCTAGGCAGAATTCCAGAGAGTGCATAGATCTGCAGAACACAAAATTGGTAATATACAGAGTTCTTAATTCAGTCATAATACTTAAAAATGTGCTATGACATTTCCTGTCTGGATTGTAAAAATGATCCTGATATGGCAAAATTGCTGGAGATAATGACTATGACAGTACAGAATATCAGTCATCTTTTTCACAGGACAGGTTCCCCGAAAAACATTACATTACACTTTGTACATAGAGGGTTTCAACTTAGATTTAGTTGCAGTAACAGCCATTAAATGGAACCAGGCATAAATATTGTAAGTGGCTTCTTTAGAAATATTAAATATTCACTGGAAGTCATTTTCTAAGTATAAAATTAATTGGCAAGCCAGTTACACTGGTTGGGTAATTAATTTATTTATAATGGACTTAGATCATTCATACGCAAGCAGTAGGATAGTATTTTGAACTCAGCTCTTGCACATGGCAAGGCTAATGGTAAAGATGATCAAGTGGACTCCTAGCTGCCAATTTACTATTGCTCATTCTGCGCCATCACTCAAGACAATTTCACCCCCAGTGTTCTTTGTTAGCAGCTACTAATAATGAAATAACATGCAAAACTTGTATGTTTTATATAAGGTCTTATATAAAATCTCAGTGATGAGAGCTTTAAAAAATAAGGGTTTATCATTGAGTTGTAACCTTAATGCATCTCAGTATGGAGCTAAGGCGTTAGAATAACTTAATACAAAAATGGAAGCAGAAGTTGTAATATTCTGAAGCAATAACTTAAATTTGATGATAGAATATTTTATCCTATTTTTTGGGACCAGAACTTTCTCACTAAGATTAGTTACTATTGGTTACTAGTATTAGGTGAAAATCACGATACTTTGTATTATATCAAATTTATATATGTCTGTTCATGTCAGCAGAGAAAAAATTTGGAGAAACTTTAAGGACTAAAATCCAACAAATCCCCAGGACCTGATGGTCTACGCACTAATGATCTAAGTGACTGTAGAGACAGTGGATGCACTGGTGATGATTTTCCAAAATTCCTTAGATTCTAGAATGGTCCCAGCAGATTCAAAGTTAGAAAGCCTAACATCGCTATTCAAAGGAAAGAGGGAGGGAGAAAAAAAGCAGGTACAGGCCAGTTAGCCTGAAATCAGTTGCCAGGAAAATGCTGGAATCAATAATTAAGGCAGTCTTAACAATGCACTCATAAAATCATAGGCCGGGATTTCCCGGATCCGTTGTGACTTTCGGCGGGACTGGACAATTCTGGCTGCAAGTAGGACCGGAAAATCCCGCTCATAGTATGATCAGACTGAGTTAACATGGTTTTATGATAGGGGAATCATATTTGACAAATTTATGGACAGAATTTTTCATCCCACGCGTCCGACCCAAACAGGAGTGAAATAGTGTGTGATGACGTCGGGTGAGTGTCCTGACGTCATCACACACTCTCGCGATCTTTCAGTCGGCAGTGTCATCAGCGCACTTCTGACAATTAAGAGGCCTTTTAGGGCCCTTAAACAAGTAATTACTTTGTATTTCTCGTTGCACGCTCAACTGTTTGGTTGGCGGGTGGGCAAATAGGACAGGCAGCTTTTGCATTTTTGACAAAACCTCATCCACGGGCGGGATGAATTTTCCAACGGTTACTTAAAAAACAATTTAAAAATTTTATCATTTTTAACATGTCTCTCTTCATGTGACTGAGTCACATGTGGGGACATGTTTATATCACTTGTAAAATGTTTATTTTTCATTTTATAAGCCTTCAGCTCCCTGAGGCAGCTTTGTGCCTTCAGGGAGCTTTCAATGCACCCTTTCAATGCCGTGAATACGCAGACTTCAGCGCTCTTGCTTCTCCCACCTCCCCACCCCGGCAGCATTGAGGCTCTTAGCACAAGTTTCACTCTAGCTGGCCATTAATTGGCCAGCCAGCGTGAAATCATGGTCAGAGCCCGATTGTGGGCAGTGGTCCATCTCGCGGCCGTTCCTGGACCCCACCTGCCACACCTGCCCAACGAGGGGAAAATCCTGCCCTATTTGTTTTTTGTGTATGCAACTAGTAGGGTAGATAAAGGGGAGCCAGTAGATGTAGTATACTCAGATTTCCAAATGACATTCAATAAGGTGTCATACAAAAGGTTAATATGGAAGATGGAGTTGTGGATTATATGTTAGCATGGAAGGAGGAATGGTTAACAGATGCAGAGAGTAAGGATAAATTGGCCATATCAAGTTAGCAGGCTGTAACTAGTGGAGTGCCACTAAGCTGTGGCCTCAGCTATTTACAATCCATACTTATGACTTGGGTGAAGAGACTGTGAGTAATGTATCCAAGTTTTCTGACAATACGAAGCCTGGTGGGAATGTAAGCTGTGAGGAGGACAAAAAGAGCCTGCAAAGCAATAAAAACAAGTTAAATGAGTGGGCAATAAGGTAGCAGATGGAGTATAATGTGGGGAAATTTGAGGTTATTCATTTTGATAGAAAGGCGCATAGTGTGTAGGTACAGCAAGCAATTAGGAAGACAAATTGAATATTGGCCATTATTGCAAAGGGATTGGAATACAAGAATATGGATGTCTTGCTACAGTTGTGTAGGGCTTTGGTGAGATCATACCTGGAGTCGTGTGCACGGTTTTGCTCTCCATATCTAAGATATATTTGCCTTGCAGCCTGTACAGCAAAGGTTTACTAGATTGGTTTCTGGGATGAGAGGATTGCCCTGTAATGAGAGGATGAGTAAATTGGGCCTATACTCTCTGGAGTTTAGAACAGGTGATTTCATTGACGTCTACAAGATTCTGAAGGGGTTTGACACGGTAGACACTGAACAGTTGTTCCTTATGGGAATCTAGCTCATGGGGGCACAGTCTCAAGTTAAGGGGGCAATCATTTAGGACTGAGATGAGGTGAAATTTCTTCACTCAAGAGTTGTGAATCATTGAAACTGTCTATCCCAGAGGTTATGGATGCTCCATTATTGAATATATTTAAGACTGAGATATACAGATTTTCAGTCTCTTAGGAAATCAAGGGATAAGGGGAGCAATCAGGTTTGAGGAGTTAAGGCAGAAGATCAGCATCTGCCATGATCGTATTGAACAGTGGAGCAGGCTCAAGGAATCTTAGGGTCTACTGCTGCTATTATTTCTTAAGTTTACATGAATTCGATATGTTGAGATTCAGATCATACAGGTAGTCAGGATCCACTTTCACATAAAATTTAAAAAACTTAAAATTAATTTTTCATTATTTGATTAATGTAGAGATGACCCTCCAATACCTTACCCAGACGGACATTTTCCTTGTGTGTGTCTGAATGGCATGTGCTGCCAAGTTATCTCACCAGTCAGAGTTGAATCTCATCCTTCCCTCATTCATAGTCCATACACATTAACCTCACCGCAAGTCATGGGACTGCAACCAGGAGAGGGAACCTTCCTGATTCCACAGCCAGTGAGACTAACTACAGCTTCCAGAGCTGACACCAATAATTCAAAGAAAAGTGTTCGTTAAGCTGTCACATGCATATAACTGAAAAAGGTTAATTATTTTGAATGTGCAGACATGGATTTGGCCCCCTGGAGTGGAGATCAAGAGGTTGTTAAGTGTTCTCTGCACAGTTGCTTCTCCATTAAAACATATTTTTCTATATTTAGGTCATGGATTCCCTACATTCATTCCCTGTGGGAGTGACTCTGTGCCAGGACCATGTAGTTTTTCCTATAATTTGTGCATTTGCCAATTTTGTTTCAATCACGAGTCTTAGTTCAACATTCATCTAAAATATAATAGGTTGCTCAGAGAGTCATAAATTGGTGGAGCTCCAATGACATAGGACCAATTAATACAGCTAAAAGCTGAAATTGGATGAAAACTTTTGGGCCTTCTCCAACTATATCCCCTGGATTCCTGATCTACGGGCACCCAGTGTGGAGGGGGATAGGGAGGAGCACCTCCTCGTGAGCCTGCTCCTGGGCCAGGCCAAGTTGGCCATTCACAGGTCAACACAGCGGGCAATCGAGGGGGTCACCCAGTCCGACAGTCTGCCCCTCTTCTGTAGCTACGTTCGTGGCCTGGTGTCCACCAGCACCGTCGAGGCCTTCCATGCTTGGTGGGCACCGCGGGGACTGGGTTTTTTTTAATCAACACCTTTAATCACATTTTGATTTAATGTTTTTAAGTTTCCTTTAAATTTTGTCTTTTGTTTTTGCAGTTTCCCTTTAAGGGTCTGCCTTTTACTTTGTCCCTGTTTTTGTTAATTTAGTTTATTTGTTTGTAACAAAAGAGTTACACCCCCTGGGTGCATTGGTTGTAATCTTCCAAAATTCCCTAGAATCTGGAAAGGTCCCAGTGGTTTGGAATTTCACAAATATAATGCTCCTATTCAAGAAAGGAGGGAGACAGAAAGCAGAACCTATATAGGCCAGTTAGCCATTATCATTAGGAAAATGCTGGAATTTAGGACATGAATGCAGGACATTTAGAAAATCATAATACAAACCAGAAGAGTCAACATGGTTTTATGAAAGGGAAATTGTGTTAACAAATTTATTAGAGTTCCTTGAGGATGTAACAAGCAGGATGGGATAAAAGGAGAACCAGTAGGCATACTTGGATTTGCAAAAGGCAGTTGATCAGATGCCATATGAAAGTTTACTGCACAAGATAATAGTTCATAGTGTTGGGGGTAATGTATTAGCATGGATATAGGATTGGCTAACAGGAAACAGACAGCTGAGATAAATGGGTCATTTTCAGGTTGGCAAACTGGAACTAGTGGGGTGCTGCAGGGATCAGTGTTGAGGCCTAAGCTATTTATAATCTATAGCAATGACTTGGATGAAGGGACCGACTGTATTGTAGTCAAATGTGTTGATGATACAAAGATAGATGGGAAAGCAAGTTGTGAGGAGGACGCAAAGAGTTAGCAAAGGGATATAGATAGGATAAGTAAATGGGCAAAAAATTGGCAGATGAAGCATATTGTGGGAAAATGTGAGGCTGCCCATTTTGGCAGGAAGAACAAAAAAAGATTATTATTTAAATGGAGACTGCAGAATGCTACAGTACAGAGGGATCTAGGTGTCCAGTACATGAATCACAAAAAGTTAGCATGCAGGTGCAGTAAGTAATTAAGAAGGCTATGGCCTTTATTGTAAGGGGATTGTAGCATAAAAGTAGAGAAGTCTTGATACAACTGTACACAGTGTTGGTGAGACAACACCTAGAGTACTGACTACAGTTTTGGTCTCCTTATTTATGTCTTATGAGGAAAGGTTGAGCAGGTTAGGGTTATGCTTATTATAGTTTAGAAGAATAAGGGGTGAACTTATTGATACATATAAGATTCTGAGAGGGCTTGACAGCTAGGGTAGATGCTGAGAGGTTGTTTCCCCTCATGGGGGAAAATAGAATAAGGCGGCAATTTCAGAATAGGGGGTCTTCATTTAAGATGCAGATGAGGAAAATTTCTTCTCAGAGGGCTGTTAATCTTTGGAATTCTCAACCCAGAGAGCAGTGGAGGCTGGGTCATTGAATTTATTCAAGGTTGAGTTAGATAGGTTTTTGATCTACAAGGGAGTCAAAGGTTATGTGGGACAAACAGGAAAGTGAAATTGAGGGCATGATCAGATTATCCATGATTTTATTCAGTGGTGGAACAGGCTCGAGGGGCTGAATGGCCTACTCCTGCTTCTATTTCTTATGTACTCACTCAATTAATAAATGCACTGTGTAATGTACTACTGAACTATACAAACCATGGAGTTTCCGAATTCAATTCATAATTCCTGCTTAGTTAATTGCTGCCAGCTGTGTTGGTCCTGGGAGTCCTATAAATTGACTCCAGGATTGTAGGGGAGGGGTAAAGGGGAATTGGCCAGAGATGTATGATACCTGGTTACAGGATACCTACAAAATACTTAAAGGGATAGGCAGGGTAGGTGCAGGTAAGGTGTTTCCCCTGGCTGGGGAGTCTAGAACCAGGGGACATAATTTCAAATAAGGGGGGAAGCCACGTAGGACTGAGATGAGAATTTTTTTTACTCAGAGGGTTGTGAATCTTTGGATTCTCTACCCCAGAGGGCTGTGGAAGCTCAGTCATTGAGTATGTTTAAACTAGAGATTGACAGGTTTCTAAATACAAATGACTTCTAGGGAAATGGGGAAAGTTTGGGAAAAAGGCATCGAAGTGGGTGATCAGCCATGATCGTATTGAATGGCAGAGTATGCTCGACGGGCTGAATGGCCTACTCCTGTTCCTATGTTATTAATTTTCATCACTATCCTGTCAAGCCTACTGGAAAGTGTGGATGTTGGGTAAAGACAGAATTGGTTCAGGTATAATGTTTTCCCTCTGTAATGAATAGTTTGCCCACAATGGCCACTAAAGTGAGATACTGGAGAATTACAGGTGTTTGTAGAGCCACACCTCAGTATGAGTCATTGTTTTCAGAAGAAAATAAGAACTAAGGGAATGTCCCTCTAGTTACTGTTGTTTTTAAATGTAATTGTTTTGTTCAAGATTTTTATCCCAAAGCTGTTCTGAAACTACAAACTTCTGTCTTAGAAAAACCTTAAAAATGTTCTTGCAAGTAGGTACCAGCTGTTATGGAGATCTTTATTTTTCCACAGGCAAGTTCAGCTTCAGGAACATGCAGTCTGTACATTCATGCTGTTCTCCACCTTTCACCCTCGAGTCTGACTCAATGATTTGTAGGAGCTTAGGGGCAAAGGGCAGAACTCAGGAGGGGGAGTACACAGATTGCACATTCCTCAAATTAGTACCTCATACAGCAATCTGAATAACTTCGGAACAAATCGTATTTGGAAGGAAATAAAATTTTAATAGACTAACTTAAATGCCTATCTACATGTCACAAAATAATTACAGGGTAACTGGAGCACTGCTGTGTTCAGTTTTAAATAATACCTTGCTCTTCTAGCTGTAGCTGATGGTGGTGGAATTGAAGGCTTACATGATGAGTAGAAGGATGTTGCAGTCCAGCAACAGGGGTTCTAAAGCATAACCAGTTTATAACAGAAGTCTGAGGCAATTTTTTTTGCATTTGGTTCCCTATTCAAATGGAGGATATTTTTTAAAACAACTTTGCTTAATTAAGTTAGAAAGCACCAGCTGGTACCAAAAAACAAATAAGGTCGGATTATATCATGTGGCAATTGCTAGAATTCTACAATTATTTTTGCTACTAATAGTATCATTATAGTATATATACTGCATTATAAAAGTAATTATGGATAGCTAAGGAATGGTTAAGTTTATAATTTAGTTAAATGGTCTGGCCACTACAGCATGGAAGAACAGCTCAAGTAGTTTATCTAAATCCTAGGATCAAACTACAGGATTTGTTCAATCTGTACTGGCTCTTTCTTTTCTAATTTATACTGTGGTGTAAAAAAAATGAAAACAAAATTGTAATGATTAAAAGCAGTGTTCAAATGACTTTGAGGCTCAGAGGCATTAGTGTATCATTACTACTGTTACGTGATTCACTGGAAAGTATAAAGGTCATTTAGGCCATAGTATTATATGCATTGTGTTTTATCTCTTGATGTTTTACTAGCCACTAACACAATTAAAGGATTCAAAATTAAATTATAAACCATGAGAATCAGGCTTGTATGCCTCGCTGTTATCTGAATCCTGAGATTTATGTTACTCCATCTGTTTCATATTATACAATGATGTAATGGAAAGTCAAAACTAACTGTTTCTTTGAACTGTATGAACTATTCCTTTGTGAAATTCACATCATATGAGTTTTACTGGCTTTACAATGAAACATATGTGATTGAAATGGAAAGTTTTTCAATGCATTGGTGGGTTATTCTCATTTGTGTGTGTACTCTTTAAACTTTCTTGACTTTTAATTGCTGTTAATATTTTAATGCAATAAATACATTTTAGCATGTTGCTACATTATATTTGATTAACAGACAAGTTTAGTTCTTATTGGTGCTTTAAGGAAAACCAATTAATATTGCTAAACCATTAAAACCATGTGGTTTGGGGAGTGTCAGCTTCTGGAATTTGTATCCATATTTTACCCGCAGCAGGAGTGCTCCCAAGTACAAATGCTGATGTGGAGGAAATTAGTTTTGGACCTTGTTTATCTGATTCCTTATATTTCCTGAAATGTATTATGCATATTCAGTCATATAGGAATTATGGCAGCTGATTGAGAGAGTTCCCAAGGAAATGACAGGCAATTAGGTTTTAGAGGAACAAAAAATGTTTAGGAAGAAGAACGTCATGCCTGTGTTATCGTATGTCTCTCATACTGAAATATCAAAAATCTAAGCAAAGGATGCACATGATTTATTGCTGAAGGGGAATAAATACAAACTTGTGAACTTCTATGAGGCACTTAAGAAAGGGGACGACTTTCCAGAGCCCAAACATCTTCTCATTTTATCTTTGTTAAAAGACAGTTCATGATGTTGGTTTTATGTATAAATTAATAATGACTCTTTGGTAAAAAAAACAGGATTTTACCACATCAACATTTGTGCTGGGGAGGCCTTGTGCCATGGGTAAAAAATAATGATATAGATTCCAGAAGCTGACACTCCCAAAGCCATATATCTAGCCAGATTTCTGATGGCAGTACATTATGCACTGGAAATTGTGCTCTTAAAATCTAGACACTCCCTTGCTTGTATATGATTGACAATATACAATAGATTACATGAACTATTTCTGCACTTAGTGTTGTTCCTCCACTTTCTGATACACAGTACTGCTGCAAGCCATATTCAGTACGAAGTTAAACAGAGCTTGCAACTTTAACCTAAACAAATGTTCATGGTGGATACCTCAAGATAACATAATTTTGCTTTTTGAATCTATGTCTACTGTAAACTTGAAGCTCTTCCCGTATTTAACCCATCCATTTTGGATACCAATAAAAAATTTGCTGAAAACCTTTGCAAAACTACTGCAAATTATACAAATCACAGGCACTGAGCCATTTAACTTTTCAAATTTGTACACTTTGAATAATTTCACAAAACAAAAAGTTAAATTTGTATTATATCACATTTTTTTAAATGATCAATTTTAAATTTCTATAGCTAAACAGATCAATGGAAAGAAGTAACATGTCTGAATTAGGATTGAGAGACAATCACCACTACCTCTCCACAACAAAGTGCTACATAGAGGTGTCAGCAAAAAAACAAGGATGCTGAACCAAAGAAGGAGTTATTTGAAGACAACCAAAAGCCTGGTCAAAGAAGTAGATTTTAAACAGTGTCTTCAAGAAGGACAGGGGAGTGGAGAGGCTTGGGGAGGGAATTTAATGCATGGTTAAAGGAATGACCAGGAAGGGTGGACTGATGGGAGAGGGGATGCAAAAGAGGCCAGACTCATGTGAACAGGGAGATTGGGGAGGGAAGGTTGGAAGATGTTAGAGATGGGAAAATACAATGCCATAAAGGTATTTAAACACAGAGGGTGGAATTTTACATTTTTGAAGCCAAGTGCAGTGGCGGGCAGGTTATGTGGCATGTTTTCCGCTGGTGGGAGATCGCACCCCATTCCGCATTCGGAAACTCATTAATTATGCACAGGCGAGTATCTCTCTGAATCACACGGTGGGTCAGGAACTGACTCAGCCTCCCTGCCATTACCTAGCGGGGTTGAAGGTCCAGGCGTCATATTTAAGTGCCTCCCGAGCGCACACATTTCACTCTGTCCAGCCCAGCTGTCTCCAGGAGACCCACAGAGATGGCTGCAAACCAGAAGGCGGCTGCACCCCGCTTCTGCCAAGACGCCCTCCAGGCCTTAATCAGAGGAGTCGGGCAACATAGGGGTGTCCTTTACTCCAGGGACGGCTCCAAGAAGCAAAGCCTCATCTCTCCAACCTAGGAGGCCAATGCAGAGCAGGTCAGTGTGGCTGACCACCATACCTGGAACATGGTCCAGTGCTGGAAGAGGATGAATGATCTAATCCGCTCCACCAGGATAAGTCAACCTTCAACTCCCTCCAATATAAAACTCTCATCATAACATCATGTGGCTATTCCCTTCAGGGATTTGACACAACCAATAGTGGGGGATACATATCACCACTGATTGTCTCATGTATATTTTCATATCACCACTTCATTTATCATGTTGCTCACACTCCATCCTCAGCCCCTTCTGGGGAGGGTTCACCACACACACAGAGGCATGCATGTTTTCCAACCTCTGCTCTATTCCTTCTCATCACATTCCTTTCTTTTATCCTCATGCAGGCCAAGTTAGCCCACTACAGATGGGAAAGATCCTAGACCGGATGAGGGATGGCCAACATCATACCCCTCATCAAATTGGAGGAGGATGGTGATGAGCTGGCTGGGGAGGGCATGGTTTGCTCATGTGGGGAAGGGGAAATCGGCTTATCCCAGCAACCTAGTATGGATGACACCTCCATGAGTTCATCACATCCTGACATGCACAGTGCTGGAGGAATACGGCCATCTCCCGTTACCTCCACTTTAATTGCCACCAGATTCCAGGAGGAGTAAAGTGACACAGGCATGTCTTCCTCAATGACATCATCCATCTGAAGCTGAACCTTATCTCCCTCTTCAGGTTCCTGGCCCTCCTGCTCTTCATCCTCTGAGGAGCACTCATCCTCCTTCATTTCTCCCTCTGGCAAGGGATAAGTCCTTTGCAGTGCCAGGTTGTGAAGGGCGCAACACTCAGCAATGATGCAGGAAACTTTACCTGGATTGTGCTGCAGAGACCAACCTGAGTGGTCTAGACACTGGAAGCACATCTTCAGGATGCCAATGGTCTGCTCGATTAGGGACCATATGGAGCAATTAGCTGCATTGTACCTCTCCTCCAAGGCACCCTGAGGCTGTTGCACGGGTGTCATGAGCCAGCATTTCAGTGGGTATCCCTTATGTCCAAGCAGCCATCCCTGCAGTTGCTCAGGCCCTTTGAATATCTGAGGAACCTGGGGGTGACTCAGGATGTATAAGTCTTGGGAACTCCCAGGGTACCTGGCACAAATGTGCATTATGTACTTCCGATGATCGCACACCAGTTGAACATTGATGGAATGAAATCTCTTATGGTTGATAAACATTAGGGGCTGATGCGATAGAGCTCTCAAAGCCACACGGGTACAGTCAATTGCATCCTGTACTCTAGGGAAGCCTAAGCAGCTGCAAACCCATTGAATCTAGCAGTCTGGCTATCTTTATCAAGTGTAAACCTTACATATTGATGTGCTGTGCTACAGAAGGCATCTGTGACCATCTTGATGCATCTATGTGGCGGATTGCAAGATGCCACACAGATCCTCTGTGGATCCCTGGAACAATCCGCAGGCAAAAAAATTGAGTGAAGCGGTGACCTTTAAGGCCACTGGCAGGGGATCGTGTCCCACTCCATGGAGTTAGTTCCTCCTGAAGAATGTGGTGAATGTGATCCACCAGAACTTGGGACAAGCACAGGCATGCATGGTATTGTCTTTCTCCCATCTGCAGATAGGAGAGTCTTCTTTGGTAGACCTTTGGTCCAGCGAGTCGCCTCCGTGGTCTGAGTCTATCCTCTTGATCGTCACGTTGTTGCTGTGGCTTCCCTGTACCCTGGAACTCAGGTGGGGCCTCCTCCTGAAGCTACACTCAGCGGCGCCTGGCCCTTCTTCTCCTCTTCCATTCTATTAGAATTCCCAAGAAGGCAGCATTGAACCCAGGCTCCATTATTGTTTTGTCCTTCTGTCTGAAATGATAGATTCAGGGCATTTGTGAATAACGTGTATAAACGATGAATCTTACAATCTTGAACCAAAAGCAACTGTAATAGACTCGAGTGGCTTCTGCCCCACTAGCCTTGTCACTGATGCAGCCTTGAATCTGAGGTGCGAACAGACACATCGAGGTGACCAAGATGCCATCCCTGCGAATTAATATCTGAATCCCACTGTGGTTGGAGAAGGTTTAAATGACATGCGTGACCTGACCTAGCTCAATGTTGCAATCTCAGATCAGGCATACTGATTAACAATAATATGCTTGTGATTAATGATTGGATGCCCTTTGGCCCAATATGAATGCCAATTGTGGAAAGTACATGAAAGTCTTTCATTGATGGGATGCCATATATGCAGCATCTGCGCTTCCTTAACAGTTGCCTGTATTCCCAAATTTCACATTCCTGAGTGTTAATGTTGAAATGGAGCAACTCTGATGTTAAGCCGGTGACTCCTACATTTCCCTATTACTGTGCAGCAAAAGGCATGGGTTCCAATGGCAACCTTCTCAAGGAAGTCTTCCTAGTTTCTCTCAGCTCTGACACATTTTTAATCTTGTGACACCAAAAGGTTAGAGGGCGCCCCAGAAAGGGCTCCTCAGTCCAGTGCTCCTCCCATACTGCCCCAGACCCCTCCGATGCAGATTTGTTTCTAGTTTTGATTTTAAACTGCGCCATTATTTTGTGTGTGCAAGATGGTGGCTCTACACTATTATTTCAACGCTCCCCCTCTCACTGTCCGCATCGAACAAATTTACCTGGAATCTCACGATGTGCAGGTAGAGTTTCCTCCTGTTATTCTCCAGCCTCCACCAGTTATACTGTATCCCATTGTTGGTGTGGTTGACATTCCTACCCTTCCCCCTGAGCCCATCGCTGTTGATGTGCCCATGCCCCATGTGGACCTCATCTCTCCCCATCTAGAGGCTGCATGCAGGGTCATCTTTAGAGAAGACCACTCCACCCCCCGCCCCGCAAGAGAGCTTCACATTACCCCCCCTCAACCTCTTTATTATGTTTTCCCCAAATACAGGCTCCACATACTTCCCATAACTCTGTGCGGCCTATCCTTCTTATGCCACACTAACAACCCCACACCCCCCTTTCCTATTCCAGGATCTGCGTCCATCCCCACCCATTCATAAACGTGATACCCCATCCACCACCTTGCGTGTCAGAGTTTCCGTTTCCCTTAAATAAAAGTAAAATACTGCAAATGCTGGAAACCACGTTTTGAGTCTGTATGACTTTTCAGAGCTGCTCTGAAGAAGCCGTAAGGACTCGAAAGGAACTCTGTTTCTCTCTCCACAGATTCTGCCAGACCTGCTGAGCTTTTCCAGCATCTTCTGTTTTTATTTCAGTTTCCCTTGTCGGGGTCCAGCTTCCCACCCTTCAGGAACCCTCTGCCTGCCATTGTTCCCCCTCCTCCCCTCCCGCTTTGCAACATCTTCCTGCCCATTTTCCCCTTGTGTCCATTATCCTTCCCCAACCCCCCAACCTTGTCCCAGTCACAATGTTGGTCTCTGTTTGTGTGTTCGCTCCTGCCTGAGTACTGCTGCACAGTGATATCCTCCAGGACTATGGGGGCACCCACTGGGAGTAGGCCAATCCTACACCTCCAGCAGCGAGGCGTTCGACTGGCATCGCAACAAGCCTGGCACAGCACTGTGACAGGTGGGCTATGAATGTTGCACTCACCTCAAATTAGCGAGTTAAGTGAGGCCCTACTGTTGCACGCCATTCTTTTTCAAATGCGATTCAGACCGGTGTGATTTCCTGGGGCAGAATTTTCCCATTGGTGTGCGGGGGCGGAACCCACACGCTGATGCGTAAAATGACGCATCGTGACGTTGGGCGAGCATCCAGATGTCACCGCATGCCATCGCGATATTTCATTGGGCGGGCGCACGATGATCTCTGATGCACGCCTGCCATTAATTAACGGGTCACTTAAGGCCCTTAAGGCACCAATTGACGGCGATTTTTCAGCACCTGTGCGATCTTCGGGTCATCGCACGGGTGCAACGGGCAGGCGGATAGAAGACATTTGTATAAACCTCATCCATGGGCGGGATAAGAGGGCTCAGTGGGGGCGCGAGTTTGCTCTGTCAAATATTTATTTTTCAAAGTTACTGATATTTGCCTGTGTGATCTGCAATCTTCAAAACGTATACCAGCTGCTTGGTCTGGACTCACAACCTTCAGGTCAGCACTCTGCAGTGAGGAGTCTTTTTTGGGCCTGCATGTTTCAGGAAGCCTTCCCTTAGCCCGGGAATGGGAGCTGAACTCTCCACTGGAGGCACCTCCTCTGAGGAGGAAGGGAGGGCTAGAAGGGGGAGGAGGCCAGGAGTGTACATTCAGCCTCCAGGGGAGCCAACTTTGGGAGGACAGGCGCAGGCACAAGGGGTGCAGGGCCAAGAGGTAGTCCAAGGCGTAAGGGGCCGCAGAAGATGCCACTATTCTGCTGCCAGGGTATACAGGCGGCAAAGCAGCTACCTCAATATGTCTGAGGTGCAGTGCCAAAGGAGGCTCCGTCTCTCAAGACGGAGACAGTCAACTATATCTGTCAGATGATTGGGCCTGAGATCTCCGTGAACTGTGTGGGTGGACACCCCATGCCAGTGGCTCTAAAGGTCACAGCTGCCCTCAACTTCTATGCCTCTGGCTCCTTCCAGGGCTCGGTGGGTGATCTTTGCAGTGTCTCCCAATCAGCTGTCCACACGTGTCAAGCTTTGTTCAGGCGTGCATTGGCCTTCATCCACTACCGTTGGGACCAGGCAAGCCAGACACAGCGAGCCAGAGGCTTCATGGCTATTGCTGGCTTCCCCTGCACCCAGGGTGCAATAGACTGCACACATGCGGCCAGCAAGGCGCCAGCAGGTGAGCCCGGTGCCTTCATCAACAGGAAGGGCTGTTGTTATGCAGATAGTATGTGATCACAGGATGCAGATTCTGCAAGTCTGTACAAGGTACCCAGGCAGCTCCCACAATGCCTACATCTTCAGACACTCCCAGATGCTGGGGCTCTTCAGTGCTCCAGCCCAGCTAGATGGATGGCTGCTGGGTGACAAAGGCTACCTCCTCAGAAGGTGGCTCATGACACCTCAGGAGCCACGCCTCCACAAGGGCTGTGGTGGAGAGAGCCATTGGTCTTCTCAAAATGTGCTCCAATGCCCAGACCGTTCAGGGGGCGCAGTCCAGTACCCACCAGATCGTGTGTCGCTGATAGTGGTTGCATGCTGCGCTCTCCACAATCTTGCGCTGGAAAGGGGCAACGCTGTGGACGACAAAGATGTAGGCGCAGTGGCTGCGGCTGCACACACAGAGTCCAGCAGTGAGTCCTAGGATCAGCATGCACAGGGAAATGCTAAGGGGTTAGAGGCTGACCCGGGCATGCTCCAGGGAGGCAGGGACACCCGGGAGGCTTTCATCCAACAAACCTTCAGCTAGCACACCACACATGGACCTCCAGGGCATGCTTGGGTTGCAGGCTCTATACTCAATACCTGAATGCAAAATCTATACTCAATACCTGAGTGTAAAATCTTCCTGGATAGGAACATTAACTAAGGGCCTTGTCAATAAAGCTGAATGTCCCACAAATCACTCATAACATTATTGGTAACCATTCACCTGCAGAAGAAAAGTGGCACCCTCAGCGATGGTGACATGTCTGAATTTAATATTATAACAAAAGGAACTTAAGAAAATAAAATGTCAAAGGTATTAAACATCACACCAACACATAAAGGCCTCATTGTGGGCCAACACAAAAGCTTCAGTGATGTGATGTGCCCAAGGTGCCTTATGTTAACGTTTTCGGGTGCTACGTCTGGTGCTGCCCCCTCGCTGGGACTGGCACCTGAGCCAGCCTGCTGACTCTGCTGTCCTGTTGGCCTCAATGACCTTGGCGGCCGTCTTCTGGCCCTTGGAGCCTGTGCTGGCCCCGGCTGGGAGGAATCTGCCAGTTCCACATCTGGCATCTCCCCAGTCATTGCAGCCTCATTGGATGCAACAGTCATTGGCAGAGGGGTGGAGGAGCTGCCGCCCTCATCCGGAGCACCCTGAGAGGAGCTTGCAGAGACAGCAGGCAGCTGCTGCGCCGACATGAGGTCGCTTCGGACCTCCCTGCTCATCATGGATGGATGGGCACCGAGCTGGGAAACTTGGTGCCCTGACCATCTCCCACACTGGCACTGACCAGCTGAGGTCAATTCCAATGTGAGGGCTTGCTGGTCCGAGCGCATCCCCAGGAAGCCTGATTGGTCTCCTGGAGGACCCTCTCCACGAGAATCGCCACTCTCTCCATGGAGGGCACATGGCACTAGGCCATGAGACTCATTCCATCGGCGATGGTCAGCGTAGACTCCTCCACCACGGACACCATGCCAAGCATAGCCTCATGTATCTACTCCAGATGCTCCCGCACACCCGGCCACATTTCCTGCGTTTGCTGCATTGCGGACGACTCCAGAGGCACATCAACAGCCACTGACTGAGCATGTGCATGGTCCCCTGCAGTCCTCCAACTGCTGGCACCATGGGCACTCTGTTTCTGCCAGCTCCTCCAGCGACTGTGAAATGCCCTCACCTCTGTGCCCCGGGACACTAGCTGATGTTCTAATTCCCACCGAGGTGCTAATATCTGCACTGGTGCCTGCCTGGCAGAGATGGCGTGATGCCGGTGAGTCCGAAACTTCAGGGCCCTCAGGTGTGAGAGGGGGCCCCTGCTGCTCCTTCTCCTGGCCTTGCTTTGCTGATGCTGAAAGGAAGAGCAAGGACATTGTATCAGTTAATGTGGAGGCAATGTCAAAGTGCATCCTTGTCCCCGGGATCATTATATGCTCATCCTTCCATAAGCAATAGTTAAGCCATGTTGCAAACTTCAATCACTGAACATTCAGCACTGTCATGGCTGTTGGGAGAAAAATGGTGACTTCACTGCTGGGCAAACATACGTGCCCATGGCACCCCAGCCTCACCGACATCGGTGGACCTGGGTGCATGGCATCTCTCCAGATCTAGGGCCCCCTGCTCGAACCGGCTAAGCATTGCCACCTGGGCCATCCCTCTGCCAGTCCTCACCTGCTCGGCAGCATTTTGTGCATCCTTCTCCTGAAAAGGAGAGAAGAGCATTGATTAGTAGCTGAAGGTAGCAGCTCAGGTAGATAAGGTGGTTAAGGCGGCATATGAGATACTTATATTCTATGCCTCGGCTAGTAAAGTCAAGAGCAGGGTGGTTATGTTGGAGCTGTATAAAACATTAGTTAGGCCACAGCTGGTGCGCTGTGTACAGTTCTGGTCATCACACTATAGGACGGATGTGATTGCATTGGAGAGGGTGCAGAGGAGATTCACCAGGATGTTACCTGAGCTGGAGTGTTTCAGCTATGAAGAGAGACTGGATAGGCTAGGGTCGTTTTCCTTAGAGCACATAAGGCTGAGGGGGCACCTGATAGAGGTATACAAAATTATGAGGGACATAATTGGGTAGAAAGGAAGGAAATTTTCCCCTTAGGGGAGGTGTCAATAACCAGGGGACATAGATTTAAAAGTAAGGGGCAGGAGGTTTAGAGGGGATTTGAGGAAAACTTTTTTCATCGCAAGGGTGGTTGGAATCTGGAACACACTGCCTGAGTGGGTAGTAGAGGCAGGAACCCTCACAACATTTAAGTAGTATTTAAATGAGCACTTGAAATACCATAGCATACAGAGCTACGGGCCAAGTGCTAGAAAATGGGATTAGAATATGACCAGCACAGGCACGATGGGCCGAATGGCCTGTTTCTGTGCTGTATAACTATGTGCCCTCTGTATTTCATTTAGCTGCCAAGTTGTAGAGCAGGCAATTGTTTGCCTTGTCTTGATTTCAGTGCTGCTATCTCCATTTTTGGTCACTTTTGATTGCAGAAATTGAAAATGATTTATGTTCTTAATGGTTGAGGACTGAAATGCCACAATGTTCTCTGCGGTTGATGTTCAACCCAGACTTCAAACTTGACCTTCTCAGCTCTTCAGCCATTATGGATAGGTCTCGTTTGTCTTTAGCCATTAAGGTGGTGCCATCAGCAAATTGATTTTTCAGATGTTGTGACACCAATGCTAAGATGTTCTGGGAGAGCAGGGCTGACTTCTCTCATGAACTTTTCTCCTATGGCACTGAAAAATATTTGCAATATAAGAAATAAGAATTATGTAAGAAAACAGGAACATCATTGTAATGAGAGACTGTAAATAATCCAATATTACTTGAGAAAATCCAAGTGGTTTAGAGTCAGAGTTGGTAAATTTATTGAATGGTTTCTTTATGTCTCAGCACATAAGGGAAGCCACAAGAGGCACTGATCATCTTGGCCTGTCATTGGTAAATGGCCCAGGGGTATATATGCAGAGGCAGAATAACATCTACAAAAAAATCATTCTGAGTACTACAAAAGCAAGTGGATTGTCAGAGGAGGTGAGAACATTAAAAATAGGCTTGAGACCATAGAAGCATAGAAAGGTTATGGCACAGAAAGAAGCCATTCAGCCCATCGTGTCTGTGCCAGCCCAAAAAAAGAGGAAAAAAGAAACTAGCCGCTCATTTCAATCCTATTTTTCAGCACCTGGTCCGTAGCCTTGCAGGTTATAGCAGTTCACATGCAAATCCAGGTACCTTTTAAATGAGTTGTGCATTTCAGCCTCAGCCACCAATTCGGGCAGTGAATTCCTGGTGCCCACCACCCTCTGGGTGAAAAGCTTTTCCTCATGCCCCCTCTAATCTTTCTACCAATCTTCTTAAACTATGCCCCCTGGTAAGTGACCCTTCAGCCAGGAGAAACAGGTCTTTCCTGTCGACCCTATCTAGGCCCCTCATAATTTTGTACATCTCAACTAGGTCACCCCTCAGCCTCCTCTGTTCGAGGGAAAATAACCCCAACCTAGCCAATATCTACTGTTGAGCACAAGGTAGGAAACATTCTGAATGATTACCGCCTCAAATATTCACAGAGGTGGATGTGAATAATAGGTCCTTGGCATAATTTAGGACTTCAAGATAAGGTCATCAAGGTTCTATACAGGCTGAATGGGCTTAAACAATTAAATCTGAATGGTTAGATGGAATTTATCCCAGAGTATTGAGAGGCTAGTGAGGAGATTCGCAGATATCCAACAATCTACTCTGAAAACTCAGCTCACATTTTGACAGTTGTGACAAAGAGCACCAAAGCAGCTGAGACAATCCACAAGATTCTAAAACAATCAACCACATTCTAAATCAAACAACCCATAAAATTCTAAAAGAAAAAGGCAGTGCACCCTATCTCCCAATCTTAACAGATGGATTCTTTAAAAATTCCAGGACCAGGTCAGGATCCACATCTTCACCAAAAACTAATTTGTTCTTCCTTGGGCAATACCCTGTATGTTGAAATCCATCCTTTAGTTTTTGAGATATATTGTCTGCAGACATACAAACTAATGGGGGCAAAACATTACCTCCCCGCAACTTCAGTGGTGGAGGTAACAAGTTAGAGGAAGCCCTGATCAAACTGTATAGTGCTTTAGTCAAAGCCACCCTGAACACCATGTCCAGGGAGACATTCAAGCAATAATAGCAGTGCAAAGATTCAAGACAAATCCTTAATGTCAGAGGTCTGAGTTACACAAAAGAACTGGAGATTTTCAGTCTCGAAAGGAGGCATCAGAATGGTGATTTTAGAAGGGTATAGATCACAAATGGCTTAGAAAAGCTTAATGAAAAAGAGTGTTTAAATTTAAAATTTAAATTCAAGTCTCACTGTCCAAGGCCCCAAACACTCCTTCTGGATGAAGCAGTGATTTACTTGCACTTCTTTCAATTTAGTCTACTGTTTTCATGGCTCACAATGTGGTCTTCCTCTACACTGGGGAAACCAAATGCAGACAGGGTGATTGCTTTGCAGAACACCTCCACAAGCATGACCCTGGCCTTCCGGTCGCTTGTCATTTCAATTCACTATCTTGCTCTCATGCTCAAATTTCTGTCCTCGGCCTGCTACAATGTTCCAGTGAAGACCAACGCAAACTGGAGGAACGGCACCTCATCTTCTGATTAGGCACTTTACAGGCTTCTGGAGCCATTGAATTCACCAACTTCAGACCATGAACTCTTGTCCTCCATTTTGATATTTCTTTTGCCAAATGCTTGTCTAAATCTTGTTTTTGCTTTCAGGCTGAGCTGGCCTTTATTCTGCTATTAACAGCTGCTCTGGACATATGCTTTGACACTTTACTACAACCATTACCACTCCCTTTGCCTTTTGTTCCATATCATTGGTATTCAATCTCCCCCACCCTTGAACTCATCCCTGACTTTCCCTTTTGTTTACCTGACCCTCCCCACTTTGTAACACCATAGAATCCATCATGTTTCTACCTCTCTTCAGTTCCGCATTGGACTCGAAACATTGACTCTGTTTCTCTCTCCACAAACGCTGCCAGACCTGCTGCGTTTTTCCAGCGCCTTCTGTTTTAATTTTGGATCGCCAGCATCCGCAGTATTTTGCTTTTATTTTAGTTTTTAAGTTAAACTGTGGGAATCAGGGAATGAGGATAACCACAAAATCAGCCATGATCATAATGAATGGCGGAGCAGGCTCGAAGGGCCGAATGGCCTACTCCTAGTTTCTAAAACATCTTGTATTTATATAGCACCTTTAACGTATAATGATAACATACCTTTTCTGACCAGTCTGCCACGTGGAACCTTATCTAATGCCTTGCTAAAATCCATGTCGACTACATCAAACACACTTCCCCCACCAACCCTCGTTACCTTTTCAAATAATTAAATCAAGTTACTCAGACAAGACCTTTAACAAATCCATGCTGTCCTTGATTAATCTGTGTCTTTCTGAATGACAGTATAGGCCCTCAGAATTTTTCCAGTAATTTTCCCACCATCAGTTAGGCTGACTGACCTGTAATTACTAAGCTTATCTTCTTCTCCAGTCTTCCGGCACCAAGCCTGTAGCCAAAGAGAATTAGCAAATGGTGGTCACAACCTCTGCTATATTTTCCCTTGCTTCTCTTAGCAGCCTAGGGTATTACTCATCCAGGTCTGGTAATTTATCTACTTTCAAAAATATGCTAAACTCCTTAATATGCCCTCTCTCATTTATCTTCGTCCTTTTCTATACCTACCCTAAAACTAACTGAATTAGGTCACTATCATCAAAATGTTTTCCCACCAATACCGCTTCCATCTACCTTCATTCCCGAAAACTTAAGTCCAGAATTACCTCTTCCCTTGTTGTGCTTGCTTTGTATTGGCCAACAAGAGTGCTTCCGAATGTATTTTAAGAATTTTGTGCCTTCTATACTGTTTAATCTTATCCCAGTTAGTAAGAGGATGATTGAAATCCCCTTCTATTACTGGCCGATTGTTTTTGCTCTTTCATCTTCCTCTGACTGTTTGGGAGCTGACTGTACACTTCCAGCAGTGTGATTGTTCCTTTTCTGTTCTTCAATTCAACCCACATGGCATCATTTGATGATCCTTCTAGCAGATCACCCTGCCTCAGCTTGGCTGCTTCTTTAAACAATGCTGCAAACCCGCTCCTTTTATGTCTCCTTCTCTATCTTAGCTGAAGACCTTGCAGCTGGGAATGTTGAGCTGCCAATCCTGGTCTTCTTTAAGCCATATTTCCGTAATAGCTATGATATCATACTTCCAAGTTCTGTCTGTCTGTATCCTCCCCTCATCTGCTTTATTCACTAGACTCCTTGCAGTGAAGTATAGGCAGCTATATTCCATTAATTAAATAAATCTGGAACATAAAAGAAACTGATATCAGTAATAGTGACCGTGAAACTACTGGATTGTTATAAAAACCCATCTAATGACGAGAAGTGAAAGAAATCTAATGTCCTTCCCCAGTTTGGCCCATGTATGACTGCAATATGGTTGACTCTTAACTGCCCTCTGAAATAGCCTAGGAAGCCACTCAGTTGTATCAAATATCTATGAATAAGACAAATAATAAAACTGGACGGACCAGCTAGCATCAACCTAGGCAACAGGTACGATAAACACATACCCAACCCAGTTGACCCTGCAAAATCCTCCTCACTAACATCTGGGGAGCTGTCCCACAGACAAGTCAAGGAACAAACTCTCAGAATCATCTCTCTCAGCCAACATGCCAGGTTCCTATATTGCTATCCCTAGGTGTGTCCTGTTCCACCTTTAGGGCAGGCTCACCAGAGATGGCAGCACAGTGGTCAGAAGGGAATAAATAAATAAATGCTGGCCTTACCAGCAACATCTTCATCCCATGAATTAATTTTTTAAAAATCCTTAATTTAAAATTAATAATTTTTCTTCAAGCCAGCAACCTGAAATTGAAAGTGTTAATTGGCTATTCAAAGGAGTGCTGAGATGATAATGTATAATCTCAAGCGTGTCAGGGCAAATTAGGTGGAGCACTGCATGCAATACCTGTGATATCAGGTGTCATCCTACTCTATTTGCCAAGGAAAAGGTTTGTTCAAACAAACATAAAATGTAAGATATTGACTGTTCTTACTGTGAAATCTGTATACTGTTCATTTAATGGATTTTGTTCAAAATAAACCAGTTGTTATTTGAATTAATGTCTTGCCTTGATGTAATGCTTTTCCAGTGCACCTTCTTTAGAGAGAATCCATATGGCGGAACATCAATATTTTGACAGTCTGTATATGGAGCAAGAGTTCTCTTAAGATCCTTGTGTTATCCTAATGTTTAACTAGATACTGGGCAGTAAAAGCTGAACCTAATCATGGAGGATGTGATGGCTGCTTCAGGATTGCCCAATGATCCTTAACCCAAAAGAATAACCAGCAAGAAAGCTCAAAATTTGTGACAATACCAGAGTATTTCTGTACTCTTAACTGAGGGAAAAGGTTTCCTTCCAAAACACAGCTGCAATCAACTACATTCAACACATTAATAAAGACTTATCTGAATTACTGGTTGTAGCCACTATTCATTAACCTAGTTGTAAAGATCAGCTTTACAACACACATTCTGCACTTACAATTGACAATTGCAAGGTGCAAATAGGAAAACTTTAAAATAAAAGATCGTAAAATTGACTGTTTTTGCAGTATATTTAATTCAATCTTTTCACACTTGCTACTACTACAGGAGTATCATTTTGAGTTTCCTTCAGTGCATTGTACATGATTGCAAAATATACAGGACCGTAGCATCTTCAAAATGTTGTGTGACTATCAATACACTTTCATTTTGATTTTAAACACAATGAGTAATGTTTTCTGCTTTAGATATTAAGATACCTCAGATGAAAAATTCTACAGTATGTGTACTGTTCATTTCTCTCCTAAATATTCCAGCAACTAAACATGATAAGGTTTTTTTGAATTCAGATCTGTCCTGTTAAATTTCAATTAAACTTAAAAAAAATACAAACAGAATCTCACACAAATGAGTGACAACTTATCTAACATGTGGAACATTGCAGAACTTCTAAGCTTATTTTGTAAGCTATGTCTTTCACACAATTTAGAAAAAGCCATCTTTCAACTGTCAATGCATGGACTGCAAAATTTATTCCATGAAGCGTGAATAGTGCTTTCACTGTCACAAGGTCAAAATTTAACTAAAGAGAAAAAAATTCATGTGACATAACAATTAATGGTCAGCAGTAACTTGTGGCATTTCAGATTTATTGCAATGCTCGAGAGCCACACACGCAAAGAGTAAACAGCATATCTCAGCAATGTTAGTAGTTCCAGGTTTTTCCACCAGTGTGAAAGACCATAGTTTACTTTGTGCCAATAGCAATCATGACATATGGGACTTTTCCACTCATGAAGCAAATCATCATGGTTTCACCATCGCTAGAGACATTTTTTCTATATTGTTCCCTTGAAAGTAATTATTTTAAAATCACATCCTCATACTTATGCTGGTTTACTTACTAAGTCGTTTCTGCAAGAAACTTGAAACAAATAATTCATAAAATTCATTACACTTTCAGTTCATGAAGAAAAGTTAACTCAGCCATAATTAAGATGCAACAGATAATGTCACATGCACTAACTGGAAGACTATGCTAAAAAAAAATACAGCGTAAGGCACAATGTTTCGGAAACGAGGTGTTTTGAATGACATTACTCAATGTAACAAGAACTCTGTTTTCAATTTGCTTACCCTTCATTGGGATTTTTTTTAATTGCCTGCAATTTTTAAAGAAATGTACTTAAAAGGAATTTCATACGACAAATTTCTCCCGAATAGACTTTTTCTTTAAAAAACAACTTAAATAATAGATTGAGCCAAAAGGTCACCCTGGCATCTTTTAGTTACAACAGTTCACAGGCTGAATCAACAGTCCTGTCTCTCAGCCATTCTTGTCAACTGCACAAACAAGCCAAAAAAAGCACTACACTGTGCCAGTTAGAAATAAATCTTTGTTCTGAGGCAGCATCAATCACTGAAGCAATACCTCTTTCAAGTACTGGTGTCAAAATAATACAAGATCCTTGCCAAAAAGTAATTTAAGTCAAAAGGCTTTAGGTAAGATACAAAATGTAGTTGAAGATAAAAACTGCGTTCACTTGTTTTCCTGTAACATTAAAGTCCCCTTCATGTTACCATGCCAATGTGTACGTAGAGCACTTATACAATCTCATACAGACACACAATGTTGGATAAAAGCAGCTGAGAGATTAACTGCATTTTACATTTTAATATGAAGTCATTATGGCTAAACAACATTGGTCACAGCTTTGTTTCTGAATGCTTATTACTTAAAGCCATGTTGTTCTAGTCCTGTTGCGCAGAATCTAAGGTGCTGGTGCAGTTGTCTCAATGCTGTCTCTTGTAGATCTCCATAGTGGCTTGTCGTAGATCCATCCATCACCCTACAAAAGATGGGTCAAAGAAAAATTTTGATATCTATAGCAGGTTTAAATTTATAAATTAAGAGAGGGGGAGAAAGTTTTCAAAGATGAGACACCAAAATGTTGGCAGAGGGATTGGGGATCCTTGTACATAAATCACAAAGTTAACTTGCAGGTACAGCAAGCAAATAGAATAGCAAATGGTATGTTTGCCTTTACTGCAAGGGCATTGGAGTATAAGAGAATGGAAGCCTTGCTGCAATTATATAGGATGTTGATGAGATTACACGTGGAGTACAGCTTTTGGCCTCATTACCTGAGGAAGGATATCCTTTCCTTAGAGGTGGTGCAACAAAGATTCACTATATTGATGCCTGGGGTGAGAGGGCTGTCCTATGTTGAGAGATTTGAGTAGAATAGGGCTATATTCTCTGCGACATAAAATTCTTAGAGGGCAGGGCAGATGCTAAGAGGCTGTTTCCCTTGGCTGGAGAGTCTAGAAATAGGGGCATAGTCTCAGAGTAAGGGGTCAGTCATTAAGAACTGAGATGAGGAGACTTTTCTTGACTTAAAAGGTTGCACGTCTTTGGAATTCGCTACCCAGAGGTTGATGGATTTGTTCAAGAATGAGACTGATAGATTTTTGAGCACTAAGGGAATCAAGGGATATGAGATAGGGTGGGGAAGATGATGTAGAGATTCAGCCATGATCATACTGAATAGCACAGTAGGTTTGATGGACCAAATGTTCTACTTCTGCTCCCGTTTCTTATGGTCTCAAAATGTTATTAGGCATAGAATGCTTTTCCAAAGAGAATAGCCAAGACATCTTCTAAGGGAAGGCTAATAGTTATGAAAAGTAGAAGGAACATTCAAATGGAAAAGTATTTAACTGCAGGAGGGCTAAATTCATTGAGTCAAGAAGGGGTCTTGTCCAGGTGGATCAGAATCAAAAAAATTGGGAGACTAAGCAGTAACTGAAAAATAGGAGGCCTTAGGGGTCAGGGGTGCAGGAGCGTGGGGCGGGGGAAGAAAAGGCATCCAAAACCAGAGTTGCCCCAATGACTCAACAAAATATAGAGGATAAAATGAGACAGAAAAATGTTCATAATACAGTCGAAAACAAAGCTGAATATGGAAAGTACAGAAGAGATTACAAAATGGAAGAAGAGGGGAAAAGTGTATGAGATTAGATCAGCAGCTAACATAAAAAGGCAACCCAAAAGTCTTTTGTAAACACAAATAGTAAAACGGTAATTAAAAAGGGTAGGGCTGAGTAGGAACCAAAAAAAAAGATTCTTGTGGAGCCAGAGGGCACAGCTGAAGCATGAAATGCATACTTTGCATCTGTTTTCACTGGAGAAGAGGGTGCTGCAAATATAGCAGTAATAGAGGAGACAGTTGAAATACTGGATCGGATAAATATATAAAAGATGTTTTTTTTTAATTCTCAAAGACAAAAAGTCATTTTATCCAAATAGAATGCATCTTAGGTCACTGAAGGAAGTAAGGGTATAAATTGCAAAGGTTCTGGCTACAATTTTCCGTTGCACTTGGAAATTGGGGTGGTACAAGAGAACTGGTGAATTGAAAACGTTACACCCTGTTCAAAAAGAGAGGTAGGTGATAAACCTAGCAGGTACAGGTCAACCAGCCTAACGTCAGGTGAACTTTTATAGATGTTATAGCCACAGCCAATGTTAATTGCTGTGCAAACCAAATCCCAGGAGGAAATTTGGCTTATGGGCCACACCCTTTTTTTGTATTCCGAAAACAAGCAGAAAATGTACTGATCTCAGCAGCAAGTCCAGTAACACGTCTTGGATTTAAAAAATTAAAAGTAAAAGTTTTATTAACAAGAATAAAAGAAAACTTAAGCACACAAGGTTACAGTTGCACAGTTAAAAACTAGTCTTACAAAACTTTCCCCCAAAAGATGCCCTACTTGGTCAGACCCACAAGTAAACACCTTTCAGGCAACGCTCCCTTATAGATGTTTAACTATAAAAATCCAGTAACATTACCCAAGGCAAACTGCTGTAGCTTTAATAGAGACATAACACATGACCTCAAACTCTCTCCTACTCCACTGTGGAAATCCAAAACTTCAGGACAAGACTGTTTGTGGCAGCCCAAGACTTTTCTGGCTTGGCTGGATGGCTGATTCAAACTGCATCTTCTCCCTGCCTATAGCTGTTTCCAGGAGATCTTCCTCACACAGCCAACAGCTATAACTAATAGCTCCATCTCCCAACAGTTCAACCCCTAAGCTCTCCACAGTAACGCCAAAATATCATCCCCCCGATTTCATCTCAGATTCCATTGTTCTCACACCTCTTTGAAACTCAAATCCTTTCAAATGTACCCCTCCACCACTGTCTTCTAGTAATCTTTGCCCAGCTTAATTAAATCATTTACACACACAGCCTTCTGTACTGAATAACACAATATTCCTCAAAAATATTAAAAAGAATAACCTCCATTTAGACAATTATTTGGGGCAAAATAATTGAAATTAAATAACTGCCATTTGAAAAAAAAACATGGTTTAATAAACAAGTCAGCAAAGATTTGTGCAAAGATTTGTTAAAAGATTTGCTAAAGGCAAATAGTGTTTCATTAACTTGATTAAGTTCTTTGGTGAAGCAATGGAGAGAGCTAATAAGGGTAGTGCCACAGGTCTCGTGTATTTGGGCTTCCAAAAGGCTTTTGACAAAGTACCACATATTAGACTTGTTGGTAAAAGTAAAGTCAATGGGATTAAAGGCAGAGTAGCTGAAGGGATATAAAAATTAGCTAAGGGATAGAGAGCCGAGAAGAGTGGTGAACGATTGTTTTCAGGCTGAAGAGAAGTATACAGCTGTATTCACTAGGAGTCAGTATTAGGACCATTGCTCTTTTTGTTACATATTAATGACCTGGACTTGCATATAAAAGGATATAATTTCAAAGTTTGCAAATGACTCAAAATTCAGAAATCTGGTGAACAAGGAGAATTATAACAGATCCAGAAGGTCAATAGTCAGGCTGTGAAATGGGCAGGCACATGGGGGATGAAATTAAACACAGAAGTGTGAAGTTATACATTTTGGTATGAAGAATGAGGAGAGGCAATATGAACTAAAAGATACAGTTTTAAAGGGTATTCAGTAACAGAGACATGAAGGTGTTTTACTTTGAAAATCTTTGAAGGTGACAAGTTGAGAAGACTATCAAAAATGCATATGGGATGCTTAACTTTATTAATAGAGACAGAGCACAAAAGCAATGAAGTTATTCTAAACCTTTATAAAACACTGGTTAGCCCTCAGCTGGAGTAGTGTGTTCAATTTCAGGCACCACACTTTAGAGATGATGCCTTTGAGAATGTATAAGATATTTGTTGGAATGGTACCAGGGATTAGGGGCTTCAGGTATGTGGAGAGAATGGAAAAGCTGGAGATGTGCTTAGAGCAGAGAAGGTTAAGGGAAGGTTTGATAGAGGTGCACAAAACCATGAATGGGTTTGATAGAGCAAATAAGGAGAAACTTTTTTTCCAGTGGCAGAAGGGTTGGTAAACAGAAAGCACAGTTTTAAAGCGATTG
This sequence comes from Cetorhinus maximus, assembly GCF_964194155.1. Lineage (NCBI taxonomy): Eukaryota > Metazoa > Chordata > Chondrichthyes > Lamniformes > Cetorhinidae > Cetorhinus > Cetorhinus maximus. The sequence goes on from NC_135889.1 coordinate 84,308,910, forward strand.
GCAAAACAACCTGAGGCAACATGACAACATTTTACTATTTCATACAGCGAGTACCTGTGATCTGAAAAGCATTGTCTGGAAGGATGATGAGAATCAGATTCATTAGTAACATTCAGAAGATAATTGCATAAATGCTTGGAGAAAGAAAATTTCAAGGCTACCAGGAAAGAGCAGGTGAGTTAGATTAATTGGATAGCTCTACCAATGAGCCAGCACAGGCACAATGGCTGAGTGGCCTTCTTGATCGTATCTTCTATTAAGATTTGAAGCAGAAAAAGACAGGGCTGGAGAATGCAGGACATTGTAATTAGTTTTGTATTGATCTAGCAATGGGCTAGCACAGAAATAATGGGCCACATTGCCTACTTCAGTGCTATAATTTTCGAAATCAACTTGGCGACAGGACCAACAGCACAGATACTGAAAAATAAAAGTGCACACAACAGATATTCACCAGCAGCCTACAGTAACTGCAACAAGCTATAAAACAAATCCTGTGAAAATAATATTTGTTCAGAGAAAACTGCAGGCAATTTAGAATTATCAGGCAGTTCAGTAGCAGTTGCAGATTTCAGGGAATAATTGCAGTATTTGGCATGGAGCCCCTAAAAAATACCAAAATTGATAGAGATGGAAACACTTATCAAAACAGCAGTGGGGCCTCCTTTTTGACCCTGAAAAATGGCAGTGACCAAAACAGCATACAAATAATTCAAGACTCCTCAGTTCTACAAGGATGTTATTTATATATACTTAAGATTTTTCCATGAATTATAAGGATCTACATTTAAAAGGTTACCTCCTGATGGAAATATTTTGTCTGCCATGGTGTCTCTGTTTCTGCACGATGTCGTGCTTCTGATCTCTGACGTTCCTCCAGTAAGCTCTTATATTCAGTTGCCTTCTCTATGTTGCTTATCCTCAAAGCTTCGGTAACACGTTGCCACAAGTGTCTGTCAAATATACAAATTACACAATTGGATACATTATACAGAATTTATTGGTTATCCCTATCACACCTGAGAAGGTGGTTGACAGTCATGCTGTTAAACACTGCAGTCCATATTGCAAAGGTGATCTCCCAACATTGTTAGTTGAGGAGCTCCAAAATTATGAACCAGAAGCAATGAAGGAATGTTGATAACTGTCCAAGTCAGGATGGTATGTGACTAGGCATAAATGTTTAAGCCAGTGGATAAGGCTGCCAATCAAATGGACTGCTTTGTCCAGGATAGTATATAACTTCTTGAATATTATTGGAACTGCACCTATACAGGTAAATGAAGAATATCCCATCACATTCCTAACTTGTGCCTTCTATATGGTAGACAGGTTTTGGGGAGCCAGGAGGTGAGCCACTCACTGCAGAGTACCCAGCTTCTCACCTGCTATAGTAGCCATGAAATTTATGTGACTGATAGAGTTGAACTTCTGATGAATGGTGATTCCCCAGGATATTGATAGATGGGGACTCAGTATTTTGTCATTGAATGTCAAGGGGAGGTGGTTATGCTTTCTCTTGTTGGAGATGTTAACGACAATTGCATATCATGAATGTCAGGAGGTCTTGTCACGCAGTGGATAGCATCTCTGCCTCTGAGCCAGAAGCTCCGAGTTCAAGTCCCACTCCAGGACTTGATGGCTAAGGAAGGTGCATTCATAACGTGGCCAAACAGTTTGAGAATCAACTAGTAAATCCTTCCAACATACGACAATAGCAGGCGGTAAGACTGGGAAGGACTCCAGGTCAGCCATCTGAAGTACCTTGCCTTGCATAACCATGGGGCAACACAGAAGTCAAAGTAGCCAACACCCTTTCAGGGCATGGTGCCAGAAGGGACAGAGGCAGAGAGTGTGACAGTGAGAGAAGCACACGCACAGAGAGGGGGAGTGGGGCAGAGGGGGAGGGAGTGAGGCAGGGAGACACAGAGAGAGAGAGAGAGAGAGAGAGAAGGGAGACAGGGAGAGGGGGAGACAGAGAGAGGGGGAGGCGGAGAGAGAGAGGGGGAGACGGTGGGAGAGGGGGAGACGGAGGGAGAGAGGGGGAGACGGAGGGAGAGAGAGCAAGAATGTTACTCGTCACTTATCAACAAGAAGCTGAATATTTTGCTGAAGTGGGCATGGACTGCTTCATTATCTAAGCAGTGTCACGAAACTATAATAATTTTCATAATATTATTGTAAGGTAGATTTATAGGGGTGAGTATGGGTAATTCTGTGTGTGTGTGATTTAATTGACTTGGAGTCAGCTAGGCTACAAGCTTGAAATTATCAAAAGGAGTTAAGTATAGAAGGGTACTTGAAATTCTAATGAGTAAACATGGATGAGATCTTAGCATATAAAGTGTGAAGGAAATTTGCATTTTTAGATAAGTGGAGGAGTTGTTTAGATTTCAAAGGGATGATAGAATGTTTACAACTGGCAAGCTAACCAAGGCCAAGCAGTGTGTTTATTTTTCCCAAAAGGAAAGAGGTCATATTGGCAACATGAAAGATTTTTATATTATAGGAAAAGTAAATTTGCAAAGACATATGGAACAATGAAATTTACAGATTAAAGAGAGAGAAACATATATAAAGGGGAATGAGAGACTATGTTGGGGGGGCCACGTAAGGTCTAACAGGGGTGTATGAAACAGCCTTGAAGAAGCCTCCAGCCATTTTCGCAAAAGTCTGCTTTGTCGAGTAACTAAAGTTGGAGAAAAGCCTTTGGAATTCTACTGTCGAGTGGTGCTGTGGTAACTTGCTGGCTTGTTTTTTTTAAATTTAAAATCTATTTTGGACTGTTGCCTTAAAGGGGGTGTGTAGTTGGGAGTTAGGTTAATTAATACTATAACAAATCCTAAAATTAAGTAATTGTAATATTATGTATGCGCTTGAAATCTTTTCTTTTGTTACAAAGAGCCTACTTCTTAACTTATGACGTGGGGGTTGCTGAAGCTAACTAGCCTCCAATAACCACAACTATACTCCTTTGTGCTAGAAACGACTCCAGCCACTGGAAAGATTTCTCCTTGATCCCCACTGACTTTAGCTTGACTAGGGCTCCTTGGTGCCACACTCAGTCAAATAATGGCTTGTTGACAAGGGCAGTCATTCTCAATCATTGCCTGAAATTCAGGTGACAAGGCTGTAAAAAGATTCGGAACAAAGTATTCTGGTGGAACCCAAAACATGCAAGCCATTTATTGACGACTCCTTCCATTACTTTGCTGATGGACAGTTGCCAGGTTGGATTTGTCCTGCTTTTTGTGGACAGGACATACATGGGCAGAAACAGCAAACTACTATTGAGGTTGTGGGGAGGTGGGTGGTGTGGGGCAATGCAGGAAGGGTGAAAATACTTCTTAAATGTAACTTGCACTCACATTTTTGTCAAAAAATGACAAGTCAGGTCAGCATTGGCTCAGTGGTAACACTCTCTCTTTTTAGATAGAAGATCATAAATTCCTTTATTCCCCTACAATTCAGGGAGAATATCCCTTTTCTCTCGAACACAGTTTACCAGTTCATATAGGACTTCTACCTCCTTGATGAAATCACTACTGGTTGTGGCTGCTGGAAGTACTTTACACTGCTGCTTCACTCGAATAGTGTACTTTATGCTGCAGGCAAGGACTCCTTATCTATTATGAGACAAAGAATTCTCGCAACCTACAGCATGGAGTTTGCTCTTGCAATTAAGAAGAAGCAATTTCCTGCACCCAAACACAAAAAGTAAGCAGATGTGTGAGAAGTACGCAAGCCTGGTTAGACATCTGCCTCGGCAACATCAATGCCGCTTTTTAAAATAGCTAATATTCAATTCCCAAAACAAATACCACGATTCAAAAAAATTAAAACTTAACAGCATGCATTTATATAGAACCTTTAATGTAATCAAACATCCCAAGGTACTTCACAGGAGTGTATTAAAATGAAATTAGACACTGAGCCACATGAGATCTTAGGTCAGAAAAGGCTTGATCAAAGAGGTAGGTTTTAAGGACCATCTTAAGGAGGACAGAGAGGTGTAGGGAGGGAATTCCAAAATTTAGGACAGCTGAAGGCACAGCCACCAACAGTAGGACAACTAAAATTGGGAATGCTCACGAGTCCAGAATTAGATCAGTGCAGATGTTTGGAGATGGTCGGGGGTGGTGCTAGTTAGCTCAGTTGGCTAGGCGGCTAGTGTGTGGATTCGACTAATGTCAATAGCATGGGATTCTGACTCTAACTTGAGGCCTGCCTCCTCACCCTACTTGTAGTAGAAACCATGGCACTTAGTTGGTGTTCAGCAAATAATCATTAAGGACCAGCCTTCGGGCAGAGAACTCAAAAAGAAAATATATGAGGGTCGTGGAATTGGAGGAGATTCAAGAGTTAGGGAGGGACATGACAAAGAGGAATTTGAAAACAAGGATGAGAGCTTTAAAATCAAGACGTTGATTGACAGGGAGCCAGTGCAAGTCAGAGAGAACAGGGGTAAAATGAGAATGACTTAGTGTGAGTTAATACATGAGCAGTGGAGTTTTGCATTACCTCAGGTTTACAGGGGCAGAATGTGGGAGGTCAGCTAAGAGTGCATTGGAACAGTCAAGTCCAGAGATAACAAAGGATGGATGAAGGTTTCAGCAGCAGGTGAGCTGAGACTGGGCGAAGTCGGCGATGTTATAGAAATGGAAATAGGCGGTCTGAGTGATGGCACAGATACGTGATCGGTAGGCTCATCTCAGAATCAAATATGACACCAAGGCTGCAAACAGTCTGGTAAGTTGCCAAGAAGTGGCATGTAGTCGATTGCTAGGGAATAGAGTTTGTAGTAGAAACTGAAGACAATGGCTTTAGTCTTCCCAATATTTAAGTGTAGGAAATTCCTGCCCATCAAGCAATCTGACAATTTAGAGACTGTGGTGGAGTGGTGAGTTGGGGCTGAATGTAGGCATGTGAAAACTGGCATTGTGTTATTAAATGATACTGCTGAGGGGCAGATAAGAAATAGGAGGGGACCAAAGACAGATCTTTGGGAACCAGAGATAACGGTGTGGTAGCATGAATAGAAGCCATTGCAGATGATTCTCTGGCTACGATTAGATAGACAAGAATGGAACCAATTGCACACAGCCCAACTAGACAGTGGTGAGGTGATGGAGGAGAATGGTGTGGTCAACCTTGTCAAAGGATACAAGGTATGGGTAAGAGTATGTCATGATATATGCTAGTAAGAGCAACATTAGGCCAGTTTGAAAGAACAAGGATACAGTGGTGATCATGTTGTTATTTAATTCCTCCAGCATCTATAATTGTAGCTGCAATAAATCACAGGAAAATGCGGTGTATTCTGAAGTGACTGCTCCATGTCACATTGGTTATTCGAAGTATTGTAATGTGGAGCTGAATCATTCTATTTCTTTCTCCCTCCTCAGATTCAATCCCCATTTACAACTATTTTTTTTAAATTCATTCACGGGATGTGGGCTTCGCTGGTGGGGTTATCATTTATTGCCCATCCCTAGTTGCCCTTGAGAAGGTGGTGGAGAGCTGCCTTCTTGAACTGCTGCAGTCCATGTGGTGTGGGTACACCCACAATGCTGTTAGGAAGGGAGTTCCAGGATTTTGACTCAACGGCAGTGAAGGAACGGTGATATATTTCCAAGTCAGGATGGTGAATTACGTGGAGGGCAACCTCGAGGTGGTGGTGTTCCCATCTATCTACTGCCCTTGTCCTTCTAGGTGGTAGTGGTCGTAGGTTTGGAAGGTGCTGTCGAGGGAGCCTTGGTGAATTTCTGCAGTGCATCACTAAATGTCATGAAGAGTAATTTTCAGCTTGCCTGGTACCAAAAGGGAATTTGTCAGGGGAAGAAAGTGCTTTATTCATTTGATGAAAATCCATTAAACATTTAACTCGAGTTGTCAAATAATTTTGATCAATAATTTTTTTTTAAATTAGTTATGGATACTGTCATTAAGCATGTGCTTTCAATACTTGTATGTTGGTAAAATGATGATTCAAAAAGCAGAGAGATTTTTTTTTTCTTCTTGTGTTTGCCTTGCTTCCTTATTGGTTAAAATGCTGTGCAGCATGGGTAAAAATACAGGAACACAGGAACTAGGGTAGGCCATTTAGTCCCTTGAATCTGTTCCGTCATTCAGTGAGATCATGTTGATCCGCAATTTAACTACATATATATGTCTTTGCCCCAAATATCTCAATACCTTCAAAAACATAAGGAATAACAGCAGCAGTAGATCATTTGGCCCCTCAAGCCTGCTGCTGCATTCAATATGATCTTGGTTGATCTTTGACCTCAAATCCATTTTCCTGTCCGTTCCCCATATTCCTCTATTCCCTGAGAAATCAAAGTCTATTGATTTTAGTCTAGAATATGCTCAACAATGGGGTATCCACAACCCTCTGGAGTAGACAATTCCAATGATTCATAACCTTTTGAGTGAAGAAACTTCTCATCTCAGTCCTAAGTGATTAGACCCTTATCCTGACTCTGTGCCCGTGTTTCTCCAGGCACAGGAAACAACTTCTCAGTGTCTACCCTGTCAAGCCCCTACAGAATTTTGTATGTTTCAATCAGATCACTTCTCATTCCTCTAAAGCCCAGATAGTATAGGTCTAATTTACTCAGCCCTTCATCATAGGACAACCTTCTCATCTCAGGAACCAAGCTAATGAACCTTCACTACACTGCCTCCAAGGCAAGTACATTCTTCCAAAATTGTGTTTACTGTGGTCCCACCAAAGCCCGAAACAATTGAGGCAAGATTTTCTTATTCTTGTACTCCAAACCCCTTGCAAAAAAGGCCAACATGCGTTTTGTCTTCCTAATTGCTTGCTGTGCCTGCATGTTAACTTTGCGTTCCTCATACAATTATAACAAAATGTCTCTGAACATCAATATTTAGAAGTTTCACACATTTAAAAATATTCTGCTTTTCTATTCTTATTACCAGAGTGTATAAACTCATACTTCCCCACATTATACATTCAATAAGATCATGGCCTCATCTCTACTTTCTTACCTGTCCCCCATAATCCTCGAATCCCCTGTGGATCAAAAATCCTTCTAACTCAGCCTTGGATATATTCAAGGGCCCAGGCTCCACTGCTCCCTGGTGTAGAGAATTCAAAACTGTGCCCCCTAGTTCTAAGTTCACGAGGGGAAACATCCTCTCAGCTTCAACCCTGTAAAGCCCCCTCAGAATCTTATATGTTTCAATAAAATCACCTCTCATTCATCTAAAATCCAGTGAGTATAGGCCCAACCTTTCCTTTCAAGCCAACCCCTTTGTCCCAGGAAACAACTTAGTGAATGTTCTATGAGCTGCCTCCAGTGCAAGTATATCCCTCCCAAAGTAAAGAGGCCAAAACTGTATTTTCTTTTTTGCCTATCAAAGTAGACATCGCTCACATTTTCACACATTATACTCCATCTGACAAATTTTAGCCCACTCACTTAACCTATCGATATCCCTTGCAGACTGTGCCCTCACAACTTGCTTTCCTACCTATCTTTGTATTGTCAGCAAATTTGGCTACAATACACTCTGTCCCTTTATCCAAGTTATAAATATAGATTATAAATAGTTGAGGCTTCAGCAGTGATTCCTGTGGCATCCCACTTCTTACAATTTTCCAATTGGAAAATTATCCCGACTGTTTCCTGTTAGTTAGCTAATCCTCTATCCTTGTTAATATATTACCCCCAACATCATGATCTCGTATCTTTTATGTCGCCCATTATCGAATACCTTTTCGCAATCTAAATATATTACATCTACTGGCTCCGTTTTACCTAGCCTACCAGTTACATCCTCAAAAGACTCCAGTAAATTTGTCAAATATGATTTCCCCTTTGTAAACCCATGTTGCCTTTATCTGATCATACTTTGATTTTCTAAGTACATTGTTAAGACTTCCTTAATAATAGATTCCAGTATTTTCCCTATGACTAATGTCAGGCTAACAGGCTTGTAGCTCTCTCTCTCTCATCTCTTCCTTATTTCTTGAGTAGCGGAGTTACATTTGCCAACTTCCAATCCGCTGGGATCATACCAGAATCTAGGGAATTTTGGAAAATCATAACCAGTGCATCCTCTATTTCTGCAGCTACTTCTTTTAAAACCCTAGGGTGTGGGTCATCAGGTCCTGGAGATTTGCTAGCTTTTAGTCCCTTAAGTTTCTCTAATACATTTTCTCTGCTGATACCAATTGCCTTAAGTTCCTCATTCTTATTCATCCCGTGGCTACCCTTCATTTGCAATTTGCATCTTCTATTGTGAAGACAGAAAATATTTGTTCAATATCTTTGACATTTCCTTATTCCCCATGATAATTTTCCCCATCTCTGCCTCTGAGAGACCAACATTTACTTCAGCTACTCTCCTTTTTATGTACTTATAAAAGCATTTACAATCTGTTTTGTATTCCTGGCTCGATTACTCTCATTCAATATTTTCCCTTTTCATTAATTTTTTGGTTGCCCTTTGATGATTTCTAAAACACTCCCAATCCTCAGGCTTCTTCTTATTCTTCACAACAATATAAACCTCTTGTTTAACCCAATAATATGCTTAGCTTTCCTACTAAGCCATCGCTCGATCTTTCTTGCTGAAATTTTGCTTTTGATAGGATGTATTTTGTTGCATATTTTGAATTGTTTCTTTAAATGCTTCCCATTGTTTATTTACTGCCATACATTTTAGTCTACTTATCTAATCAACCTTAGCCAGCTTTCCTCTTCTACCTATGTAATTCGCTTTAAGTTTAAAGTTTTTGTTTGAGACTAGGATATGCCACTTTCAAACTTAATATGGAATACAATTATACTAGTCACTTTCCCACCCCCCACCCCTGCAGAAAATCTTTTAATATGAGATTGCTTAAAGCTGCCTCATTGCAAAATAGTTTTACTTAGCTTTTAGTTAACAAAAAGTCTATCAGGCTCATATTTAAAATTGACAACTGATCTAGCATCAATTGTTGAAGAGTTTTCCAATACTACTGTGTGTAAAAAGCATTTCTTAATTACACTCCTGAAAGGTCTGGCTCTAACTCCTAAACTATGATCCCTAGTCCTGGACTCTACAACCAGCAGAAACAGTTTCTCTCTATCTACCCTATCTGTTCCCCTCAATATCTTGAAAACTTTGATCAAATGACCCCTTAACCTTCTATATGTCAGTGAATACAACCTCAGTTTGTGTAATCCCTCCCCGTAATTTAACCCTTCAAGTCCAGGTATCATTCTGGTAAATCTAAGCTGCACTCCCTCTAAGGCAAATATATACTTCCTACGGTGTCGTGCCCAGAACTGCTCCAGTACTCAAGGTGTGGTTTAACCAGTCTTTAGTACTGCTGTAGCATAACTTCTACCCATTCTCCACCCACTGCATCTAGTCCTCTAGGTATATAAAGGCCAGCATTCCGTTAGTCTTTTTGATTATTTTCTTTACTTGTTTGTGAAATTTTAATCATCTATGTACCTGGACCACAAGTATCTTTGGACATCCACTGTTTCTAGTTTTTCACCATTTGGAAAGTATGCTATTCTATCCTTGTTGGGAACAAAGTGGATGACCTCACATTTGCCGAGATTGAAGTCAATTTGCCACGGTTTTGTCCATTCACTCAAAATGCTGGCCATCATCACCAGGGAAACATCATCAACATTGTATGGAGTGTGGAGCTACCATTGTGGAATAACTGATCTAGGGCTATTGAAAAAGCAAGAACTATGAACAATGAACAGTTCTAACAAGGCATGTCGTAGCAAAGATAAAATGCTATCTAACTACATTGGAAAGCAGGGGCAGATCTGGCCTATCTTGCATGACTCCGTACTCAGCAATCTCTCCAATTAAGTCAAAGTACCAATCACAACTGCTGGACCAAATCGAGAAGCTGCGTTAAGATGTGCTATGTCTGAAAAATTCAAGCTAGAATTGAAACTTGGGTGAAGAGGAAAGACTGCAAAGTTTCACATTGAGTGCTGATAGATGTCATGTAAATATGCATGTGAAGAACACCTACCTGTATTGTGAATGTGTTTTCTACTAAAATTGATGCATGTGGCAATAGCTGTGTCTGTGGCTAGTCAGTAATTTCAAATTGGACAACATTATTGTAGTATCAGAAATGATGGTTCTATGTACTGTGCTTAATACCGCAGCATTATTAATTTCCTTACCTGGATTCAAAGGGGCCTTGTTTCTCAGTTGGTCGCACTCGCTTTTTCGTGACAGGAAGTTTAGTTACATCTACGATTTTACTGTTTCCATTGTTATAAGTGAATTCAAGCAGGCCATTCCATTCACCCTGCACTCTGCACACAACAGTGTTCGTTGAATTGTGTTTTACTTCAGCTGTCACCCTGAAGAAACAAGTTACACATTTCCACATCACATAAAAATGTATTGGAACATAATCATCAGAATTTAGTAAACTAAAAAGCAACTTCAGTTCCAGCTTCTTCTTATGCTATGAATATGGACAATCAAAATATCCAGGAGCAAGAATGAAACACCAGCTGAACACCCATCTTCTTCAGCTGTCAAAGTAGCTCTATCTACTTCTCGGTCAAATGGATGGAGCAGATTAATTTTAGTCTCCAAAATTTAGACAGACTGCCTTTGCCTTGGCTTTTATCTCCTTTCCCACTTGTGATCTGCCCAGCCCCTCAATCATGCTACTCCCAATTCCCATGTAATTATGCAGTTTCTTTTTTTACCCAATCATCCTCTCACAGATCATCTCTTTCAGGAGACTCACCTCTGACTCTACAGATCCTACCAAACTCTAACTTATCAGACTACATATTTGGTGACCTAGTTAATAGCTCCCTTTGCCCTCCAACTGTCATTTTCCCTTTTAAAACTACTGTTATCCCTGCTCAAAATGCCCATTCTAGAATCGCTCATCCTTCCCAAACTACAGACACATCTCTAACCACTTCTCCATCTTAATGACAACTTCCACACATGTGGCCTTTTTAACATCTTAAAACATACTGAGGCACTTCACAGGAGTGTAATCAGGCAAAAATTGACACCAAAGCCAAACAATGAGACACTAGGACAAATGACTAAATGGAATAAGTGAGGTAGGTTTAAAGTAGTTTGGTTGAAGGCTGGAATTACAGTGTGACAAGCTTATGCAAACATTTTCCATTATTTTTACACACACACCATACACACCAGTGAATACAGAAATAGGCAGAGCCGGGACCAATGCCCTTGTGGGGTGATTTGCTAGTAATGTCGGGGGAAACTGAAACAACGTTGGCAGAGGATAGGAACCAGGTTGTAACATTAAAGAGGAAAAACAAAGTGCACCAAGAATTGGAGGACTCAAAGCACTGTAGTAAGAAATACTCAGGTATTATATGGGATCAGAGTAAAAGGAAATGTAGTAAGGTCTAAATTAGGTTTAAAAGCATGTTTGTGAACGCACAGAGAGTGGTAAATAAGATTAGTGAGCTGCAGGTACAGATAGTCATGTGAGAATATGATGTCAGGGTGATATCAAAGATCTGGCTTAAAAAAGGACAGGATTGAGTACTAAATATTTCTGGATAACAGATGTTCAGGAAAGATAGAAAAGAAAGGAGGAGAGGTGGCAGTTTTGATTAAGCAGAATATTGTAGTGCTGGAAAGAGAAGGGTCAAGGACAGAATCCATTTGGTCAGATTTAAGAAACAAGAGGTATCATTACACTACTTATAGTAGTGTATATAGTATATATGCACTACTATAAGGCACCAACTGTTGGGAAAGATGTAAAGAAATAAACTTGCAAGGAAATTATAAAGAGCACAAAGTCTATACAGTTATGATGGGGGACTTTAATTATCCTAATATAGACTGAGATAGTAATTGTAAAAAGGGAAGAGTTTCTGAAGTATGTTCAAGAGAATTTTCAGGTCAGGATGCTTCTGGTTCAAGTTGGAATAAAAGGGAAAGTGGCAGCATGAGTACGAAGTCTGCTGAGTGACAGGAAGCTGAAAGTAATAGTAAATGGCTGCTTTTCAGTCTGGAGGAAATAACAATGAGGATTCCCAGCAGTCAGTATTTGTTCCTCTGTTTTTCTCAATCTATATCCATGACTTTGACTTGGATGTGCAGGGGCACAATTTCAAAACTTGGAAGTGCTGTGGACTGTAGGAAGGAAAGTGATATCAAGAGGACATAGACAAGTTGGCGGAATGGGCGGACATGTGGCAGCTGAAATTTAATGCAGGAAAGTGTAAAGTGATAGGTTTTGGTAGGAAGAACGAAGAGAGGCAATATTAAATAAAGGATACAATTTTAAAAGAGGTGCAGGAACAGAGGCACCTGGCATTTTGTGTGCACAAGGTGGCAGAGCAGGTTCAGAAAGTGGCTTTTAAGGCATGCAGGATTCAGGGATTTTAAAATAGAGATACATAATGCAAAAACACGGGCGTTATCGTGAACCTTTATAAAACACTGGTTCAGCTGAAGTATTGTGTCCAATTCTGGGCATCACACTTTTGGAAGAATGTGAAGGCATTAGAAAGGGTGCAGAAAAGATTGATGAGAATGGTTCCCATAAGAGAGACTTCAGTTACATGGATAGATTGGAGGACAGTAGGTTGAGAGGTGACTTTAGAGAGGTGTTAAAATCATCAGGTGTCTTATGAGATAGAGAGAAACTGTTCCCATTGTCAGAAGGGTCAAGAAACAGAGGCCACCGATTTAAGGTAAATGACAAAAGAACCAAAAGCAACAAGGAAAAACTTTTATAAAATCGGGAATGCACTGCCCGAGAGTGTGGTAGAGGCAAATTCAATCATGGCTTTCAAAAGGGAATGAGAAAATTATCTGAATAGAAAAGATTTGCAGGGCCAGGAGCAAAAGATGGGGGAATGGGACTAGCTGAGCTGCTCTTCAATAGAACGGACACAGTAGGTTGAATGGCCTACTTCTGTGCTGTAACTGCTCTCTGACTCTAACAAAGGAGTAGGGTCAATGACCCTGTTCTCGAATTGGAAAGAAGTGACAAGTGGTGTTCTGCAATGATGTATGCTGCGGACTCAACTATTCACCATATTTATTAATGGCTTAGATAGCATAAGAGAGAGGCATATAGCCAAGTTTGGAGGTTGAAAGAGATTTAAGGTTCCATGGACAGATCACTAAAATTTCATAGTCAGCTACAAGAAAACAACTTTTATTATGTAGCACCTTTAACACATTAAATGTCTCAAGGTGCTTCACAGGAGTGTTTTGGAACAAAATTTGACACTGAACTACATAAGGAGAAATTGGAACAGATGACCTAAAGCTTAATCAAAAAGGCAGATTTTAAGACGAGTCTGAAAAGAGGAAGAGACAGAGAACTTGAGAGAGAGAATGCCAGAGCTCAGGGCCTTGGCATCTGAAGGCACAGTGGCCAATGATGGAACGGTTTAGATCAGGAATGATCAAGAGGGCAGAAATAGAGGAGTGTAGATGTCTGAGGGTTGTAGTGTTGGAGAAGGTTACAGCGATAGGGAGGTGGGACAATGGAAGGATTTGGAAACAAGGATGAGAATTTTAAAAATTAGGCTTTTCTTAACAGAGCCAACGTAGGTAAGCAGGCAAAAGTGTGATAGGTGAACTTGGCATGGGTTAGCACACAGGTAGAAGAGTTTTGGGTGACCTCAGGCTTATGGATGGTGTAGATGGGATGCCTGTCAGGAGATCATTGGAAGTCCAGAGGAAACAAAGGCATGGATGAAGGTTTCAGCAAATAAACTGAGAAAGGGGAGTCAGACGATGTTAATGAAGTTGAAATATGCAGTCTTAGCAATGGCGTGAATTTGTGGTTGGAAGGACTTCTCGGAGTCAAACATGGCGTGAAGGTTGCCAACAGTCCAGTTCAGCCTCAGACAGTTGCCAATGAGAGGGAGGGAGTCAGCAGCGAAGGGATGAAATTTGTGGCAGGGACCTAAGACAATATTCAGTTGGAGACAATTTCTGCTCATCCAATATGGGGTGCCAGTCAAGTAGTCAGTCAATTTAGAGACAGTGGGGGAGTTGAGAGAGGCGATGGTGAGGTAGAGATTGGTGATATCAGCATATGAGTAGAAAATGACGCTGTGTTTTTGGATGATGTCACCGAGAGGCAGCATTAAAGACTAATGGAAGGTTAGCCTTCATATCTAGAGGGCTAGAAAAGGAAAATTTTTCTATAGCTACACAAAGCCCTGGTCACACAACATTATGAGTGCTGTACTTTATAGACGGGACATATTGACCTGGAAGGAGTGCAGTGCAGATTCACCAGAATGTTACCAGGGTTCCAATGGTTAAATTATGAGGAGAGATTACATAAACTAGGCTTGAATTCCTTAGAATATAGAAAGTTAAGGGACAACTTGTTTTATGTTTTTAGAATTTTGAAAGAAATTGACAGGGTCGTGAGAGAGAAACATTTTCCGCCGGTGTCAAGTCTTGGACAAGGGGATATAACCATCTTGTCTTCATCACCAACATGCTGCTCTCACTGACAACTCCTGAAGAGAGGGGGTCAATTTTCATGTGTATTTGAGAATGCTTTATTTCTCCATTACTTTATTCCATCATATCAATACCACCAGGCTCCTGTCTGTCTGATATCAGGTTGTGAATGAATCAAAAATTTTCCAACTGATCTAAGGCGAGGCTAACGTCATGATTTTCAACCCCTACCATAAACTTTATTTCCTTGCCACTGACTTCATCTGCCTGACCAGGCTGCTTAGCAACCCATCTGATACAGAGTTGAGCTTCAAACTCTAAATCCTATTGCCCACCAGATCAATTATTTCATTTCTTCAACAGAACACACCTCTATTGAAACCCTCAACCATGCATCACCTTGAGACACTTTTTTCAACATCCTGCTTGCCAACTCTGATCATTCACCCTCCATAATCTCTAATGCATATCAAATTCGGTTACCTACAACCTGTTCTGCTCACTTATCATCCCCATCCTTGCTCACCTACATGGGGCTCCTAATCCCCAACTCATAGCATTTAGAACTCTAGTCCTCTTCTTTAAATGCCTCCATACTCTCTCCATCCCTTCTCGGCAGCCTCCTAGAGCCTTGCGACTCCTTGGCCCTCTCACTCTGGCTTTCTGTACATCCCCATTACTAACATCCTGCCTTGGTGGCAAAGCTTTTGAGTGTCATGGCTCTACTCTCTGAAACTCCCATTTGAAACCCCTTCCCTCTATCTCACTTTGGCTTGGTTTTATTAAAGCCCATGTCTTTAATAAAACATTCTCCTCACTTTCCTCATTAAAGTTTTTCATCCATTCCATCCTCTATCAACCAAATTGGGATGTTTTTCTATGCTAAATACAAACTGTTATTGGAGCTGCAATCATAGAACAAAACAGATGTTTCAGAAATTTGAAATCCAAAATGTCTACAGAACAGTTTTGCAGAATGAAAGTAAAACACTTTATATTTATCACTTTGGTCTTTTAGTCATTGTCTAAAAAGAATCTACACTAGTTTTTGTGCTGTATATTCCTGAGTATTCACTTTATTACAGGAGATTTGTACTTCATATTTCAATGTGTTTTTGTCTGCTGTGCAATTTTCTTTACAATTACAAGAAAGTTTTAAAATTCTATACACTTCTATTGTGTGTAAATGTTACCATAAGATTATTGATGCACATAACTAGGTATAACTGTACCTGTGAAGTTTGCCACCATAAAATGGCTTTGTGTGGAATGTTATAGCTGCAGAGTAACCTGTCTTTGCACAGTTGACATTAACTTTTCCTCCAAGTTCTACCCAAGGAACTGTCAAAATGGAACGAGCATACGCGCAAGGAAGGGTAAATGTGTACTCCTCTCCATGCTCCAAGAGGCACAATAGACCTAAATGGCAAAAAAATATTTATTTACAACATAAAACAAAAACAAAAATTGCTGGAAAAACTCAGCAGGTCTGACAGCATCTGTGGAGAGAAAGACAGAGTTAATGTTTTGAGCCCTTATGACTCTTCTTCAGAGCTTCTGAAGAAGAGTCATAAGAGCTCGAAACATTAACTCTGTCTTTCTCTCCACAGATGCTGTCAGACCTGCTGAGTTTTTCCAGCAATTTTTGTTTTTGTTTCAGATTTCCAGCATCAGCAGTATTTTGCTTTTATTCATTTACAGCATTTTCATTTGCATCACCTGAAAAGGCACTGTTACAACAGTACACTGTTAGAGTAGATACCATACAAATAAATTCAGTCTATGGTTTGTAGCCTTCAATGCAAACTCAAAACATTGTATTATTAGCAATTTGTTTGTTATAAATTAGCTTGCATATTATCAAACGGAAAAGCAACCTATAAAAAGCATGTTGGGCATTTGGTCCAAATTGTTTTATATATTCTTATAGAAGAAGATAACTATTTTAGAACTATTACACGCACAAATTTCCATACATTGAGATTAATGACTATCTAATATTTCTTTACAGGGTATCATGAGAATTCAAAATGCATGTGTCATAATAATAATTTCGAATGCAGTATTTGGAAAAAAAATCAGGTGTCATACAAGTTGCTGCTGGAAAACACCAGCACATTCCATTAAGCTAAGTTCATTCAGTATCCGGAGCCCAAATTTTAATTATTGAATAAACAGTTCTCCAATGGTTCTGAGGGGGGCGGGGGTTTGTGCACTGTATGATGCACACCAAGTCATACAGGAAAGCCCCAGATTCATCCCCTGATCTATACTGTTGCCTGATGGGTGTCAGTTTCTCTTTTTTTTGAGGTGGGGGTGGTGGAATTGGAGTCAAGGCAGTGACCTGCACTATAAGGAGCTTCAGCATTTCCAAACAAATTGCAGGGATTTGAGGTGAAAGGGAAGTCAATCATGATTTGTCCTCTTAATAACCCCTCATGAACAATATGATTATTTGGATCCTAATTGAGGAAAAGCCCAGACTGAATTTTTATGTCGCCACAGTACTCATGACCTAGACTCATATCTGAAATCAAGCAGTCTACTGGTTCCAATGTAAACAACCCAGTATGAGTCACTGCCTTGAGAAGGAAAAAAACATTCGAAACACAAGTTACCGGATAATGACTGAATTAAAGGGAAAGCAATTCCCTACCTTGAATGACATTCTTCATTCTTCAAAAGGATGCATCCTCCACATACCGCAGGATCAGCCCAGGTTGTCAACAGGGAAAATCACAAGGGCCCTTTAAGATAGTTTTGACATCATGTGATCTTCCCTTCTTGCGCCATATAAAGGCACCTCCCTGGGCTACTTTGTAGCTCTTAACCAGAGGGAGCAGAACAAAGAAATTGTCAACACAGACATACATTTAGCTTTACACATGGATTTTAAATACCCTTCAAGGAAATGGGAATGAAGGATTTGAATCAGCCGATCCTTGGTACGTGGAGGAAACTACAAAGAATGAAAGATAACCTCACTGGTAGATATTCATTCTAACATCCGCCACATACCATAGGAGCTTAACCCAGTGATGCCACATAGTAGGCATGGGCTTCAGGTTCAGACTAAATATATGTAGCTAGAACAGGTTTTCCAAATCAAAAGACCATTCTTAACTCCAGGTTAAGTCCAGCCAATTTTGGTAAAAGGACTATTTTCAGATGCACTACTGCAGATGCTGTCTAAAGCGACTTAAAGCATAAATATAACTGGCTCAAAATGTAGCACAAGACGTGTTGGAATTATCATTTCCTGAAAGATTTCCTGCCTGAAATTGGCAACAGGATAAAATTATATAAGCTACAGTCAATCTTTACTTAGAGACTTGAGTTCTACATGATACAAGAAGCCCAGCTCTTCAAATTGACTTGGTTCTATCTACATGGAAGCAGAAGGTCCATTTAGCATCCACGTATTCAAAGCTACAACCAAGCCTATCCTTGTGAAGGTTGAGTAGAAAAAAATAACAGTATTTGCTGTAGAAGATTAAATTTTGATAGCACAAGTTGGGGATGATACAGTTATCATACCTTACAAAATGAGGACAAATCAACCATTGGTGTAGGGACTTCAATGACTTGGCTAGACATGGTCAGTGTCATCAAGAGTGCAGCTTTGCATGTAATAATAAATTACAGCAAAACTTTGAATGATGCATACACAAGTTTTTGGCAGAGTAAATAGAAGGCTTAATAAGCTTTTGAGAACTGGGTTAGTTGACCATGTCTCTTACATGCATAAAAGGGTGTTCGCCAAGATATCTACTCATGCTCATTATATTCAGCAGGCAATGAAAATATTCAGAGGGCCAAAGTGCAAAGCTTCATAATACTTGCGCAGCCTTTAGATTTTCTTCTGAGTGCTTGTGTTGTTCTCCTTTCTAACCCTCAACAACTACAATTCTAAAAAAACTGAAATACTGCTGCCCTGACAGTTCCTCACCCGAGCAAACCTCATGCCCAATCCTCCTCTCAAAAAAGGGGCACAGTCCCAATGCCACCATTTTGGGCTTTGTTCTGGACACAGTTTTGCAGCCTGTCAGCCCTTGCCTCAGACCCGACAGCCTCACGACTTCCTTCTAACTTCAGGCTCCTCTGTGGCAGCACAGTACAGCAAAACTGCAATATTTGCAAAAGCTGGGTTTGGCAAATCGTCTGAATGGTCATTTCCACCAGCCTTGGTAAGGAGTAAGCTCCTTTACTGTTTCCTTGACTCACTTATCTGATGTAATGGTTCTTCACAGGGTTGTGACAGAAAAAATTGGTGCCCCACCTGGGATGCACATAGTAATGTCAAAATGGCATACTTGCTGAATAGTTGGGGTAGCCTGTCAGGAGGTGGGGCTTTTTCAAACATCCTGCTTGAAGGACGTTGACAGAAGTAATTACTGAATTCCTGATTCAGGAATTCAAAAGGGTTAAAGACCTTGCCAGTGTCTTTGGCCAAGGTGGCCTGTACCATATTGAGTAATCATTAATCTTGAAGCTCTCCTGCTGGCATTTACAACACACCAGCAGAACCCCATTCATATTAAACATTGCTATAAGCATGGTCTAGAGCTTCTGAAATGCATACACAAGATTTCTGATGACACTTGGAGAGTGAATTGTACCACTGAGTGTGGTAGCAAGTTACTATTGATACAGTGATGTTCATAATACATACAGTTCCACAAGCAGTAACATGGAATTTCTGTCCTTAGAGGGTCCCTTCTTGAGCTTCAATTGCACCAGGCAGACTATTGCAGGATTGGTTGCTGTTGCAATGTACACAATCTAAAGAGGCTTGTAAAATCTCTGTATATGCAGTTTATTTTCGACCTCACCTGCTTATTGAAGCATTTTCTGCTCCATTACCCCTAGCAGTCTACAAGGATGGAAAGAAAATGTCTCTACAAAATATGAAGGGGTGGCATAACATCTAGGAATGTTCCAGTGCCCCAATAACTTTATTTCAGGGCATAATCAAATTGGTAACAATAACAGATGAGTTAATTGCCATTTCATATGAGAGAGATTTGTGGACAGAATCCCAGCAGCAAAACTAAACTAAAAGATGCTCAAGACCTAGCGTGTCCTCGGGATAATTGCATAATTTCTTATGCAGTAATATGTTGTAACAGCAAGTAGCACTATCAAACAGCAAATGTGAAAAACAGTCATGATCACACAATGCTGATGCGCCAGGAGAACAAACTTTTCAGGTATCGCTTCTCAGTTACACCATCAAAGCATTGCATTGGCTAAGTCAAAACTCAGGGTTGGCTCTTTTGGTGAACCCTGTCCTGAGAGATCTTACTTGCACCTGCAGTAAAGGCAGCAAACTCCAGGTACAACTGACAAACAGCCATGTCAGGACAGTTAGAGTTAGAAATGCCAACAAAGGCAAAATTCATGAATCTCAGCAGTAACTGTGGAATTCACACAGTGCTCAAGTCTCAAAAATGATTATTGCCTGAAGGAAATACATCTTTTGTAAGCAAAGTAGATGAAAGTGCAATGCTGACTTGCTTTTTCAAGTTACATGATATGAAAACTCTGAATGCAGCAATGATAGAAATTGTTCTGTTGGACAGTAGTGATCAGAACTGAATACCATCTTAGGGGGGGCTCATTCACATAGCATAGTCACATAGGTAATGTACAAACATATCTTAAAGAGACTGGGTCCTTATGATTTTTCTCAATGACAACTTGGCTGATCCTACAGAATGTAAAGGATGCTGAAATGAAGGATATGGAAATGAAGACTATGTGAATCTAATAAACTCGAAAATACAAAGCTCATAATAACTGAATGAAAATTATAACTCTAGTTTAAACATTGACATTTATATTAAGCAGATATATATACACAACATAATGGAGATTCACCTTGAAAACCTAAGCAGGCAAAATATTGCAGACTCTTCGTCTTTTTTTGATAAAATACAATATAAAAGAAACCAGCTTTCGATAAAGCAAAGCAAGTTACAAGGCAATCAAAAAATTCAACCAAAACCACAAACTATAATAGCAAACCTCAAGTGGGTTAAAACCAACTAAACTTCAAAATGAAACCATGACCTTCTTAAGTAATTTACTAATATCATTATCAAATGTATGAAACTTATTGTTTTCATACATCTTGTAAGGTTTGAAGATGAGAAAAGTGCAATATGACCCAGGGGAATTATCATTAATGACTTCCTGATATGGGAACAGAAGGCATTTCCTATGTCAGGACAACATTAAATCAGAAATACGCCAGGGGTTTTGATTCATCAGAATATTATAGTGCGATCTATTCATCAAGCCAAAAAGCACAAACAACAATCACTTTTCAGTCTTATTGCTAGTTATCTATGCTGATCAGAAATCTAATATTTCACACAAAAAATATTTGTGTTAAACTAAATCTATACAACTCATGAACCATATCAAACCACACATCTCTTGTTCAGGAGTCAATCATAAACCTGTGACTTGGGTAATGTAACACTTAAAATCTGAAGTTGCTAGATTTCTTCCTCTTATAGAAGGTTTAGTTTAAAGCTTCTGGGTAGTATTAATGTTTTCAGTATAGATAATTGTTGTGCCACAAGTCAAGTTACAACACTTTTTCCTTGGACATATAATTAAAAGGAATGCAAATGTTTTCAGCTGGGAAGTAATAGTCTCAATGGACACTCAAGATGACTTAAACAAGCAAAATTCTTTCTCTTTAGACCTCTTCACCAAGGTTAATACCATTCCAAAGAGAGGGGAGGTGGACTAAGCTGTTCTTGGACCATTTCCAAAGTGGCTCAAGAACTTACATAAGGAATATAAGCTCGGACAGTAGTTTGGACAAAGAATCTGCTGCTATCCACAAAAGCAACTGGTCATTGTTTGATAATACTCTTCCTCACAATTTTGTTAATCGATTGTCACTGTACTTGAGAATGCTTCTGCACTACTCCTAAGAGAGAGAGAAGGCTATTAGAAAAATCATGACCACTCACACTCTTTCCTTGGATTTCTCTGACAAAATTACAGGTGCCAATCTACATTATGCCGTTCCTTGGAACAAAACGTGTGTAGTTTACTGTTCCATCAAGGATCATCATGGTGAGTTAGCTTTAGCTTCTAATCAAATACTATATCGTGTAAAAACTTCATATGACAATTTTATTGGCATCAGCTTCTCATACCACCCATGAACCTTAAACTTAAACTGAACACAATTTTTTTTTAAAGCTCACAACCCAATTACTGTAAATTTGTTGTTTCATTACTGTACCCAGTCTGGTCATATTTCGAACCTGTGGATATTAAATTTAATAAGATAACATAAAGTTTCCATTATATCACCCATTTCTCTCATTCTTCAAGACAGAAGCAACTGCATCCTTACCTTCTCCAATCATTACAACTCCAATGGACATGCCCATAAACTTGCTTTTCGTCCATACATGTGTATTTGCACACATGTTTTTCTCTTCACACTCTACATAAAATCCTGAAACAGGTGGATGATGGGATACCTGCTCTGCCACAAATCTTAAATGATAGTCTGACTGGCCTCCTCCCTCTGTCCCATCAGAACACTTTGTCTTCTGATGACAACTCTGCGATGAGGTATTGGATGATTTATTGTTTATTGTGTTTTTTGGTACATTCCATGAACAGTGAAATGTTTCACCAATAATTGGATTGTATGGTTTCTTAGCAATGGCTCCCTTGCGGCCTTCATGGAATGAGGTGAGGTAATACTCAACAAAGCGGATCATCCTCTCTTCAGGGGTAGCACCATCTGTGATAGCAATGAAGAGGTCTGGATGGGACATAAAATCTGCATACATCTCCAGCAACGAACGTTTTTCCAGTATGAAAGTTGGAAGAACCACCTATGGCAGATGCAGAAAAGTACATTTTAAATGCACCCTTAATGTACCCTCAATTTAGTGAAATTTCACAAAATGGTAATTAGCAAATAGGGACTATACAGGATGATTAGGGAAACCATCTGGCCAATCTTGACTCTTCACGTTCTTGAGTGCCTTCACTAGTTACACAAATTCACATTGCATAGCTCCTCATTAAATCACACAGCTCAGAAGATGGTCACTTATCCCATCATGGGTGTCACTTGAAAGAGCTATCTAATTAATCCGACGCCCCTGTTCTTTCCTATAGACCTGCAAATATTACAATTCCCTTTTGAATGTTACTATTGAATCTGTTTCCACCACCCTTCCAGGTAATGCACTCCAGATCACAACTCGCTGTGTACAAAAAAAACTTTCATCTCTTTTATTATGCCAATTATATTAAATCTCTGTCCTCTAATTATTGACTTTCGTTTGCCAGTGGGAAGCAGTTATTCTAATTTACTTCATCAGGGCTATTACATAGGTTAAGATTATTTTAGCTTATATAGCTTGCACTGCATAAATATAAGATAATAAGTTAAACATTCAATATATTAAAATATCCATATAACTGTTATATTTTGCAGTCTGGGGGCCTTTTGCATTGTTACAAGTGTGAAATGTTAAATCCAGTGTATATTGTATTTAAAAACAATTTGCTTTATATATGCATTCTTCTTTCCTTTTCCATCCCGAATCAATTCATTGATGGCAACATTCTCAACAAAGACGTGTTTTTCCTTCTCAAGGCAAATCGGCCAACAGAAACTGGAAATCAATTAGCATGACCGAATTCCTAAGTCAAGGATGCTGTCCCAACTTGCAAGCCTCAACAAATACATAATTAGCTTCTCCACTTGCACGTAGCTTGAGGTTCAAGGTATTGTTTCCTCCTGTGGTATAGTGGTTAGTGTGTGAACAAAATAGCATAACTCACTGTGTTAAGAGATTTAAAAAAATACACAAGCAACATAAATCAACAGTTTGGAGCTCTAACTTGAACGTCTGTTTGAAATGCAAGAGAAATGTATTTCTCTTGAACCTCTTCCGTGTGCTTCAATAGATCAGTGAAAATTCAATTTCTTTTGCTTCTTCAGAAATTTTAATATCTTTCATAACTTTAAACAACAACTGTTGACTTGGCTTTAAATGTTCTACCCTTTATCCTTTTTCACTTTGCACCTTTATGTTGACATCATTTCTGAACTTAATTGGGTCTCTTTCGTCTCTCTCTCTCTACTGATGTCGGTAAGAAGCTTGGTTCCTCTTTAGTGCCACAGATTTGTTTTCAACATAACAATTCTTAACTCTCAGGATTGGAACATTGTTTTTCACAACTGGGTTGGTTAACTCTTCTAAACAAAGCTCTTACCTCCAACTCCCAATTGGAGCAATCTTTGTCTCTTGTCTACCCTTGTCGCAATTTCCTTTGTATCTTTTAGCAGTGCTATAATGGTCAATGGGAGGTCTTGTGGTGCAGTGGTAGCATCCCTACTTCTTGGCCAGAAGCTCCATGCTCAAGTCCCACTTAAGGGCTTGATGGCCATGTAAGATGCATTCATAACGTGGTCAAACAGGTTGCTTATCAGCCTGTAAATCCTTCTAGTATGCCCAATGGTAGGCAGTAAAAGTGGGAATGTTTCCTGGTCAACCATACTACAGAAGGCAGCAGCAAACCATCTCAGTAAGTTGCCAAGCATAATCATGGACCAATCCAATGGAAGTCCATGGTCGCCAACACCCTCTTAGCACAAGGTACCTGAGGAGGAGGAGGATAAAGGTCAGTACTCCTCTGAATGTTTCGTCCCAGCTCTAAACTACCACCCTATGTGCTCCCACCTTTCTATATCCACCTGGTGTTGAAATGAAAGTTATTTCATCATCTCCTATTATGATTGGTCCTCTCATCCTTAGCATTTCTTTGATCCTACAATTCTCAGATTTTTGAAACATAGAAAATAGGAGCAGGAGTAGGTCATTCAGCCCTTCGAGCCTGCTCTGCCATTCTACATTATCCTTTATCTCAATGCAATACTCCTGCTCTCTCCCCATACCCTTTGACGCCATTAGTGTCTAGAAATCTATTTCATCCTTAAGTATATTCAGTGACTTGGCCTCCACAGCCTTCTGTGGTAGAGAATTCCACAGGTTCACCACCCTCCATGTGAAGAAATTTCTCCTCATCGCAGTCTTTAATGGCCAACCCACTATCCTGAGGCTGTGACCCCTTGTTCTAGACCCCTGCAGCCAGGGGAAATATCATCACTGCACTGAATTTAAATTCCATCAACTGCCATGGTATGTTATGAACCCCTATCCTCAGGCCATTGGGCTGGACTGCTAGACCAGTGACACCATCACTACATCACCATCTCCTCTATAATGCAACTTTCCAGTGGTTGGCAAAACGGCATGGCGATAGGAAAGGATTTGCCTTCCCACATCCCAGATGGTAAAATTCAGCTTGTTAACTCTCTCTCCACAGATACTGGGTGATCTGCTGAGTATTCACTGTTTATATTATAGGATTTAGGGGCAGGTGGATTTAGGGAAATTCAGGTTTTGGTTCATCCAGTCCAATGATATTCACTAAGTGCCTCTCCAGCTTGCTGCTTCCCTTCCACTTGCCGAAGTTCCCATCCACAGCCCCTCTCGTTCCTTTGCTTGCTTTCCCTCTCCCGAGCCCTCACTCACAGTGAGGGTTTGAGAGAGGGAAGCGGCGAGTCAAGAGAGATGTCTCAAAGCACTTTACAACCAATGAAGGACAATTATAAATATATGTGTTATTACAAATTGTTATGCTTACCATACTGCTAGTTTTAATATTATGCACTTACTCGTGTCAAATCCATACCGAGCTTCAGCTGAGACAGTAAGTGCAATATTACACTACGCTGCTCTTCTACAACTCCAACATCATCTTCCTCATTGTTCTCAAAGGTATCTTCTATCTCATCATCTGGATTTATTTTCTCAGGCTCCTAAAGACAAAATAATGTTGGCAAACATGATTACCAGAGTCATCTTTTTATTATAAAGTTGATTCTAATCATATCCTTTATCAGTCTTTTGCACAGTTTTCACACAGCAGTATGAAGAAGTTACCAAAGAAACCAGAGTTTGAGCTTCTGGGTCTTGAATGACAGGCTCTGGGAGTTAAGTCCAATTACAGCACTTCATTTAGAAGTCTACAAAAAAAATTTGCATTTATAGTTCTTAGTATGCATAGCAGACTTCATTGCATGATTAAGGCACAAAGCATTGTGATCATGGACTTACACAATAAGAAATAGGAGCAACGTTCTATTCCAGAAAGCCAGTTGGTGAAGGATGATACTGGAACCAATATTTACTCAGTCTTACATTTATTTACAGGGCGAAACATTACAAGCATACACCTTCTAATTCAACAACACCACAGTTTCAATAAGTCTCTCCTTATATATGTTCAACTCAAACCCCAATTAATGTCCTTTCCTGCATATAATTAAACAAAATTGACATACAATTAACAGCAAGAGTAGGCCATTTGGCTTTTCAGGCCTTCTTCATCATTCAATAAAATCATGATTGATCTTCCCCTGCAATTCTGCATTCTTGCACTATTCGCATATCCTGTGGTTCCTGGGTTCCTTTAGTACCCCAAGATCTACCGAGCTCAGCCTTGAAAATACTCAGCGAATGAGCTTCCAAAGCTGCCAAGGCTGGAAAATTCAAAAGATTCAAAAACCTTTGAGTGATGAAATTTCTCCTCATCTCAGTCCTAAATGATCAACCCATTATCCTGAGATAATGACTCCTAGCTCTAGACTCGCCAACCTGGGAAACATCATCTCAGCATCTACCTTATAAAGCCTCTTAAGAATTTTATATTTCAATGAGATCACTTCTCATTCTTCTAAACTAGAGGGAATACAGGCCTAGTCTTCTCAATATCCCTTCACAGGACAACCCATTATTCCAGGAATCAGTCCAGCGAACCTACGTTGCATTCCCTCGATGTTAAGTATATCCTTCCTTAGATTAAGATACCAAACCTACAAACAATACTGCAGGTCTCACCAAGGCCCTATATAATTGCAGTAAGACTTCTTTAATCTAACCATTCAACTGTTTTGTAATAGAGGTTAACAGACTATTTGTTTTCCTAATAATGTGCTGTACCTGCATGTTAACTTTCTGTTATTTATGTCCAAGCATCACCAGGTCCCTCAGGATACCAACTATTCCCAGTCTCTCAATATTTAAAAAATATTCTGCTTTTCTATTTTCCTACCAAAATGGATAGCTCACACTTTCCCACATAATGGTCCATCTGCCATGTTCTTGCCCACTCATTTAACCGGTCTGTATTTCGTTGCACCCTCCTCATAGCCTACTTTCCCAACTAACTTTACAGCATCAGAAAATTTGGATAAATTACACTCAGTCTCCTTACTTAAATCATTGATATAGATTGCAAATAGTGGAGGTTCAAACACGGATTCCTGCGGTACCCTACTTGTTGCAGCCTGCCAACCTGAAAATTCCCTGTGTATTCTTACTCTTAGTTCTCTGTCTGTTAACCAATCCTTAATCCATTTCAACACATTATCCCAACTTCTGAGTTCTAATTTTGTTAAGTAACTTGTCGCACATTATCAAAGCTTTTTGAAAATCCAAATATACCACATCCACTGGTTCACCTTTATCTACCTGTTAGCATTTGTGATAAAATGAGAAATGCCAATGCATTTGATAGTTGTAACATTCATTGGAAAGTAGGTACCAGAATATTTGGAACATCTTTTGTGGTGGCTGAGAAAGTGTTAAATTGCAACCTACAAAGCAATAATAGCTAGTGAAAATAATTATTATATGTCCTATTGCTCATTTAAGAGGTGGACAACTACTGCAATACGTTGGCCATTTACTGAGTAAGAAAAAGAAATAATGAAAAAACTAGAAATATACTGTAAATTCATTCTGGGTTAGAAAGAAAATACCTGCATTTATATAGCATCGTTTATATCCTCAAGCTATTCCAAAGCGTCTCACAGTCAAACGATGACTAAAGACACATTAACACTTAAGGGTAAGTATCCCTCATCAGAAACAATGGTTTAATTTTTCCTTCAGATAGCATGTTTTCCATTTCTATTTCATCTTTCCAGCATTCATAAAACTTTTTTTAAAATCCGTGAACAGACAATGGGTGGTGTCAGCGCATTCAAGAGCTAAATAGCTTTGTTTGTTGGTGGAAAAAGCAGCTTTGGGATTGGACAAATAGATTGCAGCTTCCCTGTTCATTCTTAAATTCTTATGTACACTGGTACTCAGAATTGATGAGAGATTACAGAATTTTAATAAAAACAATTGTTCACTTTTTCCCAAATGCATCTCCTGTCTTTATGTTTAGCAAGACAAATTGTATAATTTTTCAACCTTGAGCATAGCTAAGGTTAGAGACTGAGTAAATCTATCATGTGACAGGGGCACGGTTGGCAAGGCCAACATTTAATACCGATCCCCAATTGCTTGAGGTGGTGGTGGTGGTGGTGGGGAGTCTGTGTGGTGTAGGTAATTTCACAGTGCTGTTAGGTCGGGAGTGCCTGGATTTGGTACAATGACAATGAAGAAAAGGTGATGTTATTTTCAAATCAGGATTGTGTGTGACTTGGCAGGGAACTTAGAAGTGGTGTCCTCAAGTGCCGCCAATCCACAGCAATTGTAAAAGTGATTCATCATTAAATTTTTTTGTTCACTTGCTTTTCATTTAACATAATTTGTACAGTTTAAAAGGTTATAGTTGAACCAGATCAAAGAAATCCGACATGCAATATTTTGTGAAACACAGGCAGCAGGCCCTCCCTCCACCCCCAGGAGCACACCCCCAGCAGCACAGTGACAGCAGTGTGTACCATATACAAAATGTCCTGCAGCAATTCGCCAAGGCTCCTCCGACAGCACCTTCCAAACCTGCAACCTCTACCAGCTAACAGGACAAGGCAGCAAATGCATGGGAACACCGCCAGTGCAGGTTCCCCTCCAGGTCACACACAATCCTGGCTTGGAACTATATCTTTGTTTCTTCGCTGTTGCTGGGTCAAAATCCTGGAACTCCCTTCCTAATAGCACTGTGGGTGCATTAACACCACATGGACTGCAGTGGCTCAAGAAGGCGGCTCACCACCACCTTCCCAAGGGCTATTAGAGATGGACAACAAATGCTGACCTAGCCAGTGACACCCACATCTCATGAAAAGAATGTAAAAAAGACCTGTACATTTCCACATTCATATTGGCAAGGCATTGTGCAGCATAAATTTAGGAAAACATATTGGGCAGAATTTAATGGAGCTCATTGGCACCACTTAAAGCCAATTATCTGAGTCTAATCAGGATTTAATGGTGGCTGAGGGATTTAAAGTGACTCACATGGGTCTCCCATGCCTCCCAAGCAACCCTGTTCCGTTTGCCAGTAGCCTACAGGGGTGGGGGTCCTCATTAACAGGCACTCAATGCGCCATTAAGGGACCGGGCATTGGGAAGGGGTGTGGTGCTGAAAATCACCCCCTCCCCATGCTTATGTCTCTCCTGCCCCTTTTCATCAGTGACACCCTGCCCACAACCCCCATCTTGCCCCACCCACCTGTCTTCAGAGATCCAGTGACGATGCCCAGTCAAGGCCTCTGAGCATTACCAGCAGCAGTCACCACTCTCGGTGGCGTTGCCAGTAATGAAGAGTTGCCAACCTCTGATTGGCCTACAGCTCTCGGGAGAGCAATTTCCATCTTGTTGGGGCCTTGATCACATGGGAGGCAAACTGGTAGGGGGCACTCATGTCTCACAAACCAAACTCTGTCCATTGTTGCTGTTTAAACTTAATGCAAACTGTTAATGAATGTTGCTTCTCTCCAACTTTTTACATCCCCTTCTCAAGTGCAATTAGGGATGAGCAATAAATGCTGACCTAGCCAACGACACCCACATCCATTGAAAGAATTAAAAAAATTAATCCAGCTAGAACTCAGACTAGGCTAACAACTTTTGCGTGTAATTTTACAACTTGATTTACATACCCTGTTGAGGTTTTGTTCCAACTCAAGAGCAAACGGCAAGATGTTTTAGTGTGTGAGTCACCATGACTTAAATTTATATATACTCTTTTTATTTGACAATTTTTACAAAATGATAAAAAAGCATGAGCATAATTATAAAGGCTATTGAGAAAAAAAAAACTCGCAAACCTGTATGGCAGCTCAAAAAGGCTTAAGTAACTAAAATTGCACAAGTCAAATGCCTGTAGTGATGGAGATAAATGAGCTTTAATAGGTATCCATATAAGGCAGGTAGATAAATGCTGACTTGCATATACAATATGCCATTTCTACCAAAAATTTGGTTTACATTGATTTTGCAGGAAATTTGACACTCTCAAATTAATGTGGCTTCCAATTGAATCACTATACACAGCAATAAATAATCATAGGTCAGAGATAATAAAAAAGGGCATGGGCAGGTAATTTGCATCCCATCAACATCATTACTCAGCCACGGGGAAGAAAAATGGGAACATGAGCTTGTCAGCCAGTATAGGTGGTCATTGGAGTGGGGGAAATAGTGGGGAGGAGCAGAAACCGGATCCAAATCCCTGTCAAAATTAAAAATTAATAAAGAAAGAAGTGAAATACTAGGATACTTTACAATGGCTCCACTGATTTTTTTTAAAAACACATTCATATTTTAAAGTAAGCGTCATATAAAAAAAACTGGAAATGTGAAGTGGCTGATGGAGAGATGGGAGGAGGTGCAGCCAGGGGGACTACAAAAAAGGGCTTAGAAGAAAGTTTCAGCAAAGTACTGCGGTCATTCAAAATGTATCCTGAAAACTCTACATGCTTTACAGTGCGGACCATTAAATATATCAAGATATTTCTAATTCTCAACAAAATCTGATCCAGATCAGCGTAAGTAACAAAGTATAGTGTTATCAGGCTTCAACTTAAATCCAAAGCCATGTAAATCAGTGAAACCAAAATTTTTAATGGAATTTTAAATTCAACTTACTACCCACGTTAATTAGCTATCGTACAAAATTGTCCTAAAACCTCATGTTGATGAAACATCAATTAAAAGTGCTGTCATCAGAATATTGTCATCAAATAAATAGTGCAGAGCATCATATTGCAGCAAGTCAGTGGCCAAGAACATGCCCACTACAAAACGTGCTTGTAGCAATCTTAAATTGGTGAAATATTTGTGAACACTCGACTCCTTTTTCTGATCTTTTTAAAAAGAAAATCATTTTCCCTCATTACTGTTTATGCACATTATAAATGATCAGTTTACAAGTAAACACAAAATGGATAATAAAATATGGGGAACCTTTTGCCATCATAGCAGAAAAAACATTTTACCAAGTTTCACAAAATGTATTTTGAAAGGTGAAGGAATGGTGAATACAACTGATAATTTCTGATATGTTCCAAAGCAGTTTGACTGGAGCATTATACCAGGGAAGTGCACAAAAATAGCTTCAGGGAATACTACCCCACTATCTCCCAATAAAAAGGGGTGATGAAAATATATAGAGTTTGTATAGAATATATAAATAAAGAACACCAGATTATAAGAATTCTTGGCAAAGAAACTTGGCATTGCTGCTGAAATTAGCATCAAGCTTTGTGAAAGTGAGGAGAGGGTAAAAGGTATGAGCGCAATTATCCAATTATACAAAATATGTGTGTCTGACAAGTTAGATATCAAATGGCTGTAAGTTTAAATTTAATTACTTAGCTAATTGGCTGAAAGATGTCAGAGTAAATCTCACAACAATTTTGTGTCTTGCAGGGAGTATTCCATTAATTATTGCCTCTGACAAACTAAACTCAAATTGCAGAACGGGTTAATATTTCTTAATGGAATTACAAGAGGTTTAATTTTTTTAAAAAAATCACTTTCTAACATGCTAATGCTCCAATAAAAGTCTTGTAAATGAGAATAATCTGCAATGGTTCACAATGCCGTTCCTTACTTCTGGAAGCTGGATTTCTATGTCTCTTTGAATTGGTAATAAGGGAAAGAAAGTCATCTAGTATTTTTCATGAATTAAAATTTTTTTAAAAACGTAATGTTGAAGTACCTAAGTTTCTGGATTTGCAATCAGCAGGAACTACCATAGATGGTTTTTTCCTCCAAATTAAGAAACCAAAATAGAAGAGTAAAAGAGAAAACAACGAAAGTCAAGAAATGGTGATTGGATGATGTTAAGCACAAGTTTAACAACCTGAAGGTTACAGGAAAAATGGAAAAACTTGGGGAAGGCAAGGGGTTCCACAGTTTTGATGTAGTGGAGTAAGTTAGAGTACAAGACTATGTAATGAATATTGATTTCAACACAATGTGGATGTAGGGGTGTACAAGACTCGCACATTTGAAAAGTAGAAGGAACAAGCCAGGGAAGTTACAGCATAGCAGCATCTTGTGGGGTGCAATGACAAAAGCAGCCAGCACAACAGGACGCAGCTCAAGGAGCTCAGAAAAATAACCCTATTGATGCCTGAGAATACAGACCTTAGAAAAATTGTAATGAAGTACCAGTGGGCAAGTTACAGCTTTCTTATTGCCTAATACATTCTCCTGTAACCCTGGCTCAGCAAGATTCAATTGGTCACTCCACTTCTCAAAATGATGAAAAAGTATGCAAGGGCATTTCTGTAAGAAGAGATTGGATTTCAAAAAGTATAAATTTTTATTGTGTTTTTAATTCACGTACAAAACTAACATCCCATTTAATCTTAGGGTGAAGAGCAACATATATAGCATTAGCCCTCCTTTACAGTATTTAAATAGGATATGAATAATTTGAAAAAACTGGATCGTTTGGAGGATTGGCACTTATACTCTTCCTGAATTACTTCACTGTATAAAATTTCTACCCCTTTATTTTCTTGATTTTAATATTTTTTAATGTCAGATGACAAAAAGCGGCATTTCCATTGTATATTTCTTAAATAGTCACTTAGCTTTTAAAATTTAAAATTATGCTGACAATCACAGATAATTAAATCAAAAAAGAGTTTGCAAATCATAATTGACAGCAAAAATGTATTTGGCTGAGTCCAGGATCAATACTCTTTGCTATTATAAACTGAATCTTTAAAAATCTTTACTAAACTCATCCTAATGCATTTCAAGTCATACTGCAGTTCTTTGTCCCCAGGGCAAAAACAGGCATTTGTTCAAGGAAACCACACCCAACAACCATCCTAGGATAGGAATGTTTCCAAAGCAAGATCCAAATTTAAACTATTGAAACAATTGTAAGGCACAGACATTGGTATATTACAAGTACACTTGAAACACTGACACCATTTTCTTACATTGTGGCATTAGTTTTTTCAATGTATTAAAGCCACTGACTCATTGATATTAGACAAGATTTTAAAAAGTTGAAAGTTTGGCCCCAGAATAATTACTTTCTGAATTACCTTACCCGTGTTGATTGGCAGGGTTCGGAAACAGGCTGTTCCCCACTAGCAGCTTTTGACTGATCTTTTTCAGTTGACGATTGATGTGTCCTTCCATTCTTAAGATGGTCCGAAAGTGGCAATTTGGGTTCCAACCATTCAATAGTTGTCCCTGAAACATATGGTAGTTCAGCTTCAATTTTTTTCATAATCACACCTGGCAGAAGGTTACTGCCATTGAAACTAGTTGCATTCCTTAGTAACAAAACAAAACCTGCAAAGGAAAAGGCTATGATTGAAGCCGGAGGCAACGCCTATTGTCGTCATTAAAGGTATCAGGATTCTGACTGGTGCATTCTTTTTAATCTATGCCTATCAAACCTACTGAAATATGATAGGGGCAAGCAGATCTTGAAAATCATCCGAGACTGGAAAGTACAGCAGTGATACTTAAAACCCTTTCAGAACCAGTCCAAAAAGGAAGAAATAAAAATATGATATAGTACAAGTTCAAACAAACTAAAATACAGAACTTAAAAATTTTAAAATTGGAAGTGAGGAATCATAGAAAAATGTCCTTATTACAGTATATTGTTAATTAATATTCTTCTGTCTTTGATAGAAGTTGAGCTTTACAACAGCTTTACACTGGCAAAACAGTCCAGTTAATGTTTCATGGATCTCAGGTTGCTGTACCTCTTAGCAGCATAGTCTTGTTTCCTAATAAATTATTAAAAGTTCATCAGTTTCAAAGGCACATCAAAATTATAAGGTTTCAAAACGTTTTCCAACCTAGATCAACACAGCCAATCTGTACAATGTTTCAGAACTTCTGAATTGCTTTCAAAAAAGTCATCAGCAATGTCTTTAGATCCTCTCCTCTGTTGGTGCACAGTTTTGAGGGAACTGGTATATGCGCTACATCTATATCTGTGACATCTGAGCTCAAGTAACATTGTGAAGATGGCGAGCAACCTCTCCAATTTTCCACATTGGAAAGCACTTCTCTGCCTACCAGGATTGATGATGGGAGTTAGGGGAAAGAGGAAGAATCTTCTCTTAGCCTTATCTTTCTTAAGGAGAACAACCCCAGCTTCTCCAGACTCTCAACATAACTGAAGACCCTCATCCCTGGTACTGTTCTAGTAAATCTCTTCAGCAGCCTCTCCAAGGCCTTGATATCATTCCTAAAGTGTGGTGCCCAGGACTGAACACAATACCCAAGGTGAGACCTAGATAGTGACCTATATAATTTAGCACAACTTCTTTCCTCTTGTACTCTATTCTTCTATTAATAAAGTGAAAGATTCTACATGTCTTTTAGGCAACTGTCTCAACTTGTCCTGCAACCTTCAAAGATTTGTGTACGTACAACTCTGGATCTCTTGGTTCCTACGCCCTCTTTAAACTGTGCCATTAAGTTCATATTGCCCTTTCTCATTCTTCCCATCACAAAATATCACTTCACACTTCTGTGTTAAATTTCATCTGACATGTGTCTGCTCATTTCACCAATCTGATGATGTCCTGGAACCAGAAAGGGGGCAAACCATATTAGAGTTATTAGTAACTAATGAGCCAGAATTAGCTAACAGCCGAACGATACAGGAATATTTTTCCATCAGCAATCGTAATACAATTGAGCACAACTGTTTGAAGGGGAGAAACACAAAACAGGTGCTGCAATTCTAGATTGAGGTAAGGCTAACTTCACTGTGATAAGACAGACTGTCTATAGTAAACTAGGCAAATCTGTTAACGGTAAAATGCCAGAAGATTGAGCAGTGGGAGATATTCATAAGGCGTTTGATGTGATACAGAACTAGTCTTCTGGACTTAACACTGAGTTTAACAACTTCAAACCATGAGCTCTGTGCTCCATTTTTATATTCTTTTCTAACCCTCTCCCCCCACAAGGGCCAGTCTCTAACTTGTTCTCATGTTTTGTTTTCAGAGAGTGCTGACCCTTGTTTTGCTATTAACACATTCTGCTAACTGACCTTTATGCCACTATTAACTCTTGCCTTAGTCTTTAACACTATCATTACCACTCCCTTTATCTTGTGTCCATGGCATCTTTGTCAAATCTCTTCTGAGCTCCTACCTATCCCTGATCTTCTATTTTGCTCCACACACACTCTTCAACAGTATAAAACCCATCACATTTCTACCTCTTTTCAGCTCTGAAAGAGAGTTACACGGACTCGAAAAGTTAACTCTGTTTCTCCCTCCACAGATGCTGCCAGACCTGCTGGGTTTCTCTAGCATTTACTGTTTTTATTTCAGATTTCCAGCAACTGCAATATTTTGCTTTTATACTACTGCAGAAAACAGCACAGGTCCTGGCGAATGGGAGGGATACAAAGAGCAGCACAGGGTGACAAACCAGATAGCACAAACTACAAAAAGGAAGTAAGAAAAAAAACTTACAAGAGATATCAGAATCAATGCTTTTTTTAAAAAAAACAATTATATTAGGAAAAGGTAGGTGGACATGATCAACATGGAACCCTTAAAAACTAATAACGATGATGCTGTCATTAAAAATAAGGAAATGGCAGAAATGTTGAATGATTATTTTGTATCAGTGCTTAAAACAGGAAAAAAGGATAACATGCCAGAAACCCCAAGGAAACTAATACTAAATCAAGTCACCAAAATGAGCAAACAGTAATGAAATAAATAATGACATTAAGGAGTGATAAATTCCCAACACCAGGGTTTCAAAGAAAGTGGGTCACAGCAGTTCAGTTGTCCTAATTTTAAGCTCATTTCATTCTCTCGATTCAGAGACCGCTCTTTTAGATTGGAAAATTGTGCATGCCATACTGC
Source organism: Cetorhinus maximus (assembly GCF_964194155.1). Classification (NCBI taxonomy): domain Eukaryota; kingdom Metazoa; phylum Chordata; class Chondrichthyes; order Lamniformes; family Cetorhinidae; genus Cetorhinus; species Cetorhinus maximus. The sequence goes on from NC_135889.1 coordinate 84,344,542, forward strand.
TATTTAAGAATGGTCACGAGAGGAAGGTTCAACTGCTTGGGCAAAAAAGACAACAGCTCCTGAAAGTCCAGCCCCAGTCCAAAGCAAAAAGTGAACGGAAGTTGCTCTGAAGTCGCTCTATGTTCTGAAATCAACTGACTACAAGTTTTCCTCGAAGCCCAACTGAAAAGTAGTGCAAGAGTCATTTGATTGTTTCGCACACCAGTGCTGAGAAGCCAACCGTATAACCCGGTTACCATTTCAAGGACTCCACCATTTATCTTTTTCCCTTGACCTTCTATTAGTCTTTTAAACTTTTGGCCATATAGCTAGCTGGAAGTATCATTTGAAATTATGTTGTGACCCTCAGAGTAGTGGAACTAGAGACAGACAGAGCACTCCTCCCATCCTGGTTGTGAGATATAAACTTGCAAAAGTAGGTCTGACGAACCTGGTAGAAATTTTTGAACGGGTGTCTAAAGTAGTTGCCAGGAGAATGCATATGTTATTTATTTGGATTCCAGAAGGCATTTAACAAAGTTACTCATAGGAGGTGAGTTTGAGAGGAGGGCACCGAGCCAGGCAATCAGCAGCGCCTACCACCTATCATCACAGGAGGAACATAAACTCATTGGTTGGTGAGAAACTGTCATTAGGGAGTGTCATCAAGTAGCTAAGAATTAGAAAAACACTTTTTTTTTAAAAGAAGGGGCTACTTAAATTTAAGTAAGAAACGCAAGCAATAAGGAAATAAAGTTGAGTTGAGGCCACGTAAAATAAAGTTGCATAAGGAAACCAAAGTAAAATAAAGTTAATGTAAGGGAAGTAAATTGAAGCCACGTCAGGACAGCTCAGTCTAGTGGAATATGTGTCTTGTAATATGCGGGGAAGTTATGAACATTACCAGTGTCCTAGACGACCACATGTGGTGTAGGAAGTGTCACCAGCTGCATAACCGTGAGCTCCGAGTGGCGCATTCGCGAGGCTGACAGCTATGTGGATAGCACATTCAGGGAGGTGGTCACACCGCAGCTTAGGAGCCTGGAGGCAGAAAGGGAATAGATGACTGCCAGGAGGTCTAAGAGGACAAGGCAGGTAGTGCAGGAGTCCCCTGGGGTCCCGCTTGCCAATCGGTTTTCAGTTTTGGATACCGGTGAGGGCATTGATTCCGCAGAGGAGTGCAGTCAGAGCCAAGTTTATGGCGCCACAGGCAGCTCTGCTGTACTGGTGGTGAGAAAGAAGAGGGGAGGAGCAGTAGTAATGGGGGATTCATTAGTTAGGGGAACAGACAGGTGCTGTAGCCGTAGATATGGTACACTGCCTCCCTGGTGCCAGGCTAAAGGGTGTCTTGGAGCAGCTGCAGGACATCTTTTTGGGGGAGGGTGACCAGCCAGAGGTCGTAGCCCATGTTGGTAACAATGGCTTAGGTAGGAAAGGGGATGAGGTCCTGAAATCAAGCTAGGAAGGGGATTGAAAAGCAAGACCTCTAAAGCAGTCATCTCAGGATTACTCAGAGTCCTGCGTGCAAGTGAGTATAGAAATAGGAGAATTGAGGAATAAACACGTGGCTAAAAAACTAGTGTAGGAGGGAGGCTATCAGATTTCTGAGGCTTTAGGGCCGGTTCTGGGGAAAGTGGGACCTGTACAAGCCGGATGGTCTACACCTGAACAGGACTGGGATGAAATTCCTCGCAGGGAGGTTTGCTAATGCTGTTGGAGGTGGGGGGTGGGGGTTTTAAATTAGATTGGCAGGGCGATGGGAACCAGAGGGCAAATTCAGAGCAGGGAACAGGAGATGAAGAATCAGCGAGTGACTCTGAAAGGCAGAAACAGCACAGGTTAAAAAATGTACAGCACAGGAATTTGGCAATATTTAAAGGTATATATGTAAATATAAGGAGCATAGTAAATAAAGCCGATGAACTGAGGGCACAGATATACACAAGGCAGCATGAAATCATTATAACAGAAACATGGCTTAAAGAGGGGCAAAAGTGGCAGCTCAACATCCCTGGATATAGAGTTTTCAGGCAGGATGGGGGGGGGGGGTGGTGTGTAAAAAAGGTGGGAGTGTAGCATTATTAGTTAAAGAATAAATTACAGCTATGAGGAGGGATAATATACTAAATGAAACATCATATGAGGCCAAATGGGTTGAGCTCAGAAATAAAAAAGGGGTGTACCACAGGGGTCTACAGTACACTTCTAGGAGTAGTGGAAGGGAGTTAGAAGAGCAATATGTAGAAAGATTTCTGAGCGCAAAAACAATAGAGCAGTAATCACTGGAGACTTCAACTACTCTAATACCAATTGGGATACGAACAATGTGAAGGGCACAGAAGGCTCAAAATTCTTGAACTGCATTCAACTTTTTGGCCAGCACATAATAAGCCCAACAAGAGGGGGTGCAATTCTAGATTTAGTCTGAGGAAATGAAGCTGGGCAAGTGGATGAAGTAGCACTGAGGGACCATTTTAGGGATAGTGACCGTAATATAGTTAGATTTAGCATCATTCTGGAAAAGGGCAAAGATAGAACAGGAGTAAAAGTGCTAAATTGGGGAGAAGACAAATTTTACAAAGCTGAGAGGTGAGCTGGCGAGAGCGGACTGGATAAGGCTATTAGAAGAAAAAATTGTGTCAAATCAGTGGGAGGCATTCAGAGGTGAAATTCTACAGGCACAGTGCAGACATGTCCTCACAAAGAAAAAGCGCAGTACTGCCAAATCTAGAGCCCCCTGGTTATCCAGAAGCACACAGGTCAAGATAAAGCAGTAAAAGAAAGCTTATGACAGTCACAAAATACTTAATGCTGTAGAAAGCCTAGAGGAGAATAGAAAGTATAGGGGTGAAGTAAAAATAGAAATTAGGAAAGCAAAGGGAGGATACAAAAAAATATTGGCAGGTAAAAAATCAAAGAAAATCCTAAGATGTTTCACCAGTACATTAAGAGCAAGAGAATAACCGAGGAAAAGGTAGGGCCTATCAGGGTATACATGGTAACTTTTGGGTTGATGAAGAAAATGTGGGCAGGGTTCTCAATGAGTACTTAGTCTTCACAGGAGAGGGATGATGCAGACATTCTAGTTACAGAGGAGGATATATTAGATACAATAAGCATAGAGAGAGAGGAAGTACTGGGGGGTGGTGGGGGGGTGCTGGCATCCTGAGGATCATTTTCCAATCAATACAGGCGAGGTCCCAGAGGGTTGGAGGTCTGTGAACGTTGTACCATTCCTTAAAATGGGTGCGAGGGATAGACCAGAAAATTATAGGCTGGTTAGTCTGACTTTGGTGGTGGGCAAATTTTTGGAAACAATTCTGAGAAGGCAGGATGAGCTGTCGTTTAGAAAGGCATGGGTTGATCAGGGATAGTCAGCATAGTTTTGTTAGGGGAAGGTCATGTCTTACTAATGTAATACAATTTTTTGATCAAGTAACAAGGAGGAGTGATGAGGGTAGTGCAGTGGGTGTTGTCTACATGGATTTCAGTAAGGTATTTGACAAGGTGCCACATGGCAGACTGGTCAGAAGAGTGAGATCCCATTGGATACAGGGGAAGGTGGCAGGTTGGATCCAAAATTGGCTCAGTGACAGCAAGGGTAGTGGTCGATGGATGTTTTTGCGAATGGAAAACGGTCTCCAGTGGTGTTCCACAGGGTTCAGTGTTCGGGCCCTTGTTTGTTGTTTATATTAATGATTTAGACCTAAATGTGGGAGGTACAATCAGGAAATCTGCAGATGACACAAAAATTGGCTGTGTAATCGATAGTGAAAAGAATAGCTGTCAACTCCAGATATATATCAATGGTTTGGTTGAGTGGGTGGAGAAGTGGCAAATGGAATTCAATCCAGAAAAGTGAGGGGTAATGCATTTGGGGAGGGCAACAAAGCAAGGGAATACTCAATAAACGGAAAGTTGTTGAGAAAGTGAGACACCTTGGAGTGCGTGTCCACAGGTCCTTGAAGGTGGCAGTACAGGTTGACAAGGTGGTCTAGAAAGCATAAGGGATGCTTTCCTTTATTGGGCGGGGTATTGAATACAAAAGCAGGGATGTAATGACGGAACTGTATAAAACGCTGGTTAGGCCACAGCTGGAATTTTCTGTACAGTTCTGGTCACCACATTACAGGAAGGACAAAACTGTTCTGGAGAGAGTGCAGAGGAGATTTAGAAGAATGTTGTCAGAACTTGAAAATTGCAGCTGTGAGGAGAGATTGGATAGGCTGGGGTTGTTTTCTTTAGAACAGAGGACGTGAAGGAGTGACCTAATTGAGGTGTGTAAAATTATGAGGAGCCTAGGTAGGTTAGAGAGTAAAGATTTGTTTTCCCTAGCTGAGGGGCAATTACCAGGGAGTATAGATTTAAGGTGATTGGTAGAAGGATTAGAGGGGACATGAAGAAAAACTATTTCACCCAGAGGGTGGTGGAAGCCTAAGTTGGTGGTTAAGGCTGAAATGCTCAACTCATTTTAAAGATACCTGGATCTGCACCCGAAGTGCTGTAACCTGCAAGGCTACGGACCAGGTTCTGGAAAGTGGGATTAAAATGAGCTAGTTTCTTTTTACTCTTTTTTGGCCAGCGTGGACACGATGGGCTGAATGGCCTCTTTCTGCACCGTAACTTTTCTATGGTTCTAGGAGATTAGTTGAAACTCTTTCGAGTTATCAACAGTCACAGATTGCAACTCTTTCAAGTACAATCATAGTTCTTGGTTTCCGGGAGTGGGACGTGAACCCACAACCCTCTGATTCAAAGGCGAGGGTGCTATGAACTGAGCCACAGCTGAGATTATTTCAAGTTGAAGCTGAATGAATTGTAGGCAAATTAATGACTTGGTTAGGAAATTGGCTGAATGACAAGAGACAGGAAGAAGGGATAATGGTTAGGCACTCTAATAAGTGGTGTCCTGCAAGGAATCATGTTGGAGACTCAACCAAGCACTGTATTGATTAATGACTTAGAAATGACAGAAAGCCACATATCCAAGTTTACTGATGACACAGAGAGCCAACATTGTAAGCAGTGCAGAGCATAAAATTAGGGAGATATTAATAAATTAAATGAACGGGCAAAACTATGGCAATGATTCAGTGTAGGCAAATGTAAGGTCATTCGCTTTAAACCTAAAATAGAATAGAACAGGGTACTTTCTAAATGGTGAAAAAACTAGGAACAGTGGAGGTCCAAAGTAATTTAGGAGACCAGGTAAACAGAACATTAAAATGCCATGAACAGGTATTTAAAAAATCAGAAAGGCTAACAGAATGCTGGCCTTTATAGCTACAGGATGAGAATGAAAGGGGAGAGAAGTTATGCTTCAGTTGCAAAGCCTTGGTTAGACCACACCTGGAGTACTGCAAGCAGTTCTAGATACCACACCTTAGGAGTATTTATTGGCCATGGTGGAAGGGCAGCATAGATTTTTCAGAATGCTACCTGGACTCCAAGGAGACATTACACAATTTAGGGCTATATTCCCTGGAAACTACAAGGTCAAAGCAAGGCTTGATCGAAGTTTTCACAATATTAAGGTTGACAGAGAAATTATTTCTGCTGGTTGGGGAATCTAGGACTAGGGGGGCATGGTCTAAACATTAGAGCTAAACCTTTCAGGAGTAAAATTAATAAATATTTCTCCATACAGAGGGTGGCAGGAATTTGGAACTCATTTCCACAAACAGTGATTGAGGCAAGATCAATTGTTCTTTTTAAAACTGAGATTTATAAGTTTTTATTAACCAAAGGTATTAAGGGATATGGAGGAAAAGAGAATAAGTGGAGCTAAGTCACAGATCAACACCAATCTCACAATGACAAAACAGGCTTAAGAGGCTAAATAGTCTACCCCTGTTCCTATGTCCTCCTGAAGACTTTTACTATTTGCCTTATTGTTTATTACATTTCTGAGGTCCGTATCATCTGCAAACTTTGACATTGTGCACTGTACACCGAAGTTCAGGTCATTAATGTATAAGAAAAGAGCAATGGTCTTAATATTGACATCTGGCAAACACCACAGCACACTTGCCTCCAGTCTGAAAAATAACCAACCATTCACCACAACTCTTTGCTTTCTGTTCCCAACTAATTTTGTTGCCATGCTGCAACCAATTCTAACTCCACAGGCTTTAATTTTGCAAACCAATCTATCATGTGATACTTTGTCAAATGCCTTTTGGAACTCCATATACATAACATCCACTGTAATACCTCTATCAACCCTCTCCATTGCTTCAAAGAACTCAATATTACACAGACTGCGGCTGTTCAAGAAGGCAGCCCACCACCAACTTCTCAAGGATAATTAGGGATGGGCATTAAATGCTGGCCAGCCAGCGAAGCCCACATCCTACGAATGAAAAAAAAAAATGACTTGCTGTGGCTCAGTGGTACCACCCACACCTCAATCAGAAATTTGAGAGTTTCAGTCCCACTACAGAACTTAAACGCAAAAATCTAGGCTGACATTTCAGTGCAGTACCAAGGGAATGCTGTACTTTCAGAGCTGCCTTCTTTCAGATGAGACGTTAAACCAAGGCGACTTCAGGCAGACCTGAAAGATCCAATGGCATTATTTCGAAGAATAGCAGGGGAGTTATCCCTGGTGTTCTGGCCAATATTTATCCCTCAATCAAGAACACAAAAACAGATTATCTGGCCATTAACACATTGCCGTTCGTGGGAGTTTGCTGCGTGCAAATTGACTGCAGTATTTCCTACATTACAACAATGACCACGCTTCAAAAGTACTTAATTGGTTGCGAAGTGCTTCGAGACAATGAAAGACGCTATATAAATGCAAGTTTTTTTTCTTTAACAAATTCATGCTGACTTTCATTTATTAGCCCATACTTTTCCAAATGTCAATTAATTTTGTCCTGAATTATTGTCTCAAACTTTCCCCCCAACAGACAGGGGTGGACATCTCGCCTGAAACTGGGTACACCTTCAATGCTGCACTGAAATGTCAGCCTAGATTATATGCTCAAAACCAGGTTTAAACCCACAACCTCTGGAGTCAAGAAGCAAGAGTGCTACCACCTGAACTAAGCTGACTTATATAAGGGAACAGTAAGTGTCACAACTAACGCTGCAAGTGGTTTAGTTTCAAGGGAGCAGCCACAGTTATGCTGCTTGGTGAAAACATTAATACAAAGGCAAAATACTGCAGATGCTGGAAATAAGACATAGAGGCAGTAGTAGGCCATTCGGCCCATCAAAATCTAATATAAAAACACAAGATGCTAGAAATACTCAGCATTTTCTCTCTCCACAGATGCTGCCAGATTTGCTGAGTATTTCTAGCATTTTCTGTTTTTATTTGGTGAAAACATTTCTACCCTTCACATGACTAACCTGCAGAAAAGGGACTTCTCTGGTAGGCTGCCTGTTGGAGCTGCAGAATGTGAAAGCATTCATTCAAACAGTTCATTGTTGCCATTGTAGTGGCTTTGAGCATAAGCAGATCTTGGTCCAGTGCTGATATTTGTTCTCCAAAGGGTGGAAGTCCTTCAATGGTTCGTACCAGATCCTTGTGTTGTCCTTCAGCCTGGTTCATCTTCTGCTCAAAGTAAAATATTGCTGAATAATACAATGCTGTTGTGTGTTTTCATTAAAAAGAATAAACAGACATTTCCGCTTTAAATATAGCAATGGTGCTCATTAGAAAAACAGTGAAGGCCATTTGAGATATTGGAAAATTTTAATAGGGCCGCAAGTAGAATTTAAAAAAAAAAAATTTATAGATTATAATTGCGATTTATTTTTTCAAAAAGGTATCTTGGTACATAAAACACAAAAAATGATTATAAAAAAGAAAACACATTAGTTACTGTATTTAGTACACCAAGTGTGATCCAACCAAGCTCGAAGTACATTGAGCATAACCACTCTACTTTATACAGCCATCCCTCGTTTATCACTCCTAATATGTTGCTAGAAATGTGGTGTGTTAAACGAAAATCACTCTCCCCTAAGAAAACATGTGATGTGATATGGGTGGATTAGGGTCCTGTCCTGTCATTTTTACATTAGAAACCTATTGGCTGCAGTTAACCTAACTGGCCTGAAAATCCTCTTACTAACTCTTAATGACTTAATAACTCTCAATAACCTAACTCATATTTTGCTAACTTTTAATAATTTACGAACTCTTTCAGCTTCCCTCCTGCTGGCTGTTTTCCACCACTCTCGACTCGCAACTTCCACCCGTCCTTGCCATTTGCCAACCCTCCCACTCGCTGCCTCCCTCCTGCTTGGTGTTTCTCCCACTCACTGCTTCCCTTCCCGACCCTCTCGCTCACTGCTTCCCTCCCTCCACCAACACCGCCTCTCAACTTGCTGCTTCCCCTTCCCAAAACATCAGGAGAGGGTTTCCTAGAGGGGCGGGGGGAAGCAAGCAAGGGACGAGAAGGGCTGTGAGTGGGAGGGCCAGGGAGGGAAGCAGTAAGCAGGAGAAGCAGTGAGTGGGAGGGTCAAGAGGGAAGTGACAAGCGGGAGTGATGGCAAGGCGGATGCTTGGGAGGGAAGCGGCGAGCGGGAGACGGCGGCGAGCAAGTGGGATGGCAAGTGATAGAGAGGCAGCAAGTGGGCGGGAGGTGGCGAGCAAGATGGTAGAGGTGGGGGTCGGTGAGCGGGTGGGAGGCAGCAAGCGGGAGGCCCAAGGGCTGTGTGGTGAATACCACTGAATTACAGCCAAAGTCATCAAAAGCAATAAGTGGTTCAACATGAAGATTTCAATCAAAAATTCAAGAGAGAATATTGTTCAGTGGAACACAGGGCTCTGTTGTTCCTTATAAAATCATAGAATGGTTACAGCACAAAAGGCCCCATTTGGTCCATCATGTCTATGCTGGTTCTCTGAAAGAACAATTCACCTACAGGCACTCCCCCACCTTCTTCCCATAGCCCTGTACTTTCTTCCTTTTCAGATATAATCCAATTCCTTCTTTAATGCCTCCACCACACTCTCAGGCAGTGCACTCCAGGTCCTAATCACTCGCTACATTTTTTTCAATTTAATTTTATATCGCACCTTGATAGAATGGTAGAATCATTAAACACAGCTTGCTCTTGTGAAGAATGTGAAATGAAATCTAATCTGTGGGAATAATCTTTCAGTGAGCAAGTGGTCATTCTATGGAACATGTTCCCTAGAGAGATGGTGGAAACAGTTAGTATTGATTGATTCAAAAGAAAATTAAATAGATTTCTTTCAGAAATTAACATTTTGGGATATAGTATATGAGTAATTTGAGATATGGCAACAGGGAGGTGTAGCGTGCTTGGGAGGAATAGATGACTTTGAATCCGTGGTTTCCAAAGCTCCACACCACTGGGATTTTTTTCTCAGACACGTTGCTCTATTGTAAACTAATGGATAGACATTGATTACTACAATGAGTAAAAAACCCCGTTGTCTTTTGGTCATAGGATGGTAGAAGCAAACTGGATGGACTTTGTTTTTTTCCCTTCTCTAACACTTCCTATGTCCCTCAAATACAATTTGCAAGAGCTTTATGTTTCCTTTTTTCAGGTGTTTACATGACAGTTCAATTTTTTTTATCTTACGATAAATGGGATCATGAATAAAGATATTTTTGAGGGCTTGCCTTTGGGTCCAGTGACTGAAGGGAAATGCGATCTTCTTGCAAAACGTTTTTGCAAAATCAGATACTCAGCACTGAAACACAATTGAACTTGTGTTAATCACAATTTCTTGCTAAAAGCTCTGGTAGATATTAAAGGGGACTGTACAAACATTCAGATAAAAAAAATTACAGAGCTTTGGGGAAAGACCAGGGGAGTCTGACAACTAGATTGGCAGGAGGATGGGAACCGGTGAGCAAATTCAGGGCAGGGAACGGGAGATGGAGAATTACTGAGTGACTCTGAAAGGCAGAAACAACACAGGTTTAAAAGTGTACAGCAGAGGAATTTGGCAGTGTTAAAAGGTATATATGTAAATGCAAGGAGCATAGTAAATAAAGCCGATGAGCTGAGGGCACAGATGTACACAAGGCAGCATGAAATCATCATTATAACAGAAACTTGGCTTAAAGAGGGGCACATATGGCACCTCAACATCCCTGGATATAGAGTTTTTGGGCAGGATAGGGAGGGGGATAAAAAAGGTGGGGTGTAGCATTATTGGTTAAATTATAGCTGTGAGCAAGAATGATATACTAAATGAAGCATCAAATGAAGCCAAATGGGTTGCGCTCAGAAATAAAAAAAGGGGTAGTCACACGACTAGCAGTGTATCCCCAAACACTGGAAGGGAGTTAGAAGAGCAAATATGTAGACAAATTTCTGAGTGCAAAAACAATTGGGCAGTAATCATTGAGGACTTCAACTACCCTAATGTATCACTTGGGATACGAACAGTGTGATAAGCACAGAGGGTACAAAATTCTTGAACTGCAATCAAGAGAACTGTTTTAGCCAACACATAAAAAGCCCAATGAGAGGGGGTGCAATTATAGATTTGGACTTAGGAAATGAAGGGCAAGTGGACAAAGTGGCAATAGGTGAACATTTTGGAGGTAGTGACCATAATACAGTTAGATTTAGCATCATTATGGAAAAGGACAAGATAGAACAGGAGTAAAAGTTCCAAACTGGGGGAAGACAAATTTTACTGAGAGCTGAGAGGTGAACTGGCGAGAGTGGACTGGATACAGCTACTAGTAGGAAAGGTTGTGTCAAGTCAGTGGGAGGCATTCAAAAGTGAGATTCTATGGGCACAGTGTACCCATGTCCTCACAAAGAAAAAGAGTGGTACTGCTAAACCTAGAGCCCCCTGGTTATCCAGAAGCATACAGGCCAAGATGAAGCAGAAAAAGAAAGTTTATAACAGTTAGAAAAGACTTAATGCTGTAGAAAGCCTAGAGGAGAATAGAAAGTACAGGGGTGAAGTAAAAATGGAAATTAGGGAAAAGCAATGAGAGGATACAAAAAAAATATTGGCAGGTAAAATCAAAGAAAACCCTAAGATGTTTTACCAGTACATTAAGAGCAAGAGAATAACTAAGGAAAAGGTAGGGTCTTTCAGGGATCTACATGGCAACTTGTGGGTTGATGCAGAAGATGTGGGCAGGGTTCTCAGTGAGTGCTTTGTCTTCACTAAGGAGGGGGACGATGCAGACATTCTAGTTAAAGAGGAGGAGTGTGAAATATATTAGATACAATAGGCATAGTGAGAGGGGAAATACGGAGGGACTGGGGTCCTTGAAGGGGAATAAATCACCAGGGCCAGATGGATTGTATCCCAGGCTGTTGAAGGAACCTAGGAAGGAAATAGTGAATGCTCTGATGATCAGTTTCCAATCCTCACTAGATACAGGTGAGGTCCCAAAGGACTGGAGGTTCGCAAAGGTTGTATCATTATTTAAAAAGGGTGTGAGGGCCAGAAAATTATAGGCCAGTCAGTCTGACTTTGGTAGTGGGCAAACTATTGGAAACAATTCTGAGAGACAGGACAAACTGTCACTTAGAAAGGCACGGATTGATCAGGGATAATCAGCATGGTTTTGTGAGGGGAAGATCGTGTCTTACTAAAGTAATAGAATTTTTTGATCAAGTAACAAGGAGGATTGATGAGGATAGTGCAGTGGATATTGTCTACATGGATTTCATTAAGGCATTTGACAAGGTCCCACATGGCAGACTGGTCTGGCAAGTGAGATCTCATGGATACAGGGAAAGGTGGCTGGTTGGATCCAAAATTTGCTCAGCTACAGGAAACAAAGGGTAATGGTCAATGGATGTTTTTGTGAATGGAAAATGGTTTCCAGTGGTGTTCCACAGGGCTCAGTGTTGGAGCCCCTGTTTGTTGCATTTATTAATGATTTAGACTTAAACGTGGGAGGCATGATTGGGAAATTTGTGGATGACACAAAAATTGGCCGTGTAATTGATCGTGAAGAGGATAGCTGTCGAGTCCAGAATGATATCAATGGCTTTATCGAGTGGGCAGAGAAGCGGCAAATGGCATTCAATCTGGAAAAGTGTGAGGTAATGCATATGGGGAGGGCAAACAAAGCAAGGGAATACTCAATAAATGGGGATTTACTGAGAGGGGTTGAGGAAGTGAGAGACGTTGAAGTGCATGTCCACAGGTCCTTGAAGGTGACAGGACAGGTGGACAAGGTGGTCAAGAAAGCATGTGGAATGCTTTCCTTTATTGGGCAAGGTATTGAATATAAAAGCAGGGGTGCAATGATGGAACTGTATAAAATGCTGGTTAGGCCACAGCTGGAATTTTGTGTACCATTCTGGTCATCACATTGCAGGAAAGACAATTGTTCTGGAGAGAGTGCAGAGGAGATTTACAAGAATATTGCCAGGACTTGAAAATTGCAGGTATATGGGGAGATTGGATAGGGTAGGGGTGTTTTCCTTGGAACAGAGGAGGCTAAGGGGTGACCACATTGAGGTGTACAAAATTATGAGGGGCCTAGGTAGGGTAGACAGGAAAGACTTATTTCCCCTGGCTGAGGGGTCAATTACTAGGGGACATAGATTTAAGGTGATTGGTGGAAGGATTGGAGGGGACATGAGGAAAAGCTTTTTCACCCAGAGGGTGGTGGGCATCTGGAATTCACTGCCTAAGTTTGTGGTTGAGGCTGAAATGCTCAACTCATTTAAAAGGTACCTGTATCTGCACCCGAAGAGCTGTAACCTGCAAGGCTACGGACAAGGTGCTGGAAAGTGGGATTAAAATACGGACTAGGTGCTGGAAAGTGGGATTAAAATTAGCAGCAAGTTTCTTCTTTCTCTTCTTAGATAGCGTAGACATGGGCTGAATGGCCTCTTTCTGTACTGTAACTTTTCCATGGTTCTATGATTTAAATGTCATCCATAGTCCTTACCTCGGAGTCAGAGGTTGTGGGTTCACGTCCCATGCTGGAGATTTGAACATAAAAATCTCAGCTGCCACTTCAGTGCAGTACTGAAGGAGTGCCGCACTACCTAAGATGCTGTTATTCAGATGGGACATTAAACTGAAACCCTGGTTGTTCTCTCAAGGGGATGTATAAAGACCTCATGGTACTATTTCAAAGAATAGCAGGAGAGTTATTCCCAGTGTCCTGCTCGATATGTATCCTCCTATCAACATCCCTAAAAACACATCATCTGCTCATTATCATATTGCTGTTGGTGGAAACTTAATGTGTGTAAATTGGTTGCCAGTTTTCCTACATTTGAACAGTGACTGCACTTCAAAAATATTTTGTTGGCTGTACAGCAACTTGGGACATCTCGAGTTCTTGGAAGACTCTATATAAAGCCAAGCTTTTTCCCCTTTTCCCCTAATTGAATACCTCTGCCCAAGAGCACAGGCACAGTGGAACAACAGCCTCCTTCTGTTCTATGCTGACCATCCAACTTCCCTTCCTGGTCCCCATGTTAGGCTGATATTGCCCTTCTCTCCTTTATATATGCTGTCATCACTACTTTCCTAAAAAAAAAACTCCTCCTTGTGAAATACTGCCCTATATAACCCTCTTTTTCCTCTCAAGTCCTTGTTGCCACCTCATAAATCCGTGCTTATCTTTCCTAGAATTCTATTTTGAGTTCCTCCAATCAAAGTTTCCAGCTCAGCTACAGTACCAAAATGGCTCTTATAAAAATCGCAAATGGCATCCTATGTGATTGTGACGAAATAACTATCCCTCATTGCCCTTCTCAGCTGGTCTGCAGCCTTTGATACGGTTAACTACACCATCATCCAACATTTCTCATCTGTCATCCAACTTGGTGGGACTGCACTTGCCTAGTTCCATTCTTTTCTAACTAATCATAGCTAGAGAATCACTTGCAATGGCTTCTCTCCCCACTCCATTAGCTCTGACGTCCCCCAAGGATCTACCCGTGGCCCCTTCCTATTTCTCATCTCCATGCTACCCTTCGGTGACAGCGTCCGAAAACGCAGTGGTAATTTTCGCATGTGTGTTGATGACACCAAGTTCTACGTTATCACCACCTCTAACGATTCCTCCACTGTTGCTAAATTATCAGACTCCTCGTCTGGCATCCAGTTCTAGATAAACAGAAATTTCCTCCAATTAAATGTTGGGAAGGCTATTGTCTTCATCTCCTGTTACAGTTTCCTAACTAGCATCTCACCTCTCTCCCTCTGGCAATGGTCTGAGACTAGGCTTTTTGCAACCTTGGTGTTGTATTTTACCCCAAGATGAATTTCCGGCCACATATCCGCACCTTCGCCAAGACCACCATCATAACAGCTTTGTCCTTACTTCAGCTACTTCGCTGCTAAAACCTTCACCTGTGCTTTTGTTACCTCTAGATTTGACACTTCCAACACGTTCCTAGCTGGCCTTCCACATTCATTTGAGGTAATTCAAAACTCTGCTGCCAGTATCCTTACTCGCTCCAAGTCTCATTCAGCCATCATCCCCGTACTCGCTGAACTATATTGGCTCCTGGTCGAGCAACACCTCGATTTTAAAACTCTCATCTTGGTTTTCAAGTCCCTCCATGGCCTCATCATTCCTATCTCTAATTTCCTACAGCCCAATCAACAACCCTCAGATATCTGCATTGATCTAAATTTGGCCTCTTGAGCATCCCCAATTTTAATTGCTCCACCACTGGTGGCTGTACATTCAGTTGTCTAGCCCCTAAAAATTGGAATTCCTTCTATAAACCTTTCCACCTTGATACCTTTCTTTTCTCCTTTAAGACCCTTAAAGATGCTTAGATGAGACTCCTTGAAACCTAGCTTTTAGACCAAGCTTTTGTCCATTTGTTCTAATATTGCCTTATTTGGTTCAGTGTCAATTTTTGCTTTGTAATTCTCCTGTGAAGCCTTATTATGGAAAGCTTTGTTATGTTAAAGGCAATATAAATATAAATACAAGTTTTGCTGAAAAAAGAGGCATGTCAAAACTTCTCGTCTTGCACTCATCAGACACTTTGCAAAAATACCAATAAAAGGGGAAAACAGTACTGAGAGAAAAGGGGAAAAGAGTGCTGATTGGTTGGCAAGTGGACTCTGAATGGTAGAGGCATTGCCATGGAGAATGCACCAGTGATGGTGACTGACAGTTAACTGCCAAGCATTGTTTGAAAGTTAAACCAGACAGCTTGACCCTGATTGGTCAAGGCAATGCCCTGAGGAATGAGTCAGCGAATGGCTGTCACTTATTTTGTTTAGCTGAAACAGGTGCAGTGTGTGTACACGTTCTTTTTATCTGCAAAAACAGAGCCCTGTGTATTAATATATGTAGCTTCCAGTATACGCAATTACTCCACACCGCGAGCCCGCCTGACAATCTTAAATTGGTTGTCAGGGTAATTCTTAGCACACTGAGGATTATTTAGGAAATCTTGCCCAATCGCGGAATCACATGACCACAGATGCTGCTTGACCTGAGTATTTCCAGCATTTCTTGTTTTTACTTTGGCCGAAGTTCTATTCAATCTAAAAAGTAATCCGCAATCATTTCATAAAACATTATACTCCCATTTACTGAAAGTGATTTCTGCTGTTTATTTTGTAACTGTAAAAGGCATTTATTCCTCGAATTACATTAACAAGGCTCAAGCTAACTCCCCCACTCACTTTTTCAAAACATCTTTCATAAGTACATGGTACAGCAAATTCTGAGGCAGGTAGCCGGAGTGTTGGACCAGTAAAACTGAAAAGGTCATAATAATTTCCCCAGTTAACAAATGCTGAAAAAAAAAGCATTGCAAATATACAGGATTAAATTTTAAAACTGCCAGTGAATTTCTAGATAAAATAGAATACAAACATTACAGAGCAAATATGTAATACCGACCTCTCGAACATCCACCAAGTAGTCTGGCTGCAAGGTGTGGGATCGCTTTGACAGCCCCAGCCCCTTGTGATGAGTTACACCAAAGAAAGTGGCAGCATTCTGGCTTGCTCTTCTCTGCACACCTGGAGAATTGCTTCCCTGAGAAGCCAGGGAAAAACTTCGAGATTTCAAGGGTGGATTATTCTATAAATTAGGTTTAAATAAGACATGAATATTTGGTAGAGGCGCTTAAATCATGCTTAAAAAATACCTAGGCAAAAGGGGTTACAAAAATAGATTAGCTGTATTTGCTGCATAAAGAATCATGGTCCAAGCAGTAAAAAGTTTAACTTTAAAGCCCTGAAATCATATTTTTGCAAAGTTACGAACAGCTAAAATTTACTGATACTTGTAACACTTGCAAACTATAATGCTAGAATGGTTATAAAAAATATGTAATTGACATTATAACAATACTAAATTTATTAAAGTATAAAGAAAATAAATTTACTGTTTACCATTCAATGTTAATTAATATAAAAAGTGCAAAACATTTAAATTCTGGGTTCAACACAAGCACATCTCACCTTCCCAATAGCTTCTGTATGGTGTTGAGTACAGATCTGAAGTCTACTAACCCAGTGTTGACGTTCTTTTGCATCAGTGGCTAGAAAATAAATTTAGGTTTACTCAAGCAAGGTAAGCAAAACTAAATAATTTCCCCAAAACAATTTCCAGTTACCTGGCAAAATAATCCATATATCAAGGCAATCATGAATGAACATTAAAATGGAAACCATATCCGACATTTCTAACTCAATGAGGGAATGCAATCAAAGAGATGCAGCTCAAGATTGCACGAAAGCTTATGTCATCAGGATGTTCTAAACAGTTTACAATTAATTACTTCTTAGGTACAGTCACTGTTCTCATGAAGACAAAAATGGCAGTGAATTTGCACAGATCAAGATCTCGCAAGCAGCAAATGAGACAAATGATCAATTTTTATTTTGATGGCAATGGCTAGTGAGGTACATAGCCCAGGGTACTAGAAGAACTCTTCCACCCCTTTTCAAACAATACCTTTTATGCCGCGTCAACAGGCAGTTAACTTCCGGTTTCCCTTGTTATTGCACTAAAGCATCAGCCTGGATTGTGTACTTAATACATGGAGTGGAACTTGAACCCATAATGTGAGGAAGGTGTGCTACCACCTGAGCCAAGTTAACGCAAAGGTAACTTATGCAACAAGGAGGGCAATGTTCCAATACTGATAAATGTGAAGTATTGCATACAAGTCAAACATGTACCAAATATTAAATAAATGGAATTGAATTAACATAGGAAACTGAGAAAGGGACCCAGAAACTTTATTGGGTATAGAACAGAAAATGGTGGAAATACTCAGTAGGCCGGGCAGCATTTGTAGAGAGAAAAGCGGGATTGACATTTAAGGCTGTTGACCTATTATCAGAGCTGGAAAACATTATACATGTAGAGAAGCAAGTGAGGGAAGGAAAGAATGAAAGTGAAAGAGTAGTGGTTACGATCTCAAACTGTTGAGTACAATGTTGAGTCCGATAAGACGTAAAGTGCCTAATCAAAAGATGAGGTGCAGTCCCTCAAGCTTCTGTGGAACTTCATTGGAACAGTGTAGAAGGCCAAGGTCAGAATGGACATTAAAATGGCCAGAAATCAAAAGCTCAGAGTCAGGTTTGTGGAGTGATCACCTTTAATCACCAATGTGGCAAAGCACTTGAAAAGCAAATGGAAATTTAATGAGGAGAGCCTACAAAAACTTGGTTTGCAATTTCTTGAGTTTAGAAGGTTAAAGGGTGATATAATGAAATTGAGAAAGGAATTCATAATGTAGATACAGAGAATCTATTTCCTCTGTTGGGAGAATCCAGAACTAGGGAGCATAAATCATAAAATTAGAGGGTACCCATTTGAGAGTGAAATCAGGAAGCACTATTTCACACAAAGGTACTGGAAATCTGGAACAGAACTCACTCTCTTCAAAAGGCTTTGGATGCTCGTCAATTAAAACTTCAAGGCTGAGATTGGTAGAGTTTTGTGACACGTCATAAAGGATATGGAGTACAACCAGATAAATGGAGGTCAGGTACATTCAGCCATGATCTAACCGAACAGTGGCACAGGCTTGAGAGGATGAATGGCCTACTCCTATTCCAATGTTCAATGAAGTGACCATTTTGTTATATAACATCAATCGTTGGGCAAAAGAGTATGAATGATAATCATTACCCTAAAATGCGATGTATAAGCCAGCCCCATTTTTCCAGCCCTAAAAAACATATTTTTGAATATACCTGATGTATAAGACAATCCCCCCTTTTAGCCATAACATGCTATACTCACATTAGTAGTCAGCCTCAATTTTTCATGCCACAAATGCATGTTTTACTTACCGTACCTTGTAACTGGCCGCAAGGGATCAAACAGGTAATATGGGCTGTGTTGTAAAGATGCGCTCGACTTTAAGATATGCCCACTTTTTGCGCTGGTTGTGGCTGACATTTCAAAATGGCGACCACCCACACTGCCAGTTCACTTTTATATTCAGCATATAAGTCGACCACCCCCGCCCCCGCCCCCCCGGTTTTGGTGCGATTTTTTGAGGCTTCAAAGGTCAACTTATATGCCGACACCTAAATAAGTGCTCTACTGGAACAATGGCACTTAACAACTTTACAATGAACCTATTTACGTTTTAAAATGTATTGTTTTCCACAGGCATTTAATTTGGTTGGTACCAAACAGACAAGCTGCTTTGAATGTGGCAGCAACTTCCACCTTGCGTGTAACACATTTAAACAATAATTTAAACCAAGAGACACAAAGAAAAAGAAACATGGACAAAATGTTCCTATTTTTTCCTCCTCAATACGAAAAGGCAGTCAATACTGTGAAATGCAGCCATCTAGCACCTAAAATTTCCATCATAGTGCAGGGCAGTGGCTGCTGGGGGTGGGGTGGGTAGGATGGGAGACATGACACAGTCCAGGATGCTCACTCCTCTGCTCAGGATCAACCAACAACTGACTCCAATGCACAATGTCATCTAAACATGTTAGTCTCAACAGCACAAATCAATAGGCATCAAAATGAAGCACCATCTTCAGTACTGTACCTCTTAGTTTATACTGCTCTCCAATGGCTGCATTGACTGTAAATGTGTGAGAATCTTCATCACTTGGTGAGATGACGGCCCCTGCTAGCTGCAAAGTGCCTCTTGGCTTCTGATTTCTGGATTGCTCATTGACAAAATATTCTAGCAGTCCAGCTTCATTATTTAAAACAAAGAATCTGGTAGATGGGAAAAAAAGATGATCACTATAAAGAACTAAAATAATGGCAGTTTTTTTCTACTATATGAAGACTACACACACTATTGAGGGAGGGAAAGAGGAAGGGATTCTTATTTATACAGAGCTGACCTGCCCTCAGGACATCCCAAGCACCGAAACTAACAAATTACTTTTATTTTACAGACAAACTCATTCAACATACACAGCAAGATTCCAAAAACAGAAAAATAAGCTAATTAATTTGCTTAGGTTGATACTAGAAGAACCCTTCTTCACAAAATCCACCTATTACATGCAGCTGAACCAGTATACAGGGTCACCCTTTAGCATCTCATCAAAAGACAGAAACTTTGACAATGCAAAACTCAGCTGCACTGATTATCAGACTTTTTAAAATTTATTTGTTCACAGGATGTGGGCTTCGCTGGTTGGGCCAGCATTTGTTACCCATCCCTAATTGCCCTTGAGAAGGCGGTGGTTGATCTACCTTCTTGAGCCACTGCAGTCCACGTGGTGTAGGTACACCCATGGTACTGTTAGGAATGGAGGTCCAGGATTTGACTCAGCAACAGTGAAGAAATGGTGATATACTTCCAAGGCAGGATGCTGTGTGACTTGGAGGGGAACAAGCAGGTGGTGGTGTTCCCATGCATTGACTGCCCTTGGCCTTATGGGTGGTAGAGGTCACTGTCGAAGGCACCTTGGAGAGTTGCCGTAATGCATCTTGTAGATAGTACACACTGCTACCACTGAGTCGGTGGTGAAGGGAGTGAATGTTTTTTAACGTGGTGGATGGGGTGCCAATCAAGCAGGCTGCTTTGTCCTGAATGGTGTCAAGCTTCTTTAGTTGGAGCTGCACTCATCCAGATAAGTGGAGAGTACTCCATCACACTCCTGACTTGTGCCTTGTAGATGATGAACAGGCTTTGGGGAGTCAGGAGTTGAGTTACTCTCTGCAGAATTCCCAGCCTCTGACCAGCTCTTGTAGCCACAGTATTTATATGGCTGTTCCAGTTGAGTTTCTGGTCAATAGTAATCCCCAGGATGTTGATGGTTTGTAATGTCATTAAACATCAGGGGAGATGGTTGGATTTTCTCTTGCTGGAGATAGTCACTGCCTGGCACTTAAGTGACAAGTAATATTTGCGCCACACATCAGCCCAAGCTTGAATGTTGTCCAGGTCTTGCTGCATATGGACACGGACTGCTTCAGTATCTGAGGAGTCACAAATGGTACTGAACGTTGTGCAGTCATTAGCGAACATCCCTACTTCCAACCTGATGATGGAGGGAAGGTCATTGATGAAACAGCTGAAGATGGTTGAGCCTAGATTATATACTTAAATCCTGGAGGGTGCATTCAACTCACAACCAAGGGAGAAGAGCAAGGAGAGATGATTGGATGCAATTTTAAGGATAAATTAAAGTATTGCACTATTAAAAGTATTGGATTAAGTGTTAGTTTTCCTGTAACGTCCTGGAATAAACACTAAATTAAGTGGCAGAGCTAAAGTTAATTAGTTTCACGTGAACTAAGTAAATTGTGAGTTTAGTAGCTGCACCAAACCATTTCTGTAATTAGATATTCCAACATATTGAAATATTCAAATGTTGGATGCATGAAATTTTAAAAGAGTGTTTCTAGGCTAAATGTGCATTCAACATTATTCAGAAGATGTCATAGGTCAAAGCTACCACTTTCAGACATATACAGTGTATACCAAAGCAATTGATAACATTGACAATACTAACATGTATTCATATACTGCAGATATACAAACATACTTGCATACTTACAAACAATTCTGCATGATGCACAAACTCCTTACCCACAAACTGTACTTCTTGTGGTGAGGAATTTTAGTCATGCTTTTCTGTCAAAATTTAACTATGGTTACTTACTGCATCAACATTTCTCATTCAAATTTACCATCTTGAGCATCACGATGTAGTTGCATACTTTGACCAGTAGTTGGCTCAGTGGAGAAAGACGTTGAGGTCTCTCTCCCTATACTCATTAACGTGCACACACAAACCAGTTCCATCTCTGCAACATTGCGAGCACCTCAATCCATGTACTGAGCCGAAACCCTCATCCATGTCTTTGTCATCTCCAGGTTTTTATATATTCTGATGCTCTTCCTGTACAACCTCCCATCCTCCACCCTCAAATTCAGTTCATCCAACATTCTGTTGTCTGTATCCTATTCCACTCCAAGTCTAGCTCACTCATCATCCCTATCCTTGTTGACCTATATTGACTCCCAATCTTTCAACATTTTAAATTCTTAACCCTTGTTGAAACCCCTTCATGGATTTTATATACAATAAAAAAAAACTCATCTCTGTAAGCTTCGCCAGCCCTAAAACCCTCTTGAACTGTTTTATTAAACAAAGCCATGTTTTAGAATCATAGAATGGTTACAGCATAGGAGGAGGCTATTCGGCCTGTCAAGTCCACACTGGCTCACTGGGAGAGTAATTCAGCTAGTCCCACCCCACTAATCCTTTCCCCATAACCTACAGCTTTTTATCTTCTGGTGCTCACCAGCCTTTTGAAAGCCACAATTGAATCTGTCTCCACCACCCTTTCAGGTAGTGCAGATCCCACCCCTCACCCCACTTAATTCTTTGGAAGCACTTTACTGGAAAAATTGGAATATGTATGAATAAGATTAAGTTATTTCATAATTGCTTCAATTGATGTAACCACAATTCAAAACAGTGACTACTTTTATAACCAAAGCCACAGTTACAATTTACACCAAATGCTTTAATCTTATATCAATTGTGCAAGATGATACAATTGAAAAAGCAAAGCACTTCCTAAAATTTAAATAAAATTGTATCCGAGGGCGCATTTATGCTAAACCTCAAAAGATGTACAAAGTAGTTTCATTTTGCAGCGCTAGTTGTTGTGTAAATACAATTTGAATCACTCCTTACACACATTAAGCATCAGTGTGAGGCCAAAACTACATTGTACCAACACTAAGTTTGTACGTAAAAGCACTCTGAGTCAATTGAAGAACCAAACAGCCATTTAACAATTTCTGCTTAATGAACTCACCGATATTGCCAGCCAGTGACAAGATTAGTATATTTCATCAAGTATCCATATACATTCTCCATGTGATCACTGTAGGAGAGAGAATAAAGTTCAGTGGCACATAAATCTATAGAACCAAAGAAACTAATACAACATCAGACCACTTTAGTCACTCAAAATATCAAAGCAATGAGACAACCATATCTAGTCTAGCCATTTTGTTTTCTACGCACTGGAAAACTTTATAGTGATTAACCCTAGAAATTTGTGATGTGACCTTTGTGTCCTGTGCATTGTTTTGGGCAGGGGCATAGATGGGAGATTGGAGAAAGGTGTAAAACAGATCAGAAGAGCAGGTGGGACATTTTGGGCAGAAAGCAGGAAACAGGAACATACTTCAAATGAAAAAAATGTGTAGAGTTCTTGGACACTCCATAACAGAAAAGTTACTGGAGCCATGAAAAAGCCGCAGTTCCAATTCACCAAAATGGTACCAAGGATGAGAGGACATAATTATGAGATACTTGAAACAACATTTATAGGGGGATAAAAGACTAAAGGTTAATCAAATGGAAGTTTTAGAAACTTTTCAAAGGTTGAAAAGAGTAAAGAATAAAAGATTATTTCTTCTAATTATTGAATCTATAACAAGAGGGCATAAGTTTAAGATTAGTATTAGTAGGAGAAAGGTGGTGGTTAGAAGGTTTTAGTAGAACGAGAATGTGGAGCACATTACTATTGAATTTTGTTTTGGTCAATCGAGTGTCAGGCACAAATAGAAACCCATTGTAATTAACAGTTTCCAAAAGCAGCTGAAAGGAAACATAATATGGAGTGTACACTTTCCCTATTATTTCACATCTCATTTATTGAAGTCCAGATAGATTAGGCACTGGTTGGCAATAGCTAAGGCTTAGGGAGCTCCAAGTGCAGCTTGGGTACTTTCACTGATTCAAAGTCAACTATTATGTTTAGAAGGGAATTAAGAATATTGTAAATCTTCCAGTTCTGAAGCCACACTGGGATTTGGGGTAGATGCGTTCAGCCAGAATCTGCAGTATGATCAGGTCGACACAGACAAATATTTTTCCCATGATGTTCCCATGGCAGGGAGATGCCTCAATAGGTGTTGCAATCGCTGCGGTTGCCCTTGTTCTTGTACAGGGTCATAATCTTTGCTGTCTCAGACAATCCTTGGCATCTTTTGACAGGACAAGATCACCAACTCAGAGGTCCTGGAGCATGCTAATTTGCTAAGCCAACGATGTTTGCACTGCCTTGGCTAAGTTAATCGGATAGATGATGGCCGCATACCAAAGATCTTCTATAAGGTGTGAACTGGCCTCTAGGCCACGACCTCTTGGGTGTATGTACCTCCACTACAAGGACACCTGCAAGCCTGATATGAACATTGACACCGACAACTGGGAGACAGTCAATGACGGACGTGACCACTGGAAGCTGGATGTTTGGAAGGGCATTGGAAGAGGCGAGCAGAAACAAAAAGCTCAGCAGGCCAAGAGGGCCCAGAGAAAACAGAGACCAGAAAGCTGTGCATCAACTCAGCCCAGTCTTCATCTGCAGTGGAGGCTGCCATGCCAGAGTGGGGTTCCTGAGCCACACCAAATGATGCTTAACATAGAGTCAACTACCATGATGCAAACAATTGGCTGCCACCAATAAGAATATGAAAAACAGCACAAGAAAACAACAAGGAATGGGTTTAGAATAGATCATTCCAGTGTCGAGCTGGCAATGGCACAAACTTGATGGGCCAAATAGTGCCATTTTATCGGACAATTGTATCGATTTTATTTCTGCATTTCAAAATAAAAACCTACACACTTTTAAGTAACAAAACCCATGCATAGTCCTATCCAGTTCAGCAGATCATAACAATTTGGCAAACAAACAAAATATAAGGTAGATAATTTCCATGTAATCTTGTTTGTTCTTTCTCCATCTTTCAGATGAGACGTTAAGATGAGGCCAACTATTCTCTATGTCCATCCTGTAATGTGGTCACCATGTCTGTACACAAAATTCCAGCTGTGACCTACCTAGCATTTTATACAGTTCCAGCATTAAGTTTGCTTTTGTACTCAATACCTCACTCAACAAAGGAAAGCATTCTACATGCTTTCTTGACCACCTTATCCACCTGTCCTGTCACCTTCAGGGATCTGTGAACATGCAATCCAAGGTTTCTCACTTCCTCAACCCCTCTCATTATCCTCCCGTTTACTGAGTACTCCCTTGCTTTGTTTGCCCTTCTCCA
Source organism: Cetorhinus maximus (assembly GCF_964194155.1). Lineage (NCBI taxonomy): Eukaryota > Metazoa > Chordata > Chondrichthyes > Lamniformes > Cetorhinidae > Cetorhinus > Cetorhinus maximus. Next base: position 84,368,971 of record NC_135889.1, read on the forward strand.
AATGCATTACCTCACACTTTTCTGGATTGAAATTCGTTTGCCACATTTCCGCCCACTCAGATAAACCATTGATATCTTTCTGAAGACAACAGCTATCCTCTTCAATATCAACTACACGGCCAATTTTTGTGGCATCTGCAAATTTCCCGATCATGCCTCCCACATTTAAGTCCAGATCATTAATATATACAACAGCAAGTGCCCCAACACAGAGCCCTGTGGAACGCCGCTGGAAACCACTTTCCATTCACACAAACATCCATAAGACCACAAGATGTAGGAGCAGAGGTAGGCCATCCCACCAACGGGTCAGCTCTGCCATTCAGTGAAATCATGGCTGATCAGATAATCCTCAACTCCACTTTCCTGACTTTTCCCCATAACCCTTGATTCCTTTACTGATTAAAAATCTGTCTATCTCAGCCTTGAATATACTTAACGACCCAGCCTCTACAGCCCTCTGTGGTAAAGAATTCCACAGATTCACTACCCTCAGAGAAGAAATTCCTCCTCGTCTGTGTCTTAAACGAGCGACTCCTTACTCTGAGATTATCCCCACTGGTCCTAGACTCTCCCACAAGGGAAAACAACCTCTCAGCATCTACCCTGTCAAGCCCCCTAAGAATCCTGTATGTTTCAACAAGGTCGCCCCTCATTCTTCTACACGCCGATGAGTACAGGCCCAACCTACTCTACGTCTTCTCATAAAAAACTCCCTCCATACCCAGGATCAACCTAGTGAACCTTCTCTGTACTGCCTCCAATGCCAGTACATCTTTCCTTAGATAAGGGGACCAAAACTGTTCACAGTATTCTAGGTGTGGTCTAAATAGTGCCTTATATAGTTTTAGCAAGACTTTCCTATTGTTATACTCCATTTCCTTTGAAATAAAGGCCAACATTCCATTTGCCTTCCCTATTACCTGTTGAACTTGTATGCTAGCTTTTTGGGATTCATTCACGAGGACTCCCAAACCCCTCTGTGCTGCAGCTTTCTGCAGTCTTTCTCCATATAAATAATATTCAGCTTTTCTATTCTTCCTGCAAAAGTGCATAACCTTACATTTTCCCACATTATATTCCATCTGCCAAGTTTTCCTTTGACCATTACCCTTTGTTTTCTGTAGCTGAGCCAATTTTGGATTCAATTCGCCACTTTCCCTTGTATCCCATGGGATCTCATTTTTCTGACCAGTCTGCCATGTGGGGCCTTGTCAAATGCCTTACTGAAATCCATGTAGACAACATCCACTGCACTACCCTCATCAATCCTCCTTGTTACTTCCTCAAAAATTTTCATTAACTTAATAAGACACAATCTTCCCATAACAAAACCATGCTGACTATCCCTGATCAATCCATGCCTTTCTAAGCGAGTTTATCTTGTCTCTCAAAATTGATTCCAGTAATTTGCCCACCACCACAGTCAGACTTACCAGCCTATAATTTTCTGGCCTATCTCTCGCACCCTTTTTAAATACTGGCGCCATGTTTGCAGACTTCAAATCCTCTGGTATCACACCTATATCTAGTGAGATTGGAAAATGCTCCTCAGAGCATCCGCTATTTCCTCCCTGACTTCCTTTAACAGCCTGGGATACAATCCATCTGGCCCTGGTGATTTATCCACCTTCAAGGTGCCATTATGCTCTCATTATGCTTATTGTATCTAATATTTCAAACTCCTCCACCTTAACTAGAATATCTGCATCATCCCTCTCCTTAGTGAACACAGAGGCAAAGTACTCATTGAGAATCCTGCCCACATCTTCTGCATCCACACATAAGTTACCATGTACATCGGATAGGCCTGAACTTTTCCTCAGTTAGTCTCTTGCTCTTAAGTGTACTGGTAAAACAACATTGGGTTTCCTTTGATTTTAGCTGCCAATATTTTTTCATATCTCTCTTTGCTTTTCTAATTTCCATTTTTACCTCACCCCTGTACTTTCTATACTCCTCTAGGCTTTCTCTGTATTAAGCTTTTTCTGACTGTCATAAGCTTTCTTTTTCTGCTTCAGTTTACCTTGTATGCTTCTGAATAACCAGGGAGCTCTAGATTTGGCAGTACCACCCTTTTTCTTTGTGGGGGACACATCTACACTGTGCCCGTAGAATCTTGCTTTTGAATACCTCCCACTGATTTGACACTGTTTTCCCTTCTCGTAGCTGTATCCAGTCCAACTCTCAGCTTTGTAAAATTTATCTTTCCCCAATTTAGAACTTATACTCCTGTTCTCTTTGTCCTTTTCCATAATGATGCTAAATTTAACTGTATTATGGTCACTATCTCCAAAATGTTCACCTACTGCTACTTCATCCAGTTTCCCTGCTTCATTTCCCAAGGCTAAATCCAGAATTGTGCCCACTCTCATTGGGCTTAATATGTGCTGGCAAAAAAAGTTCTCTTGAATGCAGTTCAAGAATTTTGTACCCTCTTGTGCCTTTCACACTGTCCGCATCCCAACTGATGTTAAGGTAGTTGAAGTCTCTTAATATTACTGCCCCATCGTTTTTGCACTTGGAAAATTGCCTCCATATTTGCTCTTCTAACTCCTGTCCACTATTTCAGGGTCTTTAGTACACACCTAACAATGTGGCTGCCATTTTTTTATTTCTGAGCTCATACAGCCTCACTTGATGCTTCATTTAGTATATCATCCTTCCTCACAGTTGTAATTGCTTGTTTAACCAATAATACTACACTCCCACCATTTTATCCCCCTCTCTATCCTGCCTGAAAACTCTATATCCAAGGATGTTGAGCTGCCATTTTTGCTCCTCTTTAAACCAAGTTTCCATTATAGCAAAGATATCATGCTGCCATGTGTCTATCTGTGCTCTCAGCTGATCAGTTTTATTGCTATACTCCTTGCATTTACATATACACCTTTTAACACTGCCAATTTCCTGTGCCGTACACTCTTTAACCTGTGTTTCTTCTGTCTTTCAGTCACTCTCTCATTCTCCATCCCCTGTTCCCTGCTCCGAATTTGCCCTTGGGTTCCCCGCCACCTGCCAATCTAGTTTAGTTGGATGTTTTCAAAACTTAGCCCTCTCATGCAGCTTTTCAACTCTTGGTCTCCTGCAGGCTGACAAAGATAAACAACACCTCCTTCCCCCCACCCACCAACCAAACTCCTTTCTCATCAAACTTGCAGTAATTCCACTTTATCAGTTGCACTCCATGCCAGGGCGCTTAACTCCTTTTATTTATACTACTGGGATTCAAATGAATTTGGCCGTTACAGAACCAGATTAGGCCAGTTACTTAGTTTGCTGATCTCACCTGCTCTCCAGCAGAGGGCTTGTCTCGATTAGCCAAGCCCAAGTCTCTAAAAAAATTTAGGACTTAAAAACAGTAAATTTAAGTGAAATGCTAAACTGCAAGCAAGCAGTACTAGATTTTATGAAAGATTAACCCCTAAAATTCAAAATTTCACCCCCTTCTCGCCAAACTCACAGTAATTCAATTCTGTACCGGTGCACAATTGTTGCTTGATCAATTATTTTAAATCTGAGATTTGTGTGTTTTGGTTTGCCAAAGATATTAATGGGTATGGGGAAAAGGCAGGAATATGGAGTGAGCTTAAAGATCAGTCATGATCTCACTGAATAGCCAAACAGGAACAGAAGTAGGTCCTCGGGCCCATGTTCCAAGTTCAAATTCTGCCTAGTAGGAAAACAAAAGTACAGTACAGATTGTCAACTAATAGCTGGGAAAGTTCCATAAGATTACCAGAATTTGAAGCCTGATGCAAATACAGGTCAATTCAATTTAACAGAAATATTTAAAATAATTATGCACTGATATTCAAGTTATACCAATATAATGCTGAAGAAACATCCCAGAAAGTTGTGGGGTTACGAGTAGAATCAACAACTGCCTTAAGAGATGGGGGAAAAGGAAAAAGATGCTTTTCCTACATTTCAACAATATTGAAACATTGCTGCCATAAGCAAAACTAATGACTGGTCTGTGAGTGCAGAGCTTATGCATTGCCATAATGAGAAAATCATTGATGGTGAAAATAGGTTCTGTTGTTTTACAGAGGTTGACATAGCAATTATAGAAGGGAACAATTGGTTACAGGTTACAGAGTCTGGTTGTTATCTACATGTCAACACGGTTAAGCAGCAGCACTCTCGACACAATCAGTTGTGGACTCAAACCCCATTACAAACTTGTAACCTGAATTAGCACTTTGATGCTGAGGAGTGCAGAATTCACCGCTGTGCTGACTTTTGGAAGAGATATTGAACTTGGGCCTTGTCTGCTTGTTAAGCTGGAGAAAAAAAGATTCCATGGCACGGTTCAAGAAAGAGCAGGGAAGTTCTGGTATCCTGGCCAAGATTTATCCCTCAACCGTAACCACCAAAATATACTTACTGGTCATTTATTTTATTTCCTGGCTGTGGGACCTTGCTGTGCACATAACTGGCTGCCACATTTGCTTGCACAACCATTGTCTGTCTTCAAAAAATGATTAATTGGCTAGAAGCTGTTAAGGTTGTCTTGAAGCTGTGAAAAGCAGAATATAAACGCAAATCCTTTTTATCTAACTATGCAGTAGTCTCTGCCGGATATCAGGGAAGGACAACATCAGCCTTAGTTTTAATGTACTCTCTGAAGAATTGGCCTTTGATTCACTATCAAGATACATACAGCTTGTGTGAAATACAAAAATGATGCAGCGCCAAGAAACTGCACCCCAGCATTCGTCCTATAACCAATTGAAAGAAAAGATTAACCAGTCATTTATCTGACAACTGTTTATGGGACTAGCAGAATAGCTGCCAGTTTTAAAAGATAAAAGTCACTGCATTGAAACTCAGTCTCAGATATCATATAAATGCAAAAGGTTTAACTTAAATTGTGGATTGGCTATTGCAGAAATCAATTATACATTCTTGTCTTACTCCCTGGTACAGCATACGTTATCAGCCTGTTCCTAAATCCATCATTTAGAACAGCACCATAGATTGCGCAGAATAAGCCGACACCAATTTTTCAGTCCAAAAATCATGTTTTACGTCTACTTAGCTTATATGTCGTTCTCTCCTGTTCAGCCATTACATGTGACACTCATTAGTAGTCAGCCTCAATTTTTCACCCCACAAATGCACGTTTTACTTACTGGTGCCTTGTAACTGGGTGAAATAGATGAGGCAGGTGATAAGGGCTGTGTTACGAAGATGCACGGGAGTTAAAGACAAGCCCACACATAGCAGACCCCACGTGGCAAACGACAAAGATGGTGCCCACCCATTCCGCAGTTCACTTTTGTACTTGACATATAAGTCGACCCTGTTTTTGGAGAACACTGGGTTTGAAAAAAACAAATCAAATCATGACATCACAAGAAATTGTAAGTTGATTGGCTGGTGAGTAACTGCTCTTAGGGAGAGTGTAAATGGCTGAAAATTAGAAAAGACATACATTTTAAAATATTTTATATGGTAAAGGTCTATTCTATTACGAAGGTTTAAATTAGTACAGGTGGTGGTGGTAAGGAAAGGCACTAAATAAAATAAAGAAAAGGGAAATAATGTGTTTTAATTAACTAATTATTTTATTGAATTATTTAAGAGTTGCAGGGCAGGTGATGTGCTATGATTGCAGAATGTGGGAGCTTCTGGACACCAGTGTGATCCAGGGCAAACATGTCTGCTCTAAGTGTCTGCAACTGGAGGAACTTCGGCTGAGAGTCATTGAGCTGGAGGCTAAGCTGCAGACACAGACACATTAGGGAAGGGGAAAATTACCTGGATATTTTATTCCAGAAGGCAAGCACCCCCCTTAGGACAGTGTCTTCTGATTTGGTCTGTGGTCAGGGACAGGAGGGTGTGACTGCAAGTGAGGTAGGTAAGGCAGGAGTGCAGGAGCCTCAGCGCCAGCAATTAATTGTCCAACAAGTTCAAAGTTCTTTCAGCTTGTTTGAATGAGAGCAGGGGCTGCAGGGTGGATAAACAAAATGATCACAGCACCATCTTACCATTCAAGCAATGGGTGTAAATAGGAATGTAGTGGTAGTAGTGGTAGTATTATCAGGGAGATAGACACATTTCTCTACAGCCGAGAGCGAGAGTCCAGACGGCTGTGTCGCGTGCCTGGTGCCAAAGTTCGGGACATCTGCTCAGGGCTGATGGGGAATTTGTAGTGGAAGGGGAAGATCCAGTTGTCATGGTCCACGTTAGTACCAACGACATAGGTAGAAATAGGAAAGCGGTTCTGTTGAGGGTGTATGAGCAGCTAGGGGCTAAATTAAAAAGCAGAACCTAAAGGGTAATAATTTCTGGATTATTACCTGAGCTATGAGTAAAATGGCATAGGATAAATAAGATTAGAAAGATGAATATGTCGTTCAAATATTGGCATAGAAGAAATGGGCTTTGATTCATGGGCCACTGGCATCAGTACTGCAGAGGGTAGGAGCTGTTCCGTTGAGATGGTCTACACCTAAACAATGCTGGGATCACTGTTCTGTCGAATCATATAACTAAGGCGGTAGAGAGAGCTCTAAACTAAATAGTGGGAAGGAAGAGATCAAGTGACAGGCAACGTGGTAAAGGAAACAGCAAAGCAATAGAGCAAGGCAGCAATTTGTACCACAGTGTGACAGGAAGGAACCAGGAAGTGCAACTAAGGCCAGAGATTGCAAAAATGGTTTTTAAAAAAGACATTAAGACCCTGTATCTGAAGGCATGCAGTATTTGTAACAAAACGGGTGAACTGCTAGCAGAGATAGGGATAAATATGTATGACCTGATAGCCATTACAGAGATGTGGTTGAAAGGCAATCAAGGCTGCAACCTGAATTCTGAAGGATATTTGAATATCGGAATGGCAGGAAGCTGGGATAGGGCAGCGGGGTTGCTCTGTTAATTTAGAATGACATTAGTTCAGTACTGAGAGATGAACTTAACTTGAGCGATCAAGATGTAGAATCAGTCTGGGTAGAGATAAGAAACACTAAAGGTAAGAGTTCACTTCTGGGGGTAGTCTCTAGGCCCCCTAACAGTAGTTACATTTTGGACAGAGTGTACAGAAAGACATAAATGAGGAATGTAAGAACAGTACTGCAATAATCACGGGTGGCTTTAATCTACATGTAGATTGGGCAAATCAAATTGACTAAGGAAGCCTGGAAACTGAGTTCATAGAGTGTTCTAGAGCCAACCAGGGAACAGGCTATCCTAGACCTGGTAATGTGCAATGAGTGAGGATTAATCAATAACCTCATGATAAAGGAGCCCCGAGGTGATAACAATCACAACATGATAGATGGAGGGCATGAGAGAAAGCTAGCTAGTAATATAAAAACATGTAATAAGAGTTTCTACAAATATTTGAATAAGAAAAGAGTAACTAAAGCTAGTATTGATCCTCTAGAGAGTAAGTCTAGGGAATTGACAATAGGAAACAAAGAAATGGCAGAGGCGTTGAACAGGTATTTTGTGTTTGTCTTCACTGTAGAAGACTTACAAAACTTCGCAAAGATACTTGATAATCAAGAGGTGATGGGGGGAATGAAAAAACAATCACGATCTCCAGGGAAAAGATGCTAGGAAAATTATTAGACCTAAAGATTGACAAGACCCCAGGACCGGATGGCCTGCATCCTAGGGTCTTAAGAGAAGTGGCAGCACAGATAGTAGACACATCGGTTATAATCTTCCAAAAATTCCTTAGATTCTGGAATGGTCCCAGCATGTTGGAAAATGGCTAAGGTAACATCTTTATTGAAGAAAGGAGGGAGGCAGGAAACTATAGACCAGTTAGCCTAACATCTGTCATAAGGAAAATGCTAGGATCTATTATTAAATATTATCAAAGCAGAATACTTAGAAAATCACAATGTGATCTGGCAGAGCCAACACGGCTTTATAAAAGGGAAATCGTGTTTAACTAATCTATTAGAATTTATTGACAAAGTAACATTCAAGGTGGACAATGGGGAACCAGCAGATATGGTGCACTTGATAAGGTGCCACACAAAGGTGTCACAGAAGATAAGATCACATGGTGTAGCAGGTAACATATTAGCATGGATAAAAGGTTGGTTAGCTAACAGAAAGCAGAGAGTAAGGGTAAATGGGTCTTTTTTGGATTAACATGCTGTTACTAGTGGAGTGCCACAGGGATCAATGCTGGGTCCTCAACTTTTTACAGTCAATATCAATGACTTGGATGAAGAGACCAAATATATGGTAGCTAAATTTGATGACACCAACGTAGGTAGGAAAGTAAGTTGTCAGAGGGGCAGAAAGTCTGCAAAGGGATACAGACAGGTTGTGAGTGGAGAAAACTTTGTCAAGTGGACTATAACATGGGCAAATGTGAACTTCTCAATTGTGGCAGGGAGAATAGAAAATCAATATACTACTTAAATGAGAGAAATTGCAGAACCCAGTGCTATAGAAGGATGTGTGTGTCCTGGTATATGTATCACAAAGTTAGTATGCAGATACAGCAAGTGATTAGAAAGGCAAATGGAATGTTGGCGTTTATTACAAGAGGAATAGAATATAAAAGTAGGGAAGTTTTACTGCAGCTGTACAGAGCCTTGGCGAGACCACATCTAGGGAACTGTGTAGTTTTTATTTGAAAAAAAATATAGAACTGCTTTAAAAGCAGTTCAGACAGGATTCACTTGACTCATTCCTAGGATGAAGGGCTTATCTTAAGAAAGATTGAACAGATTGGGCCTTTAGGTCTTGAGGGGACTTAATAGGTTGGATACCCGGAAGATTTTCCTGTTCTGGGGAAGACTAAAACTAGCGGACATTGTTTAAGAATAAGAGATCTCCCTTTAAAGACAGATATAAGGAGAAATGTTTTCTCTCAGGGGGTTGTGAGTCTGTGGAATTCTCTTCCCTAGAGAGTAGTAGGGGCTGGGTCTTTAAATTTATTCAAGACTGGGTTAGATAGATTTTTGATGGATGAGGGAGTCAAAGGTTACAGGGGGCAGACAGGAAAGTGGAGCTGGGACCACAACCAGATTGGCCATGATCTTATTGAATGGCAGAACAGGCTTGAAGGGCCAAGTGGCTTACTCCTGCTCTTAAGGTCTATGTTCCTATGGAAGGATTTTTCGAGGCTTCAAGGGTTGACTTATAAATATCACATACGTCAGCGTATAAGTCTGGAGGATCAAAGTGGAGAAAACTTGAAAACATATTAAAGGATGTCATTACAAGCTTTGAGACTCCTAGCTGCTTAGATTGTTTTCAAAGCCCTCCACAGTCTTACACCTATCTCTGTAATCTCCTCTAGCCCTGCAATGCTCCAAGATGTCTGTATTTCTCCAATTCTGGTCTCTTAAGCATCCCTGGCTTCGTCCTCTCCATCAATAGTGGCCGTGTCTTCAGCTGCCAAGTCTCTAAGCCCTGGAATTCCCTCCCTCAACCATTCCACCTCACTACCTCTCTTGTCTCCTTTTAGGCACTCCTTGAAACCTTCATCTTTGACCAAGCTTTTGGTCATCTTCCCCAATATCTCCTAACTTGGCTCGGTGTAAAATTTTGTTTGATGACACTCCTATGAAGAGCCTTCGGAAGTTTTACTACATTAAATGCACTATATAAATACCAGTTGCTGATGCTGCTGTTAGAAGGTTGACTTGGGGCTGGCACACTCAAGCTACATTGTTGGCTTTGTGTTGTTCTTTAGCGCTCACTGGTATAATTGTCGATTACATTTTATTGTTAGCAGATGGGCAACTATCCAGTGGAAAGCCAAAATGTATAAATTTCATTTGAATACTTCACATCTAAATTACATCCTTATTGTCTCCCCACCCAACCCACTCCCCACTTCACCACCAGGTAAAAAAATTGAGAGTACAAGAGTATCCACATATTTTTCTGACCCATAATAATACAGAAAAACCAAAAAGGTCCATCGCAAAACCAATGAAAGAAAAATCTAAACGCTATTTTCTAGTTTGACAGCACTTTTTCATTTCTGCTGATGCAGTGAAAAAATCTGCTGGTTATCACTTCCCTCATTATATAATGAGGATGGTATTAAAGGATTTATAGAATAAAATGAACACAGGAAAGGATTATTGCTTCATCATTTTGACTACACAGAGGTATTTTCAGTTTTAGCTTCACAATTATTTAAGTTATAAACATATGACCAACAGGTAATGATATATTATATAATGTTTCTGCTAGTTTGTTTCTGCATGTGGCTGCAAGTGATAACTGCAGCAGCAAACTATTACCCATAGGATTTCAAAAGAGATCAAGAGTTTAAGCACACAGTTGCCTGCTGTAGATCACTCTTTTAAACCAGAGGGCCAACAGTTTACAAAAATCTATCTACATAACATTGGTCATTATAAACATAAACAGTCTGTGTAATCTTAGATTTTATTAAATTTTTAATTCCTCTGAGGTTTTATTGCTACATTATTAAAATAACTAATTTTTTGTTCAATCAACAGCATTGTACCAGAAACATTTCTAGCTGCTACAATCATGACACTTTAAAGCAAAAATATCATGAAGAAAATTCTGACACCTGGGCAAATCAGGAAACATATCCCTTGATTTAGGAGTAGACAGATTTCAGATACGAACATATTAAACTTAAAGAGGTCTTAGGACATTTTATCAAGTTAAGGGCACTATATAAATGAGTGCTGTTGTCATTGTTATGCAACACGGCTTCATAATTTAACGCTTTAGTCCAGTAGCATTTTATCTGCACCCCATTCAAATCATTAACATATAAGATGAAATGCTGAGTCCCAGTATAGGTTACTGGCGAACACCACTTTTCACAACTTGCTAATCAAAGAATGTTACTTTTTATCCCTGCACTAGTCTCCTATCTCCCAACCAATTACCAACCATAAAGTTAATTTCAACTTTGTGCACTTTACTTTTTGCCAATAATCCTTATAAGTGCCTTCTATCCATATAGGCAATATCCACATACTCCCCTAACCACCATGCTAATGGATTAGTGAGGCATGATCCATGCTTCATAAATATATGTTAACTCCTTCTGATCAGCTTACAGTTCTCTGAGTTCAATCACTGTCTGATAGTAGATTCCAGTGATTCCTCACTACATAATGTTAGTTTAACGTCAGTTGTTATCTAGTTTCTCCCTCCCTCCTTGAATAATGATATGGCATTTACAACTTTCTAATCCAGCAAAGTACAGGCATTCCAGGGTCCAGTGGTTCTAGATTGACTCCAAGGCCATTCTGTAATAAGGCCCGTTTAAAGTGGAATAAAGCCCTATTAGTGTCAACGTAAAATGGCTTATCAGAGATGGGCAAAATGACTTGGGTGGCTCTCGTTGTATGTTGAGAAAGCTGTCATTCACATTTTCACTATAAAACAGGATAGCATTTCTTCATGATCTTTTGTGAGTTTTTATTCATCAGCGTGAGGCTTGTAGTGCTGGGGAATGAACATGTTCCATTTCAAGGGGAGGCGATGGCATTGTCATTGGACTATTATTCCAGAGGCCCAGGTAAATGCCTTGGGACCCAGGTTCAAATCCCACCATGACAGACAGTGAAATTTGAATTCAAAATAAAAATTTGGATGACCAATTGGCCAATTTGTTGTAAAAAAAACCCATCTGGTTCACTAATGCCCCTTTAGGGAAGGAAATCTGCTGTCCTTACCTGGTCTGACCTAAATGTGACTCCAGAACCACAGCCATGTGGTTGACTCTTAAATGCCCTCTGAACGAGAGCAATTAGGGATGGGCAATAAATGCTGGCCTAGCCAGCGATTTATGAATGATTTTTTAAAAAATGAATGATGAAAAAAAAAGACACCTGTTGACTGAGCACTTGCAGTCAGGTACAACAGATGGACATATGCAGAATAAAGCTTCCTTTAAGGCCACTATGCACCCTGGAGTAACATTCTTCTGCTTTCCATACCACAAACATGATTTAATTACAGAGATCAAGGATGTCCAACTTTTAGGAGGCAGATACTCGTTAAGACCAGTCAGAAGTCTGCATGATTGTTCAGAAATACAAATGCCCGCATACAGAAAAATTAAGACCTTAGACTTAATCATTTACAAAATGTAGCACCAATCAAATGCAGAAGTTTATACATACAAAATAAAATGAGACCCTCATATACTAAAAAATCATACAGACACAGCTAGAACGCCTAGCAGAAAAAAGGTCCCACCATAGGCAAAGATATAGTAAGCAAGACAACTCATCCACAAAAAAAATCAAAGTTTCACACAACCCTCCCTCACCACCATTCCTTCTTAATCCCAAAATCATTTCTCTCTCCTGAAGCTTGAAAACTGGTTCAGTATGTTGGGGTCTCAGTTGCAACTGAGCCACTGTTGATACCAACTTTTGTGCGCTTGGCACTCTTGAACTTGATGTAACTAGACTAAGATTTCTGCTTCTGATTGTACCGTCAAAGAAACCCTCAAATGAAGGTCCAATGCTCCTCCACAAGGGCATGAAAAGGGAAATAAAAGGAAGCTATAGGCAAGTTAGTAATGTATGAGCATGTGCATCTCTAGCAACCAACTCATAATATCTGCAGTACATTACTTGTCTGTCCTTTCATTTAGGAAACTGAAAGAGCAAGAGAAAACATTTTACATAAGGACAGTTTACAAGTTGTGTGCTAGAATAATAAGGTTTTAAAAATTGACTCCATAAATCTTAAGACTTTTACTGCAAAGTAATGCTGTCTGAGAATGGCCAGTAGCTGCTACATTTGGTTGTGCAGTTATCTTCAGGAAGCAGCAGGGCAACCAAACAGTTCAGGGAACATGGTTAAAAACACTGGAAAAACTCGGCAGGTCTGGCAACATCTGCGGAGAGAGAAAGAGTTAACATTTCGTGTCCAATATGACTCTTCTTCGGAACTGGAGAGAGGTAGCGTTCTTTTCAATTCTGAAGAGGAGTCATATTGACTTGAAATGTTAACTCTGTTTCTTCTCTCTACAGATGCTGCCAGACATGCCGACTTTTTCCATCATTTTCTGTTTTTATTAATGATTTCCAGCACCCACAGCATTTTGGAGGGAACGTCATTTATTTTACTGTTAAATAAGCAATACCAGCAAAAACCACTTCATCAACTGCTCTTCTTAAAGTTAAATATAAGTCAAGGTTGCTTCTCCTCTAAAGAGTCTCAAGAACTCCAAGTAGTTACTGATTTTGTTAATTTTTGATGAGGATTTTCAAGATGCCCTTGTACAATTTGTAAGATAGCAATTAGTAGCAATTGAAACTCCTCCCCAAGAATAAATAATCAAGGTAACTGAGTATATTGTTGGGTAAGAAAATCATTGTGCAGGCCAAACTATCCTCATTAATGATTTAAATTGAAAACTTACATCTATATACACCTTTAGCGTAGAAAAACTAAACTTTTCAAATTGCTTCAGCCATAAGGAAAAGCAGATGCCAAAGGAGGGAAAGGGAGAGCTGACCGAAAACCTGGTCAAACAGTTGGGTTTTAAGTCAGGATCTTAAAGGAACAATGGACAGTGGACAGGTTTAGGGAGGGAATTCCAGAACATTGGATGCTGGACAGTTAAAAATTCAGCCATTGATGGTAGGCCGAAGGGGAAAGCTTGGCATTAAAGAGCTGGAGTGTTCGAGGGTTGGGAAGTTGTGAATTTAGGAGGTTAGAGATAGAAAAGCAGTGGTCATGGAGGGACTTAAATACAAATTTTACATCTGAGGAATGGGAGTCTGGGATGCAAATGGGCCAGTGGGGAGAGAAATGGTGGGAAACAATGTTCCCTCTAAACTGCCCAGCCCCACAGCAACCTAGAAGCTCCCAGAAGTTTGAGTACAGGTCAGCCCCTTTAAGTTAGCATGCGTGCATGACCATGCAAAAAAATTAAAGGCTCCAAATACTTAAATAAATAGGTTGCATACAACAAAAGAAAAATTATAGCGCATGTTGATGGGAAAGCACACATTGCCGAATAGGAAACAGGCAGCAGGAGTCTTGGGATAAAATGAAATTGAAGGAAGGTGGAGAATGGAAAGAGCAATGGAATAGTCAAATCTGTAGGTGATCAAGACATGAATGAGAACTTGAACAACAGATGGGTTAAGGTCATGTTGACAGCAGGGGATGGAGACAGGTGCTGCTACGGAGGGATTTTAATTAAAATTAATTCTTAGGATCTGAGAGTCACTGACTGTCTTGAAAAGTTGGTGGTGGGCTGTCTTCACATGGTCCAATGAGTGGTTTGCTAGGTACATTTCAGTTGGCAGGCAAGAGTCAATGACTGGAGTCACATACAGGCCAGATCCGATAAAATTATCAAGTTTTCTTCCATAAAGAGCGTTAGCAAACTAGTTGTGTCATTACAAGAATCCCTCAGCTGCAACGCAATTTTAAAGATCCCTGCTTTTTATTTCCAGCCTTTTTATACTTGAATTCAAATACCCAAACTACCATGATTGAATTCAAACTCTGAATTATTACTTCAAACCTCTGGATTAGATAGCAACATAACCGCCATGTTACCTCATGAGGTGGAAGTGGGTGAAGATGAGAGAGGACATGGAGTTGCAAGTACAGCTGAGAATCAAACAATGGATCCTTGAAGATCTCGGGTGGGGCGAGGGGGTCACTGTCTAGGCAGAGAAGCCATTGGTACTGATGCTCAGGCTTGATAAGTGGAATCAAATGAGGGCAGTTTATGGAAATGAGGCACTGGAGAACAATGGTTCATTCGCATGAAATACAACTCCTAATTTCCCTTATAGTTCAGTTTATTTAGGCATCAAATTACCAAAACAATCATTTTTGTCAACTGCTTATGTGCTTTATGTGCAAATTGGACTGCACAATTCTGGCGAGTGCTCACATGTAGCTAAATGCAAAAATTTGGGAGTTGCTTTTCAAGATTGCTGACCACCTATATTCACATCCATAACATTGCCCAACTCCACCAATGCCTCAGTTCATCTGCTGCTGAAACTGTCTGCCTTGCCTCCCAGGGCTCTCCTCGCCATCCTCCCATATTCTACACTTGTAGATTTGAGATCATTCAAAACTTTGATGGCCATAACTTTACTCGCACTATCTTGTTCCCCTGTGCTTGCTGATCTACGCCAGCTTACAGTCGAGCATTGGCTCATATTGAAAATTTCCATCCTTGCTTTCAAGTTGCTCCATGGCCTCGTCCCACCCAAATTCTGTAACCTCCTCCAAACCTACAATCCACCGAAATGTCTGTGCTCATCTAATTCTGGCTTCCTCAGCATTACTGATTTCAATTGTTGCACCGTTGATAACTGTGCCTTCAGTTGCCTAGGCCCTGAGCTCTGGAATTCCCTTGATAACCTCTTTAATGCTCTATCTTGTTTTCCTCCTTTAAGATGCTCTTTAAAATCTATCCCTTTGACCAAATTTTGGGCATCCGTCCTAATGTTGCCTCATATTGCAACGTGTCAAATTTTGCTTTACAACAATCCTGTGAAGTTGCCTTGGGACCTTTTTCATTACCATATGTTGAAGGCATTATATAAATTCAGGTTATTGTTGTTGAGGCGTGTTACCCCTCCATAGGCTGCACCAGACAGCATCTCACTCCCCAGCTCCACATTCAAATCTATTGAAGGGTTGAAAGTTCCAGTATTGAATGTTGAAGGTGGTGGATGAGGTGCCGATCAAACAAGCGCTTTGCCCTGAATGGTGTTGAGCTTCTTGATGGTTGGTGCTGTCATACTCATCCAGGCAAGTGGAGAGTATTCCATCAAACTCCTGAATAGCACCTTGGAGATGCTGGAAAGGCTTTGGGGAGCCAGGGCGGGAATTACTCGCCACAGAATTCCCAGCTTCTGACCTGATCTTGTAGCCATAGTATTTATATGGCTGGCCGAGGTCAGTTTCTGGTCATTATTAACCCCCAGGATGCTGATAGTGGGGCATTCAGCAATTGCAGTGCCACTGAATGTCAAGGGAAGATGGTTAGATTCTCTCTTGTTAGAGATGGTCATTGTCTGGCGCTTAAGCAGCAATTAACATTTGTGCCACACATCAGCCCAAGCCTGAATGTTGCTCAGGTCTTGCTGCATATGGCCATGGACTGCTTTAGTATCTGAGGATTCATGAATGGTGTTGAACATTGTGCAATCATCAGTGAATATCCCCACTTCTGACCTTATAATGGAGGGAAGGTCATTGATGAAGCAGCTACAGATGGTTGAGCCGAGGACACTAACATGAAGAACTCCTGCAATGATGTCCTGGGGCTGAGATGGCTGACCTCCAACAACCTTAGCCAACTTCTTCTGTGCTAGGCCTCTACTTTCCTGTCTACCCATATACCCTTTGACTCCCTTGTCAGTCAAGAATCTATCTAACTCAGCTTGAAAAATAATGACACTCCCTCCACCGCTCTCTGGGGAAGAGAATTTCACAGACTAATGACACTGAGAGAAAAAAGTTCTCCTCATCTCAGTCTTAAATGGGAGATCCCTTCTTTTAAAAACTGTGTCCCCTAGTCTAGTCTCTCCCAAGTGGAAATATCCTTTCAGCATCCATCCAGTCAAGTCCCCTCAGGATCATATGTTTCAATAACAGTGTCCAAATGCAGCTAGACCTGGACAATATCCAGGCTTGGGTTGACAAGTGGCAAGTAACATTCACACCACACAAGTGTCAGGCAATGACCACCTCCAACAAGAGAGAATCCAGCCATCGCCCCTTGATGTTCAATGGTATTACCATCACTGAATCCCCCACTATCAACTTCCTGGGGGTTACCATTGACCAGAAACTGAACAGGACTAGCCATATAAATACTGTGGCTACAAGAACAGGTCAGAGGCTAGGAATCGTGCGACGAGTAACTCACCTCCTGACTCCCCAAAGCATGTCCACCATCTACAAGGCACAAGCCAGGAGTGTAATGGAATACTCCCCACTTGCCTGGATGAGTACAGCTCCAACAACATTGAAGAAGCTGGACAAAATCCAGGACAAAGCAGTCCACCTGATTGGCAACACATCCACAAACATTCACCCACTCCACCACCGAAGCACAGTAGCATCATTGTATACCATCTACAAGATGTACTGCAGGAATTCACCAAGGCTCCTTAGACAGCACCTTCCAAGCCCACGACCGCTACCACCTAGAAGGACAAGGATAGCAGATAAATGGGAACACCACCACCTGGAAGTTCCCCTCCAAGTCACTCACCATCCTGACTTGGAAATATATCGCTGTTCCTTCACTGTCGCTGGGTCAAAATCCTGGAGCTCCCTCCCTAGCAGCACTGTGGCTGTACCTGCACCACATGGACTGTAGCAGTTTCAGAAAGCAGCTCACCACCACCTTCTCAAGGGCAACTAAGGATGGACAATAAATGCTGGCCCAGCCAGCAAAGCCCACATCCCATGAATGAATCTTTAAAAAAAATCTTATTCTTCTAAACCTGTCCAACCTTTTCTCATAAGATAACTGCTTCATCCAGGAATCAGCTGAGTGAATCTTCTCTGCACTGCTTTCAATGCAATTACATCCTTTCTTAAATAAGGAGGCCAAAACTGAACACAGTACTCCAGATGTGGTCTCAACAATGCCCAGTACAACTGTAGCAGCAGGTGTGATTTAAATGCAAGTTTTCTCTTTTCTTTGTAGCCTCTCACTGACCTACTTTCTGTAAACCAATGGTTCATTCAGAAAGTTCTATGAGGGAACAATGCTTGGTGTTAAAAATAAGCACAAAGAGCTAGAACAAACAAAAACCATATTCCAGGATGCTCACTTTTTCACTGCATGTTTCAAAGATTGGACCAACCATGCATTTACAATCTTTGCAAAAATCAGCAAATCAACCACTGTTAACCACAGAACATGAATGCAATTAGAACTATTTTCAGTTTGCCCCAAACAACTCCATAATTGCACATCTTGTACTCTTCCCATTACATTCCCCATCTGAGGGTCTCTCCCCAAAAGTTTCTAGTTGTTTTTTATTACTTATTAATAAATCTACTGTCCTTTTCACCATTTTTGATTTTATTTCAGATTTTCATAATTTGTAGTCATTTGTAATTCTTCTATTTATCTGTATATCCCCCAAAATACGATACACCAATTACATTTTGGTCATTTTCAAAGTGGCTGTATGACCAACTCTTACATTTAATTACATTACTGAAATTAGATTTAACTGTAGAGAGCTGGACTTTTGCTCCAAAATACTGACATTATCAAACTATTTTAATTCAAACTACTTGACTGACATGTCAGTTTGATTCAGTCAGCTGCTCTCTCACTGACGGTTTCCGGTATTGATTTAACTACAGAATCTAGGATAAGTCTCTGTTTCTCTCCCAAGCTCTTGAACATGCTGTCATATTCAAAGTCCATGCCCATCTTCCCCACAACTCCAAGTCTGAATCACTCAAATTAAGTTTGCATCCAACCCACAGCATCAAATGGCCTTAACAGAAGTCATAATTGATATCATTTGTGACTGATGTAACATCCCTCCTTGAAACCTGAAGCCTTTGATACAGTCAACCACAACATCCTCCTCCGATACCTCTCCTCCACTGTCCAGCTCAGTGAGATTGCCTTTGCCCAAGTTCCACTCTTTTAACCTCCACACCTTTAACTCCAATTTGCCAAGAATCTACACTCGGCCCATCTACATGCTGCTGCCCAAGCAACATCAAATACAGACATGAGATCAGCTTCCATATGCACTCCCCACCTACTTTTACCTGTATAACATCACCCACCTCTTCCACTGGCGCCTTTGTCTCCTCCAAGCTCAACAATTCCAATGCTCCGCTAGCCGACCACCCATCCACTACAAACTTCAATCACCTACCCCTATCCCACACCAAGATCAGTCACCCAGTACAGCAATGCTTGCTGACCTACATTGAGGTATTGGGGCTCTAGAAGTCAAACTTAAAATTCTCATCCTTATGTTTAAATCCCATGATTTCACCACTCCTTCCCACAGAGCTCCCTTCTGTACTCTGTTTATCTCATTCAGCTCTCTTGTGAATGCCCTAACATGCCTCCAGCCACCTTTGCCTCAAGCTCTAGAATTCCCTTCCACTTCACCACATCTATCTCCCTCTGATCCTCCTAAAATAAATGCACTAAACAAATGCAAGTTATTTCTTTCTTTAAAAAGCCAACTCTTACCCAAGCTTTGGGCCACTGCACCTAATATCCTGTTCTTTGGCCCAGTTATTTCTTACTACACCTTTGTGAAATGCCTTGGGATGTTTTTCTATGTTGAAGGCCCTACATAAATGCAAATTGTTGTCCACATGCCAATGCAGTGCTGAGGGCATGTTGCATTGTCAGTAATTCCACCTCTCTGAGGAAACAACATCTGTTTAAGGGGGACACATGTTTTCATTCATTCATTTTCGGTTTTGGCACCTTGCTGTGCACAAATTGGTTGCTGTGTTTGCAGCAAAAGAATAGTGACAATAGTCTAAAGGGCTGCAAAACACCTTTGAGGCATTCTGAAAAACTATATAAACAAAAGCTCTTTCTTTAATTCACTCATTTAGCAAAGGCCTACATAGTTTTAGAAGTTTTTTGATAATAATGGAATTAAGACTTTGTAAGCATCTTGGTAACCAGCTAATAAAAACTTAATTGGAGCTGAACAATCTATGGCATTTAATATAAAGCACAACAGCATGGACAATTTTCTATCTCTGAAAAAAGATGAAAGCTGCATGAAAAGGAAAAGGAAAAAAAAGAGCTCGAGTTTCTATTCTTGATCATTATATTGAGTGAGCCTGATGTATAACATCAAGGTCCGACTCAGCTGCTATGGACCCAGCGAATAAAGAGCCTGGCACCAACGTCTCGGGTGAATATGAAGAGCAACCAGTTCAACTTAAAATCTACAGGGGAAAAATTGAGGGGGAGAAAGCTACCTCATACAATGGCAAGTAATTAAAACTTTAAAAGTATCCAAGATTCATTCTATCCACCATGGATAGGTAAAAAATTATTCTCACAGGTATTTAAAATTAACTGTGGGAATGTTTTTTATCCTACCCATGATAAAAATATCTACAAAGCCTATTCATAACTTCATCAATCCCTTTACTTGGTCTTTCAAAGTGGTAGGATAAAATATAGGTTGTGCTTCACATAACCTCTTTCTTTTCAAACTAAATTATTGCAAAATTATATTTCGATAAATAATTCTCTTTAAGATATCTATTTTACCCAAATATTCATTGAACTTATTACAATTTGCAAGAACCATGTAGTATAAAGCAATAAACAGTTGAGATTAGAGTTTTAATTATGGCCCCATTAACCATATGTATTACCGAGGGGGTTAGTCTATATGTTCTTTTTCTAACTCATAGCCTTTCTCTCTGCATTATTAGAAATGTGTATTTATAAAAATATTACAAGAAGTTCAGAATGCTGGGTTGAGTAGGAAGGCATGGAGAGCACTTCGGAATCCTACAGGTGTCAGGAAAGGTGCATGAAAACTAGTTGTTCCCGAGCATCAAAAACATCTAAATTCAAAATTTAAATGGGCATTATGAACAAGTATATTTTTCTCCTCCTTTCTTTGAAGCCACTCTACAGTACAACAATCCAGAGTGCAATGTACGACTTGTTATGGGGAGGGGTGAAATCACGAGCACACACAATGCATAGTCAAAAACGTCCCCTTTAACTCACTGACGAAAACTAGCTTCAACTGGTACAACAACACATGATTCAAATCAGTATTGCAAAACACAGAAAAGGGAAGCTCCTTTGCCAAGTTTTGAAACTCGAGATCAAAACTTCATGATTGTCTAGGTGATAAATGTTTGTTTAGGGCACTAAATGTGTAGTCACGGAAAAACAATTTTAAATAATGTCATCGCATGGTGTCTCATGTTTCCAAGTTCTGAATTTCACATCACTGTGGCAGAGGGATCTGAAACCAATTAACACTCAGTGATCGACAGCTTGTCACAAATTCACTTTTCTAAATTTTACATACAATTTTGGGATGTTGTAAAATGTTACTTCTTGTTCAGTTAATTTGTCCTGTTGAGTTTCATGAGCATGGAAAAAGTTGCTCTTAGTACTACAATTCGTTGATAAATTCTTAATCAGTCAACGGCAGAAGAAAGGGTAGGTCTTCTCATGCCAGCAAAATTCAAAGAGCTACAGTCAGCTGAGAAAGGAATAAAAGCAGCCGGCACCATGGTACAATAGAAAAGAAAAGCCAGGACGGTATGGCCTGCAAAGGGAAGCAGCAAAGGTTTCAGGGCCAAGGAGAGAGGGTCAAAAGCAACCAAGATCACAGAAAAGAGTGGTGCAATGATGCGGCTAATTATTAGCCAGATTTGAATTTACCTTTGAAAACTAGATAGCAAGTGTTTCTGGCAAAGGGAGCTGTTTGCTTTGATGTTTCATTATCTAGTTAACATGATGTTATATTTTTCTTCTTTCGTTTTTGCAATTTCAGAACTTGCTGTTGCAATTTGGAGGGAGGGAGATAGGATCAAGGCAAGAATGTTTGAATATGAGATTAGTTAAATTATAACGTGCCGCATGGAAGCAGCTAGAATTATCTGGGAGCAGATACATAGATACGTGGGAAATCTGCTGTCCTTACCTGGTCTGGCCTACATATGACTCCAGACCCTCAGCAAATTTGGCTGACTCTTAAATGCCCTCTGAACAAGGGCAATTAGGGATGGGCAATAAATTCTGGCCTAGCCACCGATGCCCACATCCCATGAACGAATAAAAAAAAATTGAGTACAAAAAAATTTGAAATTTGATAACACAAAACTTGGTGGGAATGTGAGTGGTGAGGAGGATACTAAGAGGTTTCAAGGCAATTTAGACAAGTGAGTAGGCCAATGTGGAGGAGAAGTCACTGAATAGGTTTAAGGAGGGAATAGATAGATTTCTAGACTCTAAAAGCATCATGGGATATGGGGAGAGAGCAGGAGGATGGTGAGTGGGTAAATACATAGCAGATGCAGTGTAACATGGATAAGTGTGAAGTTATCCACTTCAGTAGAAAAAACAGAATGGCAGAGTATTATTTAAATGGTGATAGATTAGGAAATGTTGGATGGACAAAGGGATCTGGGTGTCCTTGTATGCCAATCACTGAAAGCAAGCATGCAGGTGCAGCAAGCAGTTAAGGCGGCAAATGGTATGCTGGCTTTCATTGCGAGAGGACTCGAGTAAAGGAGCAAGGATGTCTCACTGCAGCTGTACAGAGCCTTGGTGAGACCACACCTGCAGTATTGTGTGCAGCTTTGGTCTCCTTACCTAAGAAAGGTTACACTTGCCATTGAGGGAGTGCAGCAAAGGTTCACCAGACTGATTCCTGGGATAGCAGGATTGTCGTATGAGAAGAGATTGGGTTGGCTATTCACTGGAGTTTAGAAGAAACTATAAAACTATAAAATTCTGACAGGGATGGGAAGATTGGTGCAGGGATGATGTTTTCTCTGGCTGGGGGAGTGTAGAACAAGGGGCCACAATCTCAGGATATGGGGTAGGCCTTTTAGGGCTGAGATGAGGAGAAACTTCCTCACTCAGAGGGTGGTGAACCTGTGGAATTCTCTACCATAGAGGGCTGTGGAGGCCAAGTCACTGAATATGTTTAAGAAGGAAATAGATAGATTTCTAGGCTCTAAAGGCATCATGGGATATGAGGAGAGAGCAGGAGGATGGCGTTGAGATAGAGGATCAGCCATGTTCATATTGAATGGCGGAGCAGGCTCAAAGAGCGAATGGTCACTCCTGCTCCTATTTTCTATGTTTCTACGTAATGTACCCAAGTTTGCTGACAATACATAGCTAGGTGGGAGAGTAATCTAGAGGAGGACACAGAGGCTACGAGGGGATATGGACAGGTTAAATGAGTAGGCAAGGTGGCAAGCGGAGTGTAAGGGGAGGCAGTAGCATAGTGGTATTGTCACTAGACTAGGAACCTAGAAATTAATCCTCTGTGGACCTGGGTGCAAATCCCAACAAGGATGGAATAAAAAAAATCTGGAATTAAAAGTCTAATGATGATCATGAAACAACTGTCATATATACCCATCTGGTTCACTAATGTCCTTTAAGGAAGGAAATCTGCTGCTCTTATCTGGGCCGGCCGACATGTGACTCCAGAGCCACAGCAATGTGGTTGACTCTGAAATGCCGAACAAACCACTCAGTTCTAACAAACCATTACAAATTCAATCAGGAATGAAACCGGACAGACCATCTAGTGTCGACTGAGGCACTGGAAATGACAACAGCAAACTCAGCTGTCGACCCTGCAAAGGAGTCCTTACAGATATAAAGGCCAAAATATGGAGAGCTGTCTCACAGACTGGTCAAGCAACAGGCTGACACAGTCATCCTCACGGAACCGTACCTTGCAGCTAACTTCCCAGACACCACCATCATCATCCCTGGGTATGTCCTGTTGACCAGGAGGACAGACCCAGGTAGAGGTGGCCGCACAGTGGTATACAGTCAGGAGGGAGTTGCCCTGGGAGTCCTCAACATTGACTCCGGACCCCATTAAGTCTCATGGCATCAGGTTAAACATAGAAACATAGAAAGTAGGAGTAGGCCATTCGGCCCTTTGAGCCTGCTCTGTCATTCATTCGGATCATGGCTGATCATCCAACTTAATAGCCTGCTCCCGCTTTCTCCCCATATCCTTTGATCCCTTTTGCCCCAAGAGCAATATCTAACTCCTTCTTGAAAACATACAATGTTTTTGCCTCAACTACTTTCTGTGGTAGCGGAATTCCATAGGCTCACCACTCTCTGGGTGAAGAAACTTTTCCTCATCTCAGTCCTAAATGGTCTACCCCGTATCCTCGGACTGTGACCCCTGGTTCTGGACTACCCCACCATCGGCAACATCCTTCCTGCATCTACCCTGTCTAGTCCTGTTAGAATTTTATAGGTTTCTATGAGGTCCCCCCTCATTCTTCTGAACTCCAGCGAATATAATCCTAACCGACTCAATCTCTCCTCATATGTCAGTCCCGCCATCCCAGGAACATGGGCAAGGAAACCTCCTGCTGATTACCATGTACCAATACCATCTCTACCGCCCCCCTCCTCCACATCCCACCCCCTTCAACTGATGAATCAGTACTCCTCCATGTTGAACACTACTTGGGGGAAGCAGAGGGTGGCAAGGGTGCAGAATGCACTCTTGGTGGGGGACTTCAATGTCAAGCACCACCACTGACCGAGCTGGCCGAGTCCTAAAGGACATGGCTGCTAGACTGTGTCTGTGGCAGGTGGTGAGGGAACCAACAAGAGGGGAAAAACATACTTGGCCTCATCCTCATCAATCTGCCTGCCACAGATGCATCTGTCCTTGACAGTATCAGTAGGAGTGACAATCGCACAGTCCTTGTGGAGATGAAGTCCCGTCTTTATAGGGAGGATACCCTCCAACATATTGATAGTGCCACACAATGTGCTAAATGGGATAGATTTCGATGAAGAGTCATACGGACTCGAAACGTCAACTGTATTCCTCTCCGCAGATGCTGTCAGACCTGCTGAGTTTTTCCAGGTATTTTTGTTTTTGTTTTAGATTTCGAACAGATCTATCAACTCAAGACTGGGCATCTATGAGGTGCTGTGGGCCATCAGCACCAGCAGAATTGTACTCAAACACAATCTGTAACCTCATGGCTCGGCATATCCCCCACTCTACCGATACCATCAAGCCAGGGGATCAACCGTGGTTCAATGAAGAGTGCAGGAGGGCATGCCAGGAACAGGACCAGGCAAACCTAAAAACGTGGCATCAGCTTGGCAAGCTATAACACATGACTACTTGCTTGCCAAACAGCCTAAGGAGCATGCAATGGAGAGAGCAAAGCGATCCCACAACCAACGGCTCAGATCTAGGCTCTGCAGTCCTGCCGCATCCAGTCCTGAATGATGGTGGACAACTAAACAACTCACTCGAGGCGAAGGCTCCACAAATATTCCTATCCTCAATGATGGGGAGCCCAGCACATCAGTGCAAAAGATAAGGCTGAAGCATTTACAACAATCTGCCAGAAGTGCCGAGTGGATGATCCATCTCAGCCTCCTCAGCATCACAGATGCCAGTCTTCAGCCAATTTGATTCACTCCATGTGATATCAAGAAACGGCTGAAGGCACTGGATACTGCACTAAAGACATGCTTCAGAACTTGCCGAGCCCCTAGCCAAGCTGTTCCAGTACAGCGACAACACTGGCAACTAACCA
This sequence comes from Cetorhinus maximus, assembly GCF_964194155.1. Taxonomy (NCBI): domain Eukaryota; kingdom Metazoa; phylum Chordata; class Chondrichthyes; order Lamniformes; family Cetorhinidae; genus Cetorhinus; species Cetorhinus maximus. The sequence goes on from NC_135889.1 coordinate 84,394,213, forward strand.
GCAATATGGGAAATTGCCCAGGTATGTCCTGTACACAAAAAATATGACAAATCCAACCCAGCCAATTACTGCCCCATCAGTCTACTCTCCATCATCAGAAAAGTGATGGAAGAGGTAATCAAAAGTGTTATCAAGCAACACGTACTTAGCAATAACCTGCTCATTGACACTCAGTTTGGGTTCCACCAGGATCTCTCAGCTCCTGACCTTATTAAAGCCTTGATCCAAACATGCGCATAAGTGCTGAACTCCAGAGGTGAAGCAAGAGTGACTGCCCTTGACATCAAGGCAGCATTTGATTGAATGTGGCATCAAGGAGCCCTAGCAAAACTGGAGTCAATGGGAATCAGGGGGAAAACTCTCTGCTGGTTGGAGTCACACCTAGCAGAAAGGAAGATGTTGTGGTTGTTGGCAATCAATCATCTCAGTTTAAGGACATCACTGCAGGAGTTCCTCAGGGTAGTGTCCTAGGCCCAACCATCTTCAGCTGCTTCATCAATGACCTTCCTTCCATCATAAGATCAGAAGTGGGGATGTTCACTGATGGATTGCACAACGTTCAGCACCATTCATGACTCCTCAGATACTGAAGCAGTCCATGTCCAAATGCAGCTAGACCTGGACAATATCGAGGCTTGGGCTGACAAGTGGCAAGTAGCATTCACGCCCCACAAGTGCCAGGCAATGAACATCTCCAACAAGAGAGAATCTAACAATCACCTCTTGACATTCAATGGCATTACCATCACTGAACCCCCCCCCCACTAACCACCATTCTGGGGGATAACATTGACCAGAAACTGAACTGGACTAGCTATATAAATACTGTGGCCACGAGAGCAGGTCAGAGGCTAGGAATCCTGTGGCGAGTAACACCTCCTGACTCCCTAAAGCCTGTCCACCATCTACATGGCACAAGTCCGGAGAGTGATGGAATACTCTTTATTTGCCTGGATGAGTGCAGCTCCAATAACACTCAAGAAACTTGACAGCATCTAGGACAAAGCACACCAACCACAAACATTCACTCCCTCCAACACTGACACACTGGCAGCAGTGTGTACCATCTACAAGGTGCACTGCAGAAACTCACCAAGGCTCCTTTACTGCACCTTCCAAACCCACGACCATTACCATCCAAAAGGACAAGAGCAGCTGATGCATGGAAACACCACAATCCAAAAGTTCCCCTCCAAGCCACTCACCATCCTGACTTGGAAATATATTGCCATTCCTTCACCGTCACTGGGTCAAAATCCTGGAACTCCCTCCCTAACAGCATTGTGGGTGTACTGCAGCGGTTCAAGAAGGCAGCTCACCACCCTCTTCTCAACGGTAATTAGGGATGGGCAATAAATGCTGGCCTAGCCAGTGATGCCCACATCCCATGAATGAATAATAAAAAGTCTGGAGAAATGTGAAATTGTCCACTGCAGTAAGAGTAGAACACCAGAATTTAATTTTTGAAGGTAATATACTAGTAAATGTTGGTGCTCAGAAGCATTTGGAGCATATGTCATATCCATAATGCCGTCATTCTTCCTTTTTTCCAATTTTCCTGATTACTGGTATTGCCATGCAAATGTGGTGACAATTGCAGGCTTTATCTCCATGACGCAGCTAATAGTGAATTTGAATTAACAAGCATATGTCACAGGAAATTAACATGCAAGTGCAACAATATATTAGGAAATGAAAAGGTGTGTCAGCCTTTGAAAAGAAAAAAGAGACTGACATTTATATAGCGCCATTCACAACCACAGGATGCTCCAGGGTGCTTTATAGCCAATGTCTGCAAGGGAGTTAGACTTTAGAGTAAAAACGTTTTGTTGCAATTGTATAGGGCTCTGTTGAGATCACAACTAGAGAACAATGTATAGTTTTGGTCTCCTTGCGCAAGGGAGAATATACCTGCCTTTAAATTTTTATAGGGCTTGACAAATTAGATGCTAAGAGATTGACTCCCCTAGTTAATCATGCATCTCCCTAGTTAATCATTTAAGACTCAGATGGAACATTGCTTCACCCGAAGATTGTGAATCTTTAGAGTTCTCTACCCCAGAGGGTATGTGGTTGCTCAGCAGTTCAGTATATTTATGAAAAAGATCAATAGATTTTTGGATACTAAGGGAAATGGGGATAGCACAGGAAAGTGGGGTCTAGAAAATCCATCATAATCTTATGCAATAGTGGAACAGGCTATTTCTGCTTTTTTTTTACATTTATGATATATGTAAATCAAATCAGCTTACTCCAGAGTTTCTGAATTTACTTCAACAAATTTTGGATTAGAAAGAAAAGGAACAGTGATAAATTGGGCACATGAACTTCATACAGTGGTAACATACTCTGAAATGGGGGATGAGCACAGAATCTGGATTGACACTTTGGCAGAATCCATCAGTTAGGTATCACCTTTCAAAAGGGATCTTAAACTAAAGCCCAATCTGCTTGTTCAGGTGCACATTAAAGATCTCATGGCATTATTTGCAGAAGAGCGTTCCTGTCAAATGTCCAAAATTTACATCTGAACCTACACCACTATAAAGCATTTTAGGACATCAGAGGACATGAAATGTGCTACATGAATGCAAATTCATTCTTTCACCCACCCTTGACACTTGCTAGAACATTTGTATCAAAGGCCTTTGAAATCAATAAAGATGCCTTGGATGCCAAAACAGTACTGGGGTTGGATTATGAATAACTTTCAGAAGCTCATTTATGGGAGGACACTAGAGCACTACACCTAGCCTCAAGACATTTGTACTTTGGCTTTCTGATAAAGAAGTCAATTATGACCAACGTTTACCATCTTTGCACTACAAGGTAGCTAACAAAGAGAAAACATTTGAGGCCTGCTTTATACAATTAGATTTTTTTTAATTCATTCACGGGATGTGGGCTTCACTGGCTGAGCCAGCATTTATTGCCCATCCCTAGTTGCCCTTGAGAAGGTGGTGGTGAGCAGCCTTCTTGAACAGCTGCAGTCCATTTGATGCAGGAACACCCACAGTGCTGTTAGGGAGTGAGTCCCAGAATTTTGATCCAGCGATAGTGAAGGAATGGCGATATATTTCCTGGTCAGGATGGTGAGGGACTTAGATGGGAACACCAGAACCTGGAAGTTCCCCTCCATCTGCTGCCTTGTCCTTCTAGACGGTAGTGGTCGCGGGTTTGGAAGGTGCTGTAAAGGAGCCTTGATGAATTCCTGCAGTGTATCTTATAGATGGTATACACTGCTGCCACTATGCATTGGTGGCGGAGGGAGTGAATGTTTGTGCATGTGATGCCAATCAAGCAGGCTGCTTTGGGGAGTCAGGTGTGAGTTACTCGTTGCATGATTCCTAGCCTCTGACCAGCTCTTGCAGCCACAGTATTTATATGGATAATCTAGTTCAGTTTCTGGTCAGGATGTTGACAGTGGGGGATTCAGTGATGGTAATGCCATTGAATGTCAAGGGGCGATGGTTAGATTCTCTCTTGTTGGAGATAGTCATTGCCTGACACTTGTGTGGCACAAATGTTACTTGCCACTTGGCAGCCCAGGCCTGGATACTGTCCAGATCTTGCTGCATTTAGACACGGACTGCTTCAGTATCTGAGGAGTTGCGAATGGTGAGCATTGTGCAATCATCAGTGAACATCCCCACTTCTTACATTATGATAGAAGGAAGGTCATTGATGAAGCAGCTGAAGATGTTTGGGCCGAGGACACTGCCCTGAGGGATTCTTGCAGCAATGTCCTGGAGCTGAGACGATTGACCTCCAACAACCACAACCATCTTCCTTTGTCCTAGGTATGACTCCAACCAACAGAGAGTTTTCCCCCTGATTACCATTGACTCCAATTTTGTTAGGGCTCCTTGATGCCACACTCGGTCAAATGCTGCCTTGATGTCGGGGGCAGTCACTCTCACCTCACCTCGGGAGTTCAGTTCGTTTGTCCATGTTTGAACCAAGGCTGTAAGGAGGTCAGGAGCTGAGTGGCCCTGGCAGAACCCAAACTGGGCGGTGAGCAAGTTATTGCTAAGCAAGTGCCGCTTGATAGCACTGTTGATGACTCCTTCCATTACTTTACTGATGATCGAGAGTAGACTGATGGGGCGGTAATTGGCCGGGTTGGATTTGTCCTGCTTTATGTGTACAGGACATATCTGGGCAATTTTCCACATAGCCGGGTAGATGCTAGTGTTGTAGCTGTACTGGAACAACTTGGATAGGGGTGCTGCAAGTTCTGGAGTATAAGTCTTCAGTACTATTGCCGGGATATTGTCAGGGCCCATAGCCTTTGCAGTATCCAGTGCCTTCAGCTGTTTCTTGTGATCACATGGAGCAAATCGAATTGGTTGATGACAGGCATCTGTGATGCTGGGGACCTCCAGAGGAGGCTGAGACGGATCATCCACTTGGCACTTCTCGCTGAAGATTGCAGCAAATGCCTCAAACTTATCTTTTGCACTGATGTGCTGGGCTCTTCCATCATTGAGGATGGTGATATTTGTGGAGCCACCTCTTCCAGTGAGTTGATTACTTGTCCACCACCATTCACGACTGGATGTGTCAGGACTGCAGAGCTTAGATCTGATCCGTTGGTTGTGGGATCGCTTAGCTCTGTCTATCACTTGCTGCTTATGCTGTTGGGCACGTAAGTAGTCCTGTGTTATAGCTTCACCAGGTTGACACCACACTTTTAGTGTTGCTACTGGCATGCCCACCTGCACTCATCATTGAACCAGGGTTGATCCCCTGGCTTGATGGTCATGGTCGAGTAGGGGATATGCTGGGCCATGAGGTTACAGATTGTGTTTGAGTACAATTCTGCTGCTGCTGATGGCCCACAGCGCCTAATGGATGCCCAGTCTTGTGTTGCTAGATCTGTTCGAAATCTATCCCATTTAGCACGGTAGTAGCGCCACACAACACGATGGAGGGGATCCTCAACGTGAAGGCAGGACTTCGTCTCCATAAGGACTGTGGAGCAGTCATTCATACCAATACTGTCACGGACAGATGTGAGGATGAGGTCAAGTATGCTTTTCCCTCTTGTTGGTTCCCTCACCACCTGCTGCAGCCCCAGTCTAGCAGCTATGTCATTTAGGACTCGGCCAGCTCAGTCAGTAGTGGTGCCACTGAGCCACTCTTGGTGATGGATATTGAAGTCCCTCTACCAGAGTACATTCTGTGCCCTTGTCACCCTCAATGCATCCTCCAACATAGGTGTTCAACATGGAGGAGCACTGAATCATCAGCTGAGGGAGGGCAGTACATGGTAATCCGCAAGGGGTTTCGTTGCCCAATTTTGACCTGATGCCATCAGACTTCATGGGGTGCAGCGTCATTGTTGAGGGCTCCCAGGGCAACTCCCTCCCGACTGTATACCACTGTGCTGTCACCTCTGCTGGGTCTGTCCTGCCAGTGGGACAAGACATACCCAGGGACGGTGATGGTGGCGTTTGGGATATTGACTGTAAAGTATAAGATGAGATAGAAGAATATGGTATTATCCTGATAATTTCATGTACAGCAACTTCAATGTTGTGAAAAAATAAAATTCCTGGAATAGTAATATGGAAACAGAATGCCAGATAGGTCACACAATTGTCCGTCACATCTTAACTGCTGTAAGATGCAAAGCTGATACCAATTTTTTTTTGCAATCGTGCAAATCCAAGAAATCTATTTCAAATATTCCAATTTGGTCTCAAACAATGCAAATTAAAAGACAGCATTCATCAAAAAAAAAATCAAAAATAGAAAAACCATGGGTGCAGTGGTACCACTTGCCTAGTTTGGTGGATCAGCTTCCCTACCAAAGGTGATGGAACTGTAGCCACCAATGCTTCAACTGGTGTAAGCTACCTCAAAATGCTATCCCACTGATATGAATAGATCCCACTATCTGAAAGTAACCGAACTGAAGGGTTTCCAGATAGTTCAAAATAGCCTTTCCAACCAGAACAAGTTCCTGTCAGTGATTGAAGCAGCAGTGTTGCTCGATTCATAAATGCAATGGAGGTTTCACATCATAATTACAGCTTACTGAATTCCATGGTGAGCTCGTTTCTCTCGATCATGATCACACAACCTATGTATTGATGGGTTGCCCTCTTTTCCAAACACCAGGACGTACCTACCTGTACTGCCAGCCCTTTCCTCTCCCCACCAGTTTGTGGACAGGCGCTTCTGCTTTCACATCAGGTTCAGGCACTTTCATGGAGGCTGAGGCTGAGGCTGAAGCTGTAACTGTCACGTCCCCTCCTTGCATTGTTGAACGCCTGCAGCCGCTCCGGCCGGGGTCTCCGGGTTTACAGTGAGACCGAGCCGGTGTGAGAGTAGGCCGGGGTTGGGGATGCGGCTGTGTTACAGGCTGCAGGATACCCAGCCAGCGCCTGCGCTCCAAGTGGCAATTAGCAGAGACCCCCTGCCCACATTGTCACCCGCCAGACTGACCCGGAAGCTGTTAAAGGAACGGAAACCACTGGCGACAAGCGCCGCCGGTTTCCCCCAACAAACGTCACAATGGCCGGCCGAGGTCACCTGTAGTGACGTCAGTTCAAAGCCATGTCTTCCGGGTTGCCAGCGAGGTGAGAGGGGAAACCCCTTCGTTAATGATGTCAAGTCGCCATATTTGTGCGGGGCACAGCCAACACAGATCTGACCTGACATCCATTCCTGCTGATGTTGGCCATGGCACATTTGCCTCTCTTTTGTTTCTGTACAGATAACAATCAACAGCGACTCCTTTTCATTGGCGTCCTTGCTCCTTGCACCCAGAGACTGAAGCTGCTCATTTGCAAATCCTTCCATTGCTCTTCATAATTACCCCACCTCGTTGAACATCCTAGGCTTCTCCCTCAGGATGAAGCTGGTGGTTCGCAAACTTCGCTTCTCTTTGATCCTAAGTGCATGGGTCTGTTGCAAGGACCAGATTCTTCCTTGTCCAAGAAACTTTCTGCAGACTCTTGTTGCCACGGAAACCTTAATCCACACTTTCATTGCCTCACGTATTGACTTCTTAAACCTCGCCCTTAATAAATTTCACTGATTTAGATGTTCACAGTCCATGTCTTGTCATATCCCATTGTTACCGAGCTGCAATAATACCCTGTAGCCCAGTGAATTGATTTTGGTATCCTTGTCCTTATCTTCAAACCTCTCCAGGGCCTATTTGTGTCCAAAATGAGCTATATTCACCAGCTGTACTCTCCGTTCCTTTTGACTATGGATTTCTACTTGTTTCCGAGAGGCTGGTAACAGTTACTATGGTCCAGCGCTCCAAATTATCTTCTACACAATATTTTGGTTTTCTACACTTTACCCCACCCCCAATTCAAAATCTTTCCAAACAACAAACACCCACCCATTCTACCCTGCCTTTGGTCTTGCCCAGTTAAAAATGCTCTTTTTACTACTCAATGCCCATCTATCCACAAAAGTGCTTTTAAATGTTTTACATGAGATGTACCAAACATAAGGTGTTTATAGCATTAATTATTTAAGGCTGATCTATTAATCATTGATAAAGAATTGGGAGGTTTATGTACATGGGAGGTATGTTGGTGTTAAAGTAATTTTTTATGTGATTTTAGTGAAAATGCTGAATTTTGTAATTTTTTCTTTGTATTTAAGAAATAACTGGGATTCACATCTTGATTCCTTTAAAGCTTATTGAATTCCTATAAATATTACAACATACAATTTAGATAAATAATTTGTAATATTTCTTTCTGTTTTGCCATAGAAGCCAAACTTCACCATAGTCCAGTCCCTTCCCACCTACATCCGTGATTCCTCTGAAACCCTACATCATATCAACAATTTCCAGTTCCCTGGCCCCAACCGCCTCCTCTTCACCATGGACGTCCAATCCCTCTAAATCTCCATCCCCCACCGGCTTGGTCTGATGGCTCTCCGCTTCTTCCTCGAACAGAGGCCCGAGCAATCCCCATCCACCACTACTCTCCTCCGTTTGGCTGAACTTGTTCTCTCACTGAACAATTTCTCCTTAAACTCCTCTCACTTCCTTCAAATAAAAGGTGTGGCTATGGGTACCCGCATGGGTCCCTTTCATGCCTGTCTCTTTATGGGGTATGTGGAACATTCCTTGTTCCAGTCCTACTCCGTCCCCCACCCACAACTCTTTCTCCAGTACATCGATGATTGCTTCGGTGCTGCTTCATGCTCTCATCTGGACCTGGAAAAATTTATTAATTTTGCTTCCAATTTCCATCCCTTCATCATTCTCACATGGTCCATCGCTGACACTTCCCTTCCCTTCCTTGACCTCTCTATCTCAATTTCTGGTGATAGACTGTCCACCAATATTCATTACAAGCCTACTGACTCCTACAGTTACCTCGACCACAGCTCCTCACACCCCGCTTCCTTTAAGGAGTCCATCCCATTCTCTCAGTTCCTTCGCCTCCGTCGCATCTGTTCTGATGATGCCACTTTCAAAAACAGTTCCTCTGACATGTCTTCCTTCTTCCTTAACCGAGGTTTTCCACCCACGGTGGTTGACAGGGCCCTCAACCGTGTCCGGCCCATCTCCCACGCAACCGCCCTCACACCTTCCTCTCCCTCCCAGAACCGTGATAGGGTCCCCCTTGTCCTCACTTATCACCCCACCAGCCTCCGCATTCAAAGGATCATCCTCCGCCATTTCCGCCAACTCCAGCATGATGCCACCACCAAACACATCTTCCCTTCAGCCCCCCGGCGGCATTCCGCAGGGATCGTTCCCTCCGGGACACCCTGGTCCACTCCTCCATCACCCCCTACACCTCAATCCCCTCCCAAGGCACCTTCCCATGCAACCGCAGAAGGTGCAACACCTGCCCCTTTACTTCTCCTCTCCTCACCATCCAAGGGCCCAAACACTCCTTTCAAGTGAAGCAGCATTTCACTTGCACTTCCCTCAGTTTAGTCTACTGCATTCATTGCTCCCAATGCGGTTTCCTCTACATTGGAGAAACCAAACGCGGACTGGGTGACTGCTTTGCGGAACACCTTCAGTCTGTCCGCAAGCACGACCCAGACCTCCCTGTCGCTTGCCATTTCAACACTCCACCCTGCTCTCATGCCCACATGTCCATCCTTGGCCTGCTGCATTGTTCCAGTGAAGCTCAACGCAAACTGGAGGAACAGCACCTCATCTTCCGACTAGGCACTTTATAGCCTTCTGGACTGAATATTGAGTTCAACAATTTTAGATCATGAACTCTCTCCTCCATCCCCACCCCCTTTCCGATCCCCCTTTTTTCCAATAATTTATATAGACTTTTCTTTTCCCACCTATTTCCATTATTTTTAAATGTATTTCCATGCATTGTTTTATCTCTACCTTTTAGCCTATTTCGATCCCTTCCCCCCACCCCATCCCCACTAGGGCTATCTGTACCTTGCTCGTCCTGCTTTCTACCCTTAATGTCACCTATTATCACATTCCTTAGATAATATCACCACCTTCAACACCTCTTTGGCCTTTTGTCTATGACATCTTTTGGCTATCTCCACCTATCACTGGCCCTCTAACCAGCTTTACTTGTCCCACCCCCCTTAAACCAGCTTATATTTCACCTCTTTTCTATTTTTCCTTAGTTCTGTTGAAGAGTCATACGGACTCGAAACGTTAACTGTATTCCTCTCCGCAGATGCTGTCAGACCTGCTGAGTTTTTCCAGGTATTTTTATTTTTGTTTTGGATTTCCAGCATCCGCAGTTTTTTGCTTTTATCTTCATCATAGCATGATGGAAACATAACGGGAACACAATTACCTCTAATGTCCCTTCCGGTCGCAAACTCCAAGCCATGTGCTGACACTTTTCCTTGATCATCATCAGGTCAAAATGCTGGAATTCTCACATAACTCCATTTTAGAAGCACTATTACCTCATGGCTGCATGGGTTCATGGAGTAGCCTGCCAACAGCTTCTCCAAGCTACTACGACTGGACAGTAAATGTCGCCTTACCAGCATAAACCAGACCTCCCAAGATCAACTAGTTTTTTTTTTAAAAATCATTTGGGATTTTCTTCAGCTTTTAAGATGCTCAATAATTATCCAGTTAATGTTAATCTAATTCTCTATTCATTCCTTTTGAATATGTACTATTGAGAAAAATGATGTGACCAAATAAACTGTCGGAAAAATTATTGAGGCAACTTTTCCATGGGAATTAAATCATAGAAATTTATGGCACAGAAGAAGGCCATTCAGCCCATCTTGTATGTGTCATCTGAGAGAGCTTTCCATCTCAATCCCACTTTCTAGCTCTTGGACTGTAGCCCTGTAGGTAATGGCACTTAGAGTGCATTACGAAGTGCTTTTCAACTACAGTGAGGGTTTCTGCCTCAACAATACTTTCAGGCAGTGAGCTACAGACTCCCTTAACCTTCTGGGTGAAAAAATATCTCAACTCCTTCTACCAATTACCTTAAATCTGTGTCCCCTGGTTGTTGACGTCTCTGCTAAGGGAAATAGGTTCTTCCTATCTATGTTCTTCATAATTATACACACATTACTTAAACCTCCCTTCAACCTCCTCTATTCCAAAGGAAACAGTCGCAGCCTATCTAATCTTTCCTCAAAGCTAAAATTCTCCAGTCCTAACAGCATCCTATAAATCTCCGCTGTACCCCCTCTGATGCAATCACATCCTTCCTGTAATGCAGTCACCAGTGCTGCATGCTATACTCTAACTGTGGCCTAACTCATGTTTAATACAATTCTAGCATAACCTCCCTGCTTTTATATTCTCTGGCACAGTTAATTATTTTTATTTGCTCACGGGATGTGAGTGTTGCTGTCTGAGCCAGCACTTTGTTGTCCATCCTTAATTGCTTTTGAAAAGATGCCTTCTTGAACCCTTGCAGTCCATGTGGCGTAGGTACAACCACAATGTGAACAGGGAGGGAGTTCCAGGTTTTTGACCTAGCAACAGTGAAGGTATGGGAATATAGTTCCCAAATCAGAATGGTTTGTGGCTTGAGAGGGTATCTCCAGGCAATGGTGTTCCCAAAGGTCTGCTGCCCATGTCCTTCTAGGTGGTAGAGGTTTTGGATTTAGAAGGCGCTGTTGAAGGAGGCTTGGTGAGTTGCTGCAGTGCATTTTGTAGATGGTACACGCTGCTGCCACTGTGTGTCAGTGGTAGAGGGAGTGAATTTTTTTTAAGGTGGTGGATAGATTGTCAATCAAGTGGGCTGCCTTGTCCTGGATGATGTCAAGCTTCTTGAGTGTTGTTGTAGCTGCACTCATCCAGACAAGTGGGCCAAACGCAAACTGGGCGACCGCTTTGCAGAACACCTGTCGTCTGTCCGCAAGAAAGACCCAAACCTCCCTGTCGCTTGCCATTTTAACACTCCACCCTGCTCTCTTGCCCACATGTCTGTCCTTGGCTTGCTGCATTGTTCCAGTGAAGCCCAACGCAAACTGGAGGAACAGCACCTCATCTTCCGACTAGGCACTTTACAGCCTTCCGGGCTGAATATTGAATTCAACAACTTTAGATCTTAAACTCCCTCCCCCAACCCCTTTCCGTTTGTTCCCCCTCCCTTTTGTTTATTCCAATAACTTATATAGATTTTTCTTTTCCCACCTATTTCCATTATTTTTAAATCTATAACTGTAATACCCTGTCAGTCTTTCCACCCCACCCCCACTAGAGCTGTACCTTGAGTGTCCTGCCATCCATTCTTAATTAGCACATTTTCTTAGATAATATCACCACCTTCAACACCTCTTTGTTCCTTTTGTCTGTGACATCTTTTGATTATCTGCTCCTATCACTGCTTGCTTGTCCCTACAACCACCCCGCCCCCAACTTCTCTCCACCCCCCCCCCCCCCCCCCCCACCCCCACCACCACCACCACCTTAAACCAGCTTATATTTCACCCCTCTCCTAACTTTACTCAGTTCTGCTGAAGGGTCATGAGGACTCGAAACGTCAACTCTTTTCTTCTCCGCTGATGCTGCCAGACCTGCTGAGTTTTTCCAGGTAATTCTGTTTTTGAAGTGGAGAGTATTCCATCATTCTCCTGACCTGTGCATTTTAGATGGTGGACAGGTTTTGGGGAGTCAGGAAGTGAGTTACTCACCAAAGAATTCCCAGCCTTTAACCTGCTGTAACTACAGTATTTATACGGCTAGACCAATAAAGTTTCTGGTCAATGGTAACCCCAGGATGTTGATGGTGGGGCATTCAGCAATGGTAATGCTGTTAAATGGCAAGGGGAGATAGTTAGACTTTTTCTTGTTGGAGATCGTCATTCCCTGGCATTTGTGTGGCACGAATGTTATTTGCGAGCCCAAGCCAGAATGTTGTCCAAGCCTTGCCGCATCTGGGAACGGACTGCTTCAGTATCTGAGGAATGGCGAATGGTGCTGAACATTGTGCAATCATCAGCAAACATCCCCACTTATGCCCTTTTGATGGATGGAAGGTCAATGATGAAGCAGCTGAAGATGTTTGGGTCTGGGACACTACGCTGAGGAACCCCTGCAGAAATGTTCTGGGCTGAGATGATTGGCCTCCAACAATCACACTCATCTTCCTTTTTGATAGATGTGACTCCAATCAGTGGAGAGAGTTTTAGTTTTGGTAGGGCTTTTTGTAAGTGTTGGTTACAATTCAGTAGGTCTAAAGAAGTCTTCATAGTCATATGTAGATTAATTGTAAATCTTTATTGACTCTTAGAACTATTTACAAATATACAGTAAAGGGTACAAGCTAGGAGCTGTCTCCATGCTTGCTGGTACACACAGCTCTGTCCAACATTAGACTAACCATGGGTGTGGGTCATGTGCTCCCTTACATCACTGTGTGGGCAGTACTGTACTCAGTTCCATATTAACCCTATATGTGCCAGACTCTTATACTACACCTTCCCTCAAGTCTTTAGCCAATGTAAGTTAAGTGATTATAGTTTACTTTATGTCGTAAAATGTTATTACTATCAGATATTTACAGTGTCATTACTACGTTATCACCATCCCATCTCCCCCCTTCAAGTCCTTGAATTCAAAGGTTCAGGCAGTCTGGAGGCCTTATAACCCTTCGATATCTTGTTCACGCTACTTCGGAGGAATGGTAGGCTCTGTCGCTGCTGATTCTTCCTGTACGTTTGGAAGCTGATCTGGCATCCGATATGTTTTCACCCTTTTCTTCCATTCTTTCATAAGGAATTGCACTTGGTTGGTTCGGCTGTTGCACTAGTCGGTGGTTGCTACCCTAACTTTTTTCTTGCTAGGTGAATAGACATTGTATTTGTCACCATGTCATTTCTTTTGCTTCGTCCATTGTCGTGTGGGTCATGGCGATGTCCTCTGTGGTGGAGGATGAGCATTCCTATGACTAGAATGAGATTTAGTGGTATACTCACCTCTGTGTTTCGCTGTCAGCAATAGACGGCTGACACCAGGTTCCAGCATCTTTTGTGGCTTTGGCATGCTGGCTGGGAGTTGAGGTGTATGTTCATTGGTTGCAGTGTTGACCTGCTGTACCATCGTCGGAGCTGGAGGTTGAGGCTCATCAGACTACTGACTGCTCTTTTTCACATCCTCCAATGGAGGTATCGTGGTTACCTCCTGGGTGGTTGGCTGGTCTGACCATTGAAGGTTTTCCGGCACTTGTAACGAGAATGGATAAACCTGCTCCGCAAAGAGAGAAGACAGTTCAGAGCTGAAGTCCCAGTTAGGATACTCTGAGTACTCAGGAACTTGCAGTTCTGTATGATTAACGACAGTGGTTGTCTTTACAGCTTCTGCTGTTTTAAAGAGATCTAGGTATCTCTGCTCAAGCGATAGAAAGGCTGGTCATGGATGATGTACATCAGCTCGAAGATTTGTTTGCTGCCAGACATTGGTGGTTCCAGAATCATGCCTATGACTGGAAGTCAGATTCCTCCAGGTCCGTAGAGTGCTGTGTCTGTTGTTTGAAGCCAGAGGTCTTTTAGCCATGGTTCTTAGTACAACAGGACTATTACGCAGGCTCCTGTGTCTGATTTAAAATTTGGTAAATGGCTATTGACTGAAATGTCCACATCCCAAAATGAGAAAATAAGATCTTTGACCTCACCCAAGAAGCATGTTGTGTCTTCCAGGCTGGCAATCTCGACCTCGTGGATGATCTTTGGGTCTTCTGTGCATTTCAGCTCTGGCTGGTAAAAGTAGGGAAAATCCCAAGATATTCTATTAGTATATCAATGGGAAGAGGATAACCAGGGAAAGAGTAGGGCCCAAAAGGGAAATCTATGGGTGGAGCCAGAGGACATCACTAGAGTGTTGACTGAATACTTCACATCCGTCTTCACCCAAGAGAGTGAGGATGAAGGTATCGATCTCGGGTAGAGAGACTGTGAGGTTCTTAAGCAAATTGATATAGGGAGTGACAAGATATTGGATGTGTTGGCAGGCTTAAAAGTGGACAAATCTCCAGGTCTGGATGATTTGTGTCCTAGACTGCTGAGGAGATTGCAGGGGTCCTGACCCAAATTTTTAATTCCTCTCTGGCCACAGGGGAGGTGCCAGAGGACTGGAGAACAGCTAATGCGGTTCTGCTATTTAAGAAGGGTTGTAGAGATAAGCCAGGGAACTACAGGCCAGTGAGTCTCACATCAGTGGTAGGGAGACTATTGGAGAAAATTCTGAAGGAGAAAATCTATCTCCACTTGGAGATGCAAGGTTCTATCAGGGATAGTCAGCATGGCTTTGTCAGAGGGAGGTCAGCCCTAACAAATTTGGTTGAATTTTTTGAGAAGGTGACCAGGTGTGTAAATGAGGGTAATGCAGATGATGTAGTTTATATGGATTTCAGCAAAGTCTTTGACAAGGTCCTACATGGGAGACTTACAAAGAAGGCAAATGCACATGGGATACAGGGTAATGTGATAAGGTGGATTCAAAATTGGCTTAGTTGTAGGAGACTGAGGGTGATGACAGAAGGCAGCTTTAGTGACTGGAAGCCAGTGTCCAGTGGCATACCACAGGGTAACCTATTATTTGTCATTTATATAAACGACATAGATGACTATGTGGCGGGTAGGATTAGTAAGTTTGCGGATGACATAAAGATTGGCCGGGTGGTTAATAGTGAGGTTGAGTGTCTTGGGCAATAGGAAGATATAGACGGGATGGTCAAATGGGCAGATAAGTGGCAGATGGAATTTAACCCTGAAAAGTGTGAGGTGATACACTTTGGAAGGAGTAATTTGACAAGGAAGTATTCAATGATTAACATGACACTAGGAAGTTCTGAGGAACAAAGGGACCTTGGCGTGTGCGTCCATAGATCCCTGAAGGCGGAGGGGCATGTTAGTGGGGTGGTGAAAAAGGCATATGGGACACTTGCCTTTATCAACCGAGGCATAGATTACAAAAGTAGGAAGGTCATGTTGGAGTTGTATAGAACCTTGATGAGGCCACAGCTGGAGTGCTGTGTGCAATTCTGGTCGCCACATTATAGGAAGGATGTGACTGCACTAGAGGGGGTGCAGAGGAGATTCACCAGGATGTTGCCTGGGATGAAACATTTAAGTTATGAAGAGAGGTTGGATAGCCTTGGGTTGTTTTTGTTGGAGCAGAGAAGACTGAGGGGCGACCTGATCGAGGTGTACAAGATTATGAGGGGCATGGACAGGGTGGATAGGGAGCAGCTGTTCCCCTTAGTTGAAGGGTCAGTCACAAGGGGACATAAGTTCAAGGTGAGTGGCAGTAGGTTTAGGGGGATGTGAGAAAAACGTTTTTTACCCAGAGGGTGGTGACGGTCTGGAATGCACTGCCTGGGAGGGTGGTGGAGGCGGGTTGCCTCACATCCTTTAAAAAGTACTTGGGTGAGCGCTTGGCACGTCATAACATTCAAGGCTATGGGCCAAGTGCTGGTAAATGGGATTAGGTAGGTGTTTCTCACGTGTCGGTGCAGACTCGATGGGCCGAAGGGCCTCTTCTGCACTGTGAGATTCTGTGATTCTTTTCAGGTCAGAATGCTTTGTTAAATTTTTTCTCAGTCTTGCAGCATTTTAGTTTTTCTCCACATTTTCTGCTAGGTTTTAGGTTTTTGCACAAGCTGCCATCATATTGTAGGGTGTTGGTTACAGTTCAGTCGGTCTGAAGAAGTCTTCATAGTCATATGTAGGTTAACTGTCAGTCTTTATTGACTCTTAGAATTATTTACAAATACACAGTAAAGGGTATAAGATAGGAGCTGTCTCCATGCTTGCTGGTACACACAGCTCTGTCCAACACTAGACTGACCCTGGGTGTGGGTCACGTGATCTCTTACATCACTGTATGGGCAACACTGTCCTCAGTCCCACAGTGACCCTGTTATGTACCAGACCCTTGTTCCCTTTAGAAAGTATCCTGTATGCCTTCTTAATCATCTTCTGCACATGCCCTGTAACCTTCAATGACCTATGAACATGCACTTCAAGGTTTCTCTGTTCCTCTGCACTTAAGTATTCTACCATTTATTGTGTATTCCCTTGTCTTGTTTGCCCTCCCCAAATGCATTACCTGACAACTAATACAAATGTAATATTATGAGATTACTGTCTACTGTTTGTGTGGATACGGTTGCTTCATAACTGGAACTGACATGTGAGCACTGAAAACACAATGATTTCCAATTTTCTACTTAACGGCTTTGGAAGATACAATACATTTTGGTGCTAATTTCTGGGCAACATTCCCTTTCTGAGATCGTATATGGCTATCAGGTGAATATGCTCTGCTGACCTTCACGATCTTAAGTTCATATATGAAGGATGGCAACGTCAGCAGGATAACAGATGGTGATTAATACCTGTGGGATAGTGCTTAGGGTGAGGTTGAAACAATAAAAAAAATTAAAGGGGAATTTATTCAGAAATACACATTCTATTCTCATACATGACAATACGTTGTGCACTAGACAAAATATTCTTTATTATTTGAAAACAAAATTATTTCTCCTGAATTTGCTTTTTAATTGAGTAACATAATTTAATATGTAGTGGTAAATTTCCCAGACCTGTCAGAAGATGGTTTTTGTTTCACAGAATTTACAGCAATGGAACAGGTCATTTGGTCCAGCGTTAGATCAAAAAAGGGAAACCTAAAGTGACTTGCCCCTTTTAGAGATGATCATTTTCTGATTTTCATTGTAGGACCGAAAACAATGGCGACAATATAGGCTGGGTGTCCTGGCTACTATGCATGAAGCCTGCAATGATTACGCGGGTACTGTCCATTTGAATTTACATCTTCACTGCATTGAAAAATGCAGAATAATTTAACGTGTCATGTTTAATTCATCCGCGATGAAATAAATCCAAATATTGGAAAATATTTCAGATCAGAGAAAACACTGAGAAGTGGCGTTCGATGAGGTTGGGTTATGAATGAGAAAAACCTCCTCTTCTGGGCAGTGACCGCAGTGCAATGTGAATATGATTGTATGATCGACAGAGCCACAAGCCAATCACTGGCTACGGGAAAGGTAGCAAGGAAGTTACAACATCTGCAACGATTTCAACCTCGCCGTGTAGATCTAGAAACACCCTGAAAAGGTCAGGTGAAACTCAACTATTCCTAAATTGTCTGGTATAACAACACTGACATGCCTGATCGCAAGAAGATCTGCATCGTTGGATCCGGCAACTGGTATGTTGGACACTCGTTAAATTTGTTCCTTTTGGATGTTGTTAGTGTTGTCCCGTTTAAAAGGGAGGATGCTTGGTTCTTCACTCCAGCATCTGGTGATTGCTAATTGTAGAATGTAAATCCGTTACTACCCCGAGCAGTTTGGAACACGGATACCTTCAGCGCTGCCAGAAAATTCAACAGGCTTCAACAGGGAACACCAAGAAAAGAAATAATATTTTCTCTAGTCACTGGTAACAGCTAAACGATATTAGATCATGAATTGTATACACTGCTACTGACGAATCTTCATTAGTGACGATCCAGTCATTAAATTTTAATCCCAATTTCCTGACATTGTACCTCGATTCTCATATGGGCATTTTTAAAAAAAAAAAATCTTTTTTTTTAGTATGTTTGAAAAACGTTATCCCAATGTTGACGAGGGGTCTGTCTGGACACAGGAGATAAGGAGAAACTGTTTCCATTTGGTAGTAGGGTTGAGAACCAGAGGACACCAGTTTAAGGTGAATGGCAAAAGAAAGCGAAGGTGGCATGAGGAAAAACTTTTTTATACAGAGGATTAGGGTCTGGAATGCACTGCCAGAGAATGTGGTGATGCCAGATTCAATAGTGGCTTTTGAAAGGGTGTTGGATAATTATCTGAAGAGAAAAAAGTGCAGGACTACATGCAAAAGGCAGGGGAGTGTGACTAGCTGAGTTGCCCTTACAGAGAGCTGGCATGGACACAAAGGGCTGAACACCCTTCCTCCGTGCTGCGATCATTTTATGATTGTATTCTATAACACCATTATTTATGTTATAACGTCACTGGCCCCAAATTTCCATGTTTTTAATCCAGGGCAGGGCCTAAAATAGGAACAGTCACATTTTCTGACCAGAAAAATCAGTTTCCTACATCGCAACAGTGACTATGCTTCAAAAGTATGTCATTGGCTGTAAAACACTTTGGGACATCTGGTGGTCATGAAAAGTGTTAAATTAAATGCAAGTCTTTCTTTTGCAAACCCCTCTCCTAACTATACTTCAGTTCTGTTGAAGGGTCGTGTGGACCCGAAACGTTGACTCTTTTCTTCTCCACCGATGCTGCCAGACCTGCCGAGTTTTTCCAGGTAATTCTGTTTTTGTTTTCTTTTGCAAAAGCTGTTTCTGCCAGTTTGCTGGCCCAAAATAAAACTGCTGAGATTAATGATTATTATTTGGTCACCAGGTCCTTGCGCACTTGATTTACATATATTTAGATGAGGGACAGTGGTGCTGGTGTCTTGAATTTTCAGGAGTTATGCTCACATTATGCCAAGTTAGATGAAGAAACACAAGCCACACCAGGATATCTGTGACTGGTGCAAGTGAGGACCTTTTGAGCCTGAATACTGTTGAAGGTTTATGCACCAATTACTGCAACTGGGAATTAATTTTTTCAATGTCTTACTTTTATTTTGAGCCTTGACACCATTGTACTTGCCCCTGATTGCCAGGAGGATTATGAGAACACTGGAACTCTCTCCTACAGAGAGAGGGACAAATGTGGGATTGTCTTTGCATGCCATTGCCATGCAACAGAGAATGTAGGAAAACTGCGTGAGGCAAAATTTATCTTCAACTAGTAGCCTCGCTCCCTTTCATGAGGCAATAAGAGAGCTGTGGTGAAGGTTAAAACCAAACTCATCCTTCGTGGCCCTGAGCCAATTCAGACAGGCAAGGGATGCCTGTTTAGTATTGCGCAGGATATTTGGCAAATGACTTGACATAAGTGCTGGAGGATCCATACAGTTTAGCCTCACCACAAAGCATGAATAATATAGTGCCACCCAATTTTACGGGATTGCTGGCTTTCCCAAGGTACAGCTTGCAATAGAAGACATCTACATTCTTTACGGCCAGAATTTTTAGCTCAGCATGCGGGCACGTGCCTGACACGTCTGAGCGTGAAATAAAGTGTGTTGACGTCGGCCAAGCGTGCTAACGTCAACACGCACGTTTGCGATATTTTGGTAGGTGGGCGCGTGATGAAGACAGAGGCGCACCTGCTATTAATTAAGTGGCCAGTTAAGGCCCTTGAGACACCAATTGTCTTGGACTTTACGTAGCCTATGTGATTTTCAGGCTGTTGCACAGGCTAAACAGGCAGGCAGGGCAGGCCACAATTTCATAAAACTCATCCACGGGCGGGATAAGAGGGGTCAGTGGGTTTGTAAATGCGAGTAGTTTGTAGTTTAGGATATAACTTGCTGCTGGTTGCTTGTGTGAACAGGACATCTTCATTTTGCTTCAGAGCTGCTTTGACAGAAATAAGAGGCTTCAGTTCAGGACTCAGTGTTGTTTTCCAGGCCCCCAGAGGACTCTTACCACTTGGGGCATTCCAGGTATCAAGACAGTCTTCCCTTACCCTGGTAACGGGGATTGTGGTCTCCACTGGAGGCACATCCTCTGAGGAAAAAGAGAGAGCCAGAAGGGGGAGGATGCCAGGTGTCCCTATTCACCCACCAGGGGAGCGATCTTTGGGAGGAGAGGCACAGGCACATGGGGCGCAGAGCCAACAAGAAGTCCAAGGTGGAAGGTGCCGCAGAAGACGCCCCTATCCTGCTGCCAGGGTTTACAGGCTGCAATGCAGCTACCTCAGTATGTCTGAGGTGCAGTGCCGAAGGAGGCTCCGTCTCTCAAGGGAGACAGTGACCTCCATTTGTCAGAGGATCAGCCCTGAGATCAGCTCCGATTGTGTGGGTGGACACCCCATGCCAGTGGCGCTGAAGGTCACGGTTGCCCTCAAGTTCTATGCCTCCGGCTTCTTCGAGCGCTCAGTGGTGGAACTGTTTGGAGTCTCCCAATCAGCTGAGCACAGTTGCGTCAAGCTGGTGACAGACACTCTGTTCAGGCATGCATTGACTTTCATTCACCAAAGTACGGATGAGGCCAGCCAGGCAGAGCGAGCCAGAGGCTTTGCAGCGATTGCTGGGTTTCCCGCATCCAGGGTGCAATCGAATGCACACATGACCTTCAAGGTGCCATGGGTGAGCTGGGTGCCTTCGTCAACAGGAAGGGATTCTATTCCATGAACATGCAGATAGTGTGTGATCACAAGATGCAGATTCTGCAAGTCTGTGCAAGGTACCCTGGCAGCTCCCATGACGCTTACATCCTGAGACACTCCCAGGTGCTGGGGCTCTTCAGTGCTCTACCCCGACTGGATGGATGGCTGCTGGGTGACAAGGCCAATCCCTTCAAAAAGTGGCTCATGACGCCTCTCCGCCACCCAAGAACAGAGGCCAAGCAGCAGTACAACTGGAGCCACGCCTCCATAAGGGCTGTGGTAGAGAGAACTATTGGTCTTCTCAAGATGCGCTTCCGATGCCTGGACCGTTTAGGGGGCGCATTCCAATACCCCCCAGATTGTGTGTCACTGATAGTGGTTGCATGCTGTGCTCTACGCAATCTGGCACTGGAAAGGGGGGATGCAGTGTAGGAAGAAGATCTTGACGCAGCTACACAGGCAACAGACGATGAATCCAGTAGTGAGTCCAAGGATGAGCACGGTCAGGAGAACGCTGAGGGCACAGACACTGACCTGGGCAACCTCCATGGAGCAGGAATACGCAGGACGCTTTGATCCAATGCTCCTTCGACTAGCCTACCAAATAAGAGCCACCACCACATGCCAGGGTTGCAGGCTCCATACTCGATCCCTGACAGGATCAGTTCCTTGGTCAACAACATAAACTTTATTGAAATGGCACATAGTGTAAAGAGAAACACGTCCATCATAACATCATGGCTTACCCGGCACCTGCAGAACGAATGAAGCATCCAGAGGCCAATTGCACAAAAACACACTTAATTAACTGATGCCTGGCAAATGTTATACAAATTAACATTGACGGGTGTTTTCCATCACACCAATAAACACTGAACGGAAAAATGGGGGAAACAAATATCAGGCCATGTTGTGATTAAGGTGCTTTAAGTTTTCACTTGGGGTTGCTACGTCTTGGTGCTCCTCTTTCACTGGCACCGGCATTGGAGACAGCCTGCTCACTCTGCTGTCCTGTTGGCTTTGATAATTTTGGCGGACGTCCTCTGGCCTGTGGAGCCTGTGCTGGCCCCGCCTGGGAGGGAGTGGCCAGTGCAATGCCTGGCATCTCCCCAGTCATAGCAGCCTCATCGGGTGCCACAGTCACTGGCAGAGGGGCGGAGGAGCTGCTGCGTCATCTGGAGCGCCCTGAGAGGAAGCTGCAGAGACAACAGGCAGCTCGTGCGCCAACATGAGGTCACTCTGGACCTCCCTGCTCACCATTGATAAACGGGCACCTAGCTGGGATGTTGGGTGTCCAATCTATCTCCCACACTGACACTGACCACCTGAGGTCATTGCCGGTGTGAGGGCTTGCAGGTCAGAGCGCACCCCCAGGAACCCCTGATTCAGTTCTTGGAGGAGTCTCTTCATGAGAGTCACCACTCTCTCCATGGAGGAGGCATTGTGCTCAGCCATGAGGATCAACGCATTGCTCACGCTCTGCAAGGACTTCTCCATGACGGTGACCATGGCACGCATTCCCTCATGTATCTCCGCCAGATCCTCCCGCACACCCTGCTGGAGGTCCAGCATCTGCTACCTCATGGATGACTGCAGAGGACATCATCAGCCATTGATTGAGCATTGTCTTGGTTCTCAGCAGTCCTCTGACTGCTGGTGCCCTGGGCACTCTCTGCCTTCACCTGCACCTCATGCAGGCGTGAAGTGCCCTCACCAATGTGCACCATGATAGTAGCCGGCGATCTAATGCCCACCAAGGTGCTGGTATCTGCGCTGGTGCCTGCTTGAGAGAGCGGGTGTGACGCAGGTGCGTTCTGATCAGTGTGGTCCTCAGGGGTCAGGCCCCTCATCCCAAAGGGCTGCTGGTGAGCTTAAAAGGAAGAACAAGGACATGTCATTAGTTGAAGTCATCACACTGTTACTGTGCATGCCTGGCAGCCTCATGAGACAGAGATATGCATCAGGGTGCCCTAGTCTTTCCATTAACAATGGGGATTCCAGGTTTGAGGCTCACATCAATATAGAGACTACACTGGAATGGTTGCAATTACCGACATTCTCACCTCAGCACACTGCACTCTTACCTCCCTGTTGCACCCCAACCTCACCGTAGCCGCTTGACCTAGGTCTTCAGCTCCAGGGCCTCCTGCTCATACCAAGTGAGGATTAGTCGGTGTTATGGAATGTTTTCCCCTGAAAGGACAGAGGAGCATTGATTAGTAGCGCCATTGCAGCGTGTCCAACCCCACCTGAGGAAGACCTCACAGGGCTCAGCCAATTCGTGACCCTGGAGCCGCAAGGCACTTGTCCAAGCAGCTAGAGCTCGCCCCCTTGCGCAGATGCTGCCTCATTGACATTTGGCACTCACACTCTAACACCTCTGAGGTCCACGGAGGGGATGGGCAGCTCTTAACGCTCTGCAAAGTGACCCATGGCAACACGGTACCACCCTTCCCTTTCGCAGGGGATCGTTGAAGCGCTTCCGGCACTGTACCCATGTGTGCCTCACCACATCGTGGCTGCTAACCCTGGATGCCATCTCCACCCAGGCCTTTTTGGTGAGGTGGGAGGTCGGTTTGGGGGGGTGGGGGGCTCCTCCTCCCATCCCTGGGGACAAGCATTTCTCTCCCCGCTGCCACCTCCTCCAGGAGGGTAGCGAGGCACTCATCGGAGAAACGCGAGGCCGAATGCCCCTCCGACCTGCCCTCCTGCCTGTGGTGTCCGCCCGCAACGCTGTCCACCACGACTTCCATGCCCTTCGGTGGCAGCCTTCCAGGGCCTGCCGAGGCCTCATTTGAATCGGCCGCTGGGTCGCCATTGGACCCGGCGGACACTGAGCACCCACCCCCGCCTGCCCCTTCGCGCTCATTCCGCAGCTGTATCTTACGCTGGGCGGGCCTTAATTGGCCCGTCCACATAAAATCGTGGTGTGCTGCCGATCACGGGCGGCGGGTGGCTTCCTGCCTGCCCCGCTGGTCCCACACGCCAGAGGCAAAATTCTGCCCTATGAATTTGCAATTGTTAAACCTGAAATTCCACACAGGAGTTACACTCAACCAGATTCTATGGAAAAACGTGTTAAGAACCCTCCACGTCAATGCAATATTAGCTGTAATTTATTACAATGTTTTCAGCCCGCCCTGTGCTCTTTGCTCTCACATTCCTTTCTTGTTGGATAAAAGAAGTTCAGAAGTCCAACACGCAACCCACCCACTTCTTAAAATCCTTCTTCTGTCTCCTGTTTTTACAAATTCTTCTTTTTTCTATGGTGATGCGTGATTTATTTCCTTTCCAGAGAGAAGAAAGATACATGGTAAATAAAATACAATCTGCACCCAAAATAAACTGAATACTAACTCCAAAAAATTGGGCTTGTTAAAATGCAAAAATATATCTGGAACAGGAACTGAACCTCCTCAAACCTGCCAGTTTCAGGTTTTAACAGAGGCAGCACAAGAGGTGACCAATCAGCTACAGGGATCCGGGTGGTAATTTAAATAAACTAATAAGGCCATCAGGCCGACCCAACCCCCAAGATCGGGACCCCTAAAGCACCCCCTTCAGAAAAATGTAACACTTTGTGTGTCTGGCATACTTGTAGCCTGTTGTTCTCAGCAAAACTTTGCCAAGCTAATAAATTTAGACATAGACTAACTTAGTCAGAAGTGGATGGGGGAGAGCATCTTGATGATTATCACTTTTCAGGGAATGCTACAAATAGCATTGAAGCATCGAAGAATAATCAAAATATTCTCATCCGTTTAACACAATTTATCTTTGTCATCACTGCTATAACCCCCTTCGCCCTCATCTTCTGATAACAAACAAATCCTTCAGTCCTGTAATTAGAACATCATTCACCCATCTCGTACATGACCATGCCAGTAATAATCTCCTGATTTGTAGTCAGCATGAAATAAGTGCACTTTTTGCAACTTTTCCCCTGATCGCCATGAATACCTAAGCACAAATTAAGTTCACATTTTCCTTTAAAATGACAAACTCCAGAGTGAACTAAAGCCAATCTGTCCATTCCTCACACTGTGCTTTCCCTGGAAGATTAAAAGTAGCTTTTGTTTCCTTCTATTCTACTGTTACTCTGTGCAACTTGCTGCCAGTATTGTGAGAGGTGTTTGACTTCTGCCGTGCCATTAAAGGCTTATGAGATAGGGGCAGCTTGACCCTAGGAGAAAATCACCGCTGACTGCATCTCTGGACCTTATGACTGGTAGCCTGTTGTCACTTCCTTCCTGGTGCTCTGAGCGGGGAGGACTGGCCTGGCATAAACTGATGCCCTGAGAAATGGACAGGCTGCTTCAGCTATTGCCATTCCACTGGCCTCTGTGTCCCTTATGATCAACAGGATGGCTGTTCTAATGCTGGGATTTCCTCTGGTGGGAGCGTATAACCTTAAAATCCACAAGGAGGGCACAACCTTAAAATTAGAGTTAGGCTGTTCCCGGGTAGTGTTAGGAAGCACCACATGAAGGGAAGTGGAAATCTAGCGAATGGCCATTGCCCTGAAACATTGGGTAGAATTTAGTTGAGGTGACGGGGATCCCCGCACACTGGTTGGAGAACCAGTGGGAATACCATGTCACCTTTGTACACAGGAGGCCTGACACAATTAAGTCGAATCAGACAATTGCCTGGATAGTGTTAGGCCTCCCACTCGATCAATCCTCAGTTAGGCGGAAATCCTGTTCCCGTGAGCTGCTGGCTGATTACCTGGAGAGTTGGCTGCTGCCGGGAATGTTCAGATGCCTTCACCAGGGATCATCGCCGGATGTCTGGAGACAGATAACTTGAGCAAGATGGGGGTCGTGGGGAAGGGATTTCCAGCAAGTGGGCAAAGGGAGTCAAGGAGAGTTCAGATGCGGGGGCAGTGGATGGTTTCCAGCAAGCACCCCACCCTCCACTTTCCCGAAGCCAGGTACCTCAATCAGGTACTGAGTGCCTGTGAATGAGGGGCACCCCTCCCACCCACAAAGCCACAGGCAAACCCAGCAGCTGCCTTTCAGGATATGTGGGAGACCCATGCGAGCCATGTTAAATCCCTGGGCCACCACTGTTAAATCCCGGAGGGGTCAGGGATGATTGCTCTCAAGAGGCTCGTTAATGAACCTAATCTGCGTCGTGCCCATCCCTCCAGCCACTAAATGCAGGACAGTTTTCCCACCGCTGGGAACTGGACACAGTGCCCCCATGCCCCACCATCATGCCTGCTCCAGAGGGCTCCATTAAATTCCACACATGAACTCTGTTCCCTTTTTAATAGTGGAAATCTGGAATCCCAAAAAGCTATTGAGGCTAGATAATTTGAAAATTAAAAAAAAACTAAGATTGCTGGATTTTCATAGGAATGGATATTAAGGGTTGTGGAAAATTAGGTGAGTAAATGGAGTTGAGATGGAGATCAACTGTGATTTAATTGAATGGTGGAACAGCTTGAGAAGCTAAATTTTTTTTATTTGTTCGTTCATGGGATGTGGGCATCACTGGCTAGGCCAGCATTTATTGCCCATTCCTAATTGCCCTTGTTTAGAGGGCATTTAAGAGTCAGCTGCATTGTTGTGGGTTTGGAGTCACATGTAGGCCAGACCAGGTAAGGACGACAGATTTCCTTCCCTAAAGGACATTAGAGAACCAGATGGGCTTTTACGACAGTCGACAATGGTTTCATGGTCATCATCAGACTTTTAATTCCAGATTTTTAGTGAATTCAAATTTCACCATCTGCCATGGCGGGATTCAAACCCAGGTTCCCAGAGCATTATGCTGGGTCTCTGGATTACCAGCCCAGTGACAATACCACTAGGCTACCGCCATCCCCCATAGGCCTCATTCTGTTCCGATGTTCCTATCGGGTCTTGAAAATTCTGGAAGGTATCAGTCCACATCCCAGCCCTGGATCTGAAAGCTAGAGTGCTGTTGAATCTCTTTTTAGCTGCTCCCAGAGTTGGAGTTTGTGCTTCCAAGGAGGATGTGATACTGGCTGGTCCCGGGTCTTAGTTGCAGGGTGGTGTAGGGCGTTGGGGAAGAGGGTGTCAGGGGAAGCTGGTTATTGCAGATTCCAATGAAACCTCCACATGTTCCATTGGTCTGCAACAAAATAAAGCTTCCCGAATGTTGCCACAGAGGATGCTTGTAGAGTTATGGGTGTCAGTTGCTGCACATTTGCAGAGACTCATTTTAGAGTCTCAATATCCTTCTTTTCAATCAATTGGTAGGGAAGATATTTTTGATAGGACTGTCACAATTTATAACTCACTTCTTTCTGTCTCTTTCAGGGGTTCTGCTGTTGCCATGATTATTGGCAAAAATGTAGCAAAGTCAAACCATTTTGACCCTATTGTGAAAATGTGGGTTTATGAAGAAATGATAAATGGTAGAAAACTCACAGATATAATAAACACAGACCACGAAAATGTTAAGTACTTGCCAGGTTATAAGCTTCCAGAAAATGTGGTAAGTCAAAGTTCAAGAAACATTGCACAAAAATTATAAGATTTTACTTGCCATTTTGTAGCCTGCATGGTATTGTGGTCTTCTCTGATATACTCTCAATATTACCCTTTTAAAGACTTCACAATGACTTCTTAAAAAAAGGATCTTGCTAAAACATTGAACTTCAAGGCGGATATGTTTACATAAAATTGCTTTTTTAAATCTTAGGATACAACATATCAGTAAATCACAAAACAAATGTTTTATTGCTATGGTAGTTGTGATA
Organism: Cetorhinus maximus; assembly: GCF_964194155.1. Classification (NCBI taxonomy): domain Eukaryota; kingdom Metazoa; phylum Chordata; class Chondrichthyes; order Lamniformes; family Cetorhinidae; genus Cetorhinus; species Cetorhinus maximus. The sequence goes on from NC_135889.1 coordinate 84,421,618, forward strand.
GTCATTAAAATCATAATAATAATCAGGCATATAGCTTTGGTATTCAAAAGGTACTTTGTGCTGTATGGTACACAACATAAGCAAGATGGTACCATTTCAAGTTAAGTCAAATGACTGTCAATTTCTGATTAACAGAAAAATCCCCGATTTTAAGCTAAGAAAAGTTTACATCGTAATGCCAAGTTATGTGTGATTTAGGAGTAAGATTCAAATTTCAAGGTTGCTTTGTTTAGAAAAAGTTACTATATTCATACAAATTGTGAAAATTGTATTTATGAATAAGAAGCTAAGAAAATGGTGGAAGGGAAATGTGTGTTGTAATCAGTTGCTCGTATGACACATAGAGTTAGAAGGACTCATAAATGGGAGTTTCTTAACTTTGCCCTCGTTCAAAATTTACTAAAGTCTACTTGCAGTTCCACATCAGTTTTCGTGCAAAATGTTCCATTTCCTTTTAACAGATAAGATTAAGTAGAAACAAATTGCACCTTTGGACTTTTAAATTAGATTTTGAGATTAGCTATGTTATGAAAACTTATTATATTTTTGTATGAAGTTTAACCAATGTTTATTTTGTGATTTTTAAATAATGGGGCCCAAGTGTAACATTTAAAATCCTGTTGGGGTGCTTTTAACCCTGCCAGCCTGATGGAAACTTATAAAGTTCATCATAGGATTAAATGGAATATAGGCTCAGAATTTACTGACAACACAAAAGTAGGGAGTTAGGGAAATAGTGAACAACTATGAAATACTTCAGGTTATCAGAATAAGCAGAGCTTTGAAAGATACAACTTAATGTGGATATGTGTAAGGTAGTAGATTTTGAGAAAAAATATATATGAAATGAGTCTATAGAATCAAAGGGCAGAATTTTACAATTCGCCGCCAGCAGGTTTGCAGGTGTGGCCCATAAAATTCCGTGGGTGCCCTACCTGCAGCCTATCCGCCTACCCGCGTACCCCCGACCTGACAGCAATCGAGGCCCTTAAGTGACCACTTAAGGGCCGAGTGCTGCCTGACTGAAAGTTTTAGATCAGTGCACGGAGGCCCCCCACCCAGGGCCTCTTTTTCTAGTCCTGTCGACAGATCCCCAGACTTACCTGCCTCCTGGGCTCCCGGCACGTTGTTCTGTGGCCACCATTCCCAGTGGTACTGCTGGGACTAGAGAACTGCCAGCCAATCAGATTGGGCAGCAACTGTCTGCAGGGTGGGACTTCCTTCCCAGATGGGGGTGAAAAGCCCGCTTCCAGCCATATAACGCTTCAGAGCATTAAATGATTGCGGGGCAGCTGGCAGGAGCCAGGACGTGTTCCCTGCCAACTTCTTCAGTAGCTGGGCGGGAAACACCATCATCCAAAAAATTCTGCCCATAGAACAATAAAGCACATTTGGCCCATCATATCTATACCAGCTCTTGGGTAGAGTATTCAATGAGTCCCACTCCTTTGTACTTCCCCTATAGCCCTGCAATTTTTTCCTTCAAGTATTTATCTAATTCCCCTTTAGAAGTTACTGTGGAATCTGCTTCCACCATCCATTCGGCCAGTGCATTTCAGGATCACAATAACTCACTGTGTTAAAAATTTCTGTGACACCTGATAAACCTTTTTTCTGGCTGTTAAAAAACATGTATTAATAACATCTTTGTGGGGAAAAAAAGCTGTTATATTCTAGTGACAGGCAGAAATGGAGTTGTATATCTAAAGGAAAGACACTGAAGGGTATAGGTGACAGAGACCCCCAAAGTTCAGGTACATAATCCGCAAAAAAGTGTGAATGTTGGTCGATTAAGCCATAAAATAAGTCAATAACATTTAGGGTTTATAAATCAGTAACGCAGAATACATGAGTAAAGAAGCAATGATAAATTTATACTAAATATTGTTTAGGCAACAGTTAGAATCATCCGTTTAGTTTAAGATCTATATGCACTGGGTTTCAAATATCACAGTTAGAGCTTTGGGCACCGAAATACAAAAAAAACATTCAAATCACTGAGCGTGTACTGTGTAGATTCATCCGGATGATGCCAGGATGCAAAACTATAGCTATGAGGAGGGATGAGATACTGTGTCTAATTCTACTAGTTCAAAGAAAGCTATGAGGAGATTTAGTAGAATTTTTAAAAAAGTACATAGCTGGTTTTGATTGTGGATAGGAAATTATTATTTCTTCTGGAAGAGGCATTAGTGACAAAAGGTTACCAATTTTAAATTATTACTAAGAAAGGAGAGTGGTTTGGAGAAATGTGCTTACACCAGGGTTGTTGGAGCATGAAATGTTTTGCTGAAGGGTGTGGTTGAGGCATTTTTAGAGACGACTTGATAAATATTTGGAGCAGGTGAAAATACAGGGTTAGGGGAAGAGAGCAGGGCAGTGGAATTCGTCTTGGATTGCTCTAGAAAACAGCTCGTGCACACATGACGGGTCAAATAGCAACTTGTGCTGTAAATATCAGTGGTTCTTTTGCCCGTCTTTGCTTTGCAAATATACATTGTATTGAGGAGGTAGAATTTCTGATAGCAGTGCTCTTCCAAGATCTTGTGAGATTATATTGGTATTTTTGAATTTTAGCAGGCTGGTACTGTCTATTTAATACGAACAGAATGTGTAATGGTTATCTGCCTTGCAGGGATCTCTCAGACTGCAAGACTAACCCTTTTAACTAACTGCATTCCAGAATGCATGTAATAGGTCTTCCACACTATTAGATGTTAGCTTGATTGATGGTTTACTCACAGGTTTATACCTATACTTTTCAAATTCTTTTTGGTAAAGTCCAACAATATAAATAACTTCCAACTTGTTGAATCATTTTTGGCACTCAGTTTGCAAATTATTTCCTATTTTATAGATCGCTGTGCCAAACATCACTGAAGCTTCAGATGGAGCAGATATATTTGTCTTTGTTTTACCCCATCAGTTTATTGGGTCACTTTGTGATAAAATGAAAAATCATGTGAAGGCTGATGCAATTGGAATTTCACTGATAAAGGTAAAGTTTGAGAATTCAATGAATACAAAAGATCTTGGTTTTATTTTTGTAACAGACCTGTGCTGCTGATTTATTTTTTTACTTCATTACTCTTTTTCAAATGTAATTTAGAATATGTTGTCTTTGCACTTTCAGACTGCTATGTCTGTTTCTTTCTTCATAGCTGTAGAAATGAGACATTTACAACAGATCTTTTCTAAAATAGTCACTGGGATTGATACAGGAAGTGTTTACAGCAAGAACATTATTTCATGGTTTCTTAATGTGTGGCTTATATCTGAGTGTTAACAAGAAGGATCTATTATACTAGTATTTTTAAGAAACTGAAAATGATTTGAATCATGTACTTTAATACTATTCTATTGCATTATTTCCAGTGCTGCCATACTTTATAATTTGCCACTCTTAATCATATTTTGTTTTATTGATGTATAATGTCTAAGAAACTATTTGTGAATTACTTCCTGCTGGACCTGCTGAAGTTTTTTTTTCAGATGTAAGTACAGAAACAAAAGGCACCACCAATTTAACAGGCACTGCCTCTGCTATGTTAATTATTAAGCTTTTACCTTTGGACGAAGTCTTGTTCATAATTATCTGAGATAACAAGTCTTGGTCATTTTTCCTTGTGACATGACTGAAACCCTATTTATCACAATGTGACTATGTACTATCTTGAAAAAAATTGCTTTGCGTTCCAGTTCTAGGTGTGGTTTCAAAAAAATCTAGGGGTGGAATTTGGTTTCGACTGGTTTCGTGGTGGGCGGGAGTGGAAAATTTTCCCCTTGCCACTTTCACAATGGGATTATGGCAGCTCGGCTTCCCCGCTGTTTCATATCGGGAATTCCATTTGTATGCATTAGCATGTCATGAATACTCATTAAAAACGCAACTTGCCAGAATCACAAGGTGTCAGCTGTGGCTCAGTTCATAGCACCCTCGCCTTTGAATCAGAGGGTTGTGGGTTCATGTCCCACTCCTGGAAAAACCAAGAACTGTGATTGTACTCGAAAGAAGTTGCAATCTGTGACTGTTGGTAACTCGAAAGAGTTTCCCCTCCCAATTATGTGCCACGCCAGTGGCAAATTAGACCGGTCTAAATCACAATCAGATATAAGTGGTGTGCAGCTGTCCACCCTCATTTCACTTGAGACTTTGAGGTGAGTGCAACATTCAAAGTCTGTCTGCAACAGCGCTGCTCCGGTTCCTCAGCAATGCCAGTGTTAGCCCAGACTGGTGGGGGTGTATGGTGGGGCTGCCTCGAGTGTTGAGTTGGGCTGCTCATCGTGCTGTATCAGATGTTGACTGGGCTGCTCATGGTGGCTGCCTGTGCGCTCAACGGAGATCAGCACAGCTTGGTGTGAGCAGAACATGGTCATAGTCTCACAGTCGGGGGTGTCTGACTTGGTACTGGGCTGCAGATGGGATGGTCATTGTCAGGGGAGGTATCTGTAGCCTGTAAATGGGAATGACGTAATAAAGGGAAAGGGGTACTCAAAACTCTCCTGGCGGGCTTGTGCTGGGGGGGGGGGGTCACCTTTGTATGTGACCATGCATACAGCCTCAAGATGGGGAGAGGTGAAGTCCGCATGGGACATGGGTACATTGACAACAATGGGTTCAGGGGTAGGGGCAGGAATGTCCGCTACAATGACAGTGGGATCCAGGGTTACTGGGGGCGGCTGCAGAATAACCGGAGGAAGTTCAACCTGCACATTGTGAGGCTCCAGGAAGATTGGGGGGACTCGAACTCTGACAGAGGGTCAAAGTTGGTCTCAAAGTAAAAATGCAGCACCACCATCTTGAGACCCCGAAGTTATGATACAGTTTAAAATCAAAACTGGAAAAGAATCTGCAAGGGAGGAGCCTGAGGCAGTGTAGGAGGAGCCCACAGCTGGACTCAGGGGCTCCAGTAGGAGGCACCCTCACACTGCTCAGTGTAACAACATGGAAATGGAGTCTGAGCCGACAGAACTCAGGAAGAACTCAGCAGGTCTGGCAGCATCGGTGGAGAAGAAATCAGTTAACGTTTCGAGTCTTCATGACTCTTCGGCAGAACAGGGTCATGAAGACTCGAAACGTTAACTGATTTCTTCTCCACCGATGCTGCCAGACCTGCTGAGTTTTTCCAGGTAATTCTGTTTTTGTTTTGGATTTCCAGCATCCGCAGTAGCTTTTAGCTTTTTGTTTTTAGAACTCAAGAAGAGTTTATTGAGAAGGTGCAATTGGAGCCACTGAAAGTTGGAGCGCTTTAATGTGAGACTGCAGGAGTCATTGGGTTCACACTGAAGTTGATCAATTTGAGTATTAACAGAGAGGAATGTGAGAATGGAAGATGCGGCCAACCATGAAGGGAGCACAACTGCTGGATATCTGCAAGATGACCAATGAAAGCCTCTAAGGTGCTTTCCGCAATTGGCATGGCTTCCAGTCATTGCAAAAGTGCAGGTTAGGCACAAAAAATATGCCTGATCGGACATTGTAGGAGTGCATTAGGTAGGGTTGAAATATCCTGGATGCACTCAAGCTTCTTCCAACCTCTCTGAGATTAAGATGTCAAGTAGCTGGGGTGTCATCTTGGTCACTTAGATTTGTGAGGTATGCCTCAGCTGGAATGCTGGATCCGGGAAAGGCAAATAGTGCAAATCCATCTCTAGGGCATGATAGTGGCTTTCTATTCTCAATTGGAAGATCTACTTTGGTTGTCCATTACTCTTTATTCTGCTGGCTCTATCTGTCCACAAGGAGAAGGAGGATTGCACAATGGATCCTGCGCTCAATGCTGCCTTCTTGATGGCTGTGATCCGATTGAAGAGGAAGAGAAGAAGGACCCAGCGCCACCTAGCGCAATTTCGAGAAGCCCAGCCTGAGGACCATGGTCCAGGGGATGAGGATGAGGATGAGGAGGTCAGACCCATCCCATGGAGGCGGCTTGCATGATCAAGTGTCTACTGAAGACGCTGTTGCTATCTGGAGATGAGCACGAGACAATGCCACGCACTTCTACACTTGTCAAGATATGTGGTGGTTCATATCTGTCACATTCTGCGGGAGGAGCTGACACCACATGGACCAGGAGGACATCCCCTGCCAGTGCACCTGAAGGTCACAGCCACACTTAGTTGTTTTGCCACCGATTTGTTCCAGGGTTCCACAGGGGACCAATGTGGCATCTCTCAGTCCTCAGCACATAAATGTATCAAGGAGGTGACAGATGCCCTCTACCGTAAGGCTCATCATTGTGTGAAGTTCACACTGGATGAAGCTAGGCACTGCCATCAAGAAGGCAGCATTGAGCGCAGGATCCATTATGCAATCCTCCTTCTCCCTGTGGACAGACAGAGCCAACAGATTAAAGAGTAATGGACAACTATAGTAGATCTTCCAATCGAGAATAGAAAGCTACTATCATGCCCTAGAGATGGATTTGCACTACTCGCCTTTCCCAGCTCCAGCATTCCAGCTGAGGCATACCTCACAGATCTAAGTGACCAAGATGACAGCCCAGCTACTTGACAGCTAGCCAGGCTGCCATATTCCTGGGTTTCGCTGCAATCTCTGACTTCCCTAGAGTACAGGGTGTGATCGATTGCACACAAGTGGCTTTGAGAGCTCCATGACAGCAGCCCCTGATGTTCTTTAACAGGAAAGGGTTCCACTCAGTAAATGTTCAGCTGTGTGCGATCATCAGACGCACATCATGCATGTTTATGTCAGGTACCTCGGGAGTTCCCATGACTCATACATCCTGAGGCACTTAGTAAGTGGCGTGTAAGCGGCACTTACAGACCAGTTGCTTGGTGATAAGGGGTACCCGCTGAAACGATGGCTCGTGACTCCCGTGCATTGCCCTCAAAGTGCAGGGAGGAAAGATACAACATGGCAAAGCGGTGCATAATTTGACAAGATCCATCATAGAGCAGACCTTTGACATCCTGAAGATGTGCTTCCGATGCTTGGACTGTTCAGGTGGGGCTCTGCAGTACTCTCCAGAGAGGGTGTCCCACATCATTGTAGTCTGTTGCGCCCTGTACAACTTGGTGCTTCAAAGGGAAAATCAGTTGCCAGAGGGCGTAATGGAGGAGGCTGAGAACTCCTTGGACAATGAAGAACTGCAAGGGCAGGAACCTGAAGAGGATGATGGTGGGGAGCTTCCTTGTGAGGATACAACTGAAGCCGCAAGATGTGAAAGACGTGGCCATGACACACTCACAGTCACAAGGTTCCAGGAGTAGTAAAGTGCAGGCCAGGGTACCTAAAGCCATTTCTTCTGTCCATTAATGGCATCCCAGTGATCTGAAAGGCCTTTACAAACACTGACATCGAGAGCAATGTCAGCATTGGGCCTTGGATCTCCACCCTCATGTTTCACCAGGCTCTAATCTTTAGAAAGGTCAAAGCTGTATGCAGCCGCTCTGGGAAGTGAAAGGCAGCACACCAGCACAAAGCCTGCGTCAAGTGGACTCGATGCACCTGTGGCCTCTTGAATAAGAGGCTTGTTGCTGCCACAGAGATGCACACATGACTGGAGAGACCATCATGGCCACAGGCACAAACAATGAAGACAACTATTTGATAATGAGGCAACATAAGTGGTAACCCTTCAATGCAATTGAGTATACATAACTCCATGGTGTCTTTGAATTAATATCACTTCCTAACACAATTTTCAATCACTTTCAATAAAGAGGTTGACACATCTCCCTGACATTAGACAAGGGGTGAGTAACTAACATGAGTCAGCTGGACGTCACATGAATGTGAGACTCACAAAGGGAGGCAATCATGGTGTGGGAGCTTGGGTCACCCTCACAATAAGAGGTCACATAAATACATATGCAGGATGCATTCAAATAATGACACCATTGTCATGAACAGCAAATGTATTTACAAAACTGCTTGATATATACAGTGAGTGAACACCCATGACCCAAAAGTGATATCAAGGTTTCTTAATCTTTCTAACCCTACTGCTACGTCTTGGTGCATCCCCGACATCCGCAGCAGAGGTGGAGGCAGCTTGCTGACTGCTACGCCCTGTTGTTTTTGATGACTTTGAAGGGCCCTGGCCTCCTTTGGGTCTCCTACTGTGAGGCAGGTGCACCCTCCTCAGCCTGTGGAGATGTAAGTGATGGGGTCAAAGGCAGAGGGGATTAGGATCAGCTGAACACTCGCAGAGTCACTTGGGTGGATGGCCTCAGGGTGTCTAGCTGCTGGTCCTTCTCCCTGTGGTGCCTGAAGGCCCCTGCCTGACTCTTTGAGGAGAAGGTAGTCTAGGTGCCCTGCCCCACTCTTGCCTAGCCACTGGTGGATCCCAGCAATGCCAATACCAATGGAGCGCAGGTCCAAATGCAAATCCGACAGAACCTGCTGGACTAAAGTCTCCAAGGCAGCCGCTACCCTTCACACGGAGACCCCGAGGAAGCTGCATGTCGGAGCCACGACATCAGACGGAATGCGGACAGACTCCTCCATCCTTCGCTCTAGTCTGTTGACAGCCCCTTGCAACTCTGATGTACTGCTGCCTGTCTTTGTATCTCCAGCATGTTTGCGACGGCCACTTCCAGAGACTCATCATCTGACTCAGGCTCAGTGGTGGCTGTTCTCCAGTAGTGCTCCGAGTACCAGACACCTGGGCTGTCATTGCCTCTGATTGTTGTGGAGTCATGTCAATTAGGTGTTCCTCAGAATGTGACCCTGAGTCTAATCTAGAACTATGACCCACCAGGGTGTGTGTCTCTGCACAGGTGGAGGGTGTAGGTGAATGCTGTGACAGGTCTTCTTCAAATGGTTCCTCAGCATCCACCTCTGAGATGGCCTGAGGGCTGGGGCTTATGTTGCCTGTGCTGTTCTGTCTGAACCTGCTGCTGTCTGTAAGAGATGGAAGATAGATTTAGTTCATGAACAGGTTAAATACAACATTGCATGTCACTCACTGTGAATGTGAGAATGTGATCAACTCATGGAGGGCTCGTCCGCACTGGCTTGCTGCGAGAGGCCAATCTCACCTTCGTCACAGGAGTGATCTCTGTCCATGCCCGCCAACTTGGCGGCATTCTCCTCAAATTTGGAGAGCTCTTGGATGTTGGTTGTCCCTCCTCCAGTCAGGGATCTCTCCCTCTTGTTCTAGGCAAGCTTGGCCTGCATGAAGACAAATGGATGGGATGTGATGAGAAGGGATGGAGCAGAGGTTGGGAAGCATGCCTGCTGTACGTGCTGAACTTCCACACCCCAGGCCCCTCCCCCCTGCTGCCCCAAATAAGGCTGAAGATTGTGCAGGATGATAGATGATTTGCTGGTGAATAGGCTTTCAATGCTGATATTCTCCCCCACTAATATTGTGTGAGATCCCTAAGATGTGTGACACTTCGAGTGCATGATGCCATTGTGAGACTGAGAGTTTGGAGTGAGCTGAACGTTGACTTACCCTGGCGGTGTGGATCAGATCATTCATCTTCTTCCTGCACTGGACGGCATTTCTCTGGCAGTTGCCCGTGGAGCAGACCTCCTTCGAGACCGCTTCCCAGGCCAGCCAGGTGAGATTGGTGGACCTCCTGGATCCATCCCTGGGAAAAAGGACCTCCTGGTGCTGGCGGACTTATCTAGTTAAAGCCTCCAGGGGCCGTGACTAAATCTTAGTGCACTCTACTTATTCCTCGGGACCATCTCCTGAACTTCCAACCATACAGCTGGGCTGCATAGAGTAATGTCTGTGTTTGGTTGGGATTTAATTATGGCTCCAGGAATTCGACCCCATGAGGGTGCGGCAGACGGACCACCCCGCCACGTGATTCAGCGAGCAGCTCGCCAGTGCATAATTAATGAGGTTTCAAGCGGAAGATCAGGCATGAGAACCCAACCTGCCAATCAGCGGGATACTCACCTCTAATCCCGCCTGTCACTGCACCTAGTCTCTGGAGTGGAAAATTCCAACCTGCATTTTCCTCTATGCTCTGCTTCAATAAGATGTTCAAGTTCATTTTCTTAATCCCATACTTAAATGTATTTGCAGTACTACTCTGAAGACTCAATGCAGTTTTATTCCTTGGAACAATTTTTGCACCAATGCCAATGTTTTATCTCCTAACGAGGCCTCATTTTCCAAGGTTTTCTTTGTCTATGATGATGCAAGAGTTCAAATGTGCAGTACTCTTTCAGTATTGTATTCAAGTGTCCATTTAGATTATGCACTCTAGTCCGGGAATGAGGCAAAAGTGCTAGCAACTGAGCCAAGTTAACACTTGAAGATTAAACCTCTACACAATTAACTCTTGCTGCTCTGGAGAGAACATGACCATGGCTGCAGTGGGTGTGGTGGTGAATTTGTGGGGAAGAGCAGACAGCGGCCCTGAACATGTTCGGGTTTCATTTCATAACTGAACAATATTACATAGCTAATTTTGGAAAACCTAGATGCAGAACTACTTTTGGAGTTCCAGAGAGAAACATCAAAAACTAATTTTTGAATTCACTTACAGCATTGTTACATATAGTGACCGGCATTGCTTCTAGCCTTGCCTTATGATCATATGTGTTGGTCTCCATTTAGGTCTGAGATGAGGAGACATTTCTTTTTTCAGAGCATAATAAATGTTTGGAATTCTCAACTCCAGGGAGTTATGGATGTTTAATTCCATTAAGTTGTTAATTCCAATCAAAACTGAGGGCAGAAGATTTGATTTTTGGACACCAAGGGAATCACAGGATATGCTGGTAGGGTGGGAAAATGGGGTTGAGGTAGAAGAGCAGCCATACTTTTATTGAATATTGAAGAAGTCTTGAGGAGCTATATGACTAACATCTGCCCCTATTTCTTATATTATCATGTATGAGTTTAATATTCTTTCTATAAGCTAACAATGTTAAGCTAACCCTACTAAAGTTAATTTTTATGTTTAATTCTTTAGGGAATTGATGAAGGTCCTGATGGCCTTAAGTTAATATCACATATAATTCAAGAGAAACTTGGCATTGAAATGTCTGTACTGATGGGTGCCAACATTGCTAAAGAGGTAGCAGATGAAAAATTCTGTGAGACAACAATTGGTAAGAAATGTGACACCGTGTGCTCCTGGCATTCTTCCGATTTTTAAAAACTAGATAAGCTTCTAGTTTAGATAATATATAAGGTTCTAGTTTACTTGCATTTTTTCACTCGGCACTAATGGATTCCTAGTTGGATGTTAGCTGCATTACAAAAATTGACATGGAAAATTAGTGATTGAACCTGGAGTCACCCTTAATTTGGCATTCACATCTTCAGTCTCTTCCAATCATAAAGAAATCAAGCAGTAACTGGTTAATTAATCTCAGCCAGTTTCTTTAATTTATATAAAACTGAGACTTTTTTTTCACCATTGTTGCTGACAAAATGGTAAAGATACAGTATATCAAAACAGAAAAAGCTGGAAATACTCAGCAGGTCAGGCAGCATCTGTAGAGGGTAACACCTGCACCCTCCCCTCCACTACTTCCACTGGCTCAAAACATATTACCTTTCTATCTTTGTTCAGTTCTAATGAAAGGTCATCCACCTGAAACATTAGCTGTGCTTCTCTCCATGGATGCTGCCTGACCTGCTGAATATTTCCAGCATTTTCTGTTTTCAGTTCAGATTTCCAGCATCCGTAGTATTTTGCTTTTGGATTGGTGTTGTAATGGTAAGAGTATAATCTGGTTACTCCGTTTTATTTATCGCCAAAAGGTGATATTATAAAACCTCAAATTTTCTGTGCAAATGAGTGTTTCATTCATAATGCTTACATATAATTTTATTGCTTTAAAAATGAAGAACAAAGTATATACAAAGAAATTTAGTAAACAAGAACTAAGCTAACATGCTGTTGCAGATGTGGTGTAATCATGTTGCCATGTAAGGTCTGTATAAATGCTTAGCAAGGCTTTGTAAACAACCTCCAGGCTCTGCATGGATCTGATACTTTTACTATTCTTTTTTATGTCTGTTTGCTAGGATCCAAAAATAAAACTCATGGAGAGACCCTCAAGGAGCTGATGCAGACCCCAAATTTCAGAATTACTGTAGTAGCGGAATGTGACACAGTGGAATTATGTGGAGCATTGAAAGCAAGTGACTGACAAATTTTAAGCAATAAATCTGGATTATAGATTGGAAATATGCATAAAAAAGCTGTATTTTACTACTTGGTTTCCTGTAGATCTTGAGATCGTTAAATTTTTTGAAATATTCATACATTTTACACCAGGATTTTCTTTATTTTCTTCTAATTGTGTTTAGATAAATCCATTTTTACATAATTTTCCAGAAGTTGACTTTATACCTTACAACAACATGTATTCATATGGCACCTTTAATACAATGAAGTTCTGTAAAGCAGAATTTGATACCCAGCCACATAAGGTGATATACAGGGTAAGGGCAGATGCCCAAGAGCTTAGGCAAAGAAATAAGTTTTAATGAGTGTCTTAGAAGAGGAATGAGAGGTGGAGAAGCGGAGATGTTTAGGGAGGGAATTCCAGAGCTTAGGGCCAAGACAGCTAAAGGCTAAGCTACCAATGATGAAGCAAGTAAAACTGGAAATGTTTAAGAGGCCAGAATTAGATAAACACAGCTATCTTGAAGGTTGTGGATTTGGAGGAGATTACAGAAATCGTGAGGGGGGAGGCCATGGAGGGATTTGAAAACTAGGATGAAAATTTGAAAATAGAGGCATTGCTTAAACAGAGCCTAATGTAGGTCAGCAAATGCTAAAATATTAGGTGAATAGAATTCGTGCAAGTAAGGACACAGGCGGAAGAGTTTTGGATGATCTCAAATTTATGATGTGGGAGGCCAGCGAGGAGGGCATTGAAATAATTGAGTCTAGAAGTAACAAGGAAAGAGGGTTTCAACAGCAGATAAGCTAATCCAAGGGTGAGCTGGGCAATGTTACGGAGGTGGAATAGGTGGTCTTAGTTGTGGCGTGGATATTTGATTGTAAGTTCATCTCGGGGTCAGATAAAACACCAAGATTTCAAACAGTCTAGTTCAGCCTCAGACGAATGTCAGGAAGAAGAAAGGAGTCGGTAGCTGAGGAGTTTGTAGCCAGGAAGGAATACAATAGCTTTGGTCTTCCCAGTATTTAATTGGAGGAAATTTCTGCTCATTCAGTACTGGTTATCAGATAAATAGTCTGATAATTTAGTGAAGGGAGTCATGAGGTGTTTAGGTAGAGATGGATATTGTCAGCACACCTGTGGAAATGAAAGCTATGCTTTTGGATAATGTTGTCAAGTGACAGCATGTAGACGAGAAATAGAAAGGGGGCCAACGATCGTTCCTGGAGGACACCAGAGGTCTCAGTGCAGCAGAGGGAAGAGAAACCATTTCAGTTTTTCTCTGGATATGATCGGATACACAAGAATGGAACCAGATGAGTGCAGTCCCGCCCAGCTGAACGAGAATGGAGAGAATTTGGGAGGAGGATGTGGTCAACTGTGCCAAAGGCTGCAGAAATGCCGAGTAGGATGAGACAGGAAAGTTTACCTTTGGGGCAGTCACATAGAATGCCATTTGTGGTGTTGGTAAGAGCCATTTGGTACTATCCTGGGAGGAAACCTAATTGTTGGAATTTAAACATGGAGTTCCAGGAAAGATAGGAATGGATTTGAGAGGTGACAAGGCGGTAAAATAAATAATGGAAATTATTACTTTGTAAATATAGTTTCTATCTTGAATAAAATCCTACTCACGCTGTCAACAAATTAAACAATATGGGTATTTGCCCCCTTCTTGCCCCACTGACCAACAGTTCTCTATTTATCCTTCTTTTCAAATACAACTTCTGCTGCATTCCTTGGCTGCTAACTTTGCACATTGTACCATTGAACAGAAATATATATGCATCAACTACTATTGGAAAGCATAAATAAAAAGGAAACACATTTATTGCTGAAGTGCCCATAAACTTCAATTTGGCATTGTTGAAAATGCATATGTATGCATATTTAATGCATGCATACATAAAAATAAAACTATTAAATGTACAGAAATGTTTCTATTCGCCTGTCGGATTCTGTTTTGGATTTAGGAAATCTTTAATAACAGATAACATTTCCTGTCCAACTGTAGTACGATACAATTTCCATGATACACCTGGATAGTGAGAGGTGTAATCGGTCATAGTTCTAACAACTCTCAAGAAGCTTGACACCATCCAGGACAAAGCAGCCTGCTCGATTGGTACCCCATCCCACAAACATTCGCTCCCTCCACCACCAACGCACAGTAGCAGCAGTGTGTGCAATCTTCAAGTTGCATTACAGAAACTCACCAAGGCTCCTTAGACAACACCTTCCAAACCCACAACCATTGCCATCTAGAAGGACAAGGGCAGCAGATAGACGGGAACACCACCACCTGGAAGTTCCCCTCCAAGTCACTCATCATCCTGACTTGGAAATATATCACCATTCTTTTACTGTTGCTGGGTCAAAATACTGGAACTCCCTCCCTACACCATAGATAGGGTGTACCTACACCATAGGCTCTGCAGTGGTTCAAGGAGGCAGCTCACCACCACCTTCTCAAGGGCAATTAGGGATGAGCAATAAATGCTGTCCTAGCCAGCAAAGCACACATCCCTTGAATGAATAAAAAATAATAGTATCCTGACATTGTACTTTTAGTGAAGGGAAATCAGATTGACAAAGTGTATTTGTTTTTAAGAGATGAGATGAATTACTTCAAAGTTATATTTACAATTAAAATAGGGATAACTTTCAATATAACACCAGTTTCCTATCCCAGCTTATCAGATTGGTCACCTGTTATATACATTCTATCCAATTTTTCCCTCTATTGATTGAGAGGAAAATCAGTCAGGGTGTGAAACAAGTGAGAAATCCAAAGTCACTAGTTTTCTACCACTGCCAAGGTTGAAGGTTATACCCAATATCTCTGAAATATTAGAAAATACTGACAAATTGTATGAAAAACTTAATTACTTACACTACGTTAACTTTTAACCCAAATCTTTAATAGAGACATTACTGCTGGCAGTAACTGCTTTTCCGACTTTTGTCTAGGAACCCAATGCAAATATTAATGCCTCAGAGAACTCCATAAATGCTGACATGTTCTGACCTCCTCTGATCTAACTTCTAACAGACTATTAGCTACCAAAGAAAATCAGTGCACTCATCGGAGAAAGTATTTTTATTTAACATCCCTGTAAGTTAATAAATAGAAAATCTGATCACTTCTTGTCAGAAATCCTGGGTCTTCCTAAAAGACTCAGAAATCATAGTTTGAAAACTTAAATAGATAGACAAAAGATCTGAAGTATTTTTAAAGCCTCACTAAATTCCACATTTCACACTTGATTTGTGTTGTTTCATATATTATTGATTCCATATGAAGTATGAATTTCAGCCTGAACTTTTCCAATACCTACTTTGTATTTTAACCTCAATTTTATTAACTGTTTTACTTCCTAGAATATTGTGGCTGTTGGTGCTGGATTCTGTGATGGGCTTGGTTATGGTGACAATACTAAAGCTGCTGTTATCCGCTTGGGATTGATGGAAATGTTATCTTTTGCCAAATTATTTTGTAAAGGACCAGTTACATCAGTCACCTTCCTGGAGAGTTGTGGAGTTGCTGATCTTCTTACAACTTGCTATGGAGGGCGCAACAGAAAAGTAGCAGAAGCATTTGTGAAAACTGGAAAAGTAAGGGTTATTTTAACTCAGTTATGAGTTTTTCTTTAATATTTTATGCCGTTGAGTAGTGCATTTATAGACATTGAAGAAATAATTCTCATTTTAATGTTTTGTTTTTCATGAAAAAGTCACATATTAATGAGTAGAAAGATAAAACTCTCAATTTCATAACAAAACAGTAATACACCCCATTCTAAATATAACACAATCCTTGGAAGTCAAGCATTTATTGATTTACGAGGTTAAGTACAACATAAGTCCCATGAAATGTAATCAAAAAGGTCAGAATTCAATATCCAATCTCAAACTGTACAAAAATAAGAGAGTTCAATGAATAGAAAAATAGGTCTTTCTGTTTGTTGCGAGAGGGAGACTGACCCTAGATTGTATTTTGGATGACCCATGTCACTCTAATTTTTGGTAATGTCACATCTAGATATGCACCACTGTTATTGCACAATGTAATAGCCACTAATTGTGATTTTGCTGAATAATTGGAATACAGGCCAGAGTCATACCTTAGATGTTCATAGTCTTTCACCTATGTTTTATCCAGTCCATTGATGAGTTGGAAAAAGAGTTGCTGAATGGGCAGAAGTTGCAAGGTCCACAGACTTCAGCTGAAGTTTACAAAATACTTGCACAGAAGAACTTAGTGAACGAGTAAGTATTTTTGATGAGTAAATAAGTTGGCTTATTTACCTATAATTTTTATGAATGTGTCAGTGCATCATTGATTGTGTAATAATATAAAAATTGCATTTATATAATGCTTTTAATGTAGTATCATGTCCCAGGGTGCTTCACAGAAGTGTTATTAAATAAAATTTGCACCATGTCACATAAGGAGGTATTGAGGCCAGTGACAAAAAACTGACTGGATTATTAGTTCAGTGAAATAATTACTATGCTACTGTATCCATTCTACAGTAAAATATATGAAAATCTATGATTAGCACTAATGTGTGTGTGCGTTTTTGTAAAAGTGCATAGCCTCCACTTGCTACTTCAAGTTTGGGGATAAGGGTCCCATCCCATATTAAATTACTTCATACCAACCTTTATAATTTTTGTTTTTACAGATTTCCACTATTTGCTGCAGTTTATCAAATCTGCTATGAGTGTAGACCAGTCAGTGACTTCATCACATGCCTTCAGAACCACCCAGAACATATGTAACTTGAACCAACTCCTGCAAGTCCATGTTATAATCGCAATCTTTTTCAATTTTTTGCAGCCAAAGTATAGAAACAGGTTATTTCAGTAGCCTTATTTTAAATTTATCATTTTGATAAGGTGATCTTTTAATAGGCTTTTTTGTGAAACTTAATGAAAATCGATTTCCATATTCCACAATAATTCTTCATTTTAATTAGGGAAATGTAGCTTTTATATGTGCTTATGAAAACTCGTTGCAAGCTCTAGAATGCTTATTGATGTTTCAACAACATCTTCAATCATTCCCTACTTTTATAAATGCAATTTTTCAGCAAGTTTCTTCTGTTGCCTTAACTTTTATATTAATAAATGCTGGCCTTAGATCATGAAGCAAATGTTGGTCATCCAGTTCTGTTTCATTCAGCAATGAGTGTTGACTCTAACTGAAGATTTTAGGGTTATGGGAATTGACTGCACATGGTAGCCCTTGGTTCAATGAAATGGACTGATTAAAGATAATGTTTACATTGAAGACAAATTTGAATTTTATGCCTAGGAAATATTTTAGTGTATTTGTTTTCAAAAATATAACTTGCTCATTGTCATGCTTGGCTTCACACAAATGAAGCACTAGAATCTTTAAAAAACATACTGCAATTACAGTAAGTGTTTACAGAGACTTGTGTGCATAGAAAAACACTAACTTTTAAAAATAAACCAGTTCAATTGTCAACATAGAAATGTTGTGGTTAGGTAAATATGATGAGATATTAATAGTGGAGAAAATCCAACTTTGCTTTGAACGTGATGTAAAAACTGGATAATTTTGTAACTAATTATATTTCAATCACAATAAAATATTTGTAATAACAATGGTCTTATAGCTTTTTAAGTATATTTTAGTGCTGAAGCACTTAAATAATTTGACTCCACAGTACTGATCAGTTTATTGCAACATCACAAAGCCTATTTCTCATGTAATATTACAATGTTTCAGAAGATTATGATCCATTAGTAGACCATTTGGCTCATCAACTCCCCTACTGTTTGTCCATTTAAGCCACCTGGTTGCATCTCATTCTCTTTCTTGCTTGCCCTCCTTTTGGATATTTCATTCTTTCAAACAGCTATTTAAGCCCTTTAGAATAATTTATGAATTCAAGAATGATTTGGATGATACTATCATCTACTCTATGATTTGTAACTTTCCCTTTGATGTCAGTATCACCCCAAGTGGTGATTAAATAAAACTGGAACCTTAATTTTTGTATATGTTATTGCTATAATTTTGGAAGATTTAAGAACTGAAAATTTACAGACATTTGATCCTAGTGTAGGTTTCGTGATCAAATGTTGCATTTGTTAAACTCAATATTTACTTTGTCAATTTTCTCATCTAGGTAGAGGTATGCAAACATGATGATCTTGCTAGGCTATGCTGATATATTCTGGAGTTATTTCAGTAAAAACAATGGAAAGCATAGATTGCAGGAAACCACATTGCCAGACGAACACTTTGTGATGTAACCACGACTCTGATACTAGTAATAACAGACACTACAGCAATGCCTTCCTAATTGGTTGCTGAACCTGCTGGTTAACAAGGACAATCAGATGCCTCTGATTGCAAATATTTCCCATTCTCCCAACATTCAAAATATATTTTTTTTTATCTTTCCTACCAAATTGAATAACTTCACAACATTGTATTCCATCTGCCATCTTCTTGCCCAATCACTCAACCTATCTCCATCCCTCTGCAGCCTCTTTGCATTCTTATCAACACTTACTGTCCCACCTAACTTTGCATCGTCAGCAAACTTTGATACATTAATTGGTCACCTCATCTAAGTCACTGATATAGACTGTAAATAGCTGAGGCCCAAGTACTGATCCTTGCAGTACCCTGGTACAGCCTGCAAACCCAAAAATTTCCAGTTTATTCCCACTCTTCTCTGTCCAATAACCAATCCTCTATCCATGCTAATATATCACTCCCAATCCCCTGAGTCCATGAGGCAATCTCATTGAAACAATTTTTTTAAGGGACTTGACAGGGTAGACAGTGCTTGGAGGATGGTTCCCCTGGATGGTAAGTCTAGAGCTCGGGGTCACAGGCTCAAAATAAAAAGAAGCTATTTAGGATTGAGATGAGAAATTTCTTCACTGTAAAATCTTTGTGAATTCCATACCCCAGAGAGCTATGTATACTCAGTTGTTGAGTATATTCAAAGCAGAGATCAATAGAGTTTTGCATATTAAGAGATTGGAGGGGGGATAGTGTGGCAAGCTGGAGCTGAGGTAGATCAGCTATAATCCAATTGAATGGGAGACTCAAGACAGACTGAAACTGTGAATCAGTGGGTGGAATTTTACAGCCCCTTGCAGCGGGGGCAGGGCCAAAAAATGCGACAAGCCATTCAAAAGTTCATTGACTTCGGTGGGACCGAGAAATCCCGCTGGCGGTAAGGGTTATAAAATCCTGCCGAATGTTTCAGCCTGCTGAAAGTGCTTTTACTGTGGTCTTCACAGAACATTCAGGGATCCATTTTATTACTGGAAAAATGTAGCAGCCTAGCAGGACAAAGTAAACCATATTTAAAATAATTTTTTTTTTCTTAAATATTTACAGCATACTCATGGTTACAATATCGGACTAGCAACCCACAGATTTCATTCAAATCTCACTGTGGCAGATTACGAAATTCAATTCAATAAATTTGTTAACTTGTAGACTAGTATGAGAAATGGTTAAACATTTTTTTGAAAAATGCAGGGTTAGTACTGGCGAGGCGAGTATTTATTTCCCATTCCTATTTCCCCTTGAGAATGTGGTGGAAACCTTCTTCTTGAACTACTGCAGTGGCTGTGATCAAATTACTTGCACAATGCTGTTAGGTAGGGAGCTCCAGGATATTAGCACAGTGACAATAAGGAATGGTGAGGCTGGTGCGCAACTTGGAGGAAAACTTAGAGGAAAATCTGCAGATAATGGTGTTCACATGGACCTGTCCTGGGTGACAGAAGTCATAGGTTTGCAAGGTGCCAATCAAGAAGCTTTGCTGAGTTGCTGCAGTGCATCCTATGGATAGCACACACTGCAGCCATGGTGCACCATGGTAGTGCAGGGAAATGGATGTTTAAACATGGTGGTTAGTCTGATCAAGCAAACCGCTTTATCCTGGATGGCATCGAGCTTTTTGATTGTTACAACTGCAATCATCTGGGCAAATGGAACGTATTCCATTACACTTCTGTCCTAGCTTTTGTGATATCAGGAGTTTGGAGAAGTCACTTGCCGCAGTATACCCAGCCTCAATATAACAACAAAAATTCTTATAAAAACATAACTGGTATACTTCTGTCCATTAGGGAAGTCAAGTTGTCACTTATATCTTGGCTGGCATCCATTCCCATATTACATGGTTGACATTTAATGTCCTCTAAATTGGCCTAACAAGCCATTCAGTTGTGAACATTCACTGCAAAATACAGCAAGAAAATCAGACACGTCTATGATCAATAATAGAGGCATTTTGAGGATAATCTCAACCCAGTTGACCCTGCTAAGTTTTCTTCTTGATACCTAAATTGGGTTAGCTGTCCCACAGACTTGGTAGCCTGACATAGAATCATAGATTGGTTACAGCACAGAAGGCCTTTTGACCTGCTATCTCCATGCCAGCTCTGTGTAACAGTTTCTGAGCTTGTGCCACTCCCCTGCCTTTTCCCTGTAGCCCTGCAAATATTTTTCTTCACAGATAATTATCCAATTCCTTTTTGAAAGCCACGATTTGATCTGTCTCCACCATATTCTCAGGCAGTGCATTCAATCCTAATTGTTGCATCAAACAGTTGTTCCTCATGTCGCCATTGGTTCTTTAGGTAATCAGTTTACATCGTGTGTCCTCTGGCTCTCGACCCTTGTGCCAATGGTAACAATTTCTCCCTATCTACTCTGTCCAGACCCCTCATGATTTTGAACACCTCTATTAAATCTCTTCTCAACCATCTCTTTTCTAAACAGCCCCAGCTTCACCAATCTATTTTCACAATTGAAGTCTCTCATTCCTAGAACCATTCTCATAAATCTTTTCTACACCCTCTTTAATGTCTTCACATTCTTCCTAACTGTGCTGCTCAGAACTGGAGACATACTCCAGTTGAGCCAAAAGGGTTTTTTTTGAAATAAAGGTTCACCATAACTTACTTGCTTTTACACTCTATGGGCTGAATAATACATTCAGGCACGTGGGTGGGAGCCGCACCCGGAAGTGGGTGGCCTTCTGACTTCCGGGCTTGCCATCCTAACAGATAAAACGGCAAGTAGGCCAATTGGGAGCGGAGGGCAGGTTGAGGCCCCAAGGAAGTGAGGATTTCGCCCAATAAACCCGGGAGAGTGGGATGCGCAGCGTCAGAGCTTGTTGGGTCACGGCCACTCATTTAAAGGCTCACCTGGCAAAGGAAAGAATCAGGTGATGCAGAAAATGTATTCCACCAGCACAGTTCTTCAGCATTTGTGACTTGGAGATATTTGCAGGCCTTTAAGGTAATTGTGCATCTGTTTAAGCTTTCTCTGACATGTTCATGGTTTGCCACTGATCGCAGGTGGCATTCAACTTGAACATTGACAAGTTTTCCTGACCTAAGCATAGAGAAGTTGTCCAGTTATTGCCTCCAGTTTCCCTCCAGAGATGTCCGAGGCAAGAGAGTGAGGGGAGAGGCAGGGGAGAAGGGTCAAATCAGCACCTACGTTTGATGGCAAGACGCATAGCCTGGGAGGAGGTTGCTGCAGAGATCAGCAACGTTGGGCTAGTGCGGCATACTTGAACACAATGCCAGAGGAGGCTCAGTGACCTGGGGTCGGCCAGAGTGAGTAAGTCCTCAGTTCGTGTATGATTGTGACAAGAAGCTACAGGGTAGCGTTGCGAATGCTGGAGGCATGTGAATTTGTCAGGAGGTCCAAGGTAGCATGATGCAGCAAAGACATTGGTGTTTGCGCTGATGTCTGTGTACACTTATTGCTTTGATCCAGGTGGAGGGTGTGGGGTCAGGAGCCTGTGCAGATGAAAACAGCATCTTGGCAGCCAAGCATTGTGCTAATAATGCATAGGTGGGATGACATGAAATAACCTAACAATGTTAATGATTGCAATGTTACACCAATTTTCAAGAGAAGTGTGCCCACAATGCCCGAGAGAGAGGCTAAACTGGAGGGGGGGTGCCAGACCTGGTGATACTGTTTGAGGCCATTCGAGGAGGTTCTCATGCTCTCCGTGTCTGAATCCTCCAGGTTGATTGGCAGAGGTGAGATTGAAGGAAGGCATGGGTCTGGTGAGTTTACATATGACTGAAATCAGAAGAACGGGGGATAGGTTAAGTGGGAGGTGGATTGATGTTTTGCAGGATTCAAAGAAAGATATGAATCTTAGTCCGAGGCTAAAACCCAGGGTAACTTCATAGCCAAAAGCGTAAGTGTGTATAGTGTTTGCATTGTCACATCATGGCACACATGACTGTAAAGTTGCTCAGCACTGTGACCTTGCACAACAGTGGAAAGGTTTTTGTAGACTGCTAATGCCATTTCTTCTGTCTCCGGTGCAGGTGAAATCTCTTCTGCTGACCTGAATATCATTGACAGGCTGTCATTCCCCTCCAAGGATGAGGAAGAACCCTCAGACGAAGCACCATCACATCCTCTCTCTAGCCCAAGCAGCAGTGCAGATACCGGCATGCTGGCAGGAATTAGTGTGTCAGGACAAAGACAGGCACAATCTGGTGAGGCCACTTCACATTCGCATGTGCAGCTGCCAGAGAATATGGTGGAACAAGCCTTGGACAGCTGGAGGAATGCCCGGGGTGATCCAGAGACTGATTTTGAGTTGAATGATGAGCTTCTGGAGTCAGCCATGAGGCAGCAGATGCTGGATGTCCAGCACGAGGTCTGTGGGGATTTGGCGGATATACCAGAGGGGTTGCATGCTCTGGCCTGGACTGTGGAGGTGCCCATCCAGGCCATGTACACTGTGATCATCCACTCTTCAGAGTGCCAAGCTTCCTTCATGGGCAGACTGGCAACTGTCCTGGAGGGGCAAACCAAACATACTGCAGACACAATCATGGGTATGCACTTCAACTTGCACTTTATCTCATCTTAGGGGCCCATAGCCAGGACAACAGGGGGACTAGGAGCATGGGCACCAAGCCAGCTCCTGGGACCTCATGAGAAGGCAGGGAGGACCACATGGACCCAGTGGCAAAGGATGAGCAGCAGCTTCCACCCTCTGGAAACACCTCTCAGGACACTTCTGATGGGGGCCGCGTCTCCTCCATCCATCTGCTGTTGACACAATCCTTGGCCAGTGCTGCAGTGACAGAAGCTCCTCCTGCCACTCAGCAGTACTTCTCGAGCGTGGCAGGCTGCTCAAGGCCTCTGACACATAGAGGACCCCTGCCAAAGTCATCCAGGGTGAGGAAAGTGGATCAGTGCAACTGCAAGCAAGGTGGGGGAGCACTACACCAGAGCACGAGGAAATGCATCAAGAAAACTCCGCAGTAGTCACCAGGTGAGTCACGTGAGTCTGTTTTTTAAGGTTGTTAATATAATGTCTCATAGTTATTATGTAAGTAAACCCTAACCTCGCTGTCCCTCATGCAGAGATTATTTTAATATGTTATGCTGTTGAACCTCTTTAGGGAGATAGGCATTAGCTTTAATAATTTGAAGCAGGGCAGGATGCATTCAATGTCAATAACTGGATAGAGTGAGTGTGTTGACAGGACAGTGACATGAGTTTCCCATTCCACGTGGAGCAAGGTTTGGACACATGCCACGAGACGAGAACTTCATAAACTATTGAAACCTCTGCCTTATCAAGGCGCCCCTGATGTCCCAGCCATCCAAGCAATCAAGTCCAGACCCTTCCACCTGATCGTCATCACGTACCCTCACCTCATCCTCAGATGAATGGCCCCTATCTACCGTCCCCTCTTCCTCAAGGACATCCTCTCTCTGAATAGCGAGGTTATGGAGGGCGCAGCACACCACGACACGTGATGGAGCATGCTGAAAGGTGTCTCCTTATCTGTTAAGGGATCTGGAGCTCCTTTTCAATAGCCCGATGATCTGTTCAACAATGGCCCTGGTGCTTCTGTGACTTTCATTGTGGTTTGGCACATGTGAGTTAAACAGAATGAAGGACTCAAATCTGCTGCCCAGGTACCTGGCACATACTTGCATGACCCATCGATGATCACGGACAAGATGAACATTCAACAAGTGAAAGCCCTTCCTGTTAATAAAAGTGTAGGGCTGTCTAGCTGGTGCCTTTATGGTGATGTGCATGCAGTCAATGGCTCCCTGAACCCTGGGGAAACCTGCAATCGCCGTGAACCCTCTGGTTCTTTTCAGTTGTCTCTGGCCATCCATTGTGAATGAGGTGTAATTTCCTGCCCTTCTGAACATAGCATCAGTGATGATACAGTGATGTGTAGCAGGCTGCGTTATGCCACTGAGGTCTCCATATGCTGCCTGAAAGGATCATGTCACAAGGAAATTGAGTGCAACAGTGACCTTGACAGCTACAAGCATTGGGTGACCCCCAATGCAGCTGGACGAAATTTCTCCTGCCAGCATGTCATAAAGGGATGTGACTGTGGCTCTTGGCAGCCTGAGCTACCTCTTGCATTGTGTCTTGGATATCTGCAGATAGCTCAGTCTCTGCCCATATACTCAAGGGCCTGCATAAGTCCTTCTACGCCTCCCTTGGGGATTCATGGTGGTTTCCACCCTCATGCATCATCAGTGCATCCTGGACCTCCTGATGTGCCCCTCTTCCTCTCGCTCTCCTCCTCCTCACTGGAGGTTGTGTCTCCCACAGAGACCACAATCCTCATGTTTAGTCCAATTTGAAGGCTAAGATGATGATCAAGGTTTGAATGGACCTCTCTGCAGCAGGAATAAGATCTCTACACAAGGTCAGTTGGAAATAAAAACTTTGCTTCTTGTATGAAGTACTTCTAGCAGTCACAAAACTCCGAACTGCTAAGCTGAAACTCAGGGCTCAGCTGAACCCTTTAAACCTGCCCTAACAACCTGCCTAATAATAAAAATATAACCGGGACACGCACCTGGCGTGAGATACATTCTACAAGTGATTTATCGCTCACGACATTTTACTCCAGTCATTTGTCCAATTAATGATCTTAAATACCCCATTTAATTTGAATAAAGCAGACTGGCACCTGATTTTCAGCCCCACCCAACTGATATATTATCCAGAACTGGCGTGATGATGTTGGGAACTTGACCTAATGTCATTGCACCCAATAATACGTTGGCCACGGGCGCATAACACTCCTGTTTTCGGAGCATATTATTCTGCATATATTTCACCTACCAAGTGTCTGCCCATTCCACCAGCCTGTCACTGTCCTCTTGAAGTGTACCACTATCCTCTTTGCAGTTCACAATACTTCCAAGTTTTTTTGTCACCTGCAAGTTATAAAATTGTGCCCTGCATACCCAAATCTAGGTCATTCATGCACATCAAGAAAAACAATGGTCCTAATACTGACCCCTGGGATATCGTACTCACGGAATCATATCTATTAGCTAACATCCGAGACTCTTCCATCACCAGGCCTGGTTAGGTCCTGCCCCATCACTGAGATAGACCCACCAGAGGTGGGGGCATAACAGCAGTAGCGCTGGGAGACCTCAACATTCACTCTCCATGAAGTCGCGGCTTGCAGATCAAACCTTGTGATCACTACCTACCACATATTCTGCCATTCAATGAGGCCAAGGCTGATCAGATACCTAACTCCATATGATCACCTTTATTCCATATTCCTAAATACATAATCTATCAATATCAGATTTAATATTAACAATTATTCTAAGTATCAATTGCTATTTGCAAAAGAGTTCCAAACTTCTACCCCTATTTGTGTATGGAAATGTTTCCTAACTTCATTCCTGAAGTGCCTGGTTCTAATTTTTAGGCTATGTCCCCTAGTTCTAGACTACACAATGAGTGAAAATAGTTTCTCTCTGTTGAATTTCCATCCCTGATTGAATATTAATTTCCCTGGGATGTCTGGCATGCTATCCTCTTCCTTTACCCTAAATACTTACACCAAGTAATTATTCAACATGCCCACCATTTCCTTACTTTCATTTATAATACCACCGTCACCAGTTTACAAGGCACCCACATTGCTCATTACCACCCTCTTTTTTTTCTAATGGTAAAGAATTTTTGTGTGATTTTAATATGCCTTGAAAATTTCTTTTCACACTCCCTTCTTGTAACTCAAACTGTTCATCAACTTTTGTTGTTTTCTGCATAACTTAATATCAGGATCTACGCTTGTATTTTGGCATTTTTGTATGCTTTACCTTTTAGTTTTATGTTGCCCTTACTTCCTTTTTTTGTCCATGGCTGCTTTTTTGGCTAGTAGAGCTCTTGTCTCTTAGGGTATAAACTAGTCCTGTAACATTAAATTACTTGTGAACACCTCTTCTGTCTATTTTTACCCATTAATAGCTTTGTCCAGTTCACTTTGGACAGTCCCTGTCTCGACACACTGAAGTCAGAATTGCCTAAATCTTGAATTTTGGATTCTAGAACTGTAGCACACTGAGCCTTTAACAAGATCACCTTAATCAACCCAAATAAAGAATTGAATCTAGGACTGTTTTGGTTTGTACTCAGTATGGTGCATTTATCACATACTTGACGATGAAGGGAATTGTACCAAAGAAAATTTCTTCAAATTTCTAACTACATGGGGGCAAACTGAGCTACACAGCAATATTCAGGTGAAAGTGCTATAGATCATATATGCATCCACCAACCAGTTGTAAAACATATGCTACGATTCTTGGCCAGACCCCAAGTTGTTGGTGAGGCTCGGTTCAGGACCAATAACGTTTTTTTTTAAATTAGGCAAAGTTTGAGATTCAAGATACTTACTGAGTGAAGAAAGCCACAGGATTCCATGGGTTTAGAACAAACAAAGATAAACTTTACTATACAAGTTCAGAAAGGTAAACACTTTACAATATCTATCTTACACTCCAACATTCAGGGTAAGTGTGAAGTATGTGTGAATTAACAGGCAAACTGTGGTTGAACACACCCCACTACAGAATAAATGCCAAATGCTACCAAAATAGATTCCATCAATTTCTCAACAACCTGCCCAGACATTCGTCACACTGAGTCAAACAATCTCACTGAAACTTCGTCTCTCTCATGAGGGTTCCCAATCTTCACTTCGAAGATCTTGCCTTGGAGTCTCTCCAACTCAGACAGTTTCAACAACGGCCCATCTCACAGGATTTCAATCTCACCCTCTGAGATTACATTCCCCTGGATTTCCGAGTTCACTCAAGCATCAATTTACAATTCAGATCTTTGGCGGTGTCAAGCAGGACACCATTGCTCCAAAGGAGTACCTTTACCCCAGTGGCCCGCAGCACGGAGTCACCAACCTTCGGCTGCCTTCTCGGATCTTCAGGTCTTCTTATGAGCCCCCTTAGATTATCAGGGCTTCTCCCAAGCCCACTTCACTTAAAGTCTGCTCCCCACAGCCCTTTATTTAACTTGTAGCCTGTTTCTCTGATCCTTTCCTTTTACTTAACTGATACCCGTTTCTGTCCCCTGTGTTTGTACCTTACCTGGGACTTCCTTTTGGGACCTGTCCCTGTCCCTCTCCCTGGGATACTTATTTTCTGATTAAAACTGAATGACTGACTCAAATTGACTGTTCATTGACCCTTAAACTGATCTGGTGACCTTTCAAAACACTCAAAGAGGGTCCCACCCTTGTTACTAGGCAGAAATAAATGTAACAAACAGTGGAACATCCTGTACCTTAAATGTTACAATCTCTACAGACTATAAGCTTACATAGCACTCAGAGACACAGAATGAATGGATTTCATAACGTATAATACATGAATGTTAGGTGAAAAACACAAAACATGGCAGAGAATACATTTCCCCACCCCTCATACTAAATATTCCCATTTCTGAGAACGTTACATAATTTCTTCCAAAAGCAAATCTGGCTAACTTAATAAATAATATTTGAATATTGCAATTTGAAATGAAACATCCAAATTTTTTCAGCATTTAGAAATATCAGTCTGACAATTCTAATTATCAATGTGCTGCATGTTGCGTTTACAGTCTTCAAAATAGTCAGAAGAAAACATAATTACTGCTCTCAACTATATCACACCAAGGCATTGATTTAGTTAATGTTTTATTTCATATCCATGAAAATTCAACAAATAGTAAATTGCCTGATCAGGTTACTGTAAGTGTTATACTCATCATTCTCCATTTTATGATGTTTTTTTAAAAACAGGTTATTTGTCTACTCTTAGCAATTGCTACATTTGTAATCCAAATATTGAGCTATGAAGGTCAGTTATTTCTTCTAGACCTAACTGCTAAGAGCATAATGATAATCTACATCATTCCTTCAATTTATATAAATATAAAAAGCACATTTGAACATTCTAATAAATGAAGTGCAACAGTAGCTAGCCCCCTGTGTTTGTACAGTGAATTTCCTAATGTACAATTATTGGGAAAAGAAATCTGGAAAAAAAACATTGGATATATTGCACATGGTTTTATCTTCATCAGATTCACGCTAGCAAGTGATATAGTTGACTAGAAAGTGCCTGATAAGTTAACAGCCTTTAAATTTTTACAGGGCTTGACAAATTAGATGCTAAGAGATTGACTCCCCTAGTTAACCATGCATCTCCCTAGTTAATCATTTAAGACTCAGATGGGACATTGCTTCACCCGAAGATTGTGAATCTTTAGAGTTCTCTACCCCAGAGGGTATGTGGATGCTCAGCAGTTCAGTATATTTATGAAAAAGATCAATAGATTTTTGGATACTAAGGAAAATGGGGATAGCACCGGAAAGTGGGGTCTAGAAAATCCATCATAATCTTATGGAGTAGTGGAACAGACTATTTCTGCTTTTAATTTTTTACATTTATAAAAATGTAAATAAAATCAGCTTACTCCAGAGTTTCTGAATTTACTTCAACAAATTTTGGATTAGAAAGAAAAGGAACAGTGATAAATTGGGCACATGAACTTCATACAGTGGTAACATACTCTGAAATAGGGGATGAGCACAGAATCTGGATTGACACTTTGGCAGAATCCATCAGTTAGGTGTCACCTTTCAAAAGGGATCTTAAACTAAAGCCCAATCTGCTTGTTCAGGTGCACATTAAAGATCTCATGGCATTATTTGCAGAAGAGCGTTTCTGTCAAATGTCCAAAATTTACATCTGAACCTACACCACTATAAAGCATTTTAGGACATCAGAGGACATGAAATGTGCTACATGAATGCAAATTCATTCTTTCACCCACCCTTGACACTTGCTAGAACATTTGTTTCAAAGGCCTTTGAAATCAATAAAGATGCCTTGGATGCCAAAATAGTACTGGGGTTGGATTATGAATAACTGTTTCAGAAGCTCATTTATGGGAGGATACTAGAGCACTACACCTCACCTCAAGACATTTGTACTTTGGCTTTCTGATAAAGAAGTCAATTATGACCAACGTTTACCATCTTTGCACTACAAGGTAGCTAACAAAGAGGAAACATTTGAGGCCTGCTTTATACAATTAGATTTTTTTTTAATTCATTCACGGGATGTGGGCTTCACTGGCTGAGCCAGCATTTATTGCCCATCCCTAGTTGCCCTTGAGAAGGTGGTGGTGAGCTGCCTTCTTGAACAGCTGCAGTCCATTTGATGCAGGAACACCCACAGTGCTGTTAGGGAGTGAGTTCCAGGATTTTGATCCAGCGATAGTAAAGGAATGGCGATATATTTCCTGGTCAGGATGATGAGAGACTTAGATGGGAACACCACAACCTGGAAGTTCCCCTCCATCTGCTGCCTTGTCCTTAGAGTGGTCGTGGGTTTGGAAGGTGCTGTAAAAGAGCCTTGATGAATTCCTGCAGTGTATCTTATAGATGGTACACACTGCTGCTACTATGCAATGGTGGCAGAGGGAGTGAATGTTTGTGGATGTGATGCCAATCAAGCAGGCTGCTTTGTCCTGAACAGTGTCCAGCTTCTTCAGTGTTGTGGGAGTTGCACTCATCCAGGCTAGCAGGGGGTATTCCATCACACTCCTGACTTGTACCTTGTAGGTGGTGGACAGGCTTTGGGGAGTCAGGTGGTGAGTTACTCGTCACACGATTCCTAGCCTCTGACCTGCTCATGCAGCCACAGTATTTATATGGCTAATCCAGTTCAGTTTCTGGTCAGGATGTTGACAGTGGGGGATTCAGTGATGGTAATGCCATTGAATGTCAAGGGGCGATGGTTGGATTCTCTCTTGTTGGAGATAGTTATTGCCTGACACTTGTGTGGCACAAATGTTACTTGCCACTTGGCAGCCCAGGCCTGGATACTGTCCAGATCTTGCTGCATTTAGACACGGACTGCTTCAGTATCTGAGGAGTTGCGAATGGTGAGCATTGTGCAATCATCAGTGAACATCCCCACTTCTGACATTATGATAGAAGGAAGATCGTTGATGAAGCAGCTGAAGATGTTTGGGCCGAGGACACTGCCCTGAGGAATTCTTGCAGCGATGTCCTGGAGCTGAGACGATTGACCTCCAACAACCACAACCATCTTCCTTTGTCCTAGGTAAGACTCCAACCAACAGAGAGTTTTCCCCCTGATTACCATTGACTCCAATTTTGTTAGGGTTCCTTGATGCCACACTCGGTCAAATGCTGCCTTGATGTCGGGGACAGTCACTCTCACCTCACCTCGGGAGTTCAGCTCGTTTGTCCATGTTTGAACCAAGGCTGTAAGGAGGTCAGGAGCTGAGTGGCCCTGGCAGAACCCAAACTGGGCAGTGAGCAGGTTATTGCTAAGCAAGT
The DNA here is from genome assembly GCF_964194155.1 of Cetorhinus maximus. Taxonomy (NCBI): domain Eukaryota; kingdom Metazoa; phylum Chordata; class Chondrichthyes; order Lamniformes; family Cetorhinidae; genus Cetorhinus; species Cetorhinus maximus. The sequence continues at coordinate 84,452,411 of NC_135889.1, forward strand.
GCCGCTTGATAGCACTGTTGATGACTCCTTCCATTACTTTACTGATGATCGAGAGTAGACTGATGGGGCGGTAATTGGCCGGGTTGGATTTGTCCTGCTTTATGTGTACAGGACATATCTGGGCAATTTTCCACATAGCCGGGTAGATGCTAGTGTTGTAGCTGTACTGGAACAACTTGGCTAGGGGTGCCGCAAGTTCTGGAGTATAAGTCTTCAGTACTATTGCCGGGATATTGTCAGGGCCCATAGCCTTTGCAGTATCCAGTGCCTTCAGCTGTTTCTTGTGATCACATGGAGCAAATCGAATTGGTTGATGACAGGCATCTGTGATGCTGGGGACCTCCAGAGGAGGCTGAGACGGATCATCCACTTGGCACTTCTCGCTGAAGATTGCAGCAAATGCCTCAAACTTATCTTTTGTACTGATGTGCTGGGCTCTTCCATCATTGAGGATGGTGATATTTGTGGAGCCACCTCTTCCAGTGAGTTGATTACTTGTCCACCACCATTCACGACTGGATGTGTCAGGACTGCAGAGCTTAGATCTGATCCGTTGGTTGTGGGATCGCTTAGCTCTGTCTATCACTTGCTGCTTATGCTGTTTGGCACGTAAGTAGTCCTGTGTTATAGCTTCACCAGGTTGACACCACATTTTTAGGTATGCCTGGTGTTGCTCCTGGCATGCACACCTGTACTCATCATTGAACCCGGGTTGATCCCCTGGCTTGATGGTCATGGTCGAGTGGGGGATATGCTGGGCCATGAGGTTACAGATTGTGTTTGAGTACAATTCTGCTGCTGCTGATGGCCCACAGCGCCTAATGGATGCCCAGTCTTGTGTTGCTAGATCTGTTCGAAATCTATCCCATTTAGCACGGTAGTAGCGCCACACAACACGATGGAGGGGATCCGCAATGTGAAGGCAGGACTTCGTCTCCATAAGGACTGTGGAGCAGTCATTCCTACCAATACTGTCACGGACAGATTTGAGGATGAGGTCAAGTATGCTTTTCCCTCTTGTTGGTTCCCTCACCACCTGCTGCAGCCCCAGTCTAGCAGCTATGTCATTTAGGACTCGGCCAGCTCAGTCAGTAGTGGTGCCACTGAGCCACTCTTGGTGATGGATATTGAAGTCCCCCTACCAGAGTACATTCTGTGCCCTTGTCACCCTCAATGCTTCCTCCAACATAGGTGTTCAACATAGAGGAGCACTGAATCATCAGCTGAGGGAGAGCAGTACATGGTAATCCGCAGGGGGTTTCGTTGCCCAATTTTGACCTGATGCCATCAGACTTCATAGGGTGCAGCGTCAATGTTGAGGGCTCCCAGGGCAACTCCCTCCCGACTGTATACCACTGTGCTGTCACCTCTGCTGGGTCTGTCCTGCCAGTGGGACAAGACATACCCAGGGACGGTGATGGTGGCGTTTGGGATATTGACTGTAAAGTATAAGATGAGATAGAAGAATATGGTATTATCCTGATAATTTCATGTACAGCAACTTCAATGTTGTGAAAAAATAAAATTCCTGGAATAGTAATATGGAAACAGAATGCCAGATAGGTCACACAATTGTCCGTCACATCTTAACTGCTGTAAGATGCAAAGCTGATACCAATTTTTTTTTGCAATCGTGCAAATCCAAGAAATCTATTTCAAATATTCCAATTTGGTCTCAAACAATGCAAATTAAAAGACAGCATTCATCAAAAAAAAAATCAAAAATAGAAAAACCATGGGTGCAGTGGTACCACTTGCCTAGTTTGGTGGATCAGCTTCCCTACCAAAGGTGATGGAACTGTAGCCACCAATGCTTCAACTGGTGTAAGCTACCTCAAAATGCTATCCCACTGATATGAATAGATCCCACTATCTGAAAGTAACCGAACTGAAGGGTTTCCAGATAGTTCAAAATAGCCTTTCCAACCAGAACAAGTTCCTGTCAGTGATTGAAGCAGCAGTGTTGCTCGATTCATAAATGCAATGGAGGTTTCACATCATAATTACAGCTTACTGAATTCCATGGTGAGCTCGTTTCTCTCGATCATGATCACACAACCTATGTATTGATGGGTTGCCCTCTTTTCCAAACACCAGGACGTACCTACCTGTACTGCCAGCCCTTTCCTCTCCCCACCAGTTTGTGGACAGGCGCTTCTGCTTTCACATCAGGTTCAGGCACTTTCATGGAGGCTGAGGCTGAGGCTGAAGCTGTAACTGTCACGTCCCCTCCTTGCATTGTTGAACGCCTGCAGCCGCTCCGGCCGGGGTCTCCGGGTTTACAGTGAGACCGAGCCGGTGTGAGAGTAGGCCGGGGTTGGGGATGCGGCTGTGTTACAGGCTGCAGGATACCCAGCCAGCGCCTGCGCTCCAAGTGGCAATTAGCAGAGACCCCCTGCCCACATTGTCACCCGCCAGACTGACCCGGAAGCTGTTAAAGGAACGGAAACCACTGGCGACAAGCGCCGCCTGTAGGCCGAGGTCACCTGTAGTGACGTCAGTTCAAAGCCATGTCTTCCGGGTTGCCAGCGAGGTGAGAGGGGAAACCCCTTTGTTAATGATGTCAAGTCGCCATATTTGTGCGGGGCACAGCCAACACAGATCTGACCTGACATCCATTCCTGCTGATGTTGGCCATGGCACATTTGCCTCTCTTTTGTTTCTGTACAGATAACAATCAACAGCGACTCCTTTTCATTGGCGTCCTTGCTCCTTGCACCCAGAGACTGAAGCTGCTCATTTGCAAATCCTTCCATTGCTCTTCATAATTACCCCACCTCGTTGAACATCCTCGGCTTCTCCCTCAGGATGAAGCTGGTGGTTCGCAAACTTCGCTTCTCTTTGATCCTAAGTGCATGGGTCTGTTGCCAGGACCAGATTCTTCCTTGTCCAAGAAACTTTCTGCAGACTCTTGTTGCCACGGAAACCTTAATCCACACTTTCATTGCCTCACGTATTGACTTCTTAAACCTCGCCCTTAATAAATTTCACTGATTTAGATGTTCACAGTCCATGTCTTGTCATATCCCATTGTTACCGAGCTGCAATAATACCCTGTAGCCCAGTGAATTGATTTTGGTATCCTTGTCCTTATCTTCAAACCTCTCCAGGGCCTATTTGTGTCCAAAATGAGCTATATTCACCAGCTGTACTCTCCGTTCCTTTTGACTATGGATTTCTACTTGTTTCCGAGAGGCTGGTAACAGTTACTATGGTCCAGCGCTCCAAATTATCTTCTACACAATATTTTGGTTTTCTACACTTTACCCCACCCCCAATTCAAAATCTTTCCAAACAACAAACACCCACCCATTCTACCCTGCCTTTGGTCTTGCCCAGTTAAAAATGCTCTTTTTACTATTCAATGCCCATCTATCCACAAAAGTGCTTTTAAATGTTTTACATGAGATGTACCAAACATAAAGTGTTTATAGCATTAATTATTTAAGGCTGATCTATTAATCATTGATAAAGAATTGGGAGGTTTATGTACATGGGAGGTATGTTGGTGTTAAAGTAATTTTTTATGTGATTTTAGTGAAAATGCTGAATTTTGTAATTTTTTCTTTGTATTTAAGAAATAACTGGGATTCACATCTTGATTCCTTTAAAGCTTATTGAATTCCTATAAATATTACAACATACCATTTAGATAAATAATTTGTAATATTTCTTTCTGTTTTGCCATAGAAGCCAAACTTCATCATAGTCCAGTCCCTTCCCACCTACATCCGTGATTCCTATGAAACCCTACATCATATCAACAATTTCCAGTTCCCTGGCCCCAACCACCTCCTCTTCACCGTGAACGTCCAATCCCTCTACATCTCCATCCCCCACCGGCTTGGTCTGATGGCTCTCCGCTTCTTCCTCGAACAGAGGCCCGAACAATCCCCATCCACCACTACTCTCCTCCGTTTGGCTGAACTTGTTCTCTCACTGAACAATTTCTCCTTAGACTCCTCTCACTTCCTTCAAATAAAAGGTGTGGCTATGGGTACCCGCATGGGTCCCTTTCATGCCTGTCCCTTTATGGGGTATGTGGAACATTCCTTGTTCCAGTCCTACTCCGGCCCCCTCCCACAACTCTTTCACCAGTACATCGATGATTGCTTCGGTGCTGCTTCATGCTCTCATCTGGACCTGGAAAAATTTATTAATTTTGCTTCCAATTTCCATCCCTTCATCATTTTCACATGGTCCATCTCTGACACTTCCCTTCCCTTCCTTGACCTCTCTATCTCAATTTCTGGTGATAGACTGTCCACCAATATTCATTACAAGCCTACTGACTCCTACAGTTACCTCGACCACAGCTCCTCACACCCCGCTTCCTTTAAGGAGTCCATCCCATTCTCTCAGTTCCTTCGCCTCCGTCGCATCTGTTCTGATGATGCCACTTTCAAAAACAGTTCCTCTGACATGTCTTCCTTCTTCCTTAACCGAGGTTTTCCACCCACGGTGGTTGACAGGGCCCTCAACCGTGTCCGGCCCATCTCCCACGCAACCGCCCTCACACCTTCCTCTCCCTCCCAGAACCGTGATAGGGTCCCCCTTGTCCTCACTTATCACCCCACCAGCCTCCGCATTCAAAGGATCATCCTCCGCCATTTCCGCCAACTCCAGCATGATGCCACCACCAAACACATCTTCCCTTCAGCCCCCCGGCGGCATTCCGCAGGGATCGTTCCCTCCGGGACACCCTGGTCCACTCCTCCATCACCCCCTACACCTCAATCCCCTCCCAAGGCACCTTCCCATGCAACCGCAGAAGGTGCAACACCTGCCCCTTTACTTCTCCTCTCCTCACCATCCAAGGGCCCAAACACTCCTTTCAAGTGAAGCAGCATTTCACTTGCACTTCCCTCAGTTTAGTCTACTGCATTCGTTGCTCCCAATGCGGTTTCCTCTACATTGGAGAAACCAAACGCGGACTGGGTGACTGCTTTGCGGAACACCTTCAGTCTGTCCGCAAGCATGACCCAGACCTCCCTGTCGCTTGCCATTTCAACACTCCACCCTGCTCTCATGCCCACATGTCCATCCTTGGCCTGCTGCATTGTTCCAGTGAAGCTCAACGCAAACTGGAGGAACAGCACCTCATCTTCCGACTAGGCACTTTATAGCCTTCTGGACTGAATATTGAGTTCAACAATTTTAGATCATGAACTCTCTCCTCCATCCTCACCCCCTTTCCGATCCCCCTTTTTTCCAATAATTTATATAGACTTTTCTTTTCCCACCTATTTCCATTATTTTTAAATGTATTTCCATGCATTGTTTTATCTCTACCTTTTAGCCTATTTCGATCCCTTCCCCCTACCCCACCCCCACTAGGGCTATCTGTACCTTGCTCATCCTGCTTTCTACCCTTAATGTCACCTATTATCACATTCCTTAGATAATATCACCACCTTCAACACCTCTTTGTCCTTTTGTCTATGACATCTTTTGGCTATCTCCACCTATCACTGGCCCTCTTTCCAGCTTTACTTGTCCCACCCCCCTTAAACCAGCTTATATTTCACCTCTTTTCTATTTTTCCTTAGTTCTGTTGAAGAGTCATATGGACTCGAAACGTTAACTGTGCTCCTCTCCGCAGATGCTGTCATTGTCGTGTGGGTCATGGCGATGTCCTCTGTGGTGGAGGATGAGCATTCCTATGACTAGAATGAGATTTAGTGGTATACTCACCTCTGTGTTTCGCTGTCAGCAATAGACGGCTGATACCAGGTTCCAGCATCTTTTGTGGCTTTGGCATGCTGGCTGGGAGTTGAGGTGTATGTTCATTGGTTGCAGTGTTGACCTGCTGTACCATCGTCGGAGCTGGAGGTTGAGGCTCATCAGACTACTGACTGCTCTTTTTCACATCCTCCAATGGAGGTATCGTGGTTACCTCCTGGGTGGTTGGCTGGTCTGACCATTGAAGGTTTTCCGGCACTTGTAACGAGAATGGATAAACCTGCTCCGCAAAGAGAGAAGACAGTTCAGAGCTGAAGTCCCAGTTAGGATACTCTGAGTACTCAGGAACTTGCAGTTCTGTATGATTAACGACAGTGGTTGTCTTTACAGCTTCTGCTGTTTTAAAGAGATCTAGGTATCTCTGCTCAAGCGATAGAAAGGCTGGTCATGGATGATGTACATCAGCTCGAAGATTTGTTTGCTGCCAGACATTGGTGGTTCCAGAATCATGCCTATGACTGGAAGTCAGATTCCTCCAGGTCCGTAGAGTGCTGTGTCTGTTGTTTGAAGCCAGAGGTCTTTTAGCCATGGTTCTTAGTACAACAGGACTATTACGCAGGCTCCTGTGTCTGATTTAAAATTTGGTAAATGGCTATTGACTGAAATGTCCACATCCCAAAATGAGAAAATAAGATCTTTGACCTCACCCAAGAAGCATGTTGTGTCTTCCAGGCTGGCAATCTCGACCTCGTGGATGATCTTTGGGTCTTCTGTGCATTTCAGCTCTGGCTGGTAAAAGTAGGGAAAATCCCAAGATATTCTATTAGTATATCAATGGGAAGAGGATAACCAGGGAAAGATTAGGGCCCAAAAGGGACCAAGGGGGCAATCTATGGGTGGAGCCAGAGGACATCACTAGAGTGTTGACTGAATACTTCACATCTGTCTTCACCCAAGAGAGTGAGGATGAAGGTATCGATCTCGGGGAGAGAGACTGTGAGGTTCTTAAGCAAATTGATATAGGGAGTGACAAGGTATTGGAGGTGTTGGCAGGCTTAAAAGTGGACAAATCTCCAGGTCTGGATGATTTGTGTCCTAGACTGCTGAGGAGATTGCAGGGGTCCTGACCCAAATTTTTAATTCCTCTCTGGCCACAGGGGAGGTGCCAGAGGACTGGAGAACAGCTAATGTGGTTCTGCTATTTAAGAAGGGTTGTAGAGATAAGCCAGGGAACTACAGGCCAGTGAGTCTCACGTCAGTGGTAGGGAGACTATTGGAGAAAATTCTGAAGGAGAAAATCTATCTCCACTTGGAGATGCAAGGTTTTATCAGGGATAGTCAGCATGGCTTTGTCAGAGGGAGGTCAGCCCTAACAAATTTGGTTGAATTTTTTGAGAAGGTGACCAGGTGTGTAAATGAGGGTAATGCAGATGATGTAGTTTATATGGATTTCAGCAAAGCCTTTGACAAGGTCCCACATGGGAGACTTATAAAGAAGGCAAATGCACATGGGATACAGGGTAATGTGATAAGGTGGATTCAAAATTGGCTTAGTTGTAGGAGACTGAGGGTGATGACAGAAGGCAGCTTTAGTGACTGGAAGCCAGTGTCCAGTGGCATACCACAGGGTAACCTATTATTTGTCATTTATATAAACGACATAGATGACTATGTGGCGGGTAGGATTAGTAAGTTTGCGGATGACATAAAGATTGGCCGGGTGGTTAATAGTGAGGTTGAGTGTCTTGGGCAATAGGAAGATATAGACGGGATGGTCAAATGGGCAGATAAGTGGCAGATGGAATTTAACGCTGAAAAGTGTGAGGTGATACACTTTGGAAGGAGTAATTTGACAAGGAAGTATTCAATGAACGACATGACACTAGGAAGTTCTGAGGACCAAAGAGACCTTGGCGTGTGCGTCCATAGATCCCTGAAGGTGGAGGGGCATGTTAGTGGAGTGGTGAAAAAGGCAAATGGGACACTTGCCTTTATCAACCGAGGCATAGATTACAAAAGTAGGAAGGTCATGTTGGAGTTGTATAGAACCTTGATGAGGCCACAGCTGGAATGCTGTGTGCAATTCTGGTCGCCACATTATAGGAAGGATGTGACTGCACTGAAGGGGGTGCAGAGGAGATTCACCAGGATGTTGCCTGGGATGAAACATTTAAGTTATGAAGAGAGGTTGGATAGCCTTGGGTTGTTTTTGTTGGAGCAGAGAAGACTGAGGGGCGACCTGATCGAGGTGTACAAGATTATGAGGGGCATGGACAGGGTGGATAGGGAGCAGCTGTTCCCCTTAGTTGAAGGGTCAGTCACAAGGGGACATAAGTTCATGGTGAGTGGCAGTAGGTTTAGGGGGGATGTGAGGAAAAACTTTTTTTACCCAGAGGGTGGTGACGGTCTGGAATGCACTGCCTGGGAGGGTGGTGGAGGTGGGTTGCCTCACATCCTTTAAAAAGTACTTGGATGAGCACTTGGCACGTCATAACATTCAAGGCTATGGGCCAAGTGCTGGTAAATGGGATTAGGTAGGTGTTTCTCACGTGTCGGTGCAGACTCGATGGGCCGAAGGGCCTCTTCTGCACTGTGTGATTCTGTGATTCTTTTCAGGTCAGAATGCTTTGTTAAATTTTTTCTCAGTCTTGCAGCATTTTAGTTTTTCTCCACATTTTCTGCTAGGTTTTAGGTTTTTGCACAAGCTGCCATCATATTGTAGGGTGTTGGTTACAGTTCAGTCGGTCTGAAGAAGTCTTCATAGTCATATGTAGGTTAACTGTCAGTCTTTATTGACTCTTAGAATTATTTACAAATACACAGTAAAGGGTATAAGATAGGAGCTGTCTCCATGCTTGCTGGTACACACAGCTCTGTCCAACACTAGACTGACCCTGGGTGTGGGTCACGTGATCTCTTACATCACTGTATGGGCAACACTGTCCTCAGTCCCACAGTGACCCTGTTATGTACCAGACCCTTGTTCCCTTTAGAAAGTATCCTGTATGCCTTCTTAATCATCTTCTGCACATGCCCTGTAACCTTCAATGACCTATGAACATGCACTTCAAGGTTTCTCTGTTCCTCTGCACTTAAGTATTCTACCATTTATTGTGTATTCCCTTGTCTTGTTTGCCCTCCCCAAATGCATTACCTGACAACTAATACAAATGTAATATTATGAGATTACTGTCTACTGTTTGTGTGGATACGGTTGCTTCATAACTGGAACTGACATGTGAGCACTGAAAACACAATGATTTCCAATTTTCTACTTAACGGCTTTGGAAGATACAATACATTTTGGTGCTAATTTCTGGGCAACATTCCCTTTCTGAGATCGTATATGGCTATCAGGTGAATATGCTCTGCTGACCTTCACGATCTTAAGTTCATATATGAAGGATGGCAACGTCAGCAGGATAACAGATGGTGATTAATACCTGTGGGATAGTGCTTAGGGTGAGGTTGAAACAATAAAAAAAATTAAAGGGGAATTTATTCAGAAATACACATTCTATTCTCATACATGACAATACGTTGTGCACTAGACAAAATATTCTTTATTATTTGAAAACAAAATTATTTCTCCTGAATTTGCTTTTTAATTGAGTAACATAATTTAATATGTAGTGGTAAATTTCCCAGACCTGTCAGAAGATGGTTTTTGTTTCACAGAATTTACAGCAATGGAACAGGTCATTTGGTCCAGCGTTAGATCAAAAAAGGGAAACCTAAAGTGACTTGCCCCTTTTAGAGATGATCATTTTCTGATTTTCATTGTAGGACCGAAAACAATGGCGACAATATAGGCTGGGTGTCCTGGCTACTATGCATGAAGCCTGCAATGATTACGCGGGTACTGTCCATTTGAATTTACATCTTCACTGCATTGAAAAATGCAGAATAATTTAACGTGTCATGTTTAATTCATCCGCGATGAAATAAATCCAAATATTGGAAAATATTTCAGATCAGAGAAAACACTGAGAAGTGGCGTTCGATGAGGTTGGGTTATGAATGAGAAAAACCTCCTCTTCTGGGCAGTGACCGCAGTGCAATGTGAATATGATTGTATGATCGACAGAGCCACAAGCCAATCACTGGCTACGGGAAAGGTAGCAAGGAAGTTACAACATCTGCAACGATTTCAACCTCGCCGTGTAGATCTAGAAACACCCTGAAAAGGTCAGGTGAAACTCAACTATTCCTAAATTGTCTGGTATAACAACACTGACATGCCTGATCGCAAGAAGATCTGCATCGTTGGATCCGGCAACTGGTATGTTGGACACTCGTTAAATTTGTTCCTTTTGGATGTTGTTAGTGTTGTCCCGTTTAAAAGGGAGGATGCTTGGTTCTTCACTCCAGCATCTGGTGATTGCTAATTGTAGAATGTAAATCCGTTACTACCCCGAGCAGTTTGGAACACGGATACCTTCAGCGCTGCCAGAAAATTCAACAGGCTTCAACAGGGAACACCAAGAAAAGAAATAATATTTTCTCTAGTCACTGGTAACAGCTAAACGATATTAGATCATGAATTGTATACACTGCTACTGACGAATCTTCATTAGTGACGATCCAGTCATTAAATTTTAATCCCAATTTCCTGACATTGTACCTCGATTCTCATATGGGCATTTTTAAAAAAAAAAAATCTTTTTTTTTAGTATGTTTGAAAAACGTTATCCCAATGTTGACGAGGGGTCTGTCTGGACACAGGAGATAAGGAGAAACTGTTTCCATTTGGTAGTAGGGTTGAGAACCAGAGGACACCAGTTTAAGGTGAATGGCAAAAGAAAGCGAAGGTGGCATGAGGAAAAACTTTTTTATACAGAGGATTAGGGTCTGGAATGCACTGCCAGAGAATGTGGTGATGCCAGATTCAATAGTGGCTTTTGAAAGGGTGTTGGATAATTATCTGAAGAGAAAAAAGTGCAGGACTACATGCAAAAGGCAGGGGAGTGTGACTAGCTGAGTTGCCCTTACAGAGAGCTGGCATGGACACAAAGGGCTGAACACCCTTCCTCCGTGCTGCGATCATTTTATGATTGTATTCTATAACACCATTATTTATGTTATAACGTCACTGGCCCCAAATTTCCATGTTTTTAATCCAGGGCAGGGCCTAAAATAGGAACAGTCACATTTTCTGACCAGAAAAATCAGTTTCCTACATCGCAACAGTGACTATGCTTCAAAAGTATGTCATTGGCTGTAAAACACTTTGGGACATCTGGTGGTCATGAAAAGTGTTAAATTAAATGCAAGTCTTTCTTTTGCAAACCCCTCTCCTAACTATACTTCAGTTCTGTTGAAGGGTCGTGTGGACCCGAAACGTTGACTCTTTTCTTCTCCACCGATGCTGCCAGACCTGCCGAGTTTTTCCAGGTAATTCTGTTTTTGTTTTCTTTTGCAAAAGCTGTTTCTGCCAGTTTGCTGGCCCAAAATAAAACTGCTGAGATTAATGATTATTATTTGGTCACCAGGTCCTTGCGCACTTGATTTACATACATTTAGATGAGGGACAGTGGTGCTGGTGTCTTGAATTTTCAGGAGTTATGCTCACATTATGCCAAATTAGATGAAGAAACACAAGCCACACCAGGATATCTGTGACTGGTGCAAGTGAGGACCTTTTGAGCCTGAATACTGTTGAAGGTTTATGCACCAATTACTGCAACTGGGAATTAATTTTTTCAATGTCTTACTTTTATTTTGAGCCTTGACACCATTGTACTTGCCCCTGATTGCCAGGAGGATTATGAGAACACTGGAACTCTCTCTTACAGAGAGAGGGACAAATGTGGGATTGTCTTTGCATGCCATTGCCATGCAACAGAGAATGTAGGAAAACTGCGTGAGGCAAAATTTATCTTCAACTAGTAGCCTCGCTCCCTTTCATGAGGCAATAAGAGAGCTGTGGTGAAGGTTAAAACCAAACTCATCCTTCGTGGCCCTGAGCCAATTCAGACAGGCAAGGGATGCCTGTTTAGTATTGCGCAGGATATTTGGCAAATGACTGACATAAGTGCTGGAGGATCCATACAGTTTAGTCTCACCACAAAGCATGAATAATATAGTGCCACCCAATTTTACGGGATTGCTGGCTTTCCCAAGGTACAGCTTGCAGTAGAAGACATCTACATTCTTTACGGCCAGAATTTTTAGCTCAGCATGCGGGCACGTGCCTGACACGTCTGAGCGTGAAATAAAGTGTGTTGACGTCGGCCAAGCGTGCTAACGTCAACACGCACTTTCGCGATATTTTGGTAGGTGGGCGCGTGATGAAGACAGAGGCGCACCTGCTATTAATTTAGTGGCCAGTTAAGGCCCTTGAGACACCAATTGTCTTGGACTTTACGTAGCCTATGTGATTTTCAGGCTGTTGCACAGGCTAAACAGGCAGGCAGGGCAGGCCACAATTTCATAAAACTCATCCACGGGCGGGATAAGAGGGGTCAGTGGGTTTGTAAATGCGAGTAGTTTGTAGTTTAGGATATAACTTGCTGCTGGTTGCTTGTGTGAACAGGACATCTTCATTTTGCTTCAGAGCTGCTTTGACAGAAATAAGAGGCTTCAGTTCAGGACTCAGTGTTGTTTTCCAGGCCCCCAGAGGACTCTTGCCACTTGGGGCATTCCAGGTTTCAAGACAGTCTTCCCTTACCCTGGTAACGGGGATTGTGGTCTCCACTGGAGGCACATCCTCTGAGGAAAAAGAGAGAGCCAGAAGGGGGAGGATGCCAGGTGTCCCTATTCACCCACCAGGGGAGCGATCTTTGGGAGGAGAGGCACAGGCACAAGGGGCGCAGGGCCAACAAGAAGTCCAAGGTGGAAGGTGCCGCAGAAGACGCCCCTATCCTGCTGCCAGGGTTTACAGGCTACAATGCAGCTACCTCAGTATGTCTAAGGTGCAGTGCCGAAGGAGGCTCCGTCTCTCAAGGGAGACAGTGACCTCCATTTGTCAGAGGATCGGCCCTGAGATCAGCTCCGATTGTGTGGGTGGACACCCCATGCCAGTGGCGCTGAAGGTCACGGTTGCCCTCAACTTCTATGCCTCCGGCTTCTTCGAGGGCTCAGTGGTGGAACTGTTTGGAGTCTCCCAATCAGCTGTCCACAGTTGCGTCAAGCTGGTGACAGACACTCTGTTCAGGCATGCATTGACTTTCATTCACTATAGTACGGATGAGGCCAGCCAGGCAGAGCGAGCCAGAGGCTTTGCAGCGATTGCTGGGTTTCCCCCATCCAGGGTGCAATCGAATGCACACGACCATCAAGGTGCCATGGGTGAGCTGGGTGCCTTCGTCAACAGGAAGGGATTCTATTCCATGAACATGCAGATAGTGTGTGATCACAAGATGCAGATTCTGCAAGTCTGTGCAAGGTACCCTGGCAGCTCCCATGACGCTTACATCCTGAGACACTCCCAGGTGCTGGGGCTCTTCAGTGCTCTACCCCGACTGGATGGATGGCTGCTGGGTGACAAGGGCAATCCCTTCAAAAAGTGCCTCTCCGCCACCCAAGAACAGAGGCCAAGCAGCGGTACAACTGGAGCCACGCCTCCACAAGGGCTGTGGTAGAGAGAACTATTGGTCTTCTCAAGATGCGCTTCCGATGTCTGGACCGTTTAGGGGGCGCATTCCATTACCCCCCAGATTGTGTGTCACTGATAATGGTTGCATGCTGTGCTCTACGCAATCTGGCACTGGAAAGGGGGGATGCAGTGTAGGAAGAAGATCTTGACGCAGCTACACAGGCAACAGACGATGAGTCCAGTAGTGAGTCCAAGGATGAGCACGGTCAGGAGAACGCTGAGGGCACAGACACTGACCTGGGCAACCTCCATGGAGCAGGAATACGCAGGACACTTTGATCCAATGCTCCCTCGGCTAGCCTACCAAATAAGAGCCACCACCACATGCCAGGGTTGCAGGCTCCATACTCGATCCCTGACAGGATCAGTTCCTTGGTCAACAACATAAACTTTATTGAAATGGCACATAGTGTAAAGAGAAACACGTCCATCATAACATCATGGCTTACCCGGCACCTGCAGAACGAATGAAGCATCCAGAGGCCAATTGCACAAAAACACACTTAATTAACTGATGCCTGGCAAACGTTATACAAATTAACATTGACGGGTGTTTTCCATCACACCAATAAACACTGAACGGAAAAATGGGGGAAACAAATATCAGGCCATGTTGTGATTAAGGTGCTTTAAGTTTTCACTTGGGGTTGCTACGTCTTGGTGCTCCTCTTTCACTGGCACCGGCATTGGAGACAGCCTGCTCACTCTGCTGTCCTGTTGGCTTTGATAATTTTGGCGGACGTCCTCTGGCCTGTGGAGCCTGTGCTGGCCCCGCCTGGGAGGGAGTGACCAGTGCAATGCCTGGCATCTCCCCAGTCATAGCAGCCTCATCGGATGCCACAGTCACTGGCAGAGGGGCGGAGGAGCTGCTGCCTCGTCTGGAGCGCCCTGAGAGGAAGCTGCAGAGACAACAGGCAGCTCGTGCGCCAACATGAGGTCACTCTGGGCCTTCCTGCTCACCATTGATAAACGGGCACCTAGCTGGGATACTGGGTGTCCAATCTATCTCCCACACTGACACTGACCACCTGAGGACATTGCCAGTGTGAGGGCTTGCAGGTCAGAGCGCACCCCCAGGAACCCCTGATTCAGTTCTTGGAGGAGTCTCTTCATGAGAGTCACCACTCTCTCCATGGAGGAGGCATTGTGCTCAGCCATGAGGATCAACGCATTGCTCACGCTCTGCAAGGACTTCTCCATGACGGTGACCATGGCACGCATTCCCTCATGTATCTCTGCCAGATCCTCCCGCACACCCTGCTGGAGGTCCAGCATCTGCTACCTCATGGATGACTGCAGAGGACATCATCAGCCATCGATTGAGCATTGTCTTGGTTCTCAGCAGTCCTCTGACTGCTGGTGCCCTGGGCACTCTCTGCCTTCACCTGCACCTCAAGCAAGCGTGAAGTGCCCTCACCAATGTGCACCATGATAGTAGCCGGCGATCTAATGCCCACCAAGGTGCTGGTATCTGTGCTGGTGCCTGCTTGAGAGAGCGGGTGTGATGCAGGTGCGTTCTGATCAGTGTGGTCCTCAGGGGTCAGGCCCCTCATCCCAAAGGGCTGCTGGTGAGCTTAAAAGTAAGAACAAGGACATGTCATTAGTTGAAGTCATCATACTGTTACTGTGCATGTCTGGCAGCCTCATGAGACAGAGATATGCATCAGGGTGCCCTAGTCTTTCCATTAACAATGGGGATTCCAGGTTTGAGGCTCACATCAATATAGAGACTACACTGGAATGGTTGCAATTACCGACATTCTCACCTCAGCACACTGCACTCTTACCTCCCTGTTGCACCCCAACCTCACCGTGGCCGCTTGACCTAGGTGTATGCACCTCTTCAGCTCCAGGGCCTCCTGCTCATACCAAGTGAGGATTAGTCGGTGTTATGGAATGTTTTCCCCTGAAAGGACAGAGGAGCATTGATTAGTAGCGCCATTGCAGCCTGGCCAACCCCACCTGAGGAAGACCTCACAGGGCTCAGCCAATTCGTGACCCTGGAGCCGCAAGGCACTTGTCCAAGCAGCTAGAGCTCACCCCCTTGCGCAGATGCTGCCTCATTGACATTTGGCACTCACACTCTAACACCCCTGAGGTCCACAGAGGGGATGGGCAGCTCTTAACCGCTCTGCAAAGTGACCCATGGCAACACGGTACCACCCTTCCCTTTCGCAGGGGATCGTTGAAGCGCTTCCGGCACTGTTCCCATGTGCGCCTCACCACATCGTGGCTGCTAACCCTGGATGCCATCTCCACCCAGGCCTTTTTGGTGAGGTGGGAGGTCGGTTTGGGTGGGGTGGGGGGGGGGGGGGGGGGGGGGGGGGGGCTCCTCCTCCCATCCCTGGGGACAAGCATTTCTCTCCCCGCTGCCACCTCCTCCAGGAGGGCAGCGAGGCACTCATCGGAGAAACGCGAGGCCAAATGCCCCTCCGACCTGCCCTCCTGCCTGTGTTGTCCGCCCGTAACACTGTCCACCACGACTTCCACGGTGGGCTCAGGGATGATTGCTCTCAAGAGGCTCATTAATGAGCCTAACCTGCGTCGGGCCCATCCCTCCAGCCACTAAATGCAGGACAGTTTTCCCACCGCTGGGAACTGGACACAGTGCCCCCATGCCCTACCATCATGCCTGCTCCAGAGGGCTCCATTAAATTCCACACATGAACTCTGTTCCCTTTTTAATAGTGGAAATCTAGAATCCCAACAAGCTATTGAGGCTAGATAATTTGAAAATTAAAAAATAACTATGATTGCTGGATTTTCATAGGAATGGATATTAAGGGTTGTGGAAAATTAGGTGAGTAAATGGAGTTGAGATGGAGATCAACTGTGATTTAATTGAATGGTGGAACAGCTTGAGAAGCTGAATTTTTTTTATTTGTTCGTTCATGGGATGTGGGCATCACTGGCTAGGCCAGCATTTATTGCCCATTCCTAATTGCCCTTGTTTAGAGGGCATTTAAGAGTCAGCTGCATTGTTGTGGGTTTGGAGTCACATGTAAGCCAGACCAGGTAAGGACGACAGATTTCCTTCCCTAAAGGACATTAGAGAACCAGATGGGCTTTTACGACAGTCGACAATGGTTTCATGGTCATCATCAGACTTTTAATTCCAGATTTTTAGTGAATTCAGATTTCACCATCTGCCATGGCGGATTCAAACCCAGGTTCCCAGAGCATTACGCTGGGTCTCTGGATTACCAGCCCAGTGACAATACCACTAGGCTACCGCCATCCCCCATAGGCCTCATTCTGTTCCGATGTTCCTATCGGGTCTTGAAAATTCCGGAAGGTATCAGTCCACATCCCAGCCTGGATCTGAAAGCTGTTGAATCTCTTTTTAGCTGCTCCCAGAGTTGCAGTTTGTGCTTCCAAGGAGGATGTGTTACTGGCTGGTCCCGGGTCTTAGTTGCAGGGTGGTGTAGGGCTTTGGGGAAGAGGGTGTCAGGGGAAGCTGGTTATTGCAGATTCCAATGAAACCTCCACACGTTCCATTGGTCTGCAACAAAATAAAGCTTCCCGAATGTTGCCACAGAGGATGCTTGTAGAGTTATGGGTGTCAGTTGCTGCACATTTGCAGAGACTCATTTTAGAGTCTCAATATCCTTCTTTTCAATCAATTGGTAGGGAAGATATTTTTGATAGGACTGTCACAATATATAACTCACTTCTTTCTGTCTCTTTCAGGGGTTCTGCTGTTGCCATGATTATTGGCAAAAATGTAGCAAAGTCAAACCATTTTGACCCTATTGTGAAAATGTGGGTTTATGAAGAAATGATAAATGGTAGAAAACTCACAGATATAATAAACACAGACCACGAAAATGTTAAGTACTTGCCAGGTTATAAGCTTCCAGAAAATGTGGTAAGTCAAAGTTCAAGAAACACTGCACAAAAATTATAAGATTTTACTTGCCATTTTGTAGCCTGCATGGTATTGTGGTCTTCTCTGATATACTCTCAATATTACCTTTTTAAAGACTTCACAATGACTTCTTAAAAAAAGGATCTTGCTAAAACATTGAACTTCAAGGCGGATATGTTTACATAAAATTGCTTTTTTAAATCTTAGGATACAACATATCAGTAAATCACAAAACAAATGTTTTATTGCTATGGTAGTTGTGATAGTCATTAAAATCATAATAATAATCAGGCATATAGCTTTGGTATTCAAAAGGCACTTTGTGCTGTATGGTACACAACATAAGTAAGATGGTACCATTTCAAGTTAAGTCAAATGACTGTCAATTTCTGATTAACAGAAAAATCCCCGATTTTAAGCTAAGAAAAGTTTACATCGTAATGCCAAGTTATGTGTGATTTAGGAGTAAGATTTAAATTTCAAGGTTGCTTTGTTTAGAAAAAGTTACTATATTCATACAAATTGTGAAAATTGTATTTATGAATAAGAAGCTAAGAAAATGGTGGAAGGGAAATGTGTGTTGTAATCAGTTGCTCGTATAACACATAGAGTTAGATGGACTCATAAATGGGAGTTTCTTAACTTTGCCCTCGTTCAAAATTTACCAAAGTCTACTTGCAGTTCCACATCAGTTTTCGTGCAAAATGTTCCATTTCCTTTTAACAGATAAGATTAAGTAGAAACAAAATGCAACTTTGGACTTTTAAATTAGATTTTAAGATTAGCTATGTTATGAAAACTTATTATATTTTTGTATGAAGTTTAACCAATGTTTATTTTGTGATTTTTAAGTAATGGGGCCCCAAGTGTAACATTTAAAATCCTGTTGGGGTGGTTTTAACCCTGCCAGCCTGATGGAAACTTGTAAAGTTCATCATAGGATTAAATGGAATATAGGCTCAGAATTTACTGACAACACAAAAGTAGGGAGTTAGGGAAATAATGAACAACTATGAAATACTTCAGGTTATCAGAATAAGCAGAGCTTTGAAAGATACAACTTAATGTGGATATGTGTAAGGTAGTAGATTTTGAGAAAAAATATATATGAAATGAGTCTATAGAATCAAAGGGCAGAATTTTACAATTCGCCGCCAGCAGGTTTGCAGGTGTGGCCCATAAAATTCCGTGGGTGCCCTACCTGCAGCCTATCCGCCTACCCCCGACCTGACAGCAATCGAGGCCCTTAAGTGACCACTTAAGGGCCGAGTGCTGCCTGACTGAAATTTTTAGATCCATGCATGGAGGCCCCCCACCCAGGGCCTCCTTTTCTGGTCCTGTCGAGAGATCCTCAGACTTACCTGCCTCCTGGGCTCCCGGCACGTTGTTCTGTGGCCACCGTTCCCAGTGGTACTGCTGGGACTAGAGAACTGCCAGCCAATCAGATTGGGCAGCAACTCTCTGCGGGGTGGGACTTCCTTCCCAGATGGGGGTGAAAAGCCCGCTTCCAGCCATATAACGTTTCAGAGCATTAAATGATTGCGGGGCAGCTGGCAGGAGCCAGGACGTGTTCCCTGCCAACTTCTTCAGTAGCTGGGCGGGAAACACCATCATCCAAAAAATTCTGCCCATAGAACAATAAAGCACATTTGGCCCATCATATCTATACCAGCTCTTGGGTAGAGTATTCAATGAGTTCCACTCCTTTGTACTTCCCCTTTGGCCCTGCAATTTTTCCCTTCAAGTATTTATCTAATTCCCCTTTAGAAGTTACTATGGAATCTGCTTCCACCATCCATTCGGCCAGTGCATTCCAGGATCACAATAATTCACTGTGTTAAAAATTTCTGTGACACCTGATAAACCTTTTTTCTGGCTGTTAAAAACATGTATTAATAACATCTTTGTGGGAAAAAAAAACTGTTATATTCTAGTGACAGGCAGAAATGGAGTTGTATACCTAATGGAAAGACACTGAAGGGTATAGATGACAGAGACCCCCAAAGTTCAGGTACATAATCCGCAAAAAAGTGTGAATGTTGGTCGATTAAGCCATAAAATAAGTCAATAACATTTAGGGTTTATAAATCAGTAACGCAGAATACATGAGTAAGGAAGCAATGATAAATTTATACTAAATATTGTTTAGGCAACAGTTAGAATCATCCGTTTAGTTTGAGATCTATATGCACTGGGTTTCAAATATCACAGTTAGAGCGTTGGGCACCGAAATACAAAAAAAACATTCAAATCACTGAGCGTGTACTGTGTAGATTCATCGGGATGATCCCAGGATGCAAAACTATAGCTATGAGGAGGGATGAGGTACTGTGTCTAATTCTACTAGTTCAAAGAAAGCTATGAGGAGATTTAGTAGAATTTTTAAAAAAGTACATAGCTGGTTTTGATAGTGGATAGGAAATTATTATTTCTTCTGGAAGAGGCATTAGTGACAAAAGGTTACCAATTTTAAATTATTACTAAGAAAGGAGAGTGGTTTGGAGAAATGTGCTTACACCAGGGTTGTTGGAGCATGAAATGTTTTGCTGAAGGGTGTGGTTGAGGCATTTTTAGAGACGACTGGATAAACATTTGGAGCAGGTGAAAATACAGGGTTAGGGGAAGAGAGCAGGGCAGTGGAATTCGTCTTGGATTGCTCTAGAAAACAGCTCGTGCACACATGACGGGTCAAATAGCAACTTGTGCTATAAATATCAGTGGTTCTTTTGCCCGTCTTTGCTTTGCAAATATACATTGTATTGAGGAGGTAGAATTTCTGATAGCAGTGCTCTTCCAAGATCTTGTGAGATTATATTGGTATTTTTGAATTTTAGCAGGCTGGTACTGTCTATTTAATACGAACAGAATGTGTAATGGTTATCTGCCTTGCGGGGATCTCTCAGACTGCAAGACTAACCCTTTTAACTAACTGCATTCCAGAATGCATGTAATAGGTCTTCCACCATATTAGATGTTAGCTTGATTGATGGTTTACTCACAGGTTTATACCTATACTTTTCAAATTCTTTTTGGTAAAGTCCAACAATATAAATAACTTCCAACTTGTTGAATCATTTTTGGCACTCAGTTTGCAAATTATTTCCTATTTTATAGATCGCTGTGCCAAACATCACTGAAGCTTCAGATGGAGCAGATATATTTGTCTTTGTTTTACCCCATCAGTTTATTGGGTCACTTTGTGATAAAATGAAAAATCATGTGAAGGCTGATGCAATTGGAATTTCACTGATAAAGGTAAAGTTTGAGAATTCAATGAATACAAAAGATCTTGGATTTATTTTTGTAACAGACCTGTGCTGCTGATTTATTTTTTTACTTCATTACTCTTTTTCAAATGTAATTTAGAATTTGTTGTCTTTGCACTTTCAGACTGTTACATCTGTTTCTTTCTTCATAGCTGTAGAAATGAGACATTTACAACAGATCTTTTCTAAAATAGTCACTGGGATTGATACAGGAAGTGTTTACAGCAAGAACATTATTTCATGGTTTCTTAATGTGTGGCTTATATCTGAGTGTTAACAAGAAGGATCTATTATACTAGTATTTTTAAGAAACTGAAAATGATTTGAATCATGTACTTTAATACTATTCTATTGCATTATTTCCAGTGCTGCCATACTTTATAATTTGCCACTCTTAATCATATTTTGTTTTATTGATGTATAATGTCTAAGAAACTATTTGTGAATTACTTCCTGCTGGACCTGCTGAAGTAGTTTTTTTTTCAGATGTAAGTACAGAAACAAAAGGCACCACCAATTTAACAGGCACTGCCACTGCTATGTTAATTATTAAGCTTTTACCTTTGGACGAAGTCTTGTTCATAATTATCTGAGATAACAAGTCTTGGTCATTTTTCCTTGTGACATGACTGAAACCCTATTTATCACAATGTGACTATGTACTATCTTGAAAAAAATTGCTTTGCGTTCCAGTTCTAGGTGTGGTTTCAAAAAAATCTAGGGGTGGAATTTGGTTTCGACTGGTTTCGTGGTGGGCGGGAGTGGAAAATTTTCCCCTCGCCACTTTCACAATGGGATTATGGCAGCTCGGCTTCCCCGCTGTTTCATATCGGGAATTCCATTTGTATGCATTAGCATGTCATGAATACTCATTAAAAACGCAACTTGCCAGAATCACATTCCCCTCCCAATTATGTGCCACGCCAGTGGCAAATTAGACCGGTCTAAATCACAATCAGATATAAGTGGTGTGCAGCTGTCCACCCTCATTTCACTTGAGACTTTGAGGTGAGTGCAACATTCAAAGTCTGTCTGCAACAGCGCTGCTCCAGTTCCTCAGCAATGCCAGTGTTAGCCCAGACTGGTGGGGGTGTATGGTGGGGCTGCCTCGAGTGTTGAGCTGGGCTGCTCATCGTGCTGTATCAGATGTTGACTGAGCTGCTCATGGTGGCTGCCTGTGCGCTCAACGGAGATCAGCACAGCTTGGTGTGAGCAGAACATGGTCATAGTCTCATAGTCGGGGGTGTCTGACTTGGTACTGGGCTGCAGATGGGATGGTCATTGTCAGGGGAGGTATCTGTAGCCTGTAAATGGGGATGACGTAATAAAGGGAAAGGGGTACTCAAAACTCTCCTGGCGGGCTTGTGCCGGGGGGGGGGGGTCACCTTTGTATGTGACCATGCATACAGCCTCAAGATGGGGAGATGTGAAGTCCGCATGGGACATGGGTACATTGACAACGATGGGTTCGGGGGTAGGGGCAGGAATGTCCACTACAATGACAGTGGGATCCAGGGTTACTGGGGGCGGCTGCAGAATAACCGGAGGAAGTTCAACCTGCACATTGTGAGGCTCCAGGAAGATTAGGGGGACTCGAACTCTGACAGAGGGTCAAAGTTGGTCTCAAAGTAAAAATGCAGCACCACCATCTTGAGACCCTGAAGTTATGATACAGTTTAAAATCAAAACTGGAAAAGAATCTGCAAGGGAGGAGCCTGAGGCAGTGTAGGAGGAGCCCACAGCTGGACTCAGGGGCCCCAGTAGGAGGCACCCTCACACTGCTCAGTGTAACAACATGGAAATGGAGTCTGAGCTGACAGAACTCAGGAAGAGTTTATTGAGAAGGTGCAATTGGAGCCACTGAAAGTTGGAGCGCTTTAATGTGAGACTGCAGGAGTCATTGGGTTCACACTGAAGTTGATCAATTTGAGTATTAACAGAGAGGAATGTGAGAATGGAAGATGCGGCCAACCATGAAGGGAGCACAGCTGCTGGATATCTGCAAGATGACCAATGAAAGCCTCTAAGGTGCTTTCCGCAATTGGCATGGCTTCCAGTCATTCCAAAAGTGCAGGTTAGGCACAAAAAATATGCCAGATCGGACATTGTAGGAGTGCATTAGGTAGGGTTGAAATATCCAGGGTGCACTCAAGCCTCTTCCAACCTCTCTGAGATTAAGATGTCAAGTAGCTGGGGTGTCATCTTGGTCACTTAGATCTGTGAGGTATGCCTCAGCTGGAATGCTGGATCCGGGAAAGGCAAATAGTGCAAATCCATCTCTAGGGCATGATAGTGGCTTTCTATTCTCGATTGGAAGATCTACTTTGGTTGTCCATTACTCTTTATTCTGCTGGCTCTATCTGTCCACAAGGAGAAGGAGGATTGCATAATGGATCCTGCGCTCAATGCTGCCTTCTTGATGGCTGTGATCAGATTGAAGAGGAAGAGAAGAAGGACCCAGCGCCACCTAGCGCAATTGCGAGAAGCCCAGCCTGAGGACCATGGTCCAGGGGATGAGGATGAGGATGAGGATGAGGAGGTCAGACCCATCCCATGGAGGCGGCTTGCATGATCAAGTGTCTACTGAAGACGCTGTTCTTATCTGGAGATGAGCACGAGAATGCCATGCACTTATACATTTGTCAAGATATGTGGTGGTTCATATCTGTCACATTCTGTGGGAGGAGCTAACACCACATGGACCAGGAGGACATCCCCTGCCAGTGCCCCTGAAGGTCACAGCCACACTTAGTTGTTTTGCCACCGATTTGTTCCAGGGTTCCACAGGGGACCAATGTGGCATTTCTCAGTGCTCAGCACATAAATGTATCAAGGAGGTGACAGATGCCCTCTACCGTAAGGCTCATCATTGTGTGAAGTTCACACTGGATGAAGCTAGTCACTGCCATCAAGAAGGCAGCATTGAGCGCAGGATCCATTATGCAATCCTCCTTCTCCCTGTGGACAGACAGAGCCAACAGATTAAAGAGTAATGGACAACTATAGTAGATCTTCCAATCAAGAATAGAAAGCCACTATCATTCCCCTAGAGATGGATTTGCACTACTCGCCTTTCCCAGCTCCAGCATTCCAGCTGAGGCATACCTCACAGATCTAAGTGACCAAGATGACACCCCAGCTACTTGACAGCTAGCCAGGCTGCCATATTCCTGGGTTTCGCTGCAATCTCTGACTTCCCTAGAGTACAGGGTGTGATCGATTGCACACAAGTGTCTTTAAGAGCTCCATGACAGCAGCCCCTGATGTTCCTTAACAGGAAAGGGTTCCACTCAGTAAATGTTCAGCTGTGTGCGATCATCAGAAGCACATCATGCATGTTTGTGTCAGGCACCTTGGGAGTTCCCATGACTCATACACCCTGAGGCACTTAGTAAGTGGCGTGTAAGCGGCACTTACAGACCAGTTGCTTGGTGATAAGGGGTACCCGCTGAAACGTTGGCTCGTGACTCCCGTGCGTTGACCTCAAAGTGCAGGGAGGAAAGATACAACATGGCTAAGCGGTGCATAATTTGACAAGATCCATCATAGAGCAGACCATTGACATCCTGAAGATGTGCTTCCGATGCTTGGATTGTTCAGGTGGGGCTCTGCAGTACTCTCCAGAGAGGGTGTCCCACATCATTGTAGTCTGTTGCGCCCTGTAAAACTTGGTGCTTCAAAGGGGAGATCATTTGCCAGCGGGCGTAATGGAGGAGGCTGAGAACTCCTTGGACAATGAAGAACTGCAAGGGCAGGAACCTGAAGAGGATGATGGTGGGGAGCTTCCTTGTGAGGATACAATTGAAGCCACAAGATGTGAAAGACGTGGCCATGACACACTCACAGTCACAAGGTTCCAGGAGGAGTAAAGTGCAGGCCAGGGTACCTAAAGCCATTTCTTCTGTCCATTAATGGCATCCCAGTGATCTGAAAGGCCTTTACAAACACTGACATCGAGAGCAATGTCAGCATTGGGCCTTGGATCTCCACCCTCATGTTTCACCAGGCTCTAATCTTTAGAAAGGTCAAAGCTGTACGCAGCCGCTCTATGAAGTGAAAGGCAGCGCACCAGCACAAAGCCTGCGTCAAGTGGACTCGATGCACCCGTGGCCTCTTGAATAAGAGGCTTGTTGCTGCCACAGAGATGCACACATGACTGGAGAGACCATCATGGCTACAGGCACAAACAATGAAGACAACTATTTGATAATGAGGCAACATAAGTGGTAACCCTTCAATGCAATTGAGTACACATAACTGCATGGTGTCTTTGAATTAATATCACTTCCTAACACAATTTTCAGTCATAAAGAGGTTGACACATCTCCCTGATATTAGACAAGGGGTGAGTAACTAACATGAGTCAGCTGGACGTCACATGAATGTGAGACTCACAAAGGGAGGCAATCATGGAGTGGGAGCTTGGGTCACCCTCACAATAAGAAGTCACATAAATACACATGCAGGATGCATTCAGATGATGACACCATTGTCATAAACAGCAAATGTATTTACAAAGCTGCTTGATATATACAGTGAGTGAACACCCATGACCCAAAAGTGATATCAAGGTTTCTTAATCTTTCTAACCCTACTGCTACGTCTTGGTGCATCCCCGATATCCGCAGCAGAGGTGGAGGCAGCCTGCTGACTGCTACGCCCTGTTGTCTTTGATGACCTTGGAGGGCCCTGGCCTCCTTTGGGTCTCCTACTGTGAGGCAGGTGCACCCTCCTCAGCCTGTGGAGATGTAAGTGATGGGGTCAAAGGCAGAGGGGATTGGGATCAGCTGAACACTCGCAGAGTCACTTGGGTGGATGGCCTCAGGGTGTCTAGCTGCTGGTCCTTCTCCCTGTGGTGCCTGACTCTTTGAGGAGAAGGTAGTCTAGGTGCCCTGCCCCACTCTTGCCTAGCCACTGGTGGATCCCAGCAATGCCAATACCAATGGAGCGCAAGTCCAAATGCAAATCCGGCAGAACCTGCTGGATTAAAGTCTCCAAGGCAGCCGCTACCCTTCACATGGAGACCCCGAGGAACCTGCATGTCGGAGCCACGACATCAGACGGATTGCAGACAGACTCCTCCATCCTTCGCTCTAGTCTGTTGACAGCCCCTTGCAACTCTGATGTACTGCTGCCTGTCTTTGTATCTCCAGCATGTTTGCGATGGCCACTTCTAGAGACTCATCATCTGACTCAGGCTCAGTGGTGGCTGTTCTCGAGTAGTCCTCCGAGTGCCAGAGACCTGGGCTGTCATTGCCTCTGATTGTTGTGGAGTCATGTCAATTAGGTGTTCCTCAGAATGTGACCCTGAGTCTAATCTAGAACTATGACCCACCAGGGTGTGTGTCTCTGCACAGGTGGAGGGTGTAGGTGAATGCTGTGACAGGTCTTCTTCAAATGGTTCCTCAGCATCCACCTCTGAGATGGCCTGAGGGCTGGGGCTTATGTTGCCTGTGCTGTTCTGTCTGAACCTGCTGCTGTCTGTAAGAGATGGAAGATAGATTTAGCTCATGAACAGGTTAAATACAACATTGCATGTCACTCACTGTGAATGTGAGAATGTGATCAACTCATGGAGGGCTCGTCCGCACTGGCTTGCTGCGAGAGGCCAATCTCACCTTCGTCACAGGAGTGACCTCTGTCCATGCCCGCCAACGGCGGCATTCTCCTCAAATTTGGAGAGCTCTTGGATGTTGGTTGCCCCTCCTCCAGTCTGGGATCTCTCCCTCCTGTTCTAGGCAAGCTTGGCCTGCATGAAGACAAATGGATGGGATGTGATGAGAAGGGATGGAGCAGAGGTTGGGAAGCATGCCTGCTGTACGTGCTGAACTCCCACACCCCAGGCCCCTCCCCCCTGCCGCCCCAAGTAGGGCTGAAGATTGTGCAGGATGATAGATGATTTGCTGGTGAATAGGCTTTCAATGCTGATATTCTCCCCCACTAATATTGTGTGAGATCCCTAAGATGTGTGACACTTTGAGCGCATGATGCCATTGTGAGAGTGAGAGTTTGGAGTGAGCTGAACGTTGACTTACCCTGGCGGTGTGGATCAGATCATTCATCTTCTTCCTGCACTGGACAGCATTTCTCTGGCAGTTGCCCGTGGAGCAGACCTCCTTCGAGACCGCTTCCCAGGCCAGCCAGGTGAGATTGGTGGACCTCCTGGATCCATCCCTGGGAAAAAGGACCTCCTGGTGCTGGCGGACTTATCTAGTTAAAGCCTCCAGGGGCCGTGACTAAATCTTAGCGCACTCTACTTATTCCTCGGGACCATCTCCGGAACTTCCAACCATACAGCTGGGCTGCAAAGAGTAATGCCTGTGTTTGGTTGGGATTTAATTATGGCTCCAGGAATTCGGCCCCATGAGGGTGCGGCAGACGGATCACCCCGCCACGTGATTCAGCGAGCAGCTCGCCAGTGCATAATTAATGAGGTTTCAAGCGGAAGATCAGGCATGGGAACCCAACCTGCCAATCAGCGGGATACTCACCTCTAATCCCGCCTGTCACTGCACCTAGTCTCTGGAGTGGAAAATTCCAACCTGCATTTTCCTCTATGCTCTGCTTCAATAAGATGTTCAAGTTCATTTTCTTAATCCCATACTTAAATGTATTTGCAGTACTACTCTGTACAAAGTAATACGATACGGTAGCTTATTTGTATATTTAAACCTAATGGCTAATTTAGTGTTAGAAACTACACTATTGAATATTAGTACAGGAAGTAATGAGAAGCGCTTCTTATATCAATCATTTTAAAACTTCCCCAAATCGGACACTTTTGATGATGTAGCAGGTTAATTGCTAATTTTGCACTTATGAGGGTGTGAAAAAGAAATGGAGACTTTGAGAAAAACATAGGACAAGTGTCCCTAATTTAAAAAAACCCTTTTGTATTCAGAAGACTCAATGCAGTTTTATTCCTTGGAACAATTTTTGCACCAGTGCCGATGTTTTATCTCCTAACGAGGCCTCATTTTCCAAGGTTTTCTTTGTCTATGATGATGCAAGAGTTCAAATGTGCAGTACTCTTTCAGTATTGTATTCAAGTATCCATTTAGATTATGCACTCCAGTCCAGGAATGAGGCAAAAGTGCTAGCAACTGAGCCAAGTTAACACTTGAAGATTAAACCTCTACACAATTAACTCTTGCTGCTCTGGAGAGAACATGACCATGGCTGCAGTGGGTGTGGTGGTGAATTTGTGGGGAAGAGCAGACAGCGGCCCTGAACATGTTCGGGTTTCATTTCATAACTGAACAATATTACATAGTTAATTTTGGAAAACCTAGATGCAGAACTACTTTTGGAGTTCCAGAGAGAAACATCAAAAACTAATTTTTGAATTCACTTACGGCATTGTTACATATAGTGACCGGCATTTCTTCTAGCCTTGCCTTATGGTCTCCATTTAGGTCTGAGATGAGGAGACATTTCTTTTTTCAGAGCATAATAAATGTTTGGAATTCTCAACTCCAGGGAGTTATGGATGTTTAATTCCATTAAGTTGTTAATTCCAATCAAAACTGAGGGCAGAAGATTTGATTTTTGGACACCAAGGGAATCACAGGATATGCTGATAGGGTGGGAAAATGGGGTTGAGGTAGAAGAGCAGCCATACTTTTATTGAATATTGAAGAAGGCTTGAGGAGCTATATGGCTCACATCTGCCCCTATTTCTTATATTATCATGTATGAGTTTAATATTCTTTCTATAAGCTAACAATGTTAAGCTAACCATACTAAAGTTAATTTTTATGTTTAATTCTTTAGGGAATTGATGAAGGTCCTGATGGCCTTAAGTTAATATCACATATAATTCAAGAGAAACTTGGCATTGAAATGTCTGTACTGATGGGTGCCAACATTGCTAAAGAGGTAGCAGATGAAAAATTCTGTGAGACAACAATTGGTAAGAAATGTGACACCATGTGCTCCTGGCATTCTTCCGATTTTTAAAAACTAGATAAGCTTCTAGTTTAGATAATATATAAGCTTCTAGTTTACTTGCATTTTTTCACTCGGCACTAATGGATTCCTAGTTGGATGTTAGCTGCATTACAAAAATTGACATGGAAAATTAGTGATTGAACCTGGAGTCACCCTTAATGTGGCATTCACATCTTCAGTCTCTTCCAATCATAAAGAAATCAAGCAGTAACTGGTTAATTAATCTCAGCCAGTTTCTTTAATTTATATAAAACTGAGACTTTTTTTTCACCATTGTTGCTGACAAAATGGTAAAGATACAGTATATCAAAACAGAAAAAGCTGGAAATACT
The DNA here is from genome assembly GCF_964194155.1 of Cetorhinus maximus. NCBI lineage: Eukaryota > Metazoa > Chordata > Chondrichthyes > Lamniformes > Cetorhinidae > Cetorhinus > Cetorhinus maximus. The sequence continues at coordinate 84,481,106 of NC_135889.1, forward strand.
CAGCAGGTCAGGCAGCATCTGTAGAGGGTAACACCTGCACCCTCCCCTCCACTACTTCCACTGGCTCAAAACATATTACCTTTCTATCTTTGTTCAGTTCTAATGAAAGGTCATCCACCTGAAACATTAACTGTGCTTCTCTCCATGGATGCTGCCTGACCTGCTGAATATTTCCAGCATTTTCTGTTTTCAGTTCAGATTTCCAGCATCCGTAGTATTTTGCTTTTGGATTGGTGTTGTAATGGTAAGAGTATAATCTGGTTACTCTGTTTTATTTATCGCCAAAAGGTGATATTATAAAACCTCAAATTTTCTGTGCAAATGAGTGTTTCATTCATAATGCTTACATATAATTTTATTGCTTTGAAAATGAAGAACAAAGTGCATACAAAGAAATTTAGTAAACAAGAACTAAGCTAACATGCTGTTGCAGATGTGGTGTAATCATGTTGCAATGTAAGGTCTGTAGAAATGCTTAGCAAGGCTTTGTAAACAACCTCCAGGCTCTGCATGGATCTGATACTTTTACTATTCTTTTTTATGTCTGTTGCTAGGATCCAAAAATAAAACTCATGGAGAGACCCTCAAGGAGCTGATGCAGACCCCAAATTTCAGAATTACTGTAGTAGCGGAATGTGACACAGTGGAATTATGTGGAGCATTGAAAGCAAGTGACTGACAAATTTTAAGCAATAAATCTGGATTATAGATTGGAAATATGCATAAAAAAGCTGTATTTTACTACTTGGTTTCCTGTAGATCTTGAGATCGTTAAATTTTTTGAAATATTCATACATTTTACACCAGGATTTTCTTTATTTTCTTCTAATTGTGTTTAGATAAATCCATTTTTACATAATTTTCCAGAAGTTGACTTTATACCTTACAACAACATGTATTCATATGGCACCTTTAATACAATGAAGTTCTGTAAAGCAGAATTTGATACCCAGCCACATAAGGTGATATACAGGGTAAGGGCAGATGCCCAAGAGCTTAGGCAAAGAAATAAGTTTTAATGAGTGTCTTAGAAGAGGAATGAGAGGTGGAGAAGCGGAGATGTTTAGGGAGGGAATTCCAGAGCTTAGGGCCAAGACAGCTAAAGGCTAAGCTACCAATCATGAAGCAAGTAAAACTGGAGATGTTTAAGAGGCCAGAATTAGATAAACACAGCTATCTTGAAGGTTGTGGATTTGGAGGAGATTACAGAAATCGTGAGGGGAGAGGCCATGGAGGGATTTGAAAACTAGGATGAAAATTTGAAAATAGAGGCATTGCTTAAACAGAGCCTAATGTAGGTCAGCAAATGCTAAAATATTGGGTGAATAGATTTCGTGCAAGTAAGGACACAGGCGGAAGAGTTTTGGATGATCTCAAATTTATGATGTGGGAGGCCAGCCAGGAGGGCATTGAAATAATTGAGTCTAGAAGTAACAAGGAAAGAGGGTTTCAACAGCAGAGAAGCTAATCCAAGGGTGAGCTGGGCAATGTTACGGAGGGGGAATAGGTGGTCTTAGTTGTGGCATGGATATTTGATTGTAAGTTCATCTCGGGGTCAGATAAAACACCAAGATTTCAAACAGTCTAGTTCAGCCTCAGACGAATGTCAGGAAGAAGAAAGGAGTCGGTAGCTGAGGAGTTTGTAGCCAGGAAGGAATACAATAGCTTTGGTCTTTACGTTAACTTTTAACCCAAATCTTTAATAGAGACATTACTGCTGGCAGTAACTGCTTTTCCGACTTTTGTCTAGGAACCCAATGCAAATATTAATGCCTCAGAGAACTTCATAAATGCTGACATGTTCTGACCTCCTCTGATCTAACTTCTAACAGACTATTAGCTACCAAAGAAAATCAGTGCACTCATCGGAGAAAGTATTTTTATTTAACATCCCTGTAAGTTAATAAATAGAAAATCTGATCACTTCTTGTCAGAAATCCTGGGTCTTCCTAAAAGACTCAGAAATCATAGTTTGAAAACTTAAATAGATAGACAAGAGATCTGAAGTCTTTTTAAAGCCTCACTAAATTCCATATTTCACACTTGATTTGTGTTGTTTCATATATTATTGATTCCATATGAAGTATGAATTTCAGCCTGAACTTTTCCAATACCTACTTTGTATTTTAACCTCAATTTTATTAACTGTTTTACTTCCTAGAATATTGTGGCTGTTGGTGCTGGATTCTGTGATGGGCTTGGTTATGGTGACAATACTAAAGCTGCTGTTATCCGCTTGGGATTGATGGAAATGTTATCTTTTGCCAAATTATTTTGTAAAGGACCAGTTACATCAGCCACCTTCCTGGAGAGTTGCGGAGTTGCTGATCTTGTTACAACTTGCTATGGAGGGCGCAACAGAAAAGTAGCAGAAGCATTTGTGAAAACTGGAAAAGTAAGGGTTATTTTAACTCAGTTATGACAATGCTTTTTTCTTTAATATTTTATGCCGTTGAGTAGTGCATTTATAGACATTGAAGAAATAATTCTCATTTTAATGTTTTGTTTTTCATGAAAAAGTCACATATTAATGAGTAGAAAGATAAAACTCTCAATTTCATAACAAAACAGTAATACACCCCACTCTAAATATAACACAATTCTTGGAAGTCAAGCATTTATTGATTTACAAGGTTAAGTACAACATAAGTCCCATGAAATGTAATCAAAAAGGTCAGAATTCAATATCCAATCTCAAACTGTACAAAAATAAGAGAGTTCAATGAATAGAAAAATAGGTCTTTCTGTTTGTTGCGAGAGGGAGACTGACCCTAGATTGTATTTTGGATGACCCATGTCACTCTAATTTTTGGTAATGTCACATCTAGATATACACCACTGTTATTGCACAATGTAATAGCCACTAATTGTGATTTTGCTGAATAATTGGAATACAGGCCAGAGTCATACCTTAGATGTTCATAGTCTTTCACCTATGTTTTATCCAGTCCATTGAGGAGTTGGAAAAAGAGTTGCTGAATGGGCAGAAGTTGCAAGGTCCTCAGACTTCAGCTGAAGTTTACAAAATACTTGCACAGAAGAACTTAGTGAACGAGTAAGTATTTTTGATGAGTAAATAAGTTGGCTTATTTACCTATAATTTTAATGAATGTGTCAGTGCATCATTGATTGTGTAATAATATAAAAATTGCATTTATATAATGCTTTTAATGTAGTATCATGTCCCATGGTGCTTCATAGAAGTGTTGTTAAATAAAATTTGCACCATGTCACATAAGGAGGTATTGAGGCCAGTGACAAAAAACTGACTGGATTATTAGTTCAGTGAAATAATTACTATGCTACTGTATCCATTCTACAGTAAAATATATGAAAATCTATGATTAGCACTAATGTGTGTGTGCGTTTTTGTAAAAGTGCATAGCCTCTACTTGCTACTTCAAGTTTGGGGATAAGGGTCCCATCCCATATTAAATTACTTCATACCAACCTTTATAATTTTTGTTTTTACAGATTTCCACTATTTGCTGCAGTTTATCAAATCTGCTATGAGTGTAGACCAGTCAGTGACTTCATCACATGCCTTCAGAACCACCCAGAACATATGTAACTTGAACCAACTCCTGCAAGTCCATGTTATAATCGCAATCTTTTTCAATTTTTTGCAGCCAAAGTATAGAAACAGGTTATTTCAGTAGCCTTATTTTAAAGTTATCATTTTGATAAGGTGATCTTTTAATAGGCTTTTTTGTGAAACTTAATGAAAATCGATTTCCATATTCCACAATAATTCTTCATTTTAATTAGGGAAATGTAGCTTTTATATGTGCTTATGAAAACTCGTTGCAAGCTCTAGAATGCTTATTGATGTTTCAACATCTTCAATCATTCCCTACTTTTATAAATGCAATTTTTCAGCAAGTTTCTTCTGTTGCCTTAACTTTTATATTAATAAATGCTGGCCTTAGATCATGAAGCAAATGTTGGTCATCCAGTTCTGTTTCATTCAGCAATGAGTGTTGACTCTAACTGAAGATTTTAGGGTTATGGGAATTGACTGCACATGGTAGCCCTTGGTTCAATAAAATGGACTGATTAAAGATAATGTTTACATTGAAGACAAATTTGAATTTTATGCCTAGGAAATATTTTAGTGTATTTGTTTTCAAAAATATAACTTGCTCATTGTCATGCTTGGCTTCACACAAATGAAGCACTAGAATCTTTAAAAAACATACTGCAATTACAGTAAGTGTTTACAGAGACTTGTGTGCATAGAAAAACACTAACTTTTAAAAATAAACCAGTCCAATAGTCAACATAGAAATGTTGTGGTTAGGTAAATATGATGAGATATTAATAGTGGAGAAAATCCAACTTTGCTTTGAATGTGATGTAAAAACTGGATAATTTTGTAACTAATTATATTTCAATCACAATAAAATATTTGTAATAATAATGGTCTTGTAGCTTTTTAAGTATATGTTAGTGCTGAAGCACTTAAATAATTTGACTCCACAGTACTGATCAGTTTATTGCAACATCACAAAGCCTATTTCTCATGTAATATTACAAAGTTTCAGAAGATTATGATCCATTAGTAGACCATTTGGCTCATCAACTCCCCTACTGTTTGTCCATTTAAGCCACCTGGTTGCATCTCATTCTCTTTCTTGCTTGCCCTCCTTTTGGATATTTCACTCTTTCAAACAGCTATTTAAGCCCTTTAGAATAATTTATGAATTCAAGAATGATTTGGATGACACTATCATCTACTCTATGATTTGTAACTTTCCCTTTGATGTCAGTATCACCCCAAGTGGTGATTAAATAAAACTGGAACCTTAATTTTTGTATATGTTATTGCTATAATTTTGGAAGATTTAAGAACTGAAAATTTACAGACATTTGATCCTAGTGTAGGTTTCGTGATCAAATGTTGCATTTGTTAAACTCAATATTTACTTTGTCAATTTTCTCATCTAGGTAGAGGTATGCAAACATGATGATCTTGCTAGGCTATGCTGATATATTCTGGAGTTATTTCAGTAAAAACAATGGAAAGCATAGATTGCAGGAAACCACATTGCCAGACGAACACTTTGTGATGTAACCATGACCCTGATACTAGTAATAACAGACACTACAGCAATGCCTTCCTAATTGGTTGCTGAACCTGCTGGTTAACAAGGACAATCAGGTGCCTCTAAATGCAAATATTTCCCATTCTCCCAACATTCAAAATATATATTTTTTTATCTTTCCTACCAAATTGAATAACTTCACAACATTGTATTCCATCTGCCATCTTCTTGCCCAATCACTCAAACTGTCTCCATCCCTCTGCAGCCTCTTTGCATCCTTATCAACACTTACCGTCCCACCTAACTTTGCATCGTCAGCAAACTTTGATACATTAATTGGTCACCTCATCTAAGTCACTGATATAGACTGTAAATAGCTGAGGCCCAAGTACTGATCCTTGCAGTACCCTGGTACAGCCTGCAAACCCAAAAATTTCCAGTTTATTCCCACTCTTCTCTGTCCAATAACCAATCCTCTATCCATGCTAATATATCACTCCCAATCCCCTGAGTCCATGAGGCAATCTCATTGAAACAATTTTTTTAAGGGACTTGACAGGGTAGACAGTGCTTGGAGGATGGTTCCCCTGGATGGTAAGTCTAGAGCTCGGGGTCACAGGCTCAAAATAAAAAGAAGCTATTTAGGATTGAGATGAGAAATTTCTTCACTGTGAAATCTTTGTGAATTCCATACCCCAGAGAGCTATGTATACTCAGTTGTTGAGTATATTCAAAGCAGAGATCAATAGATTTTTGCATATTAAGAGATGCGGGGGGGATAGTGTGGCAAGCTGGAGCTGAGGTAGATCAGCCATAATCCAATTGAATGGGAGACTCAAGACAGACTGAAACTGTGAATCAGTGGGTGGAATTTTACAGCCCCTTGCAGCGGGGGCAGGGACAAAAAATGCGACAAGCCATTCAAAAGTTCATTGACTTCGGTGGGACCGAGAAATCCCGCCGGCGGTAAGGGCTATAAAATCCTGCCGAATGTTTCAGCCTGCTGAAAGTGCTTTTACTGTGGTCTTCACAGAACATTCAGGGATCCATTTTATTACTGGAAAAATGTAGCAGCCTAGCAGGACAAAGTGAACCATATTTAAAATAATTTTTTTTTCTTAAATATTTACAGCAAACTCATGGTTACAATATCGGACTAGCAACCCACAGATTTCATTCAAATCTCACTGTGGCAGATTACGAAATTCAATTCAATAAATTTGTTAACTTGTAGACTAGTGTGAGAAATGTTAAACATTTTTTTGAAAAATGCAGGGTTAGTACTGGCGAGGCGAGTATTTATTTCCCATTCCTATTTCCCCTTGAGAATGTGGTGGAAACCTTCTTCTTGAACTACTGCAGTGGCTGTGATCAAATTACTTGCACAATGCTGTTAGGTAGGGAGCTCCAGGATATTAGCACAGTGACAATAAGGAATGGTGAGGCTGGTGCGCAACTTGGAGGAAAACTTAGAGGAAAATCTGCAGATAATGGTGTTCACATGGACCTGTCCTGGGTGACAGAAGTCATAGGTTTGCAAGGTACCATTCAAGAAGCTTTGCTGAGTTGCTGCAGTGCACCCTATGGATAGCACACACTGCAGCCATGGTGCACCATGGTGGTGCAGGGAAATGGATGTTTAAACATGGTGGTTAGTCCGATCAAGCAAACCGCTTTATCCTGGATGGCATCGAGCTTTTTGATTGTTACAATTGCAATCATCTGGGCAAATGGAACGTATTCCATTACACTTCTGACTTAGCTTTTGTGATATCAGGAGTTTGGAGAAGTCACTTGCCGCAGTATACCCAGCCTCAATATAACAAAAATTCTTGTAAAAACATAACTGGTACACTTCTGTCCATTAGGGAAGCGAAGTTGTCACTTATATCTTGGCTGGCATCCATTCCCATATTACATGGTTGACATTTAATGTCCTCTAAATTGGCCTAGCAAGCCATTCAGTTGTGAACATTCACTGCAAAATACAGCAAGAAAATCAGACACGTCTATGATCAATAATAGAGGCATTTTGAGGATAATCTCAGCCCAGTTGACCCTGCTAAGTTTTCTTCTTGATACCTAAATTGGGTTAGCTGTCCCACAGACTTGGCAGCCTGACATAGAATCATAGATTGGTTACAGCACAGAAGGCCTTTTGACCTGCTATCTCCATGCCAGCTCTGTGTAACAGTTTCTGAGCTTGTGCCACTCCCCTGCCTTTTCCCTGTAGCCCTGCAAATATTTTTCTTCACAGATAATTATCCAATTCCTTTTTGAAAGCCACGATTTGATCTGTCTCCACCATATTCTCAGGCAGTGCATTCAATCCTAATTGTTGCATCAAACAGTTGTTCCTCATGTCGCCATTGGTTCTTTAGGTAATCAGTTTACATCGTGTGTCCTCTGGCTCTCGACCCTTGTGCCAATGGTAACAATTTCTCCCTATCTAGTCTGTCCAGACCCCTCATGATTTTGAACACCTCTATTAAATCTCTTCTCAACCTTCTCTTTTCTAAACAGCCCCAGCTTCACCAATCTATTTTCGCAATTGAAGTCTCTCATTCCTAGAACCATTCTCATAAATATTTTCTACACCCTCTTTAATGTCTTCACATTCTTCCTAACTGTGCTGCTCAGAACTGGAGACATACTCCAGTTGAGCCAAAAGGGTTTTTTTTTAAAATAAGGTTCACCATAACTTACTTGCTTTTACACTCTATGGGCTGAATAATACATTCAGGCACGTGGGTGGGAGCCGCACCCGGAAGTGGGTGGCCTTCTGACTTCCGGGCTCGCCATCCTAACAGATAAAACGGCAAGTAGGCCAATTGGGAGTGGAGGGCGAGTTGAGGCCCCAAGGAAGTGAGGATTTCGCCCCATCAACCCGGGAGAGTGGGATGCCCGGCGTCAGAGCTTGTTGGGTCACGGCCACTCATTTAAAGGCTCACCTGGCACAGGAAAGAATCAGGTGATGCAGAAAATGTATTCCACCAGCACAGTTCTTCAGCATTTGTGACTTGGAGATATTTGCAGGCCTTTAAGGTAATTGTGCATCAGTTTAGGCTTTCTCTGACATGTTCATGGTTTGCCACTGATCGCAGGTGGCATTCAACTTGAACATTGACAAGTTTTCCTGACCTAAGCATAGAGAAGTTGTCCAGTTATTGCCTCCAGTTTCCCTCCAGAGATGTCCGAGGCAAGAGAGTGAGGGGAGAGGCAGGGGAGAAGGGTCAAATCAGCCCCTACGTTTGATGGCAAGACGCATAGCCTGGAAGGAGGTTGCTACAGAGGTCAGCAGCGTTGGGCTAGTGCGGCATACTTGAACGCAATGCCAGAGGAGGCTCAGTGACCTGAGGTCGGCCAGAGTGAGTAAGTCCTCAGTTTGTGTATGATTGTGACAAGAAGCTACAGGGTAGCGTTGCGAATGCTGGAGGCATGTGAATTTGTCAAAAGGTCCAAGGTAGCATGATGCAGCAAAGACATTGGTGTTTGCGCTGATGTCTGTGTGCACTTATTGCTTTGATACAGGTGGAGGGTGTGGGGTCGGGAGCCTGTGCAGATGAAGACAGTATCTTGGCAGCCAAGCATTGTGCTAATAATGCAGAGGTGGGATGACGTGAAATAACCTAACAATGTTAATGATTGCAATGTTACACCAATTTTCAAGAGAAGTGTGCCCACAATGCACAAGAGAGAGGCCAAACTGGAGGGGGTGTGCCAGACCTGGTGATACTGTTTGAGGCCATTCGAGGAGGTTCTCATGCTCTCCGTGTCTGAATCCTCCAGGTTGATTGGCAGAGGTGAGATTGAAGGAAGGCATGGGTCTGGTGAGTTTACATATGACTGAAATCAGAAGAACGGGGGATAGGTTAAGTGGGAGGTGGATTGATGTTTTGCAGGATTCAAAGAAAGATATGAATCTTAGTCCGAGGCTAAAACCCAGGGTAACTTCATAGCCAAAAGCGTAAGTGTGTATAGTGTTTGCATTGTCACATCATGGCACACATGACTGTAAAGTTGCTCAGCACTGTGACCTTGCACAACAGTGGAAAGGTTTTTGTAGACTGCTAATGCCATTTCTTCTGTCTCCGGTGCAGGTGAAATCTCTTCTGCTGACCTGAATATCATTGACAGGCTGTCATTCCCCTCCAAGGATGAGGAAGAACCCTCAGACGAAGCACCATCACATCCTCTCTCTAGCCCAAGCAGCAGTGCAGATACCGGCATGCTGGCAGGAATTAGTGTGTCAGGACAAAGACAGGCACAATCTGGTGAGGCCACTTCACATTCGCATGTGCAGCTGCCAGAGAATATGGTGGAACAAGCCTTGGACAGCTGGAGGAATGCCCGGGGTGATCCAGAGACTGATTTTGAGTTGAATGATGAGCTTCTGGAGTCAGCCATGAGGCAGCAGATGCTGGATGTCCAGCACGAGGTCTGTGGGGATTTGGCGGATATACCAGAGGGGTTGCATGCTCTGGCCTGGACTGTGGAGGTGCCCATCCAGGCCATGTGCGCTGTGATCATCCACTCTTCAGAGTGCCAAGCTTCCTTCATGGGCAGACTGGCAACTGTCCTGGAGGGGCAAACCAAACATACTGCAGACACAATCATGGGTATGCACTTCAACTTGCACTTTATCTCATCTTAGGGGCCCATAGCCAGGACAACAGGGGGACTAGGAGCATGGGCACCAAGCCAGCTCCTGGGACCTCATGAGAAGGCAGGGAGGACCACATGGACCCAGTGGCAAAGGATGAGCAGCAGCTTCCACCCTCTGGAAACACCTCTCAGGACACTTCTGATGGGGGCCGCGTCTCCTCCATCCATCTGCTGTTGACACAATCCTTGGCCAGTGCTGCAGTGACAGAAGCTCCTCCTGCCACTCAGCAGTACTTCTCGAGCGTGGCAGGCTGCTCAAGGCCTCTGACACATAGAGGACACCTGCCAAAGTCATCCAGGGTGAGGAAAGTGGATCAGTGCAACTGCAAGCAAGGTGGGGGAGCACTACACCAGAGCACGAGGAAATGCATCAAGAAAACTCCGCAGTAGTCACCAGGTGAGTCACGTGAGTCTGTTTTTTAAGGTTGTTAATATAATGTCTCATAGTTATTATGTAAGTAAACCCTAACCTCGCTGTCCCTCATGCAGAGATTATTTTAATATGTTATGCTGTTGAACCTCTTTAGGGAGATAGGCATTAGCTTTAATAATTTGAAGCAGGGCAGGATGCATTCAATGTCAATAACTGGATAGAGTGAGTGTGTTGACAGGACAGTGACATGAGTTTCCCATTCCACGTGGAGCAAGGTTTGGACACATGCCACGAGGCGAGAACTTCATAAACTATTGAAACCTCTGCCTTATCAAGGCGTCCCTGATGTCCCAGCCATCCAAGCAATCAAGTCCAGACCCTTCCACCTGATCGTCATCACGTACCCTCACCTCATCCTCATATGAATGGCCCCTATCTACCGTCCCCTCTTCCTCAAGGACATCCTCTCTCTGAATAGCGAGGTTATGGAGGGCGCAGCACACCACGACACGTGATGGAGCATGCTGAAAGGTGTCTCCTTATCTGTTAAGGGATCTGGAGCTCCTTTTCAATAGCCCGATGATCTGTTCAACAATGGCCCTGGTGCTTCTGTGACTTTCATTGTGGTTTGGCACATGTGAGTTAAACAGAATGAAGGACTCAAATCTGCTGCCCAGGTACCTGGCACATACTTGCATGACCCATCGATGATCACGGACAAGATGAACATTCAACAAGTGAAAGCCCTTCCTGTTAATAAAAGTGTAGGGCTGTCTAGCTGGAGCCTTTATGGTGATGTGCATGCAGTCAATGGCTCCCTGAACCCTGGGGAAACCTGCAATCGCCGTGAACCCTCTGGTTCTTTTCAGTTGTCTCTGGCCATCCATTGTGAATGAGGTGTAATTTCCTGCCCTTCTGAACATAGCATCAGTGATGATACAGTGATGTGTAGCAGGCTGCGTTATGCCACTGAGGTCTCCATATGCTGCCTGAAAGGATCATGTCACAAAGAAATTGAGTGCAACAGTGACCTTGACAGCTACAAGCATTGGGTGACCCCCAATGCAGCTGGACGAAATTTCCCCTGCCAGCATGTCATAAAGGGATGTGACTGTGGCTCTTGGCAGCCTGAGCTACCTCTTGCATTGTGTCTTGGATATCTGCAGATAGCTCAGTCTCTGCCCATATACTCAAGGGCCTACATAAGTCCTTCAACGCCTCCCTTGGGGATTCATGGTGGTTTCCACCCTCATGCATCATCAGTGCATCCTGGACCTCCTGATGTGCCCCTCTTCCTCTCGCTCTCCTCCTCCTCACTGGAGGTTGTGTCTCCCACAGAGACCACAATCCTCATGTTTAGTCCAATTTGAAGGCTAAGATGATGAACAAGGTTTGAATGGACCTCTCTGCAGGAGGAATAAGACCTCTACATAAGGTCAGTTGGAAATACAAACTTTGCTTCTTGTATGAAGTACTTCTAGCAGTCACAAAACTCCGAACTGCTAAGCTGAAACTCAGGGCTCAGCTGAACCCTTTAAACCTGCCCTAACAACCTGCCTAATAATAAAAATATAAACGGGAAACGCACCTGGCGTGAGATACATTCTACAAGTGTTTTATTGCTCACGACATTTTACTCCAGTCATTTGCCCAATTAATGATCTTAAATACCCCATTTAATTTGAATAAAGCAGACTGGCTCCTGATTTTTAGCCCCACCCAACTGCCATATTATCCAGAACTGGCGTGATGATGTTGGGAACTTGACCTAATGTCATTGCACCCAATAATACGTTGGCCACGGGCGCATAACACTCCTGTTTTCGGAGCATATTATTCTGCATATATTTCACCTACCAAGTGTCTGCCCATTCCACCAGCCTGTCACTGTCCTCTTGAAGTGTACCACTATCCTCTTTGCAGTTCACAATACTTCCAAGTTTTTTGTCACTTGCAATTTATAAAATTGTGCCCTGCATACCCAAATCTAGGTCATTCATGCTCATCAAGAAAAACAATGGTCCTAATACTGACCCCTGGGATATCGTACTCACGGAATCATATCTATTAGCTAACATCCAAGACTCTTCCATCACCAGGCCTGGTTAGGTCCTACTCCATCACTGAGATAGACCCACCAGAGGTGGGGGCATAACAGCAGTAGCGCTGGGAGACCTCAACATTCACTCTCCATGAAGTCGCGGCTTGCAGATCAAACCTTGTGATCACTACCTACCACATATTCTGCCATTCAATGAGGCCAAGGCTGATCAGATACCTAACTCCATATGATCACCTTTACTCCATATTCTTAAATACATAATCTATCAATATCAGATATAATATTAACAATTATTCTAAGTATCAATTGCTATTTGCAAAAGAGTTCCAAACTTCTACCCCTATTTGTGTATGGAAATGTTTCCTAACTTCATTCCTGAAGTGCCTGGTTCTAATTTTTAGGCTATGTCCCCTAGTCCTAGACTCCACAATGAGTAAAAATAGTTTCTCTCTGTTGAATTTCCATCCCTGATTGAATATTAATTTCCCTGGGATGTCTGGCATGCTATCCTCTTCCTTTACCCTAAATACTTACACCAAGTAATTATTCAACATGCCCACCATTTCCTTACTTACATTTATAATACCACCGTTACCAGTTTACAAGGCACCCACATTGCTCATTACCACCCTCTTTTTTTTCTAATGGTAAAGAATTTTTGTGTGATTTTAATATGCCTTGAAAGTTTCTTTTCACACTCCCTTCTTGTAACTCAAACTGTTCATCAACTTTTGTTGTTTTCTGCATAACTTAATATCAGGATCTACGCTTGTATTTTGGCATTTTTGTATGCTTTACCTTTTAGTTTTATGTTGCCCTTACTTCCTTTTTTTGTCCATGGCTGCTTTTTTGGCTAGTAGAGATCTTGTCTCTTAGGGTATAAACTAGTCCTGTAACATTAAATTACTTGTGAACACCTCTTCTGTCTATTTTTACCCATTAATAGCTTTGTCCAGTTCACTTTGGACAGTCCCTGTCTCGACACACTGAAGTCAGAATTGCCTAAATCTTGAATTTTGGATTCTAGAACTGTAGCACACTGAGCCTTTAACAAGATCACCTTAATCAACCCAAATAAAGAATTGAATCTAGGACTGTTTTGGTTTGTACTCAGTATGGTGCATTTATCACATACTTGACGATGAAGGGAATTGTACCAAAGAAAATTTCTTCAAATTTCTAACTACATGGGGGCAAACTGAGCTACACAGCAATATTCAGATGAAAGTGCTTTAGATCATATATGCATCCACCAACCAGTTGTAAAACATATGCTACGATTCTTGGCCAGACCCCAAGTTGTTGGTGAGGCTCGGTTCAGGACTAATAACGTTTTTTTTTAAAGTAGGCAAAGTTTGAGATTCAAGATACTTACTGAGTGAAGAAAGCCACAGGATTCCATGGGTTTAGAACAAACAAAGATAAACTTTACTATACAAGTTCAGAAAGGTAAACACTTTACAATATCTATCTTACACTCCAACATTCAGGGTAAGTGTGAAGTATGTGTGAATTAACAGGCAAACTGTGGTTGAACACACCCCACTACAGAATAAATGCCAAATGCTACCAAAATAGATTCCATCAATTTCTCAACAACCTGCCCAGACATTCGTCACACTGAGTCAAACAATCTCACTGAAACTTCGTCTCTCTCATGAGGGTTCCCAATCTTCACTTCGAAGATCTTGCTTTGAAGTCTCTCCAACTCAGACAGTTTCAACAACGGCCCATCTCACAGGATTTCAATCTCACCCTCTGAGATTACATTCCCCTGGATTTCCGAGTTCACTCAAGCATCAATTTACAATTCAGATCTTTGGCGGTGTCAAGCAGGACACCATTGCTCCAAAGGAGTACCTTTACCCCAGTGGCCCGCAGCACGGAGTCACCAACCTTCGGCTGCCTTCTCGGATCTTCAGGTCTTCTTATGAGCCCCCTTAGATTATCAGGGCTTCTCCCAAGCCCACTTCACTTAAAGTCTGCTCCCCACAGCCCTTTATTTAACTTGTAGCCTGTTTCTCTGATCCTTTCCTTTTACTTAACTGGTACCCGTTTCTGTCCCCTGTGTTTGTACCTTACCTGGGACTTCCTTTTGGGACCTGTCCCTGTCCCTCTCCCTGGGATACTTATTTTCTGATTAAAACTGAATGACTGACTCAAATTGACTGTTCATTGACCCTTGAACTGATCTGGTGACCTTTCAAAACACTCAAAGAGGGTCCCACCCTTGTTACTAGGCAGAAATAAATGTAACAAACAGTGGAACATCCTGTACCTTAAATGTTACAATCTCTACAGACTATAAGCTTACATAGCACTCAGAGACACAGAATGAATGGATTTCATAACGTATAATACATGTATGTTAGGTGAAAAACACAAAACATGGCAGAGAATACAACATTTCCCCACCCCTCATACTAAATATTCCCATTTCTGAGAACGTTACATAATTTCTTCCAAAAGCAAATCTGGCTAACTTAATAAATAATATTTGAATATTGCAATTTGAAATGAAACATCCAAATTTTTTCAGCATTTAGAAATATCAGTCTGACAATTCTAATTATCAATGTGCTGCATGTTGCGTTTACAGTCTTCAAAATAGTCAGAAGAAAACATAATTACTGCTCTCAACTATATCACACCAAGGCATTGATTTAGTTAATGTTTTATTTCATATCCATGAAAATTCAACAAATAGTAAATTGCCTGATCAGGTTACTGTAAGTGTTATACTCATCATTCTCCATTTTACGATGTTTTTTAAAAACAGGTTATTTGTCTACTCTTAGCAATTGCTACATTTGTAATCCAAATATTGAGCTATGAAGGTCAGTTATTTCTTCTAGACCTAACTGCTAAGAGCATAATGATAATCTACATCATTCCTTCAATTTATATAAATATAAAAAGCACATTTGAACATTCTAATAAATGAAGTGCAACAGTAGCTAGCCCCCTGTGTTTGTACAGTGAATTTCCTAATATACAATTATTGGGAAAAAAAATCTGGAAAAAAAACATTGGATATATTGCACATGGTTTTATCTTCATCAGATTCACGCTAGCAAGTGATATAGTTGACTAGAAAGTGCCTGATAAGTTAACAGCATAATGAACAGAGAAGATTTTTATCCAGAATATTTTAAGTATTGAAACATGAGTTTAGCCATGCTAATAATTCATAACCTGAGATAAATTGATTACATTCTTGAGACCTACATTCAAAACACTCTCACAACAAAATTTAATCTGCATGAAAATTCTCTCTAACAAGATTCAAGTAACTGTTAAACAGTAAAACAGTAATATATTTTATGTCTACATAGACTGCCTCCCTAAAACTGAACCAACAAATACACAAAGCATATCTATGAACAGGATGCACTGCACCAGAGTAAAGCCATGGTCACTTTTTATTCATAGGGTCAAATAAAATTATTTGGTCTACATTATCATCTTGTGAAATCCGTGGCATGGTGCCAAATGAACCACAGAGAAGTCTGAAAGATTACAGTTGACAGTAGTTTTGTGTCACAAACATTTTTGCTTTTTTTTTGATAGAATGTACAACTGCAATGCAACATGAAAACTGTTATCTTAACAGCAGTAATTCTCAAGGTCTAATAATTCTTCACATAGCTAATCTGACCTATCTGCTCTGTAATAGAACAGTTTTTGATTTGGCCCCCCAAATAATTTCTGACCTATTAGAAAAAGAAACCATAACTGACTAACACTAATATGTGCCCGCAAAACATGTATTGCACAATCATAGTTCTTTAATATTCACACTCTATCACAAAGACGAAGAGATACCTAATTGGAAACTTGTTCTCCCTGTTCAGGATGGTTATCTGACCAGTATAATCTTAGTAATTTTATGGTTAAATGATCACAGATAAAATTAACTTACATAGACTGCTTTGGCTTCTATAGGTCCACTGTAAAAGGGAGCTATCTGGTTTAATTTTACCTTAAATAAGCTTTTAAAAAACTGACAAAAATAAATGTTTTTAATTCAGCTTTTCCTCCACCTGTTCTCAAAGTGCCAATGTCTTGTTGGGTCACAGGTGTTAGGCAGCCATCAATAACTCACACAAATGACAACTCTTCATTTACAAGCCTTGCCTGTTAGTATTCACAATAATTCAATCTTGTGGAGCATCGCAACTGAGCCTGATCCAACTTGGGACCTTTTTTCCCCCAGCGATTCAATTGAGCCATTAAGGGATCCAAGTGGAAAAGTTATCCACTAGTCTTTAATATTTTATTTTAATCCCTTGTCAATTTTTTTCTTTTAAGTAATGTTGTATACCCAACTTCTATGGTACCCAGAATTATGGGCAATTTTACATCTGATTACAGACTATACAGTGCAAGGAAAACAGAAAAGGGTTACAAAATGGGCAACATTACTTATTGTTAAACATGACATCCAAGGTAAACTTTTTTACTTAGAACAATAATCAAATTTCTGATGTTCACAGAATTATTAATACAGAAATTCTACCAATCATTAACAATTGTGCAGGATTTTTTGATAAAACTGAGGCACTAAAAGTAAAACAAGCAACACAAGTGCAAATAGTGACGGTAGGATTGACATGCTCGTGAAGTCTACTCGACAATTTGTGCCAGTCAGTACCATTGATGTATGACGTTCAAACACTGAAAATCACTGAGCATATTCAGGGAATCAGAGGAGAGATTACATTTAGCTCATTTCACTATGAAGAGGTGTAGAGGTAGTTCAGTTCTGTTCAATACACAAAGTACAGTATTAGCACCCTTGTCATTTAACATAGTCATGGTTTCTTGGAGTGTTTAATCAACTGAGATTAAAAGTTGCAATCAGGCCTTGTACCTACCATGAAGACAGAATTCAGACCTTTTGGTAAAAGCACCTTGTAGATTCCTTTGCAGAATGATGCTTAACTGTGGCAGTGTTCAAACTGTACCACTTTAGTACATCCTTTAATGGGATAGTGCACTGAAGTTAATTCCACACACAAAGGAAGAAGCCAACCACCAGAGGGAGGAAGTTAGTCACTAGCAACCAAAGAGTAACCACCAATCCTGATGAGCTGGAGCAGGGATCTAAAAGGGTTGATGAAAAAAATCAAATTGAACAAAATCTCTAAATTACTGAATTAATTTTGATTTTCTGTACCATAGAAAATATCTATTCATTATATTTCTGTGAAGATTCAAACATCGTAACAATATCACTGTTAGAATGCCATGCTGCATTTAAATTGGTGGACATTTCTAATGAAGTCCTGCACAGAATTTTCCTTCCTCACCAAAACAAAATATCTCCTTTAGAGGTGGCAACACATTACCACGATAAGCTGAATGTTAAAATCTTTTAGATGAAAGTCCTAAGAACACAAACTACCAGAAAGTTTATTAGAAATGTGGAAATTTGTTACATGCGAACATACAAACATACAACATACAAACATGAAGGGGGAGTAGGCCACTCGGCCCCTCGGGCTTGCTCTGCAATTCAGTAAGATCATGGCTGATCTTATTGTAGTCGCCTGCCTACCCCTGATAACCTTTCACCCCTTGTTAATCAGGAATCTATCTCGTTCTGCCTTAAAAATATGCGAAAATCCTGCTTCCACTCTTTTATGAGGAAGAGAGTTCCAAAGACTCATGACCCACAGAGAAAAAAATGTCTTATCTCTGTCTTAAATGAGCGACCCTTTATTTTTAAACCATGACTCCTAGTTCTAGATTCTCCCACAAAAGGAAACATCCTCTTCACATCCACTCGTGTCAAGATCCATCAGGATCTTTAAGTTTTTAATCAAGTCACTTCTTACTCTTCTAAACGCCAGTGGATACAAGCCAAACCCGTCCACCTTTTCCTCATAAGAGGACCCACCCATCACTGGTTTTGGTCCATCAATCAATCAAGGTGTTCTCTTTAGAAAGAGTTTTGTTACATAATTACAAAAGCAGCTACATGGTTTTTAAATTATTTTAATAAGTGTTATATGACCATTGCTGGATCAGCATTCATCAGTTTTCTACTTTTAAACATGGATGAATCCTTTGTAGTTTTGTACAAGTGTACCTGTAGTACAGAACTTGAGTACTACTGAAAAAAGAGACATGCTGTAAAAGCTTTTCATCTTGAACTCATTAGGACAAACACAAGAATGCCAAATTTCAAAGGGAGCAACAATTTATTTAACAATTTAAGGTCATCAGTCAAGCTCACAATGTGGCTCACTTACGCTTGCTGGAAGCTACATATATTCATGCACAGGGACCTGTCCTCTGTAGGCAAAATGGAACATGTTCAGGCATTGTGTCTTTCTTAAATTAAAAAGCATGGTAGAACAATAATCCCCCGGTGTATTTCCCATGGCAACATCTTGACCAGAGCTGACTTGCCAAAAAATCAACATTGTTTTCTCTTGCAGTAAAAATTGTTGCTCCCTTTGAAATTTGACATTTTTGAATCTGTCCTAATGAGAGCAAGACAAAAAGTTTTGACAGCATGTCTATTTTTTCAGCAATGTATATTTCCAACTGACAGGTAAGTAAAGAGAACAGTGAAATTATTGTACAGAAGTGTTAGTTTCAATTTGAATATTATCTGCCACTCTTCATTGTTGAAGCCCTCCCCTGTTGGAAGGTCAGTGGTTAACAACAAAAACTTGCATTTAATAGTGCCTTTAATGTAGTAAAATGTTCCAAGGGGCTTCAGAGGAATATTATCAAACAAAATTTTGCACCAAACAAAAAGATCTAGATAGATCACCAGAAGCTTGGTCAAAGAGGTGAAGAAGTTTAGGTAGGAATTTCAGAGCTTAGAACGAAGGCAGCTGAAGGCAAGGGTACCAATGACAGTGATTAATATTGGGGATGCGTAAGAGGTCAGAATTCAAGGAGCACTAAGAGATTTGTAGATTATAAATATAGAATGGGACTAGGCCATGGAGAGATTGAAATCAAGAAAGAGGTTTTTTAAATCAATGCATTGCTGGACTAAAAGCCAATGTAGGTCAGAATGCACAGGCCATCCATCAATAATAAAATTATTAAATTAATAGTTCTTACTGCAAAATAAGTACATCAAGGGCAACAAAGAATTTAACAGTGCAGAAGGAGGCCAACCAGCCTATTGTATTTGTGCCAGTTCTTTGGTGGAGCTATTCAATTAGTCCCACTCCCCTGCTCTTTCCCCATGGCTCTGCATTTTTTTTTCAAATAATTATCCGGTTGTCTTTTGAAAGTTACTGTTGAATCTTCTTTCGCTACCCTTTCAGGCTGTGGAATGCAGATCAATGTGCAACTCGATGTGCAATCAACTTCTGACCACTAGTAAACCTTTCTCACGGTCCGTGCAAGCCAAACATGAATATTAATCTCTTTATTTTAAAAAAACTGTTATATGTTAGTGATAGGCAAGAACTGGAGATAGTATTCATGTTTTACAGTCGTAATGGGAGATATAAATTCTAATGGCAACATTTTGTAAAGACTCATTACTGTAAAGAATAAAAGAAATTGGAAGTGTTTCATGGTGTGGCACAACTGTAGAATACTTGAGGCTATTCATAAGACACATGACAGAATATTTAAATCTATCAGGTATGATCCATATTTCAAATACTCTAAATGCTTTTTCTACTGATGCTGATGATGTAATTTATTATGCAGGAGAGCTTCTCATAACAGTTAACAACAATCACAAAATCAATACATGCTTCAAGGCAATTTTTCATTTGGGCCTTCTGTAGTTTGAGAAATGTATGGTATGCCATATGTAGAATTATGCTGAGATACATGAGAGCTACAATGCTGATATCATCCAAGTTAAAATGACAAAATTAACATTCAATTACATTTTGTTAATTTTATATTCACTGTGACTCCTGACAGTGCTTGGAAGCCTTATTTGCACATGCACAATGAAAGAGGTGACATCATCAAAACAGTGTCAGGAGTTAGGAGTTAACCCTTCATCTCGAAGTTTGCCCAATACTATTATCTTACAAAATTCTAAGGCAAATTTGGAGATTATAAGGATATGCAGAGAGCCAAAGTTATACTCCAAAACTCAGATGTTTGTCATTCACTTCAATAAAAACAGAAAATGCTGGAAAAACTCAGCAGGTCTGGCAGCATCCGTAGAGAGAGAAACAGAGTTAACATTTCAAGTCCATATGACTTCTTCAGAACTGGAGGCTTATGGACTTGAAACGTTAACTCTGTTTCTCTCTCCACAGGCGCTGCCAGACCTGCCGAGTTTTTCTAGCTTTGGGCCTGAGGAGAGGTGGGGGGCGGGGTTGGGAGGAATTGGGGGGTGTAGGGAGGCCCATGCCAGGGGGTGTGGTGTGGGTTTGTGCAATAGTTACCAAGAGGTTAGAAAAGGTTTTGATTCTTCAAACCTTTTTTGGGTAACTATTGGTGTAACACAGTCAGAACCATCAAAAGTTTGCGATTTAAATCGCATTTTCAGATGGTTTCCAGTGCAGAGTAATTGCCCAAGGGAAATTTGCACTTCCAGGCAATTCCGTGCAAACCTTATCTGTGAACCTCCAAAGGGAATACCTCAGCTCTGAGGTTATGGCCATTATGACTATTTTAAAGTTTGTTTACACCATGCCAGCAAACTGGAGAACAATGCCAAAAATCTTACTGAGGTGCAGACTATGGTGAATATGCTCATGAGCCACAGGAAACACAACATGCTTTTATATTTGATGTTTCAGTATTCAGATTGCAAGAGTGCAACATGCATAAATTAGTTCCTTTATCCCAACTCCTAAATTAGAGCCCACAAAAAACGGGGAATCTATGCTTTTTCATGGGGGCTAGAAAAAATTACAACTATTCAACACTATATATTTCATTTAAAATACAGGATTGTATTAAAACACAGATTGATTTAGTTACGTCACATAAATTAAAACTATCACACAGATGCCAACACAGTATACCTAATAATTTACCAGGTATATCTTAATTTTTAACCAGAGTTGGAAATCCTAATAATATTGATGGATGGTGAACATAAGAACATAGTTCTGAATTAAATTTATTATTATTTTTGGTCCAGACAGTGAGTGGTCTTTTAACAAAGTATCTTAGACGCTCAAAAAACATACTGCAAGAAAAAATATATATTACCTATCGGAATTGTCCTTGTGAAATTACTTAATGGTGGATCCCGCTCTGGTGAACAAGTACTGCAGAAGTCAAAACAAGATGGACATACCAGGCTTCCCGTGTAGACCCAGTCATTCTTCATAACATTAATAGACAGTACCTGCCCTGCTCGACTACATAAATAGGACTTATCAGAAACCCAAATGATTAGTCCCTCAGTTGTACAGGAAACCTAAAGAACAAAACAGAAAGTACTACATAGATCAATTTATCCTCCAAATTACAAAACGTAGTCTGGAAATGTACTTGTTTTGCAAACACAAAAAATAAAATCAAACTTTCTTTGCTTCCCTTTCCTCCTCCTGTTTTTGAAGTGTACTTTTATTTCGCCACAGATGTTACAAAATTATTACTGCACATTTTTTTTATTCGTTCATGGGATGTGGGTGTTGCTGGCTAGGCCAGCATTTATTGCTCATCCCTAATTGCCCTTGAGAAAGCAGTGACAAGCTGCCTTCTTGAATTGCTGCAGTCATGTTGTGTAGGTACATCCACAATGCCGTTAGGGAGTTGAAATGACAAATAAATAGAGGAAAGGTACAAATCACAATTCAACATTTTAAAATCATAAATGCAGGTCTTCCAACCTCAGTGGGCAACGCAAATCACCAATTTCCATTTCCTTCGCTAATTTTCAAATTTACAATGTTAAAACTCCATGATTAATGTGCGTTGAACAGTGTTCCATGCCTTAAATTGCCAGGGGTAAGGACAACAATGGATGTTAGTCAGTGTCGTAATGCTGAATGGCTCAGAAAAAGTTTCCATTTCAAATTTTATAAGGTTTATTTTTTAAATTAGATACTGACTAATCTATGGTGTATTTTCTGCAATGTTCTGTCTTATTTTAGATTTCCATAATTTTTTAAAAACTCTAACAGAAAAGGCTGTTTTAATCACATGCTCAGTCCAGGATAAGTGCCAATCATTTCTTCCTAATAAGAAAAATGTTTTGCAAGGGTTGATCTGTAATCTTCATCTGTAGTTTATAATATTACTTGAGATGTACACTGGGATAGTACAATTTCTATTAACTACTGTGGAATCCATAATAGCACCCTTATAGAATACAGATTTCATTAAAGATAAACTTTACACAATATTCTTACTCTGTTCATTTCAGACACATTATGGCAAGTGTTAATGGAAGCCTCGTTCTTGCTTGAGGGAAAAAAAACTTTATTAAAAACACTCACTCTATAACACCCACTACCCCAATCTGGAGAGCCTGGGCCCTTGTTGCACTGCTGCATAACAAAACGAGATTTCTGAGTTAGGCAGACAGAGTCTGGTCCATATTCTTCAGCACCATAGTTTCGAGAAGGTTCTGAAATGAAAAAAGATTAACATTTTTACCAGCCACTCAAATCTCAACATATGTAGCTACATTATGTTTATTTGCAAGTTAAATCAAAATACAGAGAGTACATTGTACAATAGCTATCTGTTGCTCCAACTATTGCACCTCACTGGGAGTCTATCAGTTAATCTCATGAAATGAAGTAAGTTATGTTCTTGAGCTGCGTTTTTTTTACAAACTATTAATAAAGCCAAATGAACAGCAACTTGCATTTGTATGGTGTTCTTAACATAGGAAAACATTCCAAGGTGTTTCAAAGAAAGATTTTCAATCAAGGCACTGACACATGCCCCATAGAGAAACGAATTAATGAAATAATTACACATTAAATGCCCATACCTGTTAGAGGGATTAAAAATAAAATGAATCTGGATTTACAAAATTCACGGTTAGGTTCACAGAATCACACAGTGCAGAAGTGGCCCTTTGGCCTATCGAGTCTGCACCAACACATGAGAAACACCTGACCTACCTACCTAATCCCATTTACCAGCACTTGGCCCATAGCCTTGAATGTTATGACGTGCCAAGTGCTCATCCAAGTACTTTTTAAAGGATGTGAGGCAACCCCCCTCCACCACCCCCCTTTGAGTTAACAGTGAATTTGGGACAATTGAGGTCTAAAGAGATAACACTTAGCAAAGATTATCTACAAGATGGATATAGGTAAAGGGAGATTTGAAAATATTTTAAGTCCATGTTTTTTTGATAATATAGTAAGTGCACTGTAGCATTTTGCACAACTCATTATGATTTTACCAGCCTTTCAAGGGTATAGTATTAGCTTACAGAAATCTAGACTAGTTATCACATATGTATTGCGCAGACAAAATATCATCAAATTGTAAAGAAAAAAAGAACACTGTCCCAGGTACAGAGGAAGTCACTGATAATCATCAATAAATGAAGTAAGACCAAAGGAACTGCTGCAGCAACACGTATATGTTATGTGTGCTTATGTAAATGTAGCATTAATTGACTATGAACTAGAAAATGATCCAAGGTAATTCCAGAAAAAAAGTTAATGAGTAAAGTGAAAATTGACTTTTTCCACTCAGGTTCAAAAGGAAGGTATCTGAGAATATATTAAAGTGGTTTAAATGGTCAAGTATCCCAGAGTGTGAATGTGAAGAGAAGTAAGATGTTTGTACAGGAACAAAATGACATTTGGAAGCTAGAGCACAGAGAATGCTCAAGTTTCAAAACTATGATAAACAGCCATTACAAGAGAGTGCCCATATCTAGATCAGGTACTAGTTGCTAGAAGACACTAACATGCCACAGTAACTCATAGTACCGAGAGACCACTAAGGTAGTTAGGATTATCAAGGCCTGTAAGGCCATAATTAGATAAAGATTAGCCTACTCATTACAGTACAAAGACAAAGCTCAGAACAAATGCAGCAAGACCTGGACAATATCCAGGCTTGGGCTGTCAAGTGGCAAGTAAAATTCACGCCACACAAGTGCCAGGCAATGACCATCTCCAACAAGACAGAATCTAACCATCGCCCTTTGATGTTCAATGGCATTACCATCACTGAATCCCCAACTATCAATGTCCTGACCAGAAACTGAACTGGACTAGCTATATAAATACTGTGGCTACAAGAGCAGGTCAGAGGCTAGGAATCCTGCAGTGAGTAACTCACCTCCTGACTCCTCAAAGGCTGTCCACCATCTACAGGACACAAATCAGGAGTGTGACAGAATACTCCCCACTTGCCTGGGTGACTGTAGCTCCCACAACATTGAAGGGGCTTGACACTGTCCAGGACAAAGCAGCCTGCTTGATTGGTACCACACCCACAAACATTCACTCCCTCCACCACTGTCACTCAGTAGCAGCAGTGTGTACCATCTACAAGATACACTGCAGGAATTCACCAAGGCTCTTTAGACAGCACCTTCCAAACCAACAACCACTACCAGCTAGAAGGACAAGGGCAGCAGATAGATGGGAACACCACCACCTGGAAGATTCCCTCCAAGTCACTCACAATCCTGACTTGGAAATGTATCGCTGTTCCTTCACTGTCACTGTGTCAAAATCCTGGAACTCCCTTCCTAGCACTGTGGGTGTACCTACACCACATGGACTGCAGCAGTTCAAGGTGGCAGCTCACCACCTTCTCAAGGGCAACTAGGGATGGGCAATACATGCTGGCCTAGCCAGCAAAGCCCACATCCAGTGAATGAATTTTTAAAAATCCTGTAAATATGTCAAGCATGACATCAGCTTGGTGGGATACTTTTGCAAATATGTGCAGCACAAGTTAGCCAAATATTGTAAGGGTAGAGCCTGGTTCCTCACGAAGTTAAAGTGCTCTTATAATAGCCAGAAGTCCCTTCATCTTAATGGCAGCCAAAAAACTGCAAAGTACGGACTTTGTAAAGCAACGCGTTACATGGCACTACCACCATGCTAAACAGATCTAGCAACTCAAGACCTGGCATCCATGAGGCACTATGGGCCATCAGCAGCAGCAAAATTGTACTCAACCACAATCTGTAAACCTCATGGTCCAGCATATCCTCCACCCTACCATTACCACCAAGCCAGGGGATCAACCCTGGTTCAGTGAAGAGTGCAGGAAGGCATGCCAGGAGCAGCACCAGTCATACCTAAAATTGAGGTGTCAACCTAGTGAAGCTACTACACAGGGCTACTTGCGTGCCAAACAGCATAAGCATAAGACACAGCCAAGCAATTCCACAACCAACAGATCAGATCTAAGCTCTGCAATGCTGCCACATCCAGTCATGAATGGTGGTGGACAATTAAACAACTCACTGGAGGAGGGGGCTCCACAAATATCCCTATCCTCAATGATGTATGAGCCCAGCACATCAATGCAAAAGATAAGGCTGAAGCATTTGCTACAATCTTCAGCCAGAAGTGCTGAGTGGATGATCCATCTCGGCATCCTCCAGAGGTCCCCAGCATCACAGATGCCAGTGTTCAGCCAGTTTGATTCACTCCACGTGATATCAAGAAAAGGCTGAAGGCACTGGGTAGTATAAAGGCTATGGGCCGTAACAATATTCCGGCAATAGTACTGAAGATGTGTGCTGCGCCCCTAGCCATGTTGTTCCAATGCAGCATCAACACTAGCATCTACCCGGCAATGTGGAAAATTGCCCAGGTATGTCCTGTACACAAAATGCAGGACAAATCCAACTCAGCCAATTACTACCCCATCATTCTACTCTCAATCATCAGTAAAGTGATGGAAGGACTCATCAACAGTGTTCTCAAGTGGCACCTGCTTAGCAATAATCCGCTCACAGGTGATCAGTTTGGGTTCTGCCAGGGCCACTCAGCTCCTGACCTCAAAACAGCCTTGGTTCAAACATGGACAAAAGAGCTGAACTCCAAAGGTGAGGTGAAAGGGACTGCCCCTGACATCAAGGCAGCATTTGACTGAATGTGGCATCAAGGAGCCCTAGCAAAACTGGAGTCAATGGGAAAATGTGAGGTGATGCACTTTGGCAGGAAGAATAGAGGAGCTGAATATTATTTAAATGGAGAAAGACTGCAGAAAGCTGCAGCACAAAAGGATTTGGGGGTCCTGGTGCATGAATCATAAAAAGCTAGCATACAAGTTCAGCAGGTAATAGGCAAGGCAAATGGAATGTTGGCCTTTATTTTAAAGGGAATGGAATATAAAAATAAGGAAGTCTAACTAAAACTATACAAGGCACTAGTTAGACCATACATAGAATACTGTGAACAGTTTTGGTCCCCTTATCTAAGGAAAGATATACTGGCATTGGAGGCAGTCCAGAGAAGATTCACTAGGTTGATCCCAGGTATGGAGGGGTTTTCTTATGAGAGAGGTTGAGTAGGTTGGGACTGTACTCACTGGAGTTCAGAAGAATCAGAGGTGACCTTATTGAAACATATAAGATTCTTAGGGGGCTTGACAGGGTAGATGCTGAGAGGGTGTTTCCCATTCTGGGAGAGTCCAGGACCAGAGGGCATAATCTCAGAGCCCATTTAAGACAGAGATGAGGAGGAATTTCTTCTCTCAGAGGGTAGTGAATCTGTGGAATTCTTTACCACAGAGGGGTGTAGAGGCTGAGTCGTTTAGTATATTCAAGGCTGAGATAGACAGATTTTTAATCAGTAAGGGAATCAAGGGTTATGGGGAAAAGGCAGGAAAGTGGAGTTGAGGATTATCAGATCAGCCATGATCTCATTGAATGGCAGAGCAGACTCAATGGACCGAATGTCCTACTTCTGCTCCTACGTCTTATGGTCTTATGAATCAGGGGGAAAAGTCTCCGCTGGCTGAAGTCATGCCTAGCAAAAAGGGAGATGATTGTGGTTATAGGAGGTCAATCATCTCAGTTCCAGGAAATCACTGCAGGAGTTCCTCAGGATAGTGTCCTGGGCCCAACCATCTTCATCAATGACCTTCTTTCCATCATAAGGTCAGAACTGGGGATGCTCGCTGATGATTCCACAATGTCCAGCACCATTTGCAACTCCTCAGATACTAAAACAGTCCATGTACAAACACAGCAGGTCCTGGATAATACCCAGCTTGGGCTGACAAGTAACAAGTAATACTTGCGCCAAATAAGTGTCAGGTAATGACCATCTTCAACAGGAGAACATAACCATTGCCCCTTGACATTCAATTGTACTGCCATCGCTGAATCCCCTCCTATCAACATCCTGGGGGTTACCATTGACCAGAAACTGAACTGGACTGGTTACAAGAGCAGGTCAGAGGGTAGGAATCCTGTGGCGAGTAACTCACCTCCCGACTCCCAAAGCCTGTCCACCATTTACAAGACACAAGTCAGGAGTGTGATGGAATGCTCTCCACTTGCCTGGATGATGCCTCCAACAACACTCAAGAAGCTTGACACCGTCCAGGACAAAGCAGCCCACTTGATTGGCACCCCATCTACAAACATTCACTCTCCCCATCACTGATGCACAGTGGCAGCAGTGTGCACCATCTACAAGAGGCACTACAGGAACTCACCACGCTTCCTTAGCCAGCACCTTCCAAACCCATGACCACTACCATCTAGAACAACAAGGGCCGGAGACACATGGGAACACCACCACCTGGAAGCTCTCCTCCAAGCCACACACCATCCTGAGTTGAAAATATATCGCCATTCCTTCACTGTTGCTGGGGTAAAATCCTGTAACTCCCTCCCTAACTTAATTGTGGGTGTATCTACACCACATGTACTGCAGCGGTTCAAGGTGGCAGCTCATCACCACCTTTTCAAGGGCAATTAGGAATGGGCAATAATGCTGGCCTAGCCAGCAACGTCCACATCCCATAAATGAATTAAAAAACAGCTTGTATTTAGTGCTTAAATAAAAACAGAAAATGTTCAAAGTAACCAGCAGGTCAGGCAGCGTCTGTGGCGAGAGAAACAGTTGACGTTTCAGGTCGATGGCGTCATCAGAACTTCTGTATTGCTTGATCCTCGAGATATAATTTTCAGAACCATTTTGGGTCACATGTGACTTTATGTCATTAGCTGCAACATTTCTCAAACGTATATGGAGCATGCTTGAGATAGTTTTCCTCTTTTTTTCAAAGAAATTAAGCAAACACAAAAGCAGACAGGTCAATCCAGTCTGCAATAAAAGCAAAATACTGTGGATGCTGGAAATCTAAAACAAAAATAGAAAATGCTGGAAAAACTCAGCAGTTCTGAAGAAGTCATACGGACTCGAAATGTTAAATCTGTTTCTCTCTCCACAGATGCTGTCAGATCTGCTGATTTTTTCTAGCATTTTCTCTTTTTATTTCAATCCAGTCTGCCTCCAAATTGTACCTTTCACATTGTTCCAGTTTTTGGTGACAATAAAGAAGAAAAACACAAGCTTTGGTTTGAATCAGTTATCCAATGAATCAAAGGTGTGATAAAATTTCCTGCAAAGTTTAACCACGATAGCTGCATACATGAAGAACAAGAAAACGACACTGAAATTATCACAACCAATACATTAATTTGACATCGGTAAAAAATAAGTACTAAATGATCATTGCCAAGATAAAGTTCCAGATATACAAATACAGACGCACACAGTTCTTCATTATTGCTTCAAAATGCTTTCACAACTTGTGCAATAATAAAATGTACGAAGGACAATGTTTCTAACGAGGCACTTGGACAGCTTAACAATGTAAATACAAAGGCTCTAGAAGTATATCAGAAATTTCACAACCCTGCAACAGCAAACACAGTGTTATTATTGATCTGACCATGGCTCAAAGCCTATTAAATAAATTGTGATACGTAACCAACCTGGTTGATTCTGAGAAATCCTGCAATCAGAGCCACGTTGGAATTCTCCACTTATGTACCAGCTGAACTCTTGGCTAAAAGGGCAGTAGTCAGCTATCTCCACTGATCCGCCATAGTACTGCAGCTCTCCCTCTCGTACACCATCAAGGTAGTCAAAATACTGTAGAAAATAAATGTAAGTCATTATTAACTAAATGATCACAATTTTTGCTTTGATGATGAAATTAAGAGCTGAAAGAAATGCAGAACAATATAGTAGATGATGCAAAGGCAGAATACAGCAGTTGTTGGAAAAATTAAATATAAACAGCAAATGCTTTCAAGGACGAGTTAACATTTAGGCAGTGGCCTTTCGTCAGAACTAGAAAATATTACAATTATAAGGTGTTACAAAGAGGGGAGAGAGGCAAATGGAACTCCTTTATTTTTCTTGCCGTCTGTCCATAAGCAGAGGTGTTTTAATTTTTGAAATAGGCTGTGGCGTGTTGGTGATGACGCAGCAAGACGAGATTGGTATAGAGAGACTTGGTCCACTCAACAGGTGATGGTAGGAATGTTCAGGTTTAGACTTGAGGCAGGCTTTGTTGTCAGCCTGGAGCCCTGCTTTGGTGTTGACAGGCTGGATATTAATAGTCGACTTACTTGGAGTCCAGGAATGTAACATTAAAAGTTTTCAAAGGAGCTTAGGTCATGTGATGTTGCCCACTGATATGTCAGTTTCAGATAAACAATCAATCAGTTTCTATTGAACTCCTTTCAAGTGAAGCAGCATTTCACTTGCACTTCCCTCAATTTAGTCTACTGCATTCGCTACTCCCAATGCGGTTTCCTCTAACTTGGAGAGACCAAACGCAGACTGGGTGACCGCTTTGTGGAACACTTTCGGTCTGTCCGCAAGCATGACCCAGACCTCCCTGTTGCTTGTCAATTCAACACACCACCCTGCTCTCATGCCCACATGTCCGTCCTTGGCCTGCTGCAATGTTCCAGTGAAGCTCAATGCAAACTGGAGGAACAGCACCTCATCTTCCGATTAGGCATTTTACAGCCTTCTGGACTTAACATCGAGTTCAACAACTTCAGATCATGAACTCTCTCCTCCATCCCCACCCCCCTTCTAGTAATTTATAATTAAAAAAAAATTTTTTTAATATATTTTTCTTTTCCCATCTATTTCTATTATTTTTAAATTTATTTCCATCCACTGTTTTATCTCCACCTTTTAGTCCATTTCGATCCTTTCCCCCCACCCCACCCCCACTAGGGCCGTCTGTCACTTGCTCATCCTGCTTTCTACCCTTAATGTCACCATTAGCACATTCCTTAGTTAATATCACCACTGTCAACACCCCTTTGTCCTTTTGTCTATGACATCTTTGGCCATCTCTTCCTTGCCTCCATCTATCACTGGCCCTCTATCCAGCTCTACCTGTCCCACCCACCTCAAACAGCTTATATTTCATCTCATTTCTATTTTTCTTTAGTTCTGATGAAGAGTCATACGGTCTCGAAACGTTAACTGTATTCCTCTCCGCAGATGCTGTCAGACCTGATGAATTTTTCAGCTATTTTTGTTTTTGTTTCAGATTTCCAGCATCCGCAGTATTTTGCTTTTAAATCAGTTTCTATGTCTCGGGTCAAAATCCATTGTTCACCTTAGGATGCAGAAGGTGGCTATTAGTGCTCCACAGTTATCACAAGTTTAGATGGCTCTCACTTTGTTATAACTCCAGGCTGAGGAATCAGATTGCTGTCCCCTTGTTTCGTTGATTGTAATGGGTCCACAGTGATAGGTGTGAGATTCCACAAAGTTGAGGGTTGAGCTTTTTCCTGTAATTATTGTTGGGAGTTTCCAGAACTGTAGCCAACTTGAAAATCATGTGACCTATAGCAGCCATGTTTTTGGTCCAGCAAAGTCTATTTTTTAAAATAAGCTGAAAGTAAGGTTTGATTTAAACAGTTTATGATCTCTTTCATGTCTTATGGATATGACAAAGGTTTTAAGCAAGTATAGAGGCAGGTAAAAGATGGAGGGAAGAAAAGCACAAATGGGTAAGTCTGTAATAGGGTGAAAGGCAGAACTGCAGAACTGATTAAATTACAAAAGGGATGATGGTGCAAGGCAAAAGATGATAATGGGACAAGTAAAGAAACAGAAGATGGATCTTGAGCAGCTGTAAATTGCAACAGTAGAATCATTATCTGCACCTGTTCTCCAAAAAAATAGAACCAGTTATGATGATCTGAAATTGTGGAACTCAATGTTGAGTTTGGAAGATTGTAAAGCGTATAAGTAGATTTATGTTGTCTTTTGTCGGGGAAAGAAGAGACATTTGCTTCAGGAAATAGAAGTACCCTGATAGAAGCCAACTGCATTATGAGTTCATAATTTGGAAGATGTTTTATTCAACGGCAATTAGGCTTCAAATATAACATATCTCATTTTACAATGATTTTTTAAAAAGTTATATTCATTTACAAGATCTGGGCATTGCTGGCTTACCATCATTTATTGCCCATTTCTAGTTGCCCTTGAAAAGATGGTGGCGAAATGCCTGCTGTTCCATTGCAGTCTGTTATGATCACAGCCAGTGTTAATTGCTGCATAAACTAAATCCCAGAGGGAAGCTTGGCTTGCGGGCTATAACCTTTTTTCTGTATTCTGAAAACTAGAAGACGACGCACCGATCTCAGCAGTAAGAGGTCTAATACACTTTGGGATTTATAACATTAAAAGTAAAAGGTTTATTAACAACAATAAAAGAAAACTTAAGCACACATGGTTACAGTTACGTAATTAAGGTTAGTCTTATAAAACATTCCCCCAAAAACTCTCTACTTGGCCAAACCCATAAGTAAACACTTTGCAGACAACGCTCCCTTACAGATGTCTACTATGAAATCCAGTAATATTACACAAGGCAAACTCCTGTAGCTTCAATAAAGGCATACCACATGAACTTTACCCTGACCCACTCTGCCAGGGAATCCACTTCGGAATAAAACCACTTGCTGCAGCCCAAGACTTTTCTGACTTGACTAGATAGGTGATTCAAACTGCATCCTCTTTCAGTCCAGAGCTCCAGCTACAGCTCAAACAAGTGGAGATAGGTGGAGAAATACCTTTCTCCCGCCCCCCCCCCGCCATCCCGGCCACCTTTCATTTCAGTTCCATTGTTCTCACACCTCTTTGAAACTCAAACCTTTCCAAATATAAGATATTTCACGTTTCTACCTTGTCCTTGCTTTCGGGTCAATAAAATATAATCACCCCATTATGGTTTACTTATGGAACTCCTGTAAGATGCAAACATGTTTTTTGCACCTCTGACTCCCCTTTCAAGCAAACTCAACTTATCTAAAAATGCAAATATTAGATCTAACCTATTTACTTGTACCTCAAACTTAATACCTCCATCCCTTTTCATGTTTCAAACCCCCCAGACAACCTGACTCCTATCAAACTCTGCCCAGTTTAATTAAATCACACACATACACAGACACCCAGACTTCTTTACAGAATAACACAATATTCCCCAAAATATTTTTAAAAAATTGATCCATTCTCACAAGTCCAAGTGGTAAAGCCCACAATGTTGTTAGGAAGGAAGTTCCAGGGTTTTGACCTAGCAAGGGTGAAGATCAGCCATATAGTTCTAAGTCAGGATGGTGTGAGGGGAACTTGCAGGTGGTGGTGGTCCCATGCGTCAATTGCTCTTGTCCTTCTAGGTGGTAGAGGTTGCAGGTTTGAGAGATGCTGTTGAAGAAGCCTTGGCGAGTTATTGCAGTGCATTTTGTACATACACACTGCTGCCAACGTGTGCTCGTGTTGGAGGCTGTGAACATTTAAAATAGTGTTGGGATGCCAATCAAGCAGACTGCTTTGTCTCAGATGGTGCCAAGTTTCTTGAGTGTTGTTGGAGCTGCAGTCATCCAGACAATTGGGGGGTATTTCATCACACTTCCGATTTGAGGCTCTGGGGAGTCAGGAGGTGATTTACTCGCCAGCCAATTCCCAACCTCTCAACTGCTCTTATAGTCAAATTATTTACGGCGCTGGTCCAATTAAGTTACCCAAGGATGTTGATGGTGGTGTATTTGACTAAGGTAATGTCATTGAATATTCTGAGGTGGTGGTTATCTTGATGGAGATGGTCATTTAAATGGCCAAATAAGTCATGTGACACATCAGCCCAAAGCTGAATATTGTCCACGTGTTCTGCATGGGGGAATGGACTGCTCCATTACCTAAGCAATTGTGAATGAAGATATTCACTGCACAATCATCAGCAAGCATCCTCACTTTTGACCATATTCTGTTTATTCTGCATCTTTTTCCTTTTGCGGAATAGGAGGAAGTGTTGGAAGGATTAGCTGGCTGATTATCAACCCGTTTGAACTGTATCATGAACATTCTTTCTGTGGTCGACAAGTCCTGGAGTGGGACTTGAACCAGAAGCTTCTGGCTCAGAGGCTAGGGTGCTACCTACAGAGTTTCAGGACTTCATTTTGACTATATGATGGAGGTAAGATCATTGATGAAGCAGGTGAAGATAGTTGGGTCTAGGACACTGCCCTGAGGGTTTCTGCAGAGATGTCCTGGTCTGATATGATTGGCCTCCAATAACAGCAACCAACTTCCTCTGCACTCAATATGACTCCAGTCGTGATTCTCCATTGACTTCAAGTAAACTAGAGCTCTTCGGTGCACACTCAAACGCTGCTTTGATGTCAAGGGCAGTGACTTTCACCTCACCGCTGGAATTCAGCTTGTTTGTCCATGTTCTAACAAGGCTGTAATGAGATCTGGATCAAGTAATCCCGGCAGAACCTAAATTGAGCATCGCTGAATCGGGTATTGGTAAGCGTTGCTTAAAAGCACCACAGACAAAATCTCTAAACACATTGCTGATGACGGACTCAATTGGATTGCTCCTGCTTTCTGTGGGCAAGTTCGGTTTTTGTCAGTGTTGTAGCTGTACTGGAGATGTAAGGGAGGGGCAGCACCTCTCACAGGCAGGCTCGCCATACTCTTTGAAGTGGCTCTTCCTGTATTGGTCCTCACCTTCACCCAGCTCGCACCTTTGGCTCTATGCAGCTGTTAGCATACGACAGCTGCCATATTCCACTAAATCGTTTCGATGAGTGAGCCAAAGCAGGTAAGGGTGGTTGTCAGGGCTCCTACCCTCAATGACTTAGGAATTTGCCTACCCTCGTATGTGAAGGCTAATTCCGGTGGACTGGATGGTGAGACCAATCCAAGGTCCAACAGTCTTGAAGGCAGGCCAGCACCATGTTATGGAACGTGTGGAGACCATCAAGATACAGAAGATGCTCTGGCCACCACTGCATCTGGATCTATCACCAGCTGTATAGACTCATCTTGCCACTGGACCAAGACAGGTCAGGATGAGAGAGTGAGAATGACGATGTGAAACTCTCCCTCACCATAATCCAATTCACACACAAGTCATGTTCATCATCTGTCATCCATCAGCTATCTGTCACAAGTCCCATGGTGACGGACGAGTGACAAAACAGCAGGTTTGGGTTCACTGGGAGCTGTAGCCACAAACCTGCACACAGGCAGATAAGGCCATAGGGTCATTTTTCACTGGAATGAAGCAGAAGTGGAACTCAGCAGCCACCAGAGTGACTGGGCAACCCTTTCAGGACCACACTGCTCACCTCCTTAGTCTGAGGAAGGGGCTAAAAAAAGGTGCCCTAAGCATTGTCCGCCTCACCTCCCTTGCCAGCAGGCTGCTGCTGGCAGGGAGCCCATCAACATAGTCATAAGCCAATCTCAAAAAAGAAAGTAAAAGTGACACTGGTCACCATTGGTGCATGAAAAGTGCGCACCCTCTTAGGCAACGCCACAGCCAATAGACCGGAGAGAACTGCTTTTGTCGAGAGAGAGCTGGCTAGGTACAATGTCCAGATCACCTCCCCGGTCACTGAGCCTTGCCTACCAATGGAAAGTCAGTCAAGGAAATTGGTGGTTACACATTCTTTTGGAGTGGCGGAATGGTCAAGGAAAAGGGGAAGGTGCAAAGCTGGTCTTGGCCCTACCTCTCATAAGCATCAAGATTGGTTCAATGAAAATAATGAGGTAATCCAGAACCTATTAGAGGAGAAATATTGCCTTATCAGAGTTTTTCTCAAGTGACAAGTCATCATTATACAAGGACGACACCTACTGAAATATCTACAGGATTGACCAATGCAAGTTCAGAGAGAAGCAAAACACTTTGCTGAATCAGAAAGCAGGCAAATTTCAGTCATGTGCAAACCTCAAAGCCTGGAAGAGATTCTACAATACTCTGAAATCTGTCTACGGGCCCCAGTTTACTTGTTCATCACCAATCCTTGGTGCTGACAGGTCGAGAATGGTTACAGAAAAAGCCCAAATTCTAGAAAGGTGAGCAGAGTACTTTAACCACATCCTTAATCGGCCTTAATCCATCAAAAAAGAAGCAATCAACAGGCTGCCACAGGTTGCCATCAACTGCTCTCTTGATGACTCTTCCACATAGTTAGAAATGATGAACACAATCAAACTCCTGTCTAGCAGCAAAGTTCCAGAAGCTGATGCTATCCCAGCTGAAGTCTACAAGACTGGAGGTCAATGCCTGATCAAGAAGCTCACTGATCTCTTTCAGTGTATATGGGAGCAAGGAACCATCCTACATGAATACAGAGATGCCTCCATTGTCTAAGCAGAAAGGAACTCGCCAATCTTGTGACTATTGTAGAGGAATCTCACTCCTCTCCATCGCCAGCAAAATGTTCGCCAGAATCCTTCTGTATCACTTACTGCAACATCTCGAGGATCTGCTGCCAGAGTCAGTGCGGTTTCAGAAAAGGTCGATGAACCACTGATACAGTGTTTGCAGCTAGACAATTCCAGGAGAAATGCCAAGAACAGAATATGGACCTCTACACCACATTTATTGAACTGACCAAGGCCATGATACAGTGAGTGGAAAGGGGTTTTGGAAGGTAATGGAGAAATTCAGCTCTCCTGAGAAATTCATCACAATGGTTCAACAACTCCATGAGGGCATGTTCACGCGTGTCCCGGACGATGGCAAGTCTTCTGACCCATTCCCACTCATTAATGGAGTTAAACAGGGCTGTGTGCTAGCTCCAAGCCTCTTCTGCCCGTTTTTCTCTTCCATGGTCTCCAATATCTTCCATGATGTGATCCTGGCATTGAAGTCAGGTATTGCGTGAAGGGGAAGCTGCTCAATCTGAGGCAACTCCAGGCAAAGACCAAGGCCTCTTCATGGTTTCCCATTTGCTGATGACTGTGCATGAGCTGCTGGTTCAAAGTTGGACATGCAACATAGTAAGGGCTTGTTCTCCAATATATGCGACAACATAGCGTTGGGAACAGCCAGAAGAAAGCTGAAGTAATGTACCAGTCTGCTCCAGGAAAGCCCTATCTCAAGCCCAAAGTTTCAGCCCATGACCAGAACCTGTCAGCAGTTCACTCATCTCAGCAGCACTCTCTCTCAAACTGGCTATATTAACAAGACACATGCAAGAATTGCCAAAGCAATTCAGCAGACTATGAACATCAGTTTAAGAATGAAGAGGAGTAGGTTTGCCTACCATGCCAAGAAGCCCAACCACTTTCACTTGAGCTGTCTTCAGAAGCTTCTGAAGATCAGATGGCAGGACAAAATATCAGACACAGAGCCATAGTGAGACAGCTGAGCTGGTCATGTGGCAAGAATGACACTCACTTATCAAAGCAAATTTTCTGTGAACAGCTTGAATCTGGGGTGCGCTCTCATGCCCGTCAACAGAAGCACTACAAGGACACTCTGAAGGAGTTTTGATATTGACTTTGAGGCCTGGAAGAAGCTCATCCAGGATCACTGCAACTAAATAAAAAAAATGGTGCGGCCTCCTTCAAAAGCAAGTGCCTATCAGAGGCAGAGAGAAAACGCAAGCAGAGGAAATCCTGAGCCAGCAACTCATCCAAAACTCAATAGTTTGTGGTATCCTGTCCCATTTGCATCAGAACCTTCTAGGCGTAGATCGCCCTTCAGTCACCTACGTACCCACCGGAACCCTACCAAACACCTCAGATGACGAGCATGGTCATTTTCACTTCCAAGGACAAATAAGAGCTATATTGGAAGAGCTTGAATAGAGCTGGGGATATTCTGGGGCTCAGATCTTCAACAAGACAGCCAGAATTTTGTCAGGACATACAATAGTATGACTCTACGTATATCTTATGTTCCGATTCAGGCAGGGGCAAGAATCAAATCTTTTAGCTGCAACAGGAAATGATTGGAAGATACCTCTCACTACGCCAGTTCCAACTTAAATACCACCCCACCTCCCCCAACCAAATAAGTAATTCCAAATGTAAGAATAAATCTGAAAATACATTTTCTTTGCAATTTATATTGTCATACAGCTTAGAATGATAAATTTTAAAATAAACCAATGATCAATTCTAATTTGGAGGCAAGGTCAATTTCAGTTGTGGTGGTTGAGGGTCGAAGCTTTTGCAGCAGTGGCTTACTAAAAACTTTACACACGCGATGCTAACCCAGATGCAAAAATAGAAGGATTCCATTTTACCTGATACTCGGATGGTAGATGTGTTGGGTACTTTTCTAAGTTACATACTGCCACAGCCTTCTGATCCTGTCGACATGTCAACTGTAATGGAGATGCCCTCTGTGTGTCACAATATGGAGTTACACTCTTATTCCTGAAGAGAAATATTCAATGTAATCGCTTTACACAAACTTCTATTTTCAGTTTTCACATTCTATTTTTAAGCATAGAAAAAAAGTAGTACAAACTAATTTTTAAACTTTTAAATTACATTAAATCAATGTTATTCTGGTTTCACTTTGAAACATATTCAAGAGAAATTTTATCAAGGGCAATTTTGGGTAGTTGAAAATACAATAATCTTACATACTAAGCATCAATGTTTATGGAAATGATTGCTTAAGCAGAAGAAACCAACTACAGGGTGACGATGAAGAGTGAAAAAAAGCTACTTTGGATCCCATCATCTTTTAAAAGAAGTCAGTTGATGTATCATGTGACAAATTGGAAAACTGCCCTATTACAGTTTGTTAGAATACTTGTGCTCCATATAATTACTTATAGCTTTTTAGTACTGCAAAACTTTAACCAACGATATCATATCTAACTTTCTTGAAGGCCTTAATTTTAACTCTTACATAATTTTGTTTAAACTAAGCAACAGGAATACACTGGATGTTAGATGATCTTTTCCCAGAGAATATTGAGCCACTGGACTAAATTACTGGTTGATGTGGTAAATGTTGACTCCCTGCATGCCTTCAAAAGGGAGCCGAACCAGTTCTTCACTAGGGCAGAGTTTGCATCATATAAAATTCAAGTATCTTTATGTATAAAACACATGGCCCATTTATCTCCTGGACTGGCTTTGATTGCCTGAGGAGATTGGAGAGAAAGTTTCCAGGGTATTATTTTCCATTATTGTCCATGTGTTTCTGTTTTATTGCGTCTCCTAGGTGATTACAAACCTACAGGGAAGGGAAGAGGGAGCTTGATGTAAAGAAGTGTCTAATCATGATGCTCCTGCTATCATAGTGCAGGGTGAGCTTATTGGAACAGTTGGTTTTTATTTGCCCATCAATTTTGCATGGTCACAAATGTTTCTGAATGGGGGGCAAGGTACTGAATACACAAAAGCAGTCTACCTTTTCTTTAATTAATTATAAAGAGACACTGTGTTGCCCCAGTGTCAACAGACAGGAAGAAAAACAAAACATACCCTTTTTAGAGGGTACAACTAACAAAGAACTGAAACAAAAACAAATAAAACTTATAACCAAAATAACATTCACATTATAACTCAAACATTCCAGTCCCTGTGTTGCCCACCGGTCGCAGAAGGCCTTAAACATACCGACGGATATGGCCTGTTCCTTCTCCAGGGCCACCCACGCATGGACAAGGCCACAGAAGGAAGCAGGCATCCAGATCAACCACCCCAATGGGCCGTGTCCAACCTGGACCTGTGGATGGCCAAGAAAAGGACTCATTCACATTGATGCTGACTGTTTAAAGCAGAGCTAATCTTACTACCTAACAAGCATACAAGATGTGTGCAGCCAGGTGTTTAGAAATAATTAACAAACGCTAAGCTGATAGCTATTTAAGTTTATAGTCCATGGCACTTAAATTGCTTGAGCCTTTTCTGGCTATTGACAGTGATGTCTGTGTTCATAGGGTCCCATTTCCAGTTTTCCCTGAAAGCGAACAAATTTTGTAGTTAGGTATTACAAAAGCCACCCTGGTGTTTGTAAAATCTAATGAATGATTGGTCTGCCACTGTAAGAAGTATTTCAAGTGAGTCAGTGAATGTTTCTTTGTGATGTTCTTTTTGTATTCACCACACTCAAAAGGAGAGTGAGGTTTAAAAATGAGCTGGACATTCCTCGATCTTTAGTATCTTCTTGCTTTAATGCTACTGTAGGAACGAAACCCCTCCAACTGGGAAATTTATGGAACATAATTTCAAACCCACGGGCATGTTTTGACCTCATGATTGGAACTATAAATTTCAAAAAGATACGCTGCAGTCAGTGGTATAGAGCTGGGCAGCAAGGGGTTAATTCGGATGTTTAGTGACTCACCAAAAGGGTTTGGACATTAACTTTGGAGCCAGGTGCTGTTACGTGACTAATGCAATCAAGAAATCTGATTAACCAATACAATGGCACAAAGGACATACCATCAATACAATACACTCAAGGAATTATTCAACCACCACAGGCAATAGTACTGGAATAGGGTCATTAACTTTGGAGCCAGGTGCTGTTACTGTGCCACCTCAAATAGCAGAAGAATTGCTCATACAATGAGAACTGATAATATTCAAAACAAAAACAAAAATACCTGGAAAAACTCAACAGGTCTGACAGCATCTGCGGAGAGGAACACAGTTAACATTCTGAGTTCATTTGACTCTTCAACAGAACATATTTCCTGTTGTTCCAATGTCCCTTTAGTTAATTCCATGCAAAGTCTAGACAAATGTCATCAGCTCCTGCTGGTTGAAACAATGCAGGCTTTTCCATGGAAGATGTATCCAGACGAATATTATCAGTTAAAAGCAAAAAACTGCAGGTGCTGGAAATCCAAAACAAAAACAAAAATACCTGGAAAAACTCAGCAGGTCTGACAGCATCTGCGGAGAAAACACAGTTAACATTTCGAGTCCATATGACTCTTCAACAGAACTAAGGAAAAATAGAAAAGAGGTGAAATATAAGCTGGTTTAAGGGGGGGGGGGAGGGGGGGGACGACAAGTAGAGCTGGATAGAGGGCCAGTGATAGGTGGAGATAACCAAAAGATGTCACAGACAAAAGAACAAAGTGATGTTGAAGCTGGTGATATTATCTAAGGAATGTGATAATAAAGGTACAGATAGCCCTAGTGAGGGTGGGGTGGGGATCGAAATAGGCTAAAAGGCAAAGGTAAAACAATGGATGGAAATACATTTAAAAATAATGGAAATAGGTGGGAAAAGAAAAAACTATATAAATTATTGGAAAAAAAAGGGAGGGGGGGAAATCGGAAAGGGGGTGGGGATGGAGGAGAGAGTTCATGATTTAAAATTGTTGAACTCAATATTCAGTCCGGAAGGCTGTAAAATGCCTAGTTGGAAGAAGAGGTGCTGTTCCTCCAGTTTGCGTTGAGATTCACTGGAACAATGCAGCAGACCAAGGACGGACATGTAGCCATGAGAGCAGGGTGGGGTGTTGAAATGGCGAGCGACAGGTAGGTCATGCTTGCGGACAGACCGAAGGTGTTCCGCAAAGCGGTCACCCAGTCTGCGTTTGGTCTCTCCAATGTAGAGGAAACTCCTCTCACTTCCTCCAAATAAAAGGTGTGGCTATGGGTACCCGCATGGGCCCCAGTTATGCCTGTCTCTTTATGGGGTATGTGGAACAAATTGTTCCAGTCCTACTCCGGCCCCCTCCTACAACTCTTTCTCCGGTACATTGATGATTGCTTCGGTGCTGTTTTATGCTCTCGTCTGGACCTGGAAAAATTTATTAATTTTGCTTCCAATTTCCACCCCTCCATCATTTTCACATGGTCCATCTCTGACACTTCCCATCCCTTCCTTGACCTCTCTGTCTCAATTTCTGGTGATAGACTGTCTACCATTATTCATTACAAGCCTACCGACTCCCACAGCTACCTCGATTACAGCTCTTCACACCCTCCTTCCTGTAAGGAGTCCATCCCATTTTCTCAGTTCCTTCGCCTCCGTCGCATCTGTTCTGATGATGCCACTTTCAAAAACAGTTCCTCTGTCATGTCTTCCTTCTTCCTTAACCGAGGTTTTCCACCCATGGTGGTTGACAGGGCCCTCAACCGTGTCCGGCCCATCTCCCGCGCATCCGCCCTCACACCTTCCTCTCCCTCCCAGAATTGTGATAGGGTCCCCCTTGTCCTCACTTATCACCCCACCAGCCTTCGCATTCAAAGGATCATTCTACGCCATTTCCACCAACTCCAGCATGATGCCACCACCAAACACATCTTCCCTTCGCCCCCCCTGGCGGCATTCCGCAGGGATCATTCCCTCCAGGACACCCTGGTCCAACCCTCCATCACCCCCTACACCTCAACCCCCTCCCACGGCACCTTCCCATGCAACTGCAGAAGGTGCAACACCTGCCCCTTTACTTCCCCTCTCCTCATTGTCCAAGGGCCCAAACGCTCCTTTCAAGTGAAGCAGCATTTCACTTGCACTTCCCTCAATTTAGTCTATTGCATTCGCTGCTCCCAATGCGGTTTCCTCTACATTGGAGAGACCAAACGCAGACCTTCGGTCTGTCCGCAAGCATGACCCAGACCTCCCTATCGCTTGCTATTTCAACACTCCACCCTGCTCTCATGCCCACATGTCCGACCTTGGCCTGCTGCATTGTTCAAGTGAAGCTCAACGCAAACTAGAGGAACAGCACCTCATCTTCCGACTAGGCACTTTACAGCCTTCCGGACTGAATATTGAGTTCAACAATTGTAGATCATGAACTCTCGCCTCCATCCCCACCCTCTTTCCAATCCCCTTTCTTTCCAATAATTTATATAGAATTTTCTTTTCCCACCTATTTCCATTATTTTTAAATGTACTTCCATCCATTGTTTTATCTCTGCCTTTTAGCCTATTTTGATCCCTTCCACCCACCCCACCCCAACTAGGGCTATCTGTACCTTTATTATCACATTCCTTAGATAATACCACCAACTTCAACACCTCTTTGTCCTTTTGTCTGTGACATCTTTTGGTTATCTCCACCTATCACTGGCCCTCTATCCAGCTCTACTTGTCTCACCACCCCCCCTTAAACCAGCTTATATTTCACCTCTTCTCTATTTTTCCTTAGTTCTGTTGAAGAGTCATACGGACTCGAAACGTTAACTGTGTTTTCTCCGCAGATGCTGTCAGATCTGCTGAGTTTTTCCAGGTATTTTTGTTTTTGTTTTGGATTTCCAGCACCTGCAGTTTTTGCTTTTAACTGATAATATTCGTCTGGATACATCTTCCATGGAAAAGCCTGCATTGTTTCAACCAGCGGGAGCTGATGACATTTGTCTAGACTTTGCATGGAATTAACTAAAGGGACTTTGGAACAACAGGAAATATGTTCTGTTGAAGAGGACTCAAAACTTTAACTGTATTCCTCTCTGCAGATGCTGTCAGACCTGCTGAGTTTCTCCAGGTATTTTTGTTTTTGATTTCCAGCATCCGCAGCTTTTTGCTTTTATCTTAGGAAATATGTTTTGACATGTCTGAGTTAAATTATTATAAAAGCTGAGCAGATCTGAGCATCTGAGCTGCAGATGGAAGAAGGGTCGAGTTTGGTCACTTTGACTCAGGCCTACAGTCAACACCGGACAGACTAGTTGTGTTGGGGATTGTAAATTTTAGCCAAATCGTAGTGATATTGGTCTGAGGATTTTGGGGCGAAAACTTGGTGTTTGTTGCCAGTACCTTGTAACTTGTTTCAGCCATATCTCGGTGATATTGGTCTGAGGGCTTTTTTCTTAAGGTTTCAGGGCAGGACGTGGTGTTTTGCCTGTGTTTTTGTAAGTTTTAACCGAGTGGTGGTGACTTTGTGTCGGGTATTGGGAATAGGTTGTTTTAAATTTTGAGTTTTGTACTGTGCGGTTGTGGGTGATTCAATAAAGCAATTGTGAATTATCAGATGAAACTTGTCTCGCTGGTCATTCTGTTCAAGCCAAACACTTGTGAATCTGGTGTCACGAACTTTGAGTGTGGGGAGGGTCTCTGAGGGAAAAGGGGAACCCCTACACTACTAAGGCAGGAGGTAAGCAAAAGTTTGTCATTCTCTTACAAAAGATTTCCTTCATGGTTATGGGATCCAAGATTATGAGATTACCGGAGATTCAGAATTTTTACTGTTATACAAGAAAAATATTATAATCTGGCTAAAACTGCCATTTTTTGGTCTTTCTTCATTTAACATTACTCTTAACAAACATGATTCCTGATTTTTAGCCTGACTCAGTTTGTCAGCACGATGTCTACTGTCAATTGATGAGGGTCATGAATGCACAGTGCAATTCTGTACCAGTTATTGTTCACCCAGTTGTACATTATCCCCAATACTTTATTTGTAAGATCCTATTTCAGTTGGTTGCAAGTAAAGGCTTGCCTATGGCAGGGGAATCTTTCTTTTGAGTAAAAGGTATTGGGAAGCTATGCAAATTATAATTAATAAAGCTAAGCATGCCACCACCCAAGCATCATTAGTCATCATTTTTGGCATTACTCTCTCATTACATCATCCCATTAAACTGCTGAGAGTCATTAGGGGCACTATATCTAAAAATGTATATTCATACATAACATAATGCTCACATCTTCCGTTGTCGGTCAATCCAGAACTTGCAGCTTTTCGTTACAAAGTCACAGCCCATACCTTCACCCCACTCCAGTCTCTCTGCCATGCTGTAATTGGCTTTGTACCAGCTGGGGGTAGTGGTGGGTGGGAATTGTGGTAGGAAAGAGGAAAGAAATTGCTATAATTTAAACTTTTAAAGGAGATTCCACATATTTGTACCATACAAAAACTAAGCCATTTCGATATACCTGAGCTTCAAACTCAGAGTTCCTACAAATTTACCGTTTTTGATCATAATCCACTTTATTCTGGTGACTTGTTCAGGTACCTACATAGAGCTTTTCATACGCCCTGATCATTGTTTGCTCTTTTATAATTAATATCATAGACAGATTTTAAGGTTATAACATCATTACATCAACTTTCTACAAAGCATGGCTGAGTATTAATGGATGCCCGACTGACCTAGACATAAGTAACATTGGAAGACAGAAAAGACTT
The DNA here is from genome assembly GCF_964194155.1 of Cetorhinus maximus. Lineage (NCBI taxonomy): Eukaryota > Metazoa > Chordata > Chondrichthyes > Lamniformes > Cetorhinidae > Cetorhinus > Cetorhinus maximus. The sequence continues at coordinate 84,525,517 of NC_135889.1, forward strand.
AGATAATAGGATAGAGTTATTTTTCCTTTTTCTATTTGCTTCAGGTGCCACTCACATTGTGTGATAACCTCAAAGGTAGCAGCATCATATCTCAACATAAAATGGAAAGTCAGAGGAAGAATACCATTCGGAGTCAACCGTATTCATATGTAGACTCTAAACTGGTTTCAGTAATTATACTGTAATTACAGTAATTATACCACATAATTATATTTCTAATTGCATGTTGATACACAATGTTTTTAGCTGTGCATTAAAAGAGTAAAGAACTTGTACGTGCATAGAACGTTGTCATATTCTCATGGTATCTTAAAGTACTTTGCAGCCAGTGGATTGACATGGAAGTGGCTGGAGTCCAATCCTACTTGGACTTCTGAGGGCACTAAAGCCAAACAACTTCTGGCTTGCTCCTGAAAGTGATGTAGCACTTTGGGTTCGTACTGGTTTTAGTGTACTGATTATGTTACTTGATTCCAAAGCCTGGACTAATAATGGAGAAAATCTGGAAATAAACACTGATATCAGTAGAAGTATTTGTGAACCTGTTGGATTGGCATAAAAGTCCAATTAATGTTCTTCTGGAAACAAAACTTGCCATCCGTAGCTTGACTAATCTATGTAACTCCAGTCCCACATGAATGGGGTTGACTCTTAATGGCCCTCTGAAATAGTGCAGCAAGCCACTCAGTTGCATCTAACCTGAACAATGAAGATTTGGTAATAAACACAGGTCTTGCAAATGGCATCAAAGCCTGAGAATGTTTTTTAAACTTGGGTTGAAACTGCATTGCAAAAGTGTCCAGGTAGTCCAATGGATCTGCTGGAGCCTTTAGAAATTGAATTTCTGATAATTACAAGGAAGTACCAATGCTCCCATAATGGCAGAACGAGCTGCTTGGGAAGTGAACGCTGCACAGACATCCTAGCCTGTGAAAACTCTTTTGTTGCTGACCTCAGCACAACAGTCAATCAACTGCTGACGTTCAGATGTGCTGATTGCATAACTCACCTCTGAAATCTGAGACCAGAAGCTACAGCAATACCTATGTCTTAGATACAGATGTGTCAAAAAGTAATCATATTATAAACAAGTTGTTCAATTGTACATCTCTAAATTTAAATCCATGTAAAGTTTGGATCTGCAACTCCTTCAATTTCAGAATTTGTTAAATTGCATTTTATCTTCCACTTATTTGCTTTCTCATGTGATCCAAAAAGATTTGTCACAACCTAATCGGTTGGCTTTCCAAAAGCAAATGAGAGAGAGAAGGGGCATTCTCAGTAAATTGCATCCTGCATCAAGCAAGTCTGAAAAGTAGTTTCATTGTTTTCTAACAACATTTTCTTTCTAATTTAAAATATTCTGAAAAGCCATAAAGCCCCAAGAATTGAAGTGCCCAACACCTGGGGGTTCTGCTTGAATCATCTGCAGAAGGGTCATAAATGCTCGAAACAAGTATTTCCTTTTTCCAGTGTTCACAGTTTTGTTTTTAATCAATATTATTTCAAATATTTTGATTTAATTTGAATGAAAAAGTTTTTCCCTAGTTACTGTACAGTGTAAAAGTCTGTTTACACCTCATTCATCTTACCCGGTATCTTCTAACGCTGCCAAGGTTAACCTGGAGAATACTCTGTTCTGTGTGTGAGATCCTGTCATTGCTTCATTCTGGATAGAAAAAAAAGAACAAAATGTAATATAGAACTTAAAAGGCTAATCAAAGCATTCTGTTGTCCCCATTGTTAGATTTTCTTTCAGGATCCACTCACAGGAGCCTCGGGGCGGAGCGGGAGCTCGCAGGAGCTTCGGGGCTGAGGGGGAGCTTGGAGGAGACGCAGGGCTCAGCGGGAGCTCGGAGGAGACGTGGGGCTGAGCGGTAGCTAGGAGGAGACGTGGAGCTCAGTGGGAGCTCGAAGGAGACACGAGGCGCAGTGGGGGCTTGGAGGAGATGCAGTGCTGAACGGGAGCTCAGGGGCGACGCGGGGCTCAGCGGAGACCCTGGGCTGGGCAGGAGCTTGGAGGAGACATGGGGCTGAACGGTAGCTAGGAGGAGACGGGGAGCTCAGAGGAGACACGGGGCGCAGCGGGAGCTCGGAGGAGACGTGGTGCTGAGCGGAAGCTCAGGGGAGACGTAGGGCTCAGCGGGAGCTCAGAGGAGACCCGGGGCTGAGCGGTAGCTTGGAGGAGACATGATGCTGAGTGGGAGCTCGGGGGAGACATGGGGCTCAGCGGGGGCTAGGGGAAGACCTGGGGCTGAGCGGTAGCTTGGAGGAGACGCGGAGCTCAGTGGGAGCTCGGGGGAGACATGGTGCTGAATGGGAGCGTGGAGGAGACGCGGGGATGAGCGGGAGTACAGAGGATTTGCGGGGCTGAGCGGGAACTCGGAGGAGACGCGGGGCTGGGCGAGAGCTCAGAGGAGATGCTGGGCTCGGCAAGAGCTCGGAGGAGACATGGGGCTCGGCGAGAGTTCAGAGGAGACTCGGAGCTAGACACTGCCACTGCTGGATTTCAAAAACAGAAATCGAGATGTGATATCACAAGATAGTCATAAGTTGATTGGCTGGTGAGTATTGTTGCTTAGGCACTGAGTCTCAAATTACAAATGTTATACATTAAGTATTAATAATAGGAGCAAGTGAGTAGTTGGAATTATTTAAGTAAAGTTTATTATAACTAGTAAAGTATGTTATGTAAAGTATAAAGTATGGTAGGATATATCAGTACTAGTAAGGTTTCCTAATAGCAGCAAGGTGTATTAGTGTTAGTAAGGTTTTTTAAACAGTAACAAGGTTAACTAATAAGAAAAGGAATGACACAACTGCTCCAACGTCAAGAATGCCCACCCTGTGCAATGTGAGAACTGCAAGTCGCTTCCTGTGTCCTGGACAACCATTTGTGCAGAGAGTATAGTCAGTTGCAGCAGCTTGAGCTCCGGGTTTCAGAACTGAAGCAGCAGCTGGCATCACTGTGGTACATCCGCAAAGTCGAGAGCTACATGGATAGCACGTTTATAGATGCGGTCACCCCACAGCTTATGAGTATGCAGGGAGAGAGGGAAGGGCAGACCATCAGGAACAGGCAAGTAGTGCAGGAGTTCCTTGAGTTCCTCAAACCTGCATTCAGTTCTGAATACTGATGAAAGTGATAGTTCATGTGGGGAGTGCAGGCAGAGCCAAGTCCATGGCACTATGGGTGGCTCAGTTGCACGGGGGTGGGGGGTACAAGGAAGTCTGCTACCAGTTCTTTTGCAAAGCCAATAGCACAGAATTTGTATCCAAGCTTTGAAGACGATTCAGATTTGAAGCCCCTCACTTTGGAAGTCTTGCTGGATGTAGTGATTTGTGGATGTGGAGTACTCATTCCTGTGAGAGAATAAAATTTGTAGGACAAGACCAATCATGTAAATTATAATAATTGGTCTTGACCTACGAGTTTTATTCTCCTACTGGCTTGGATGCAAATTCTGTGCTTTTCAATTGTAGATGACAAATTAAACCATAGTGCAACTTCCGAAAAGTAATATCAACTTCAGTATCAAATTAGCATTTACAAAGCAGCATATGTATGCCAATTAGAAGAAAAACAGACTATTGGATTAATTAAGTGACATTTTAATTAATTTAGAATTCACAAAATTAATTGTACAAAGGGCTTGAAAAAAGTTAGTCTGCAAAATAATTGGCTGCATTTTCCGTACTTAAGGATATGCACAGCTTTTCCGATAATGAACCAATTCTCTTCATATCACAACTGCATTTTAGACCACAGAAATTTTGTTCTTATCTGAACAAGTTATCCAACATAACTAATATTTTCATTACTGCTTTGTTATAATCCTACTCACTGCATTTTGACTCTGCCTTTAAAAATATACAAAATTGTTACATCATATACAGCTCAAGTAATTATTATAAATTATAGCTTTGGTGAAAACTTGCTTAACACAAAACTTCAATGAATCTTACCTCCAGCAACCTCTTTTCCCAGTGATTCAGTTCTGTACCCATGCCACCTTGATTCTCAAGTTCCATTCCTTCAAGAATTGGGCAGTTGAAGTGCTTCTGAGCTTCTTTCTGCCCAAGGGATAGTCAGATTTAATGGTTAAGAGTAAAAATAGGTTCTCCAGTTGAATTACTTTATGTATTTTGTTGTAACATACCATAACTAGCAGGGCACTAAACAGTCACCAAGTTGCCATTTTGCCCTAATTTAATTGTGTTCCATTTTCATTCTTTTGTAATGATGATTTATCAATTTAAACAGCCTCCTCACTTTTAAACACATTTTTGTTTGTTATTTCATTTGAGAAAATGATTCAAAACCCTCTTGTACACCATTATTCAGGACCCTGAAAACTCTCTACAGTGAAGCTGTAACTTACATATTCATCCTCTAATCTACGTCTAATATACTGTATGTAATGCTCATTGTATGGTCTCCTATACACTGAGGAAATCAAACTCAGGTTTGCTGAAGTGAGATTTTGAACATCCTGAATCTTCACCTTTCCATTCTCCCCACCCCCAGAACGTTGCTCAGGCTTTAAACTACTAGATAAGTTTATTGACCATTATTTAAATAGAGAGTACTGAGCAAAAACAATATATTTACAGCAATTTACAGCAAACTTTACCATTTGCGCCAACACGTCAAAAACAAGGACAATTCTCTTGTACTGTCAATATAAAACTGATCCTTAAAATGCAGTTTCTTAGTTTTTACATAAGCAACTGCTACTGACTCATCGATCGTCTAGTTCTCAGTTGTGACGAAGGCATTACTAAAAAAATTTAGCCCGTCTTTTCTCTTTACAAATGCTGATCAACATATGGAATTCTAGCATTGTTTTGTCTTAATTCAGATTTTGAACACTTGCAATTTTTATTACTCCTAGTTTCTTTTCTAAATCTCTCATAAGATTGTTACATAGTACCTGTTGCCATATTGTGATTTTATTTTCCATCTTTTAGAAGGTTCAAATATGTATCAATATCAGTTCACAACTACAGATAATAACTCCATTTGAAGCCTAATACATGGCTCATCAGATTCATCATATTTTCATTGATCTTGTATTTAACACCACTTTTTTAATAAAACCTTATCTCTGGTGATTAAAGTGAAGCACTTGTCTTTTTATTTCCATAAGCAAAACTGAATTTTATCTCAGCTTAACCTGATACAATTGTGCTAACAATTAGTTTGTCTCCGACAGATATCAGAACTTGGGGGCCCAGCCACTTAAACATAGGCCACTTTTAGAATGTTTTTAAGTAAGTGACTGATTATGAAATTTTAAAATGCTGCCAGTTATTTAAATTTGTTTAGCCCAAGTCCTTTTTCAAAAAGTATTCATCAGCCTGTCTTTTTCAAATAAATCAATAGCCTTCAGAGAAAGATAATCAAGCCACATATCTTCCAGAGACACTGAGAAAAGTAAAAAGTAGTACTATATAAGAATAGTATAGCATGCTGCTGCCACTACTTGTAGCTATTCCTACCAGGAGATCTACTGTCTTGGTATGTCACACTTGTCGCCTTGAGCCATCATAGCAAAATTATTGTAAATTGTTTATTATTTTCTAACAATGAACTACTAGCCAAGCTTAACTACTGCAAGTTATATAAAAGCAAAATACTGCAGATGCTGGAAATCTGAAATAAAAACATAATATGCTGGAAAAACTCAGCAGGTCTGGCAGCATCTGTGAAGCGAGAAACAGATTTAACGTTTCAAGTCTGTATGACTCTTCTTCAGAGCTAAAGAGAAGTAGAAATGTGATGAATTTTATACTGTTTAAGAGTGGGTGGAGCAGTTGGAGCAAAATAGAAGGTCAGGAAGGTGGGAGCTCAGGAGAGATTGGCAAAGATGTCATGGACACAAGACAAAGAGAGTGTTATGATTTTACGCTACCGATTTGTGAATCAAGGAAAACCAAAAACAACTAGACTTATGCTTATTCTCATTTATGCTTATTCTCCTAATTCAATGTGCTCCTGCTGACTCCCACATTTGTCTTCACATTTTGCTGTACTAAATTTGGTATTATTATTTAGCTTAAAATGGGAACAATCTTAAGATATATTCATTGATAATGTCAATAGCTACATTTTATCACCATGAGAAAGGGCCATTCACTCTTATTATGTTTTTTGTCATTTAGTCATTCTCTACTCATGCTACCACTTTGGTCTCTCATAGGACACTTTATCAAAAGTTTTTAAAAAGCCACTATTGAATCCTCATTATTCATCATGAAAGATTGAAACAAAGAAGAATTTTTTTTAATACTCACAACAACTCGTGAAGTTACAAGGAGGACCACCTCATGGTTAAGCTTCTCGTTCCCCCGTATATCCCATAACCTTACTGCCTTGCGTGCAACTTTGTCACTCCACTGATACAATCCAAGTCTATTCAAATACAAATGAGTAAGTTGTGATAGTAATATCATTCAAGGCATTAAAAAAATCTAAACTGTAGCCAATACAATTTAGAATTTAAAACATCATGCAAATATTTTGGCTTTCAATTAAACAAACAAGTAAATGTAAATGTTTTATCACAACTACAAGATTTATTTAAACAAAATCTCTTATACACTGCATGACAACTAAACAAGTTCTCTCAATATTTAAAAAACACAAAATATCTAGCTTACGATTCATTAAAAGGTGGAAGACCATTTGCCTTTCTTGTAGTTAGAGGTTTTCCCTCATCATCACGGTAGAAAGCAAAAAGTCCTGCAGAGAAGCCCTAAATTGAAAGAGAAAAGAAATGCTTTTTCATGTGTCTCTTCGGAAAAACAAACTGTAATACAGTAAAACTGCCCAACAGAAATTTCTTCCAGTACAAATATTATGGGGACTATAAAAACAGAAAATGCTGGAAATACTCAACAGGCAGCATCCATGGAGAGAGAAATGGAGTTAATATTTCAGGTCAATGACCTGTTATCAGGTCATCAACCTGAACTGTTAACTCCATTCTATCTCTCTACAGATGCTGCCTGACCTGCTGAGTATTTTCAGTCTAATCTATTATTAATCTAATTTATTTCAGATTTCCAGCATCTGCAGTATTTTGCCTCTATTATGGAAACTATACTAGTTAGGTTTCTATACAATTTATTCAGTCTCATCAAAAATAATCATTTTATACCATACGTGAAGCCATCTCATGAATAGAATCCCTTTTCACAGTGATGTATCACACCCTGAAAGACATTGCAGGGCCTGTAAGGTGATGAGGAAACTGTCACAGGGAAGAAAATGACGTAGCCATGTCATTACCAATTTACCAGCCTCAGCCACTTCTGTCCATAATAGCACTGGTGGAAGGTAAAGTCTGTTCTCCACTGTAGGACTGTTATGACGCGGCAGATGGTGTGTGCCAGGCAGATCAAATCCAGGAGGGAAACTTGATCATGCGGTCATAACAATTTTGCAATTTGTACTTTATTTCGAGATGTGTGCCCTGAATTCAATAGTAATAAGGCCACCAAGACGCTAGAGGTTTTTTTTACAAAACTAAATAAAACATTTATTAACAAAAGAAAAGATTTCAAGCACGTACATAGATCTACAAATTAGTACTATAATAACTCCTAATTAACCTGGCTTCCAGTTAGACCCCCGTTAAGGCAACTGTTAAAAAAAATAGATTTTAAACAAATCCAGGCAAGTCACCACAATACCCTGGACAGTAGAATTCAAAGTGTCTTGGCAGAGCCAGGCTATCAGGCCCTGGTGAGGGAGGTAGAGGTCCACGGTGGACAGGAATGAGGGGATGGGAAACCCAGGGGTGGGGTGAGGCCCATAAAGGATGTACCCTGCTCCTCTTGTCTACAATAACCTGAGCAGTGAAAGCTGCCAGGCTTCCCAATTGGCAACAAGTTGCAAATAGGGAACTAAACAAATACTTTGTAGAAGATCTGAACTGGGAGGAGAGCTTGAAACAATATAAGTAAAGCTTTAGAAGCTTAGAATTATTTACTCTGGAGAAGTATAAGGGAGAGATCAGTCAAGCATTCAGGACTTAAGGCAAAGGGCAAGTTGAACCCCAATAATATGCTGAAGATTGCCACATGTTCTCCAACGAGGGGTCACAGGCTCAAGAGGAAAGGCTGAGTTGGTTTACATTTAACCACTTTACACAAAGGATGGTGGCCCAGGGAAGCAGTGGAGGCAGATCAAGTGGCAAATCTAGGAGATAATTCTGGGTGATTGAGTTAATTTTTTGGACTGGTCCAAAGATTTTTCTAGTCCTGCATTTTCCTATGTTCCTCTGGCACAGAAAAGTGCATAAAGTCAATTGAAATTTGTTAATGGACAAAAATTTTGATTGCCATCATTCCCCTAAGAAAATGAAACCATGCAGTTAACCTACCAATGCATGGACAATTTCATGTTTCACTGTTGACAACATGCCTTGGAACTCTTGTGGCTCAGTGGGGATCATACTTGGACACAGGTTCGCATATCCAGCAATAGGTCTGCAGTATTCGAGAAAATGATGCATTATTGCAAATAATATGCAACTTTTCGAATGTTTCATTTTAAAATAATTTAAATTGTTAACATTTATATTGAACTACTTGTTCATTAAACATCTACAGCACATTGGTATTATTGAAGTATTCCATACACTAAGACAGTTCTCAGGCTAAAGAACAGAAGATCATTGGTGTAGCAGAATGGAGAACATTATGTAGTGCATTATGGAGAAATGCTGAAAAGCTCAACAAGTGTACATTTTGTAGTGTCAAAATGCCAGGAAGTAAATATTTTGACAATTACTTTTGTGAACAAAAAGGGATTTGGAATGAAATCAAAGAAGAACATAATCATCGTCATAGTACCATTATATTCTTTTATTTTTATCCGTCTTATGACAACAGGCTGCAATAATTGATTCAAATATGTTTAATCTTCACTACTTCTCATTAGCATTCTCTTTTAGTTTCCCATAATACTTTCTCTCTCTATTCCCCACAACACTCTTCAACTGATCTGTCCAAATTACATCTTCTGGTAGAGCTGGGATTTGTAGTTTAAAGCCGGCTCAGTTACATGAGGACAGGTATAGCAATACAGGAAGGAACAGGAGCCACAAAACAAAGTTTACTGACTCTTGTTTCATTACTTCAGTTGATATAAGGATTATTGGAGCAGCAGGTCAAACAGTTTTGTATGGCTATCTTACTTCAAGAAAAATATATCCTCTATATTTTTCTCCTATCAAATACACTACAAATTCTCCAGTCCAGAATGTTTGGGACCAAGTCATTTCCGGATTTTGGAATTCTCTGTATTACAGAACGACATCAAAATGCTCAACCACAAATGTATGAACCGGAAAATACCACAGATATAAATATTTACCTAAAGCATAAAACAGTGATAAAAATTGATTCACTTATCCAAATACTATATTTTCCATGTTTCTGCTCCCAAATTTTGCTTTGAGTTGCCTGGGTCTGGGCAAGATTTCTGGAAAAGTTATGAATGGAATTTTCCCAGAATTGCACTAGGTGCGGTAGCGGGTGGGGAAAATAGAGTCCTACCCGCCATTTTCACACTGTATTGTCCTGAGCCCACCTCATTATTTATTCATTGCCGGGAAACACAAATTTTCCATGGCGGGTGAGCTCTCATTCGCCCGCTTGCCATCATCCCGCTGTTGCATCACGCCGGCCGCCATCTTTAAAAGGCAGCGGCCAGCAAAGTGCTCATTGCCACCAGCTCACCATCGCTGCCCGAGAGACATGGCCAGCAAAGGAAAATAGACTTAAGCCCCCCGTTTCAACGACGGGTTCCTTGAGCGACTGCTGGATGCTGTGGAGGCCCGCCGGGATGTGCTCTGCCTGCAGGATTGGCAGTAAAGTCACCAACCCAGCTTGGGAGGCCATGGCAGCAGTGGTCAGCGCAAACACCCTGCAGAGGAGGACAGCGCCCAGTGCCACAAAATAATGAATGATCTCCTCCATTCTGCCAGGGTAAGTCACTTTTTTCATTACTCCCAACTCACACACTCACAAACCCATCACACATCCACAGGGCCCACACTCACTGCCAGTACAAGAGACATCACCATTCACTCTTTTTCACACACACAGTCATTGTCCTCATCCAGTCCATGGGACCACTCACCACCCACACAGGCCAGGCATACTTATCATCTGGCCCGACAGGCAATCTGATACACTCCCCCCATCTCTATCCATGCAGGACAAACTGGCACACAACAGGAGGGAAAGGTCGCAGACTGGTGGAGGGATGCCAGAGATCAAAGTTCTGACAGAATTCAAAAACAGAGCCATCCAGCTGGCCGGCGATGACCGGGATTGGTCCTGTGCTGATGGTGAGGTCGGCGCTGCTCCACCAAGTGAGGATCCAGCAGTGCAACATCCAACAGCCAACCATGCTGTGAGTCATGTGTCCTCTTTCACAGGCCACTACCATGCACTAATTATCTCCCCTTGCTTTCGCAGGCACATCTGCCAAACAGCCGACAGAGTCCATGACCCAGGGCCTCCAATCAAGCTCTAAAGAAACCCCTGAAAAGGAATCTGGAGATACCCTCCCTTATGTCCCGTCACAGCACTCACCCAGACCCTCCACCAGCGCAGAGGCACACACCTTGGTGGGACCTACCTTTAGAGTAGCCTTGGGATCACAATCTGGTGAGCACCTCGCACTTTCTGATCCACAGCAGGCGGAGGGAGGGACTTCCCAAGTCCCAGGCACTCGGAGGACTGCTGGAGGCCAGAACGCTGCTGAGTCCAAGACAGATGATGAGCCTCGGTCATGTCACAGGTGCTGGAGCTGCAAAGGCAAGCTAGGGAACATCAGGAAGGGATGTCCGCTGCACTCCTCAGATTGCAAGACACGATGGAGGAGTCCATCCGTCCGTCTTCAGGCTGAGGTGGTAGCACCTGCATTGCAACACACTGAGGTTAACACTGGTAGGATGGCGGCCGCCATGGAGACCTTGGTCCAGAACGTCACTCCCGCACGGCTGTGCGGGCTTAACTTTATCGCTGATGCTGTTGTTGGCCTCCAGCAGTGTGTACGTGAGAGGCGTGCTGGGCAGCTCGATCTCACTCCAGCTACCCCTTCTGCTCACGGAGTCAGCCAGGGGCCCTCGGGCACCCATGGGGAGGAGGATCAGCAGGTGCACACTCCGAGGCCATCCATCCAGGTGACTCCGGGAGTGTCCGGCCCATCCAAATCTCCTCTTCCTGTGACCTCTGCAGCTCCAGCTTCACAGGCTGAGGAGGGTGCCATCGCCACTCAACCGGACCCTGAAAGCAGGCCGGGGCCCTCCAAGTGTCGGCCCTCCAGAGGACACCCACCAAAGTCATCACAGACAGGGTGTCACAGTCAGCAGGCTGCCTCCACCTCTGCTGTGGATTTCCGGTGAGCACCAAGATGTAGCAGCACAGTTAGGAAGTTAGGTAAAAGTAGTTGCACAGCCTGGCCACAGGTGTTGATCACTTGTACATACTGTTCACTATTGTCAATAAACTCCTAAGAATGTCTCTCTGCCCGTGGCTCCTTGTTCTCATGAGCAGTGTTCTTGTCGCTAAGATGTGAAGCCTTTCTGCGCAAGACAAAAGGCAGGTGTCTCAGTCCAGCCTCTTCCCTTGTGCTCTGTGCAGCCTTCAGACCAAAGTGATGGTTCAGCCTCACAACCCCTGGAAACAGCGGTGCTGGTCATTGCTGCCAGAATGTAGTGGACAGGCGCCACAGAGTTCTCTCATTCTCTTTGTGCTCTCAGCACCAATAAGGTGGGGCTGGCCCCCACCACACCAGCATTTGCGACCAGTGATGCTGTGCACCAGCTCCTGAAGGGCTGAGGTGCTAAAGGCGGACACAGCATCAGATGCGCCTAAAGTTTCATAGCTGCATCTTGGAGATGGCCCTGATCATGGAGTGCAAGCGAGTTGCCCTCAGCCAGACAGGAGTCAGACATTCTCAGAGGCTATTTGAAGATCTATGGGGTGTCCTCACTGTATGTTGTCATCCTGCGACTGAACGACTATTAGGGCCTCCACTGTATCTCCATGACAGGAGCATTCTCACAGAGGGTGTTGGCACTGTCATAAGCCAGACTGGAGTCAAATGTTCACAACTGCAATGTGAGGATCTATAGGGACATCTCACTGCATGTCGTTATCATCCTCCACAAATTTGGCAGCTATGAGGGCCTCTCGAGCACGTCTGCCTCGTCTAGCCAGTGCGAGAGACTCATTCGTGTCATTGTCACCACCGAGGACCCCCTCATCCTCATCCCCATCCGTGTCCTGCTCATCAGAGGAGAAGTGCAGTTCCTCTATTTCCTCCTCAGCCAGCTCATCTCCCTGTTTCAGCGTCAGGTTGTAAAAGGCGCAGCAGATGACGACGATGTGTGACACCCTCTGCGGACAGTATTGCAGGGCTCTACCAGACCGGTCCAGGCACTGAAACCGCATCTTCAGCATCCCGATGGTCTGCTCCACTGAGTTGCGAGCTGCTGCATGAGCCTCATTATAGCATCGCTCTGCTGCAGTCTGAGGTTGCCACAAAGGTGTCATCAGCCATGGCCTCTGCGGGTTGCCCTTGTCCCCAAGGAGCCAATCCTGCAGCCTCTGTGTACCCTGGAAGATTGCAGGGATCTGCGTGGGACTCAGGATGCAGGCAACGTGCACACTCACTGGAAACCATGCACACAACTGCAGGATGCATTTCTGGTGAACACATACCAGCTGCACGTTGTGAGTGGAAGCTCTTGTGGTTGATTAAATCCACCGAGTGTAGCAACGGTGACCTGAGCACCACATGAGTGCAGTCAATCGCACGCTGCACCTGTGGGAATCCTGAGGTCAGGGCGAATCAAATGGCCCTTGCATCCTGGCTGTCCCGGTCCTAGGCGAAATGCACAAAGTTGTGTGCCATGGAGAAAGTGGCACCCGTGACCTCATGGATGCATTTGTGGGTGGTGGATTGTGGGGTGGGGGTGAGGTATGGAGCACTTGGTGGCTATTTGGTGCCTCTGCGTTGCATGCATCGGCGGGCATGCTAGGAGCCCAACCCCAATCATATCATGTGGCTGCGCCTGATCTGTCTCAGTTGCACTGGCATGGTCAGTTTATGCAGTGGTTGCCTGCGATGCTGGCCAGAACTTGCCCCCGGACGCAACCCCCACCTCCCTTTAGCAGTCGCCTCCGAGGTTGGCCAGCACTTGCCCCCAGACACCACTCCACCCCACGATAGCGGTCGCCTCCGGGACCAGACATCTGCTCCCTGGCACCCAAGGCCTGTAAGCGACAGGCGAGCTGTGGAGAACACTGCTGCTCGCTCACCTCAGTTTCCCCAAAGTGAAGGCCGCCAAGTTCAGGTCACCTGCATGCTGTTGTGAAACATGTCGGCGTACTTTTCCACCAAAGTGGACGGACGATACAGTGGGGTTCCAAGAGCCTAGCAGGATGGCCTTTTCCTTATATGCTGATGTATTATAATTAGCTCCCCGTCGACTGATGGCAGGAAACGCAGCCCACCATCGGTGGGCTGAGCAGGCGATTGCGACCTGCCTTCACGCCGTTGTGAAGCAGGTTGTGCCATATTTTCTGCGCACACCACCTATCACACCCGCCGCCAGCGGGCTTGCAAAATTCCGCCCTATGTTCCCGAACAACCGATTTACGGACTGAAAAAGTTACAGTATATTTTTAATTTCTTTTTTTAATGATAGAAATTCTTACCTATGTGCCTGAGTAAAAATGAAGTGGCTCCCCCTACAGTGTAGAACATGGGTAACAACTATTACCATCTAAAATTCACTTCTTCTAAATAATCTTCGTCAATTGAGCCAACTCATGGTCAATACCAAAAATTATCCTAGCATTGCTATACATCTTATATCAATAATTTAGCACTAAAACTTAGTATTAGGAATTTCAATGTCCATTTTTTGAACCCTAATCTTCTTTGTTCTGCACAGTCAATTACTGCAAAGTACCAAGTAATGATTTCATATTGATTTTACAAATTGTGGCAAGCACTTTGAAATTGAATGTTTCAAAATCAAGTTCCAATTATTTATATACCAAGGGCTAGTCATAATCGATCTCACCTGTCCAATTCTGCTTCCAGCTGACAGTATGCTGCATAGGCTACAATGTCCTCCTGTCCACAGCGTTCTGTAGTCAGTGCACTCACATAAAGTAAAAAGTCGGCATCCAAGACACCTGGACCATCAGTTAACCCTGCAGACCCACAAGATTTTCCATTTTCACTACACACCCTGCATTGCTGGATGGATCAAATAAACATTAATAAGTCACACTGTAGTGTTCTACTTAGAATTTAATTCCAAAGAGAATAAGGATTACTGTCACACCAAGTTCCCTTCATTCTATTTGAGTACCATTCAGAAAATGTTTTTGACACAGCTCTGTTTCTACTTTTTAATACCAACTCTTGACAAAAAGAGCATGCCATTTCAATAGGGAGAAATGCTCAGATAAATAAAAATATATGTTCCTGATATACTTAAGTGTGAGTAAAGCCTATGGGGAGAAGCCAGGGGATTGGGTCTAGGTAAACTACTCCTTCAGAAGACCAGCACAGACATGATGGGCTGAATGGTCTTCTACTGTGCTGTACACATTCTATTCTAAAGGTGAAAACCATTTAACACACATTGGTTAACCTGCAAATCCAATATAGGTTAAAAAGTGTACTAATGACATGCAATACGAACAAAAAAGGTTGGATGGCTTCGGAACTTTCCATAAAGTGGTCTGAGGACTGCAACAGAAACATGGCAAACTAAAGAGAAAGGTTGCTTTTATTGTGGGTAATTGTCCTGTTCACCCAAGATACATTTTGCAACTTACTGCAACATGAATTGTCCACTAACTCCCAAGTAAAATGAACTACAAAAGTCTTTAGATTCACGGTTTGATACAAAATTTCAAAGGTCTAGATTCTACTCAATTTAATTCAAAGTTGCTAAAGCCAAGCAATCTAATCACCAATTTTTAAACCAACCATTTTCACATTGTTATTTACATTATTCACTCATTTGAATTAAACAATGCAAACGTTTTGATGCAAAAAGTATTACTTAACTTATACTTTATAATGAATGAGCTACACAATTGCATGTAGAGATGAGAGAGCCAGCAACATCAATAGCCTGCAGGCAATGAGAATTAGTTGCTTTGGATGGAAAGGAGCAAGCTGGCACAGTGTCAGAACTTGTTGTAATCTTCCAAAACTCCTTAGATTTTGGAAGGGTCCTAGTGGATTGGAAAATAGCTAATGTAACACCTTGATTCAAGAAAGGAGGGAGACAAAGTAGGAAATTACAGGCCAATTAGCCTAACATTTGTCATAGGGAAATTGCTAGAATCCATTATTATGGGTACTTAGAAAATCATGATGTGATCATGCAGTCAACATGGCTTTGTGAAAGGGAAATTGTGTTTAACTAATTTATTAGAGTTGTTTGAGAAAGTAACAAGCAAGGTGGATAAAGGGGAACCTGCAGATGTGGTGTACAGTAAAGTGCAGCTGTTCATGGGGATTACGTTCCTGCGAAACCTTGCAAACAGCAAAATTGCAAACAATGAACATGCTTTTCAATGGGAGTCAATTAGACAGATTTCACCAATGCGAGCGCAGCACTGGTTTGTGCAATTACTGTGCTGTACAGCAAACAGTGGGTGGGAAGGCCTCTGAGCAATGCAAGACATGCATTGAAATTTTAAAAAAGAGGCAATCCTCATTTAAGAAAAATATGAATCACCTCAAAACTGGCAGACAAAATCAGTGCGCATTTATTACAGCTCTGGATCGAGAGATTAAGGCATTTCCAGGGTAATCTCTCCATTCAGGCTGTGCTTCAGCTCCAACCATTCCAGACACTGCTTCTCGCCCCAGTCAGCCAGGACTAATGGAAGGAATCTGCTTCCAGAGACTTCAACACCATCTCCCCATTAAAACGTGCCAAGATCTCTGCTCCATCATGGCTGCCAACTCCTCAGGGAGAGAAAACGCAGTTAAGCGATCATTGTTCACGCGATGGGCGATGTGGTGTACAAAATACAAAGCATGGGTAAGCGAATACATGAACAAGGAAGTCACGAAAGGTGGGACTTTGCTGTACTTGGGTTTTCAAAAGGCATTTGATAAGGTACCACATCAAAGGTTACTACACAAGAGAACATGTTGTAGGAAATAACATAATAGCATGGATAAAGGATAGATTAGTTAACAGGAAGTAGAGAGTAGGGATAAATGGGTCTTTTTCAGACTGGCAAGCTGTAACTAATGGAGTGCCACAGGGATCAGTGCTGGGACCTCAACTATTTACAATCTACATCAATGATTTGGATGAAGGGACCAAATGTATGGTAACTAAATTTGCCAATGACACCAAGGTAGGTAGGAAAGTAAAGTGTCAAGAGGAGGCAGAGAGCCTGCAAAGGGACATAGACAGCTTAAGTAAGTGGGCAGAAACTTTGCAAATGGGAGAATGTGAACTTGTCCACTTTGGCATGAAAAATGGAAAAGCAGTATACTATTTAAATAGAGAGATTGCAGAATTTGGTGGTACAGAGGGATCATGAATCACATGCAGTTAGAATGCAGGTACAGCGAGTGATTAGGAAGGCAAATGGAATGTCGGCATTTATTGCAAGGGGAACAGAATATAAAAGTAGGGAAGTTTTACTGCAGCTGTGCAGGACATTGGTGAGATCACATCTGGAATACTGTGTGCAGTTTTGGTCTCATTTGAAAAGGAGATATAATTGCATTAGAAGCAGTTCAGAGAAGGTTCACCAACTCATTCCTGGGATGAAGGGCTTATCCTATGAGAAAAGATTGAACAGGTTGAGCCTTTATCCATTGGCATTTAGAAGAATGAGAGGTGATCTTATTGAAACACACAAGATTCTGAGGGGTCTTGAGGGTAGATACTGAATGTTTCCACTTGTGGGGGAGCCTAGAACCAGGGCACACAGTTTATGAGAAAGAGGTTTCCCTTTAAAGACTGAGATGAAGGGAATATTTTTCTCTCAGAGGGTCATTAATATGTGGAATTCTCTTTCCTAGAAAGCATTGGAGGCTGCATCATTGAATTTATTCAAGTCAGAGTTAGACAGGTTTTTGATAGACAAGGGAGTCAAGGGCTATGGGGGGGGCAGACAGGAAAGTGGAGTTGAGACCACAACCAGATCAGCCATGATCTTATTGAAAGGTGGAACAAGATCAAAGGGTTGAATGGCCAACTGCTGCTCCTAAGTCCTATGTTCCTATATTAGTATCATTGCAGTTTCAACCTGAAACAACTATGGGAAGAAACTCCTACTATATTTGGGTGACATAAAAGAGCCAATAGGTGAGGGTATTACAAGGGCACAAAAGCTCTAAAAAAATACTGATTGTAAACATGAATGCTCACATCAAAATGTCTGCTTAACTTAGGTACAGAAGCACCTTCTGTTGCCACAGCACAACAGGTTATGAAGTGAGGAACAGAAGGCCAATGATGAAAACAAGCATAAGTCCATCGCTCACTCAAGTGAAACACTGGGGCACATTTAACTATGGTACCTGTTATACATGATGTTGCAATAGGGTGGTTTTTTTTTAAATGCTAAATATCAGAAAATGTTAGCTGCTAAAACAAAAGCAGGTACAGATATTTTGAGTTAATACCAAGAGAACTAGAAATTATTGGTAGATTTTAATACCAGCCCCTGCTTCCCAAGGTGAGTTCAGAGATGAGAGGTGCCATACAAGAGGGTGTGCAGCGAGTACCCCATCGCTTCCCAACTTCTCCTGATCAAGCTCCCAGTTGGGAAGAATGGAGGATGACCTTCCTGCCTGGAGGCCAATTGAAGCCCTTAAGTAGTCACCTGAGGGTCTCAAGGTGCTGTCGCTGGTATTCAACCAGCGGCAGGCAGGGGACCCAGCATTTGGATACGTTGCTCACCAAACCCTGCACTCGGTGTCCAACTGAAGGACCCGGCATCAAGGGGGGGCCCTGTAGGAAGCCAATCTCCTGCCCTTGCCTCCGACAACCACATCCCACCTCCCAGCCAGTAACCCCCTCACAGTGACCCCCAACACGCCCACACTCATCCCGTCTGAGGATCCATGGCACTGTCCAGCTAAGTGCCTGATTACTTGGTAATTGCATCCGGCCTCCCAGAGAGGAGCGAGGCAAGGTTCCCACCTGTTCTCCAACTGTTGGTGAGACCACAGTCGCACTCTTTAAATTCTGCCCTATATTTCTGGATTCTATTGAGAGTGGATTGGTGAATGATCAATGCAATACCCTTTTTCAAAAAGACAGACAGAAACAAGCAATTACGGGTAAGATTGTTTAATTTTTGTAATAAGAGAAAATTTCTGGAATCTTTGAAGCTAAAATTAGCTTAATTTAGAATCTTTAAAGATAAAAATAATATCTAGATGAATAGAAAATAATTAGAGGCACCCAACACAGATTTCAGAAAGAAAGGTTTCTTGACAAGAATCTTGTAAGAATCTTTGAGGAGGTGGCAAATATAACAGATCAGGAAAATACAGTAGATGTGGTCTACATAAGTTTGCAAAAAGTTTTTAAAAGCATTCACACAGGAGACTAGAGGAAGATTAAGGGCAATGGAATTGGGGAAAGAGTAGAAAATTGGATTAAAAATTTGGAAGAGGTGAGGAAACATGGAATAGGAGTTACAAGCAGTCTCTCACAGTGACTGAAAATGAGCAGCAGTGTCCCATAGAGTTGTTTAGATACAGTGATTTTGATATAGGGCCAAAGAAAGTGGTGTCCAAATTTGCAGATGATACTGAAGTAGGAGGCACAGTAAGTAGGATTTACAGGTGGTTGCTGGGAGTACTGAATGTGCAAAATTGTGGCAGAGTGAATCCAATGCCAATAATTGTGCAGGAAAGAATAGAAAGAAGATAGAAAAAAACTAAAGCAACACTTTAAATGGAGGAAGTCTGGATATGTAGAATAACAGAGAAATTTGGGGATTCAGTATCAAAAGAAAGGCAACACATCAAATAAATAAAGCCATAAAAATATTAATTGAACATTAGGTGTTGTGGCAAAAGACCCAGAACATAAAAGCTGTAATAGTGGCTCTATTTAAAACCATAGTAGAATCAGTATGAGTAGGGTGTGCAGTTCTGAGTTCCACTCTATGGGAAAGAGGTTGAAGCAATAGAGGGGGTACAGTGCAGATTCATTAGAATGATGTTTGACATGAGAAAATACAAACACCAAGAAAAATTGGAGCTGGTTTCATTTTGAGCTTGTATGGTTTTAATCGCCAGTCGTATTTAGTAGCGGCAAATAAAAAAGAAAATGAAAACACATTGTATTTAATCTCCCGACAGTCCTATTTCAATTCATTGCTCTCTCACCCCAATGAATTCCTTTATTCATACCCCAGAAAATAGGTTATTTCAAAAAGCAGCATTACAGGCTTTGGCCCTCTCTCGCCAATGAAGGGAGGATCCATGGCACTGTTCCAGGCCTCGCCCTCACTGAACAAGAAAATTGTCCCTGTTCCTTTGTTTCTCCCTCCCTGATTCCATAAATCATACAAGGGGGCTCAGTCATACACACTAAAATAAAAGCAAAATACTGAAGATGCTGGAGATCTGAAATAAAAACAGAAAGTGCTGGAAAAACTCAGTAGGTCTGACAGCATCTGTCAAGAGAAACAGAGTTAACATTTCAAGTCCAATGAGATTCTTCATGTCAAGAGTCTTATTGAACTCGAAACATTAACTCTGTTTCTCTCTCCACAGATGTTGCCAAATCTGCTGAGTTTTCCAGCACTTTCTGTTTTCATTTCAGTCATTCATACTCCTCTTTCTCATTTGCCCATCCCATCCCACCATCCACATCCCTTTTGGTATTCCCCCTTCCCTCCTCGTCCACTTTGCTCATCCACTTTTCTCCTCTCCCCATTCTCCAAGTCACTCCTGTCCAGTACCATACATCCTTTGTCCTGTTTTTCTTCCTAGCCCACAACCCCACCGAGTTCTCTCCCTATCCATCTCCTTTGACCACTTCTCCTCTATCTCATCTGCTTAAGGATTATTTCTCGAAACAAATTAAGGCTCTCAAGTTGTCCTTTTAGTAAATAATTGGCTGTTTGTGTATTGAGGTGGGGGGGTGGGGGGTGATATTTTAACAGCAATTAAGCCAACCTCCCTTTTCTCCTTTTCATCATTCTCAGCTACTCCACATTGTCTAGACACCATACTGATCTCAGTGACTGTACCAGTGAACCACTTCCTCTGGGCATCAGATTGCTCCAAAATCTTCCAGCACTCTTTCACCAGGCCTCCCGCTGTCCTCTAGCCTCTTGCTATGTGTTACCTCCTTCGTCTACCAGCCTCAAATATTTTTGTACCATCACTCCCACACCTGGGACTTGTAACTCTGCTTTAGTTTCTTCTCCAGCCTCTTTCCCTGTCCTACTATGCGGCATGCCCCCACAAAATCTCATCTTCGTGTTGCAGTGTCTTACTCGTCCCACCGCTTTTTGCTGCTTCTTAACCTTTTTTAGCCCCAGTGTTGCCTCAGTCCTGATCCAATTATCCTGGCCCCCAAATGTACTTGACATGAGGAGTCCACTTAGCTTTACTCTCCATGTGCAGCACCACAGGAGACCAACTAGTTTGAAAATAAATATATTCTCAAAATACAAAACCTTAACATTTGCAAAATAATACATATAGGACTTTTAAAAAAAAATACTGAAGTCAGTTTAATGTCCATTATTATAGGAGTTTTACCTGTAAATGCTCTTCTGGCACTATCACTGGACCACATCTTGTGATCTCAGCACAGGCACCTTGACAATACATGTGCGGATCATCCTTTTTTCTTAAATACTGATTGGTTGCACATGGCCTTCCAAAATACAGATTAACAGTTTAGTTTAGACATGTTAATAATAAACATTAAAGACTTAATAAATGCTTAAATGCAAATCAGTAGCAACTGTACATTAGCAATTATTTCTTTCATTAATACAAACTTTCTATTAAAATTATTTCTGCAAGACAGATGGGCATTGAACACAGTTAATATTTTACAATCGTCCCAAAAAAGTTGCAGTTAATGGTTTAAACACATGAATCTCAAATTAATGTATGCTATTAACATATAAAAAGAAAATATTTTGGATTGAGAATGTTTTTGTGCTATTAATGGTGAGCATGGCAGTACTGGTGATGGATCACTGTCTACTTTGGCTACTCAATATCAGCATCAAGCACTCCCAGGTTAGATACTGCACAGTTAATTGCAGAATAAATCTCTTTCACAACAATGTGCCTCAGCCCTATCTTCAGTAGAGCATCTTTACTAAACAGTTTTAATATATTTCCATTTACCACAGCAGCTAACCTGTGCTTGAGTGAATGCCAATTTAGTGCCGGGGGGGGGGGGGGGGGGGGGGGGGTGGAAAGAAGAAGAGTGCAATTTACAGGAGGAATTCGACTGGAATTGTTAAAACTCATTTCACATGATACCTTTACTGCCAGCAACATATGGAGATCTTTCATTGTTGGTGTGGGTTGGAAATGAACACAGTTCCCAGAAGTGAAAGGTCAGTGTCTAACCAACTGCCCTTCCCAATCCAATTAAAAAATGTTTTTTTCCTAAAGTCAAAAATGTTATAGTAATAAATTATATAGACAACAAAGATTCTCACCATACCTGGTTAGCAGAATTGGGCCAACTACTTTTCGAACTTGCAATGCCTTTTGCAAATACTTAATTGCTTTCGGGAACAGTTTATTCTGATATGGAAAAGAAACAAATAGAGATAAAATACAAGGTTGGTTAACCAGAATTAAATCTAATAATAATTGCATAACTGAAGTCCAATACAAGAAAGGCATATCAAATAAAAGGTCCAATGATTTACTGAGAAGGGAGACATTCTTCAGAATTTTTTTTTGCTAATTTAATACTACAGGTGAGGAAATATTGGCTTTCATGGTTTCTTTTTTCCAACAGAAGAAATTGAAAACCCTTTTTCCTCTTATTCCTAATACAAAAGTAAAATGCTAAATGCACAGACTATGAAATAACTGCATATATTGCAATGCAAATTTATGATTTTTTTTGCTCCTGGCAGTTTCCTAGTCCTAACCGCCTTCTCTTCACTATGAATGTCCACTCTCTCTACACCTCCATCCCCCACCAGGACGGTCGAAGGTCTCTCTGCTTTTTGAATGGAGACCCAAACAATCTCCATTTACCACCACCCTCCTGAGCCTGGCTGAACGCCTTCTCTCATTGAACAATTTCTCCTTTAACTTGTCTCACTTCCTCCAAATAAAAGGTGTGGCTATTGGTGCCTGCATGGGCCCCAGTTATGCCTGTCTTTTTTTGAGGTGTGTGGAACGTTCCTTGTTCCAGTCCTACTCAGCCCCCTCCTACAACTCTTTTTCCGGTACATTGATGACTGTATCGGGACTGCTTCATGCTCTTGTCTGGACCTGGATAAATTCATTACTTTTGCTTCCAATTTCCATCCCTCTCTCTCCTTCACATGGCCCATCTCCAACACGTCCCTTCCCTCCCTTGACTTCACTGTCTCTCTTTCTGGTGAGGCTGGCTACTAATATTCATTACAAGCCCACTGACTCCCACAATTACCTCAACTACACCTCCTCACACCCTGCTTCCTGAAAGGACCCCATCCCATTCTCCCAGTTTCTTGACTCCGATGCATCTGTTCGGATGATGCTACCTTCCACAACGGTGCTTCTCACGTTTTCTTTTTTCCCCGAGCTAAGATTTCTCCCACACTGTGGTTGGCAGGGCCTTCAACCACGTCCAACCCATTTCTCACACTTCTGCCCTCACCTCTTCCCTTTCTACAAGAACCACAATAGGGTTCCCCGTGCCCTCACTTTCCCTCCTCACCAACCTCCATATTCATCATCCTCCGCCATTTCCAGCATGATGCCACCAAACATACCTTCCCCTCCGAAGGGACCGTTTTCTCTGCGACATCCTGGTCCACTTCTCTATCATCCCAACATTTCATCCCCTTCCCACGGCACCTTCCCATGCAATCACAGGAGATGTAACACCTGCCCCTTTACCTCCCCCCTCATCACCGTCCAAGACCCCAAGCACTCCTTCCAGGTAAAGCAGTGATTCACTTGCACTTCTTTCAATTTAATCTACCATATTTGCTGCTCACAATGTGATCTCCTCTACGTTGGGGAGACTAAATACACACTGGGTGGCTGCTTTGTGGACACCTTCACTCAGGCTGCAAGCATGATCACAATCTTCCTGTTGTTTACCATTTCAATTCATCATCTTGCTCCCATGTTCAGACTTCTGTCCTCAGCCTGCTACAATGTTCTAGTGAAGCCCAACGCGAACTGGAAGAACAGTACCTCATCTTCCGATTACGCACTTTACAGCCTTCTGGACTCAACATTGAGTTCAGCTACTTCAGACCATGAACTCTGTCCTCCATTTTGTTTTTTCCAGCTCCCACCGTTCCTCCCACCTCTCCTAAGTGCCAGTCTGTATCTTGTTCTCATGTTTTGTTTTCAGAAAGCACAGACCCTTGTTCTGCTATTAACACATTCTGCTTTCTGACCTTTATGCCACTATTAACACCAGCTTTAATCTTTAACACTATCATTGCCACTCCCTTTGTCTTTTGTCCATGACATCTTTGTCAGTTTATCTCTCATGACCTCCAACCTATCCCTGACCTTCTATTTTTCCCCACCCCACCTCATCAACAGCATAAAACCCATCACATTTCTACCTCTCTTCAGCTCTGAAGTTAAATGGACTCAAAAGATTAACTCTTGTAATGCTCTCCACAGATACTGCCAGGCCTGCAGCGTTTTTCCAGCATTTTCTGTTTTTATTTCAGATTTCCAGAATCCACAGTATTTTGCTTTTATCCCAAATCTATATTTTTCTGGAAAAAGGCAAGGCAGATATCAGCTGGGCATCTTTATTACTTATTCTTTTATTTCAGAAGTGTTCATTCCAAATAACGTGAGATCTCACTCGCACATGGGCAGCCAGTTCGTCCGCAATGTTGCAAAACCTTATCGCACTAACCATAAGGATGTGAGGGATTTTTATCCAAATACTTGAGGAAAACATTGCTTTTGGCAAATTTTTCAAGATTGTTGTTTGAGGAAGGATAACGAAAGAACCACAGAAAGCAGAGCCCAAGGGTTCTAGCTATATTTGTACGACCCAGGATCAGGGCAAGGCTAACCTTACAGGGGCAGGCAATAACTCAGCAGGAGGTGCAATGCACAAGCCCCCAAAGGTTAAGACCAGAGCAGCCAGCTCTGCAGAGTTAGGAGGGAAAACTGAAGTCAAGGTTGCCGGACCCATGAGTCTGAGAGACAGAAAGGGGCTATTAGCTCTCGCATGAAATGTTTGGAAGTGATGTTCCTGGAGCCATGAAAGGAAAGCACGCAACTGAAAAGTATGGTTGAAGTTCTCTGTGCCAATAACAATGCCAGTAAAGCCAGCAGCGGCAGAACTAGTGGGAGTGCAAGTAGTGCCAATCAGTCACATCAGACGAGAAGTCACCACACTTAAGCAGATCAGCATGAAGATTTGACTGGTAATAAGCAATGCTCTAACTCAATCCCCTCTGATGTCTATACTGAACAGGAACATGGAAGCGCCAATTATGAGTATGATTATATCATACCCTCAAGTGGAGCAGTCATTCCAGATCCAGATTCTGATCGGTCTAGATCTTGTGTTCCTCTGGTAAAAGATGGACCACCCATGTGAAATCAGTTTTAAAATGGAGGCTTTACATGTTGCTGTCCAATTACTCACGAAGGTCTCTTTTATGGCCTCAATAGACCTCAAAGGTGTACTGATTGCAAGGCAACAGAGAGAATACCTAAAGTTCAGATGGAAAGGGATACTACGGCAGTTTAGAGCATTACCAAATGGGCTTAGCTCAGGACCTTATGTGTTCACAAAGTTGTTGAAACCACCATTTGCAACTATGAGGAGCAAAGATAATACTGTAGTGGCATATATAGGTGATAGCTTACTTGTTGCCAAAATGAAATAGGGAGCAATGGATGCAGTCAAACGGACCAAACATTATCTGACCTTGGTTTTGTCATATACCCACACAAATCCGTCCTTGACCCAGCATACAAAATTACCTTTCTAGGATTTATACTGCAATCCTCCACAATGCAAGCCAGTCTCACTGACACAAAATCAGAGGAAATATATTGTCTCTGCAAACATTTATTGGCCTCACATCTACCATAAGTATGATTTGTTTCTTCTGTGATTGGTAAATTAGTGGTTGCTTTCCCTGGTGTAC
The DNA here is from genome assembly GCF_964194155.1 of Cetorhinus maximus. Taxonomy (NCBI): domain Eukaryota; kingdom Metazoa; phylum Chordata; class Chondrichthyes; order Lamniformes; family Cetorhinidae; genus Cetorhinus; species Cetorhinus maximus. Next base: position 84,550,906 of record NC_135889.1, read on the forward strand.
AATATGGGCCACTGTTTTACAAAGAGCTAAAAAAGGAAAAAAAAATATGGGCTTTGAAAGAAAACAATGGGCATTTTGACAGAAAAATGATTCTTTTTCCTGCAGCTCACCATGAGCTCACTGGTGGGTTGACGATGTGTCAACTGCAGTTAATAACATTGACAAGGGAACACCAACAATACACATTGCAAGCATTGCCTCGGGATTAGGATGGAATGCATTCAGTGGTACCACACAGTTTGAAGGAAGATGGAATACTGAAGGAACAGCACGAGCAGAAAGAAATTAAATTAATTAATTAGAATTGAAGGCTGCTTTTGTTGCCTTACAAGTTTTGTCGCCTTACAAGTTTTGTCATGTTCACTTTGCTATGCAGCTAGACAATACAACTGCAATAGCATACATAAACAACATAGGAGGAACAAAATCACAGGCAGGTAATGAACTTGCTGGAAAGGGTGTATTTCGAAAGTCATTTGGGTCACTTCTAAACTTTTGCATAGTGTCTTGAATCAAATAACTGATGACAAATTAGAGAATTTCAATGACCAGCTTGAATGGAAGCTAGATGGGATTGTTTTCCTACAGCTGTGTAAGTTGTATGGAAAACCAAATATTGATCTTTTTGCAGCACGTTTAAATGCACAGGTTGAAAACTGTTTCTTGGTTACCAGACTCAGGTTCCATGGCAACAAATGCCTTTTCAATCGCCTGGCAAAGCTTTTTTGCTAAGCATTTCCCCCATTTTGCCAGAGAAGAAGATGCTTACAGAAAATTGAAAGGGAGGAAGCTGATGGTTTCATGATAGTAACAGAATGGCCAACACAGCCATAGATTGCAAAGTTATTGAATTTATGACTGCAAGAACCAGTGATATTCCCAACAATTAAGCATTTAATTTCTCAACCTACTTCAACAATATGCCACCCGCTTTACAAGCATCTTAACTTTATGTCCTGTAGGTTATCGGGGAAAAAACTACAAGATGAGGGCTTTTCTACAGAAACTGCTGACATCATCCTATCTGCCTGGCGGCCATCGACCAGGAAGTAGTACATTACTCACATAATCAGTGGATGGGTATTTGAAGTAGACAATAAATTAAACAACTGCAAACATCTGTGGAAGCTGTTTTGCAATTTTTAACTTCATTATTTCACAGACTGGGGTACAGTTTAATGAACACAGCAAAGTCAGTTTTGTCTTCCTTTGTTGCATTGCCAGAGGAGCACACTTTGGACTCACATCCACTGGTCACTCATTTTATAAGGTGCATTCAGTAGTATAACCTCAAACCACCAGTGTCAAGATATCATACCACAGGGGACGTGAAGCCTGTGCTAGACCACCTCCGAGAGCTTTCATTTGTTTTGTCACTTACTCTTCAAGAATTGTCAATGAAAACATGTATGTTAATTGGTTTGGAGTCTACACAGTGTCAACAGGCCATACATCTACTTGACACAAGCAATATGCAAAAATCTCCTACGTCGTTTATTTTTAAAGTGAATGATCTTCTGAAAACTGGTTGCAAACTTGTGCTGAGAGCAAACTCATCAGATCCATGTTTATGTGTCTACAAACATCTATGAAAATATTTTCTTCACACCGAACACCTTCGAAACATTGAGAGTTTCAAAAGATCACACAAAAAGGTGACTACAGATACGATAGCTGGACAGATACTCCACATCATGATCAAAGCTGGAATTGATGTAAATGTGCCGAAATCTCATTTTACAGGAGCTGCAGCCTCATCTACAGCTAATTTAGCCATGATCCCAATAGCGGACCTTAAGTACTTGAGATGGAGTAATGAAAAACCTTTTCAAACATTTTAAAACAAGCCCTTAAAAGACAATGCAAATACGTTTGCAACTGTACTTTTGCAGGATTAGAAGGTACATTAGTGCCTGCTTTAATTAAGGGACATGCTTGTAAGAATAGTGTTGTTTCAGAATTAAGAGTTGAACTGTTATTTGGTTTTTGAATTGGAAACAACTTGATCCTCAGGAGAAGGAAAATACCTGAGAGGGTATGTTTTTCTTTTCTACATGTACTTGGATTTACAACATATAAACGGGTGAAGCATAGTGTTGGGTATTACTGCCCGTTTTCTCACATGTGCAACAGTCAATGGTTTGCATCAAAAGTGTTTCAGAAACCACAAATTGACCAGGTTTATTATTCATTGAGCTGGCATTGTAAGGCCAGAGTTTTGCTGTGAAAATCTCATTATTTTGAACGAACACCGCTACAAAATAAAATGAAAAAATTAAATGAGAACTTACCGTTCGATGTTTGAGCTTCATTTTATGAGGTACGTGTAGTGGGAGATAATGTGCACTTCACCCCTCTGATGGCTTTTTCATACAACTTTGAGTTGATATGGAATTGTATTGAACTACATAACAGGCCTATATATTTTGTTAAAAGCAAAATACTGCGGAAGCTGGAAATCTAGAACAAAAACACCTGGAAAAACTCAGCAGGTCTGACAGCATCTGCGGAGAGGAATACAGTTAACGTTTTGAGTCCGAATGACTCGTCATCAGAGCTATGGAAAAATAGAAAAGAGGTGAAATATAAGCTGGTTTAAGGGGGGGTGGGGCAGGTAGAGCTGGATAGAGGGCCAGTGATAGGTGGAGATTGTCAAAAAATGACATCTTTTGGCAATCTCCACCTATCACTGGCCCTCTATCCAGCTCTACCTGTCCCCCCCCACCCCCCCAAACCAGCTTATATTTCACTTCTTTTCTATTTTTCCTTTGTTCTGATGAAGAGTCATTCAGACTCGAAACGTTAACTGTATTCCTATATATTTTGTTGCTGATTACATATGCCACTCACTGCCAAGTATGAAAGGGAATTTCAATAGTTGGTACTGATAAGAATTCATAAACTCTGCCCTCACTTTTAAGGCTGGCCTGCGCATGTGCAAACGGGTTCTCACATTATCTCTCAATCCAGCTGCCTCAAAATGAAGATCAGACATCGAAAGAGGTTCTTGTTTAATCTTTCCATTCTTCAATAAAAACATTGTTTCTTTTATTTCACACATCAGTTTGGCTCAAACAACTGGAAAGTAATCACAGGAATGAAAAGAACTCAACCTGTAACATCAAGTAGTACATTGCTTAAAAGCCTACGCACATTTGATAACTTAATTTTATGCACTCCACCATTCCCTAGTGACTTCCTTGGCAGAATCCTGCTGTGTGTAACAGGTCACCACCAGCCAAAGATTTCCTAACTTGTAAGCAGACAGGAACAAACTGGGGAATATTTAATTTAATCAGGAATCTGTTTAGGAAAGATTTTTTATATACATCAGAATGCTTACCAAATTCAATAACTTAAATTAACTTTTCATTTGAAGATACAGCACAAAAATGTATAATTTTTTATATATCTTCATTGATCCAGTTGCATTTATTACTACATTTGATCTTGCTCAGCATATCCAAAGCTTCAACAGGATCTCGTCTTGTACAATGCATGGAACTATGTAACCTTGCCTTTTCAAAAAACAGCTTGCCTGGAAGTTGGTGACGATGCTGTAAAAAGCTATGATTTGTTTGTGCACAGATGTCTAAATACCGTATGACATAACAATTAAACAGCAGCAAAACCTGCAAATTTCAAATCCTGACTTTTGTACATTTTCAAACCATATTATGATCTTGGAAAGAGATCAGTTTACTATAGGATGGAACATGAGGTGACTGCTCCATCTGAAGTTGTACCTGCAGTTTCTGTATATAAATGTCAAAAAAAGGGTATTTTAAAATGACACAATAAATTATTTGCTAGAATGCTTTAACGTGATTTAAAAAGTCAACGAATCCCAGCTTTAATCTTGTCTTTATATAGGAACAGTATAGGTAACAGGATAAACATTTGGCCTAAACTTAACAGGACTTAATATACTATTAACAAAGCTTGCGGCACAGAGACAAAGGTTGAAAAGATTAAAAGCTGAGGCTGCAGCTAAATGTCCAAACCAAGTTTTACATAAGCACAGGTTATGGTTGTATTGTAGAATAAGAATAGAACCAGGTCTTCAACCTCTGAGCATTTAAGAGGTCAAGACCATTGCAGCCATACAGATGGCCTGAGGGTGGGAACTGGTCACTCCAGGACGCGTGTTGTTCTCCAAAGTCAAAGTGCGTTCTCAGAGCCTGAAAGCTAGGTTGTATTATTTGTATAAAAGCAAAATACTGCAGATCCTGGAAATCTGAAACAAAAACAGAAAATGCTGAAAAACCTCAGCAGGTCTGGCAGCATCTGTGGAGAGTGAAACAGAGTTAACATTTCAAATCTGTATGACTCTTCTTCAGAGCTAAAGAGGAGGAGAAATGTGATAGAATTTATACTAAGGGGGTTGGAGCAGGTGAAGCAAGATAGAAAGTCAATGATAGGTGGGGGCTAAGGAGACATTGACAAAAATGTCACGGGCACAAGACAAAGCGAGTGTTAATAGTGGTGGTGATGAATAAAGAAGGTATGATAGTGGCATAAAGTTAAGAAAGCAGAATGTGTTAATGGCAGAACAAGGGACAGCACTCTGAAATAACAACATTAATAACAAGTGACAGATGGACCTGTTTGGGGGTGGGAGGGGGTGAGGTGGTTGGGGAAAAAAAGGATAAAAAAAACAAATGGATCATCCTTTGCCATTTCTGCCAACTCCAGCATGATACCACCAAACACATCTTCCCCTCACCGCCCCCCCCATCAGCATTTCATAGGGACCGTTCCCTCCAGGATACCCTGGTCCACTTCTCCATCACCCCAAGCTCCCCATCCCCTTCCCACAGCACCTTCCCATGCAATCGCAGAAGGTGCAACACCAGCTCCTTTACCTCCTCCCTCCTCACCGTCCAAGGGCCCAAACACTCCTTTCAAGTGAAGCAGCACTTCACTTGCACCTCCTTCAATTTGGTCTACTGCATTCACTGCTCCCAAAGCAGTCTCCTCCACATTGAGGAGACCAAACGCAGACTGGGTGACCGCTTTGCGGAACACCTTCGCTCAGTCCACAAGACCTTCCTGTCGCTTGCTGTTTCAATTCACTATCCTGCTCTCTGCTCTCATGCCCACATGTCCGACCTTGGCCTGCTGCAATGTTCCAGTGAAGCCCAATGCAAACTGGAAGAACAGCACCTCATCTTCCGATTAGGCACTTTACAGCCTTCTGGACTTAACATTAAGTTCAACAACTTTAGGCCATGAACTCTCTCCTCTGTCTTTACCCACTTTTTAATCCTGTTTTCACATATATTTTTATTCATTTTTTAATATTTTTTCCCCAAACCACCTCTCCCTCCCCCAAACAGGCCCATCTGTTACTTGTTTCTATGTTGTTCTTTCACAGACTGCTGACCCTTGTTCTGCCATTAACACATTCAGCTTTCTTAACCTTTATGTCACTATCAGCACCTTCTTTAGTCTTCACCACTACCATTAACATTCCCTTTGTCTTGTGTCCATGATATTTTTGTCAATCCTTAGCCCCCACCTATCACTGACCTTCTATCTTGCTTCACCTGCTCCACCCACCTTGAACGGTATAAATTCCATCACATTTCTACTTCTCTTTAGCTCTGAAGAAGTCATACATACAGACTCGAAATGTTAACTCTGTTTCTCTCTCCAGATGCTGCCAGACCTGCTGAGTTTTTGCAGCATTTTCTGTTTTTTATGTGTATGTCAGTTAATACGAATGGAAGGCCAAATCAATCATTGTAATAAAGCCTGTTATCATGAAAGCAACTCGTGCGTGAATCATAATCAATGTCATTGTTGCCAGGCTGAAAAACCTTTGTTGCAACAGTATCCACTAAGAAATCTACCAACATTATCAATAAGGCCAAAAATCTAAACAATCTGACAGATAACCATTGTAGGAAGATTATTTTAATCCTTGGCATATTTCCCACAATCATTTTGCAGAGATGGCAAGTTGTGAAATATGTGAGTATATCAGTAATATCACACAATATTTTTTAAAGTTCATAAAAGTAGCATTTTGACTAGACAGATGTTTCAGAACACAGACCCACTGGATCAGTAGCCCTCTCTCTCTCTCTCTCTCTCAATGCCTGCTGTGGGTCAGACTCTCTCTCTAAATGCCCGTTCTGGGTCAGTCTCTCTCTCTAAATGCCCGTTCTGGGTCAGTCTCTCTCTCTCTCAGTGCCCACTCTGGGTCAGTCTCTCGCTCACTCTGTGCCCACTCTGGGTCAGTCTCTCTCTTTCTCTGCCCACTCTGGGTCAGTCTCTCTCTCTCTGCCCACTCTGGGTCAGTCTCTCTCTCTCTCAGTGCCCACTCTGGGTCTCTCTCTCTCTCTCTCTCAGTGCCCGCTCTGGGTCAGTCTCTCTCTCTCTCTCTCAGTGCCCGCTCTGGGTCAGTCTCTCTCTCTCTCTCAGTGCCCGCTCTGGGTCTGTCTCTCTCTGTCTCTCTCACTCTCTCAGTGCCCAATCTGGGTCAGTCTCTCTCTCTCTCTCAGTGCCCGCTCTGGGTCAGTCTCTCTCTCTCTCTCTCACTCTCTCTCTCTGTGCCCGCTCTGGGTCAGTCTCTCTCTCTCTCAGTGCCCGCTCTGGGTCAGTCTCTCTCTCTCAGTGCCTGGTCTGGGTCAGTCTCTCTCTCTCTCTCAGTGCCCACTCTGGGTCAGTCTCTCTCTCACTCTCACTCTGGGTCAGTCTCTCTCTCACTCTCACTCTGGGTCAGTCTCTCTCTCTCTCAGTGCCCACTCTGGGTCAGGCTCTCCCCCTCTGCCGACTCTGGGTCAGTCTCTCTTTCTCTCTGCCCACTCTGGGTCAGCCTCTCTCTCTCTCTGCCCACTCTGGGTCAGTCTCCCTCTCTCTCTGCCCACTCTGGGTCAGTCTCTCTCTCTCTCTGCCCACTCTGGGTCAGTCTCTCTTTCTCTCTGCCCACTCTGGGTCAGTCTCTCTCTCTCTCTCAGTGCCCATTCTGGGTCAGTCTCTCTCTCTCTCTGCCCACTCTGGGTCAGTCTCTCTCTCTCTCTCTCTCTGCCCACTCTGGGTCAGTCTCCCTCTCTCTCTGTGTCCGCTCTGGGTCAGTCTCCCTCTCTCTCTCAGTGCCCGCTCTGGGTCAGTCTCTCACTCTGAGCCCGCTCTGGGTCAGTTTCTGACCCTCAGTGCCCACTCTGGGTCAGTCTCTCACTCTCAGTGCCTGCTCTAGGTCAGTCTCTCTCTCTGTGTCCGCTCTGGTTCAGTCTCTCTTTCTCATTACTCATAATAACAGCGAGGGATAGGGGGTAAGAGACCAGAAAGAAAACAGTGCTGGATTTTGTAATCATCTGAAATTAAATGTTATTAAAAGGATGACCAAACACTACTTTAAAAGGGGAACAAACAGAAGAGGCGGACATTCACATCCACTTCCAACCTATCCTGATAATGGTTTTTACTCCCTAAGGCACCTGCCATGACAACTGTTACAATGGTTTGGCTAGTTTTGTATTTTGCCACTCCTTTGCTTGCACATCCATAATTTTTTTTGGGTTATTGGCTACACTCTGATCACATGGTTTTCCAATCAGTTTGTTTGTTTCAATTGCCTTCTAATGAATTATCTTAATTGCTTTGAAGTTCATTGGTGGCCATCTTTAATGAAAACTCGGATGCAACTGAATCATCACAAAGTGAATATTGCTTCAATGTGCACAAAGTGAATATTGCTTCAATGTGCACAATATTACCATAGTTATGATTTTCATGTATATTCTATCAAATGATGAAATTATTCTAAAATCTTTTATTGCGTGACAGTGACATAGCAGCATTGTCACTGGACTAGTATCCCAGAGACCCAGGGTAATGTTCTGGGGACATGGGTTCAAATCACACCACGGCAGATGGTGAAATGTGAATTAAAAAATTTGGAATTAAAAAAGTCTGATGATGACCATGAAACCATTGCCAATTGTTATAAAAACCCAACTAGTTCACCAATGCCCTTTAGGGAAGGAAGTCTGCTATTCTTACTTGGTCTGGCCTACATGTGACTCCAGACCCACAGCAATGTAGTTGACTCTTAAATGCCCACTGAACAAGGGAAATTAGGGACGGACAAAAATGCTGGTCTAGCTAGCGATGCCCGCATCCCATGAACGAATTTTAAAAAGGGTCAATTTTAAACTTAACCAGAAAAATCTCTCCAGTATTGAAAAAATACCCACAGAAATGGTTCTATACTAGCAATCGCTCTCGTGCTGGTTTTTACAAATATTGACAATGATCTTTAACATTAAAGTTTTCTAATGACTAAAATGATTTTTATTTTAATAGTCTGGTTGTTGCTTTCTTACACATTCATTTTGCTCAACAAATCACTTGACATCTTACCGTATCTAGTTGACTTGGTATGCCATTCACTATACATATATCAAGACACTTCACCAAAATTTACAAATAATGAGCCACAGCAATAGCTTAAAAACATCATCCCATTGAATCAGAAAAATAATTTCAAAAATTCCTCTCTTATCCTGCAGATTCACTGAGACATCAGTGCTTAATTACTCAATTTTACTTAAGAACAGAAAATGTCGAGAACACACAGCAACTATGGAGAGAAGGTGGTGTTAATGCAACCCGATTCTAACAAAGGGTCATTGAGACCTAAAATGTTAACACTACATTTCTTTATGTTCCTAAGCTAAGTACTAATCCTTCTTCACTTCCATCGCTATAGCTTACATTTTTGTGTACTAAATTTGATTGAGGGACTCTCAGATTTAATTTTGTTTCTATGAAAAATAATGCGAAGAAATGAATTTCAGGCACAACTTACAACTGAAATATACATTTATAGTTACGTATTGTAAAATACATGGATTTTGTACATACCTTAACTAAGTATTTTTTATCCATGGGTAAACTGCAACATAAAAATAAAAAAGGAGCTATCAATGTTAAAAGTCATTAATGTTAAAAGTTAGTCGGTGATGTTATTTAACAAATTTTATCACATGACAAATTCCAATAAAACAAATTACAATACTTACTATTCAATACTTAAATCATACACAATTTTTATTCTTAGATGCTGATCAATACTTCTCCTGGTAATTCGACTTGGTTCTAAATAAACCTGGTAAATCACCTAGGACAAAAAAGATGGGATTGTTAAAGGAGACATCAATATACAAAAGGAGATTAAGACTGGACCTTTAACAGTTGGGCATATCAGTTCTGCACACCTAACTTCAAATATGACACATGTTCTATTCCTGGCTAATTAAATGAGTTAATATCCTTCATTATCATTTATAAATGTAACAAAGTTATTATTCCAACATAAAAAGCAGGTAGTTACCTTTTAAGTACAGATAATAGATAAATTAATTTTTCCAGATAATTTCTCAATGCTAAATTATCGTGGCTAACATTGCCATCTAAAATACATTTTAAAAAAGGCCACCGAGCACCTACTGTAGTGCTTCATTGCTGATACATTCAAAAATCCAGTCATCTTCCAAATAGGATATGGATTCAGTGGCACAATCATCTTCCTGCCCAACCATCAGACTCTCTGCCTCAATGCAGACTCAGGTTCTCATGTCTGACTTCCTTTCCCCCTAACTTTTCTCAAATTTCTCCCTCAATACACATTGTCCTCAATTGCTTCCTTCCAGCATGTATTGATATGTCAGATCTTCCACCTCACTGGATGCATTATGCCCTATTATTAGATCTTGTTTCTCATGGCACATTGATGTTAGAACAGTCTGTATAGGCTCAAAGACCAGTTTCTGTACTACTCACCCACTCTGTGTAGACTCAGTCTCCAATATCTGTATTAGATCTTCCCTATCAGTTCATGTTGAGTACAGTGTTTGTCAGGCTATTGCATTCACGTTTGGGTCCGGTCAACTCGCTTCCTAGTGCACTCCCTGGCCAAGGTCAGGTTCGTCTTCACTGAATGCTTGGTGCCCGAGTCGCACTACATATTTAAATTATTTTTTAAATGAAGAGAGACTGCAGAATGCTACTATACAGAAGAATCTGGGTGTCCTTGTACGTGAATCACAAAGCATTAGCATGCAGGTGCAGCAAGTTATTAGGAAGGCAAATGGGATGTTGGCCTTTATTGTAAAGGGGATGGAGTATAAAAATAGGAAAGTCCTGCTACAACTGTACAGGGCATTGGTGAGGCTGCATCTGGAGTACTTTGTACAGTTTGGTCTCCTTAAGGAAGGATACACTTGCATTGGGGGCAGTTCAACAAAGGTTCACTAAGCTAATTCCTGGGATGAAGGAGTTGTCTTACGAGGAAAGGCTGAGCAGGCAGGGTCTATACAAATAGAAGTTTAGAAGGATAAGAAGTGATCTTATTGAAATATATGAGATTCTCAGTGGCTAAGAGAATGCTTCCCCTCCTAGAAGAATCTAGATCGAGGATGCAGTTTCATAATAAGGGGTCTCCAATTTAAGATGAAGATAAGGAGGAATTTCTTCTCTCAGAGGAATTCTCTTCTATAGAGAACAGTCATGGAATATATTCAAGGCTGAGTTAGACAAATTTTTATCAGATATTTGATTGACAAGGGAGTCAAGGGTTATGGGTTGCGGGGGGGCACAAGTGGAGTTAAGGCCACAATCAGGTCATTTATGATGTTACTGAATGGCTCAAGGGGTCAAATGGTCTACTCTTGCTCCTATTTCTTATATTTGTATGTTCAGGCTCTCTTAGTGCTTGCTCTGTGCCAGGGTCAAACTTTCCCTCAGTGCCCTGCTGTGCCAGGGTCAGATCCTCCTTTCGTGCCTGCTCTGTGCTAGGGTCAGACTCACCTTCAGTGTCCACTCTATACCTGGGTCAGACTCTCTCTAGAATCACAAAATGGTTACAATGCAGATGGAGGCAATTTGGCCCATCATGTCTGTGACAGCTCTGTGAAGGAGCAACCTGGTGTCATTCCCCTACCTTCTCCCTGTAGCCCTCCACATTCTTCCTTCTCAGATAATAATCCAATTCCCTCTTGAATGTCTTGATTGGACCTGTCTCCACCACACACTCAGGCAGCACATGTGATTCCAAATCCTAACAACTTACTGCTTAAAAAGATTTTCCTCATGTTGTCACTCTTTTCCCATTTCCTTAAATCTGAGCCCACTGGTTCACAATCTTTCAACCAATTGGAGCAGTTTCTCCCTACCTACTCTGTCCAGATCCCTCATAATTTTGAATACTTCTAACAAATCTCCTCTCAACCTTCTCTTCTTCAAGGAAAGTATAGCCACCTTCTCCAATCTTTCTACCTAACTGAAATTCCTCATCCCTAGAACCATTCACATAAATCTTTTCTGCGCTCTCTCTAATGCCTTCACATTCTTCATCAAGTCTGGCACCCAGAACTGGACGCAATATTCCAGTTGAGGCCAAACCCGTGTTTTATACAAGTTTAACATACATGAAGGTCTAGGTTATTTACATATATCAGGAAGAGCAGAGGTTCTAACACTAACCTCTGGGGAACTCCACTGTAAACCTTCCTCTAGTCCATAAAACATCCATTAACCACTACACTGTTTTTTGTCACTCAGATATCTATGTTGCTACTGCTCCTTTTATTCCATGAGCTGTAACTTTGCTCACAAGTCTGTTGTGCAACACTTTATCAAGTGCCTTTTGGAAGTCCATGTACACCACATCAACAGAATCACCCTCATGAACCCTTTTTGTTACCTCGTCAGAAAACTCATGCAAGTTAGCTAAGCACAATTTGCCCTTAACAATTCTATGCTGGCTTTTCTTAATTAACCCACACTTGCCCACGTGACTATTAATTTTGTTCCAAATTATCATTTCTAGAAACTTCCACATCACCAAAGTTAAACCGACTGGCCTCTAGTTGCCAGGCTTATCTTTACAACTTTTTTGAATAAGGGTGTAACAGTTGCAATTCTTCAGTCCTCTGGCACCACCCCTGAATCTAATGAAGACTGTAAAATTATGGTCAGTGTCTCTGCAATTTTCACTCTCACTTCCCTCAGTATCCTTGGATGCATCTCATCCGGTCCTGTTTTAAGTGCATAAAGTCTATCCAATACCTACTCCTTAGCAATGTTAAACCCTTAAAGTGTCTGAACTGCCTCCTCTTTCACAAGATCTGCATAGCATCATCTTCCATGGTAACAACAAATGCAAAGTAATAATTTAATACTTCAGCCATGCCCCTGCTTCCATGCGTAAATATTCTTTTTTGTCCCTAATCAGCCCCACTCCTCCTTTTACCACCGTGTTACTTTTTATATGCCTATACAAGGCTTTCAGAGTTTCTTTTATGTTAGCTGCTAGTCTCATCTCATACTCTCTCTTTGCTTCTCTTATTTGCTTTTTCAATTCCCCTCTGAACCTTATATATCCAGCCTGGTTCTTATTATCCACCAACATCTGCCATATCACACTTTTTCTTCTTCATCTTTATCTCTTTTGTCATCCAGGGGGCTCTAGATTGTTTGCCCTACCTTTCCCCTTCATGGGAATATATCTTGATTGTGCGCAAACTCTCTATTCTGTAAAGGCAACCCATTGTTCAGTCACAGTTTTGCCTGCCCACCTTTGATTCTAATTATCTGGCCCAGATCCATTCTTACCCATTGAAGTTGGCTTCCCCCAGTTAATTATTCTTACTTTGAAGGATTGTTCTTTGTCCTTTTCCATAGCCAATCTAAATCTTATGTTACCATAATCCCTGTCACATAAATGTTCCCCCACTGACACCTGATCCGCTTGGCCCACCCATTCCCAAAAACCATGTCTAGCAGTACCTCCTTTCTCATTGGCCTGGAAATATACTGTAGAAATTTTTCCTGAACACACTCCAGGAATTCTTGCCTCTCTCTTCCCTTTACACTACCATATATGGCTAACTAAAGTCCCCCATTATAACAATTCTACAATTCCTGCACGTCTCTGTAATTTCCTTTCAAATTTGGTCCTGTACATCTTTTCCAGTTGTTGGTTGCCTGTAGAATACAACAAGCAAGGTAATTGCACCTTTTTTATTCCTTAGCTCTAGCCAAATAGATTCTATCCTTGACTCCTCTGGAACATACTCACTCTCCAGCACTGAAATGTTCTCCTTGTTATGGCCAATACAGGCATGAAGATATTAAAAATTCTAAAGGTGTATTTTTGAAAATAGACAGAACAGTTTTTTAAGATGGTTGACAACACATCATATGACTTTGGCAACGTTAGCTCCAGACAAAACCTGAAACTCAGGCAAATACCTCTTTGAAATAAGAGTAATCCCAGCCACTTCTGAAACTCACAAATCCTTTTGTAAGGATGAACTGTAAACCTCCATGACTATGATACCAGCCAATCCATTTTCCTGCCTCACCACAGACAACAGAGACATTGAAATGCAATGGGTGTGAGACAAATCAGAAATGAGTGTCATTGACGTTTCATTGTATTGTGATTGACCCTCATCTCAAAACAGTGAAAGTGTGAAAGGCCACAACCCAGGGTGTGTATTGGCCCAACCCACTACCATATTTGGGGAAGGTCTCTGGACTTGTCTTGGTCACATGGTTAAAGCAGCCATTTTTATACTGGCTTTTAAAAGTTACAGCAGGTCTCCATTATAGCCACAAGATCATATTTCCATATGGTAATCTGCATCTGGCCTGCAACTCACCAATCTTACTTATCACGTTCCGCAGACATACATGCACACTAACACTAACTTATACTTTATTACTTTACTCTGAATGGATCTAACAACTTATTATTTCCGACTCTGGTGCTATCAGTCTCTTTCAATATTGTGTGTACCTTGGTAGTCCTCTTTAATATTACCTCCTGGTTCCCATATCCCTGCTGTTAATTTAAACCCTCCCCAATACACTAGCAAATATTAGCAAGGTAACTGGTCCCAGCTCTGTTTAGGTGCAAAGCATCCATCCTGCACAGGCCCCATCTCACACAAAGCTGGTCCCAAAGTACCAGGAATCTAAAGCCCTCTCTTCTGCTCTGTGCCTGAATCAAAATCTCTCTCAGCAACCCTCTTTGTGCCTCAGTCAAACTCTCACAGTGCACTCTCAGTGCCTGGATCACACACCCCCTCAGTGTATGCTCTGTGGTTAGGCCAGACTCCCTCTCGTGCTCGCTCTCTTGGTGCCCTCTCAACAGCACTCGCTCTCTCCGTGCCCACTCAACAATGCACCCTCTTGTGCTCGCGCTCTCCACCCCCGCTCAACCACGCGCTGTCTCATGCGCGCTCTCTCCGTGCCCGTTCAACCACGCGCTCGCTCTCCCCATCCCCGCGCAACTGCTCGCGCTCGCTCTCTCCATCCCCACTCAGCCACGCACGAGTGCTCCATGCCCATTCAATCGCATGTGCTCAGTACCTGCTCAATCGCGCACACTCTCAGTGCCCGCTCAATCGTTCACTCGCTCTGTGCCCGCTCAATAACACACGCTTGCTGTGCCTGCTCAATCGCACGCTCACTCTCAGTGCCTGCTCAATCGCACGCTCACTATCAGTGCCCACTCAATCGCACTCTCTGGCTCGTCCTCAGTGCCCGCTCAATCGCTGTCTCTGGCTCGCTCTCTGTACCCACTCAATCTCTATCTCCCTTTCTCTCTGTGCCCACTCTGACTCATTCTCCCCGTGCCCGCTGCGGCTCCTTCTCTCCCCCGTGCCCGCTCCGGCTCCGTCTCCCCCTGTGCCCGCTCCGGCTCCGTCTCCCCCCGTGCCCGCTCCGTCTCCCCCCGTGCCCGCTCCATCTCCCCCGTGCCCGCTCCGGCTCCGTCTCCCCCCATGCCCGCTCTGGCTCCGTCTCCCCCCGTGCCCGCTCTGGCTCCGTCTCCCCCCGTGCCCGCTCTGGCTCCGTCTCCCCCCGTGCCCGCTCCGGCTCCGTCTCCCACCGTGCCCGCTCCGGCTCCGTCCCCCCCCGTGCCCGCTCCGGCTCCGTCTCCCCCCGTGCCAGCTCTGGCTCCGTCTCCCCCGTGCCCGCTCCAGCTCCATCTCTCCCCGTGCCTGCTCCGGCACCGTCTAAACTGTGCCCGCTCCGGCTCCGTCTACCCTGTGCCCACTCCGGCTCCATCTCCCCCATGCCCGCTCCGGCTCCATCTCCCCCATGCCCGCTGCGGCTCCATCTCCCCCATGCCCGCTCCGGCTCCGTCTCCCCCTGTGCCCGCTCCGTCTCCGTCTCCCCCGTGCCCGCTCTGGCTCCCCTGTGCCCGCTCCGGCTCCCCTGTGCCCGCTCCATCTCCGCCTCCCCTGTGCCCGCTCCGGCTCCCCTGTGCCCGCTCCGTCTCCGTCTCCCCCGTGCCCGCTCCGGCTCCCGTGCCCGCTCCGTCTCCGTCTCCCCTGTGCCCGCTCCGGCTCCCCCGTGCCCGCTCCGGCTCCGTCTCCCCCTGTGCCCGCTCCATCTCCGTCTCCCCCGTGCCCGCTCCGGCTCCGTCTCCCCCTGTGCCCGCTCCGGCTCCCCTGTGCCCGCTCCGGCTCCGTCTCCCCCTGTGCCCGCTCCGGCTCCCCTGTGCCCGCTCCGGCTCCGTCTCCCCCTGTGCCCGCTCCGTCTCCGTCTCTCCTGTGCCCGCTCCGGCTCCCCTGTGCCTGCTCCGTCTCCGTCTCCCCTGTGCCCGCTCCGGCTCCCGTGCCCGCTCCGTCTCCGTCTCCCCCCGTGCCCGCTCCGTCTCCGTCTCCCCCCGTGCCCGCTCCGGCTCCGGCTCCCCCCGTGCCCGCTCCGGCTCCCCTGTCCCCGCTCCGGCTCCGGCTCCCCTGTCCCCGCTCCGGCTCCGGCTCCCCCGTGCCCGCTCCGGCTCCGGCTCCCCTGTGCCCGCTCCGGCTCCGGCTCCGGCTCCCTCTGCTCAGTGTCTCTCAGTCTCTAACTTACCAGCTCCTTTCCTTTACAAATTCGGTTTATTTACCTGTAATTATTGCTCACCTCTCTCAAATCCGGAACACGGTGTTTACATGTATAACAGGTACTGGTTTCGATGACGACACACATCATGCCGGTTACTATATAAAAGGCCCAGGTCCGGATTCTCCAACAGAGATTGAAGCCGGACGCCATCATCGGGCCGCGATGACGTCGCCGTGCCGGCAATACGCATGCGCAGTGGAGCTGTTGCATGCTACATATGCTGGTGGAAGAGACTGAGTAACAGCTGGGGTGGGGGAGGACACGCTGTCATGTAGCAATATTATATTCCGAAAGAAATGGCAACGAATAACTTGTAAAAACAATCTGAGACTTTAAAAACTCGCAATATCAATCAGATTAGTAAAACTGTTTTTTCCTGGACCTGACTCCCCAAAACCTGTCCACCATCTGCAAAGCCCAAGTCAGGAGTGTGATGGAATACATTTCACTTGTCTGGATGAGTGCTGTTGCAATAACATTCAAGAAGCTCGATATCCAGCACAAGGCAGCCCACTTGAGCAGCTCCTCATTCACTACTTAAAACATTCACTCCCTCCATCACTGATGCACAGCAGCATGTACCATATGCCAGATGCACTGCAACAACTTAACAAAGTTCCATCGACAGCGCCTTCTAAACTTGCGACCTCTACTTCATAGAAGGATAAGGGCAGCAGGCGCATAGGAACACAGCCACTTGCAAGTTCCCCTCCAAGCCACCTGACGTAGAAACATAGAAAATAGGTGCAGGAGAAGGCCATTCGGCCCTTCGAGCCTGCTCAGCCATTCATTATGATCATGGCTGATCATCCAATTCAATAGCCTGCTCCCGTTTTCTCCCCATATCCTTTGATCCCTTTCGCCCAAGAACTCCTTCTTGAAAACATGAAATGTTTTGGCCTCAACTACTTTCTGTGATAGCGAATTCTACAAGCTCACCACTCTCTGGGTGAAGAAATTTCTCCTCATCTCAGCCCTAAGTAGTCTACCCTGTATCCTCAGACTGTGACCCCTGGTTCTGGACTACCCCACCATCGGGAACATCCTGCATCTACCCTGTCTAGTCCTGTTAGAATGTTGTAGGTTTCTATGAGATCCCCTCTCATTCATTGACCTCCAGCGAATATAATCCTAACCGACTCAATCTCTCCTCATATGTCAGTCCCGCCATCCCAGGAATCATTCTGGTAAACCTTCGCTGCACTCTTTCTATAGCAAGAACATTCTTCTTCAGATAAGGAGACCAAAACTGCACACAATATTCCAGGTGTGGTTTCACTAAGGCCCTGTATAATTGCAACAAGGCATCCCTGCTCCTGTACTTGAATCCTCTCGCTATGAAGGCCAATATACCATTTGCCTTCTTTACTGCCTGCTGCACCTGCATGCTTACCTTCAGCAACTGGTGTATGAGGACACCCAGGTCTCGTTGTACATTCCCCTCTCTCAATTTATAGCCATTCAGATAATAATCTGCCTTCCTGTCTTTGCTACCAAAGCGGATAACCTCACACTTATCCACATTATACTGCATCTGCCATGAATTTGCCCACTCACTCAGCTTGTCTGAATCATACTGAAGCATCTCTGCATTCTCCTCACAGCTCACTCTCCCACCCAGCTTTGTGTCAACTGCAAATTTGGAGATATTACATTTAGTTCCCTCATCTAAATCATTAAAATATATTGTGAACAGCTGGGGTCCCAGCACCGATCCCTGCGGTACCCCACTAGTCACTGCCTGCCATTTGGAAAAAGACCCGTTTATTACTACTCTCTGTTTCCTGTCTGCCAACCAGTTTTCTATCCATCTCAATACGCTACCCCCAATCCCATGCGCTTTAATTTTACATGCTAATCTCTTATGTGGGATTTTGTTAAAGCCTTCTGAAAGTCCAAATAAACCACATCCACTGGCTCCCCCTCCTCAACTCTACTAGTTACATCCTCGAAAAATTCCAGTAGATTTGTCAAGCATGATTTCCCTTTCATAAATCCATGCTGACTCTGTCCGAT
Source organism: Cetorhinus maximus (assembly GCF_964194155.1). Classification (NCBI taxonomy): domain Eukaryota; kingdom Metazoa; phylum Chordata; class Chondrichthyes; order Lamniformes; family Cetorhinidae; genus Cetorhinus; species Cetorhinus maximus. Next base: position 84,568,834 of record NC_135889.1, read on the forward strand.
TCTGCCACTGTTTTCCAAGTGCTCAGCTATTAAATATTTTATAATGGACTCTTGAATTTTCTCCACTACCAATGACAGGCTGACTGGTCTATAATTCCCTGTTTTCTCTCTACCTCTCTTTTTAAATAGTGGGGTTACATTAACTACCCTCCAATCTGTAGAAACTGTTCCAGAGCCTATAGAATCTCAGAAGATGACCACCAATGCATCCACTATTTCTAGGGCCACTTCCTTAATTACTCTGGGATGTAAATTATTAGGCCTTGGGGAATTATTGGCCTTCAATCCCATCAATTTCTCCAACACCATTTCCCTACAAATACTGATTTCTTTCAGTTCCTCCCTCTCACTAAACCCTGTGTTCCCCAACATTTCTGGTATGTTATTTGTGTACACCTTTGTGAAGACAGAACTAAAATATGTATTTGGTTGGTCAGCCATTTCTTTGTTCCCCATTATAAATTCTCCTGTTTCTGACTGTAAGGGACCTACATTTGTCTTCACCAATCTTTTTCTCTTCACATAACTACAGAAACTTTTACAGTCAGTTTTTATGGTCCCCGCAAGCTTACTCTCGTACTCTATTTTCCCCTTCTTAATCAATCCCTTGGTCCACCTTTGCTGAATTTTAAAGTGCTCCCAATCCTCAGGTCTGTTGTTTTTTCTGGCCAATTTGTATGCCTCTTCCTTGGATCTAATACTATCTCTAATTTCCCTTGTAAGCCATGGTTTGGCCACCTTTCCTATTTTACTTTTGTGCCAGACAGGAATAAACAATTGTTGCAGTTCACTCATGCTCTCTTTGAATGTTTGCCCTTGCCTATCCACCATTATCCCTTTAAGTAACGTTTCCCAATCTATCATAGCCAACTCGTGCCTGATACCATCGTAGTTTCCTTTATTAAGATTCAGAACCCTAGTCTCAGAACCAACTACGTCACTCTCCATCTTGATGAAGAATTCTATCATATTATGGTTGCTCATCCCCAAGGGGCCTCGCACAACTAGATTGCCAATTATCCCTTTCTCATTACACAATACCCAGTCTAGAATGGCCTGTTCTCTGGTTGGTTCCTCAACGTATTGGTCCAGAAAACCATCCCGAATACACTCCAGGAATTCCCCCTCTACAGTATTGTTACCAATTTGATTTCTATATGCAGATTAAAGTCACCCATAAGTACAGATGTTCCTTTATTGCATACATCTCTAATTTCCTGTTTAATGCCATTCCCAACATCACCAATACAGTTTGGGGGTCTATATACAACCCCCACTAATGTTTTTTGCCCTTTAGTGTTTCTCAGCTCTACCCAAACAGATTCCACAACGTTGGAGCTAATATCTTTCCTCACTATTGCGTTAATTTCCTCTTCAACCAGCATTGCAATTCCACTGCCCTTTGCTTTTTGTCTGTCCTTCCTAAATACTGAATACCCCTGGATGTTCAGTTCCCATCCCTGATTACCTTGCAGCCATGTCTCCGTAATCCTGACTATATCATACCTGTTTACATCTATTTGCGCGGTTAATTCATCCACTTTATTGCGAATGCTCCTTGCGTTAAGGCACAAAGCCTTAAGGCTTGTCTATTTAACATTACTTGTCCCGTTCCCACTATTTTTCACTGAGGCCCTGTTTGATTCTTGCCCTTGATTTCTCTGCTGATCACTTTTCTTATTCCCTTTTCTGTCTTTTGTTCTTGTCCTTGATTCCCCCTCCTCTGAATCCTTGCATAGGTTTCCATCCCCCTGCCATTTTACTTTAAACTCTCCCCAGCCACTCTAGCAAATATTCCCCCTGAGACATCAGTCCTGGTCCTGCCCAGATGTAACCCATCCAGTTTGTACTGGTCCCACCTCCCCCAGAACCAGATCCAATGTCCCAGGAATCTGAAACCCTCCCTCTCACACCATCTCTTCAGCCACATATTCATCTGATATATCCTGCTATTTCTACTCTGACTAGCACGTGGCACTGGTAGTAATCCTGAGATCACTACCTTTGAGGTCCTACTTTTCAATTAACTTCCTAACTCCCTATATTCTGCTTTTAAGACCTCATCCCTTTTTTTACCTATGTCGTTAGTACCAATGTGTACCACGACCACCGGCTGTTCACCCTCCCCCTTCAGAAAGTCCTGTAGCCGCTCTGAGACATCCTTGACCCTAGCACCAGGGAGGCAACATACCATCCTGGAGTCTCGTTTGCGGCCACAGAAATGCCTATCTATTCCCCTCACAATTGAATCCCCTATAACTATTGCATTCCCACACTTTTTACTCCTCCTCTGTGCAGCAGAGCCAACCGTAGTGCAACGAATTTGGCTGTTGCTGCTTTCCCCTGAGAGGCCATTCCCCCCAACAGTATCCAAAGCGGTATATCTATTTTGCAGGGGAATAGCCACAGGAGATTCCTGCACTGCCTCCCTAGTCCTCTTGCTCTGCCTGGTGGTCACCCATTCCCTTCCTGCCTGTGGACTCTTAGCCTGCGGTGTGACCACTTCTCTATACGTGCTATCCATGATATTCTCCGCCTCGCAGATGCTCCACAGTATCCCCAGCTGCTGCTCCATCTCTGAAACCCAGGCTTCCAAGAGCGGCAGCTGGAGACACTTCCCGCACAGATGTGGCCCCGGGCAGTGGAAATGTTCCCAGCTTCCCACATAGAGCAGGGGCTTGGAACTATATGCTGTTCCTTCACCATCACTGGGTCAAAACACCTGAAACTCGCTAACAGCACTATAAGTGCACCTCCACCAGATGGAATGCAGCAGTTCAGGAAGGCAGCTCACCTTCCCAAGAGCAATTAGAGATGAGCAACAAATGCTAGCCTTGTCAATGATGCTCACATCCAATGAAAGAATAAAAAAGTACAATGTAAGAAAGATATACTGAAGCAACATAACAAAGTCTAGCCATCTTTGAAATAATTCCAAGGGTTTTTTTTTACTTCTATTCATCTACTTGAAAGCCCAGTATGTGCATGGAGACACAAAGCTTGTTTTCAAAGAGCTGGCAATTGTTTTCTGATAGAGAGTGGCAATTATAGAATTTTGGGTTCTCAGGTTATTCTTAACACATTATGAGTAAAGGTTCAGATGAAATGGGCCCAATGGATTTCTTCTGAAAATTCAAGGACTTAAACATCTACAGAGGACACAGAAACTTAAAATAGGGCTGGGAGCTACTTACTCCAGGTAGCAATGAAATACAACTTAATTGTTATAGTTAGTAGCAGGCCCAGTACACAGAAGACCAAAGTGATGAAATTTCTGCAGAGTTGGAGGGTGACAAGTGGCAGGGAATTCTTTGTCTCTGTAAATGCAGACTACCCACCTCACTTAAATTACTCACGTTAATCATTTATTCATTTTTCTGCCTTGTCAGATGTCACATAAAGCCTTCTGCCTCAATGAAATGCCAATGTAGGACAGGCTGAATTTGGTTAATTCCTCAGTTGTGTCTGTGCACATGGAGAAGTTGGGCGCTAGGTGATGGCGATCGATATAAAGGAGATGATATTTGAGATATGTGAGACAGAGTCTTTATTACACAGTCATTGAAAAGGCATCATGATTGCAAGACGTGGGTGTGAATGTGATTGTCCCTTGCCTCCCTTGCATGTCTCTCAATGCCACTTGCCTCCAGTGCAAGGGACTCATCATCCTGTCCCATCTGCTCAGCAACGTCTTTTACATTGGATGAGAAGTGGCGATCAACTCTGTCAACCTGATGCAAGGCCTCCTCCACTCAGCAGTGCCAGATTGTGTAGAGCACAGCAGATCACCATAATACAAGAGACTCTCACTGAAACATTGTGCAGGGCTCCAATGGATCAGTCTACACACCAGAATCTCATCTTTAACAGGTCAATGACCTGCCCGATGGTTGCTCGGTTGCAGTGTGAGGGTTCCTCAAAGGCATGCGTAGCCATGTCTTCAGTGGGTAACCCCTATCCCCAAGGATACATTCCTGTAGGTGTATGGTGGGGGAGGGGTGAGGCTGGAACAGCTATGGCAGCGGGGAGTGAAAAAGTATGTTTACGTCATGGTTGTTTCCTTGGAACCACACGTATACCTAAAGGATCCGCTTCTGGTGGTCTCCGACCATTTGGAAGTTGATGGAAGGAAGGTGGCTGGCTGGTGCCTGGGAGCCTTGATGGCCACATGAGTGCAATCAATGACACTTTGCACCGGGAGAATCCAGTGATGGCCCTGAAGCCAATGGATGTCTCCGCCTGGCTATCATGGTGGGTCTGGTAGCACATGTAAACACCAGCCCTCTTGAACAAGGTACTGGTCACCTCCTTGATTCTGCAATGAGCTGCTGCCTGGGACACCCCAATGGATCCCTGGCAAAAGCCAGATTCATAAAAGTTTAGAGCCAAGGTGATCTTCAGGGCCATGGGTGTTGGGTGTCCAGTGAGGCCTGTGAGTTGCTGCTCATCCTGCAGCATGGCACACAGGTCTGTGGTTGCCTCCCTTGACAGTCATGGTCTTCATTGACACTGGCTTTCTGACATCTGCAGGTGGATAAGGTGAGTCCGTACACATTCCGCCACTATAGGCCCATCATTGTGCAGCCGCCTGCTGCCAGTCCCCAAGTACCCTTCTGCACCTTGCCCGGCCAGAGGCTGGCTCTTTTGCTACCACTGCAGTGCAGCCTCTTGCACCTGATTCTCCCTCCCTCTGTGCCGCTCCTGCTCCACACAGGGGTCAAAGAAGATTGATTGCATGAATCCCATGGTAGCTCATCTCTCCCTTTCTCGTGCGCTGTTCTTGGAGTCGAACTCCCTTTCCACTTGTTACTTGCCTCTCAATAAGCACCAATACCCCCCTGTGCCCTTGCTGAGAGCATCCTAATCAGTTCCCGCTGTTATTGATAGCCCATCTCCACAATCAGCCCCCACATTTAGAGGCCTTTGACCACAGGCTGGAAATTGCCTCTGCTCCTCACTCTTCCTCCTTCAAGACATTCAAGAATGAACCAACAAACTCAATATGGCTGACTTCCAGAGGCAGCATTAAGGCCACACCTGTGTTGTCGGCTTTAAACGGTTGGGGAATCTTAAAGCCCACGATCCCCGTACGCTGATCATAAAATGCCAAACTCCGAGTAAAATCCCAGTGAAGTACATGCAAATGATGTGTAACTACCTTATTAACAATCTTAAATGCTGTCCCACTATGTTGTCACATTGGGTTCTGGATGAGTGCATCCCTCCTGATTTTTCGACACACCCCACCTCCTATCCTGCTGCGGAAGGACTTATAAAATTCATTCTACCTGGTGCAGCCGATGCACCCCCGCCAAAATCTGAACATGGCCCTTAATGAGCTTTTTACCTATTTTAATGGCCCTCATTAGCAAATCAAGTGGGTTCTCAGGACTGCCATCCCCCACACCCTGGTGAAGTCGCTGGCACCAGTAACAGCAACAGGAAACCAGCACAACAGTATTTTCACCCCTACTCGCCTCCCTTTCTGCCCCAGGTGGGACATCAGAATGCAGTGCAATATATTTTTGTGCCTTCTAAAATCTCTAGTTATTTTCATTCAAATGTGAAGTGAGAATGATTGCCCCATTCCATCAAGCAGCCCTAGCAAAATTGAATCAATTTTTAACAGAGGAAATATCTCCACTTGTTGGAGTCATATCTAGCACAAAGGAAAATGGTTATTGTTGTTGTTGGAGGCTAATCATCTCAGCTCAAAACATCGCTGCTGGAGTACCTCAGTGTAGTGTCAGAAGATCAGTAGTCGGGATGTTTGCTGATGATTCCACGGTTTTCAGTATGATTCATAACTCTTCAGATATTGAAGCAGTCCTGTGCCTGCAAGCAACAATATTCAAGCTTGGGCTAGGAAGTGGCAAGTAACGTTCTCACCACACAGGTGCCAGGCAATGATCATCCCCAACCAGAGAGAATCTAATCATCTGGACTTGATATTCAATGGCATTACCACCACTGTATTCCCCATCATTAACATCCTGGGGGTTGTCATTGACCAGAAACTTAACTAGGCCAGCCATGTAAATAATATGGCTGCAAGAGCAGGTCTGAGGCTGTGAATTCTGCAGCGAGTATCTCAACTCCTGACTCCAAAAGCCTGTCCACTATCTACATGGAACACGTCAGGAGTGTGATGAAGTACTCGCCGCTTGTTTGGATGTGCACAACTCCAGCAGCACTCATGAAGCTCAACACCATCCAGGCAAAGCATTTGATCAACACCCCAATCGCGATCTTAAACATTCACTCCTTCCATTGCAGTGTATACCAGCTATAAGATGCACTACTGCAACTTGCCAAGCCTCCTTTGACAGCACCTTCCAATCCTATAAACTCTACCACCTAGAAGGACAAAGGCAGCAGATGCATGGAAACACTATCACCTGCAAGTTCCCCTCCAAGTCACACGCCATCTTTATTTGGAGCTAGATCACCTTCACTGTCGCTGGGTCAAAATCTTGGAACTCCCTTCTTAATAGCGCTATGGGTTTACCTATACTACATGAACTGCAGTGGTTCAAAAAGGCAACTCAGCACCACCTTCTCAAAGACAATTCAGATGGACAACAAATGCTGGCCTTGCCAGCAACGCTCCTATCCGATGAACAAATTTTAAAAACGACACTCTCAACTAAGCCTCTCAGCAGTTCTATTTCTTGTTCTGTTTTTGTACTGTTTGACAGATTAATATCTGCGCATTAGGATATATCGGATAGATTTATTAACCTGTATTAAAATGTGTCATACAAGTATAGCATGAACTTGTAAACAATTACAGACTTTTCTAAATATAAAGAAAAATGTAAAATTACATTTTGATTTTGAGTGGCAATCATAAAAATGAAGTGTGAACAAGAAGAATATATTTTTTTCAGTGTTTTATTTGAATATTAGCAAGAAATAAGTGACAGTTAAAGAATTTAGTACAATAAACATTCAGTAATTTTTATTTTCAGTGTCATAAATTATTAAAAATCCATTAGCTATTGGATAAAGGAAAATCTCAGACAACATTGTAAAATGGTTCTTTGGACACTGTCAGAGTCTCTCTGTTATGCCAAAGTCCAAGTCTGCAGTTTTATACTGAGAAGAAAAGGGAAACTAGGCAAAGCACTGACTCAGGGAACCCCCCCCGCCCCCCCCCCCCGGCAACCCCCCCCCCCACCTCCCCCACCGCCTGTACAGGGAGCGCTCAGCACATCCGGGCGCACATCATGCTGGGCGGGCCTTAATTGGCCTGCCCACGTAAATTGGCGGTGCAGACCTAATCGGGGGCGCCGATCGGGTTTACCCCCCTCCTATATGTTACTTAGTCTCTGATGCCTCCTCCAGGCCTAATATTAAGTCAGGCCCAAAACCAGTGCAGTCCAACAGCACTCATCTCCACTAGTCTTTCTGATCTTTACTTCCCCATTTGGCGTACTGATTAGGAGCATGTTCAAATAAAATTAGAGCAATCAACATGGATTCCTATTGGCCTTATCATGGAATGTTTATCCATTTACAGCATACCCCATCTTAACACATTTTCACTTCCTCTTTGGATTAGTGACTCCCAAGACGAAGAATCTAACATCAGAAATGAACATGAATCTGCCCTAGCAGATCAGTAACTGGCAAGCACTTCACAGACATAAGTATCAGTGCAGATACATCCACTGCTGGTGGTCTAATAAAGTTGTGGATTCAGCTGGTGATGCTCCGAGCAAAAGTAGGCAGGTCCAAGAAAAAATGGCAGCAGCTGAGCAATAAAAGAGGAGGGAGAAACTAGAGGTATGCAGCAGTTTTTTTGAGCCCAACTATTTTTTTACTTTACAGTGCTCTTCAGGCAGTCTTTTGAGGATCTACACAGATGGAATTGTGAAGAATTTTCATCAGTGTTGCCCCAACATCGATGCAGGGATGCGAGGTATTTTGGGAATCACTAAGAAATACATGAGAACTCCACAGCAATTTGCAGGGGAGCAGATCCCAATTTTGCTAACAAGACCTGCAGCTCCAATTTTCAAAAGACTCTCACTTTAGGTTTCAAGAATACTAAGGGGATTTTTATTTTTTTAGGAATTTGATATCAGACTTCACACTCTTAAGTGACAGGGTCAGAGAAAATAGTTCCGTCTTCTGCTTCCAAATTCAGGACAGCTAAGTCATGTGGGTATTTACCAACTTCGCTACTGGTGGTGGCAAGAATGCTATCAATAGAGATTAATCTATGCAGAAGAAGTCAATAAACAATGAAAATATTGCACAAGTTATGAGACAAGCACCCTGATTACACCAGCATAAACTCTTCTAATTGGCATACCATGAAAAATACCCTTACACCCTTTGTTTGCCAATCTATTATTAATTATCAATCTGTCAGGAGTTTATTCTGAGGGCCTGTGCCTACTAGGAACTGGTTTGAGACTGCCAAAGGTAATTTCACATCAGATACTGAGATATAACAAAGAGTCTGATCAGGATTAGAGCCTGATGTTTAAACAACAGTTTGCTGGCACTGCCAACCAGTCCATTTGATGGCTTTTCAGATTGATTTTCCCTGAATTAAAAATTATGATTTCTGCATGGAAATGTTACTATATTGACTGAAAGAGTTGCAGAAAGTTGAATTCCAATCTTAGTTGAGTTACACAGATGTACAGAGCACATAAGCCATTAAAATCTGAAACGCTACTGTGATTTAAAGGTGATTAAGTATTCTGGATAGGCTTGAATATCATTGAAAATTATGAACATTGATGGTCTCTGCTCATTGTCAACGACACTGTCATACAAATCTATAGGATTTGCTGGATTTTTTGGAGGAGGAGTGACCATTCCTCCGATCCCTCGACAATAGACTCCGGTAAGCACTCGAGCACGATACATGTGCTTCAATCTGTTAGCATTGGTTCTTGCATATGTTTCCGCAGCAGAATAGCTTGCATCTACAGCAAAATAGGTGCCATTCCCTAATGCTGTGGCTAAAAAGAAAAAAAACTTCTTTAATTGTGCATTAATTTTATATACTAAAGGCATCAGAAATCATAATGTTCGTCTTTTGTAGAAAACATACCAGAATCATAGATTTCTTGCATCCCTAAATTAAGCACTCTTAAATCTGTATCTCCACTAAATCTGCATTTTTTTTAAGCTAAGAGTTTTGGAGCAGTGGGGGTGATTTTAGTTTGATGCAGTAATTGGCTAGGTAGTTTGTAGTGCAGAGGTCTGTTCTAAAATCAAGTTGGGTCAACCTTAGGTGAAAAGTGAGCAAGCACTTTTTCACAATTTCTTCTGCCCATCGGCAAATTTTGCAACATAAATGGAACTGTAAGCATATAAACATCAGCCCCAGTTTGCTGAGTAGATTCAAATTTAAGGTTATATCTTTAAAGAAGAGTTTACCAATATTTTTAATGAAAATAGCTACAAATATTTTAATAATGAGGAAAAGGCTGTAGCTCTGATGAATGGTAAATATCAAAATAATCATAACTGGTCTTTTCAGCATTTACATTTTTTCCCTTTTGACAAGGAAATAGTGTTCCTTACCATTCCTTCCCGCGTAGCTACGGTTAAATCCAAGATGGCTGATTGAATCAAGTGTGTCCTGTGCTGTTCCATGAAATAAGATCCTTTCATTAATAGTGCCAGATGGATTCTTTTCTTCCAGCGATTGTTTTCTAATCATATAATTCTTCCAAAGACATGGGTTTTGCAATCTTTCAATCTGTTCAAGGAAATTTCTTAGTTAATTTTATGGACAATTTAATTTTAAAATTAAACTCCAAGTACTTAGGACCAAAGATGGCTTCTTGTACACATCCACTATCAAAATGTTAAGTCATTTGCTCTCTCCTGATTTGCTAAGTGTTTCCAGTATTTTCTGTCTTTTCAGATTTCCAGCATCTGCAGTTTGTTTTTCCAGCTCCTCTTGCAATCATTCATTCATGAAACATCTGGAAAATATATGAATTCCAACACCACCATATTGCTGGTAACAATGGCCTGAATTTTTCAGGCGGCGGGCGGGCTTGGAGGGAGTGAGCAGGGGTGGTCATGGAGCTGATCGCCGTCCGCGATCGGCTCTGCGCCGCCATTTTACACGGGCGGGCCAATTGAGGCACACCCAGCGTAAGACGCGACTGGTAGTGCTCACCGCTACCTGTGCGGGCAGGGGAAGGAGGGAGAGTCAGGGCAAGCGCTCTTTCGCACATGTGCACGAAAGAGTGCTTCAATCTCCCTGGGGCATGGAGCTGCCTCAGGAAGATTGAAGGGTTTCTGAAATTATTAAATAAAAGGTTTATAAATTTATTTCAACATGTCCCCTCAGGTGACTGTGTCACATGAGATGGGACATGTTTTTATATTTATTAAAAACATGTTATTTATTGAATAAAAGCTTTAGGAAACCTCATCCCGCTCGTGGATGAGGTTTCCTAAAACACGCGAAGGCCGCTTGGGCTTTTCGCCTGCCCGCCAACCGTTAAGGTTTGACGGGCAGCGTTAACAAGTACTTCAATTAACCTCTTAATGGCCTTAATAGGCCGTTTACATATTGGCGAGTGCACAGCTGACTCCGGCATGCGCCCGCCGAACGAAATATTGTGGGATTGCGCAATAACGTCTGGACGCACGCCCGACATCATCGGGCGTCATTTTACGTTGGGCCTGCCCCCACATGCCAACAGATAAATTCTACCCAATGCTTTGTATTTAGTGGCCTGGATGTGGATTTGTGGTTGGTTGGTTTTAACACTAAGTCAAGTGATTAACATTGCACGCAAGTGACACATTGATGCTTTGGAAACTCTTTCTAATCATAAATCAGCAGTCATTTTCATAGGAGGCTTTGAGTGGCACGTGAGTCTCATCAATTGCACTCTGCACATGGGAAACATCAGCTAGGCTATAGAATTGGATAGCTTTCTTTCTGTTTATGCTTGTCTGGCTCCATTGGAAGGAAATAATTTTTTCCCAAAAAGCATCAGTGACCTCCTTAACACAGTAGTAAGCTGGGGGACTGGTAAATGCAGCACCGATCACCCAAGAAGCATCAAGGAGGTTTAAGGTAATGGTGACCTAGACTAGCACATAAGTAAAGCTCTTCATGATAAATGCTGTAAGATTTCCAATTTTTATTCACCACTTAAAATGGTAATGGTAATGACTTTCATTCAGTTGTGTTTCAATGTTGAAATGGAAATTACAGCACTCTGGTATCAATCCTGTTATTAAATCATTGACTTTTCTTTGAACAAGTTTTGGGAGTTGCAGGGTGCAGTTTCCATCGTGATTTTGGCATCACAAGCAGTGAAAATGCATGTGCAAGAAGTGCGCCCTCTGTAGTTGTGGCATAACCAAACTCAGCCATTTATAAAAGGCAGATTGTGCTTTCCTAATCTAATTAAATTTTTTGATAAAGTAACAGAAGAGGTTAATGAAAGGAAAGCAATGGATGTTGTCTCTATGGATTTTAAGAAAGCATTTGACAAAGTACCAGGTAAAAGGCTGGCTAACAAAATTGAAGCTCATGGAATTGGAGGGTCAGTGTCAGCTTGGGTAAAAATTTGAGTTAAGGATGGGAAACAGGAAGTCATGGTAAATGGTTGCTTTTTGGACTGGAGGATGGTAGGCAGTGGTGTTCACCAAGGTTCAGTGCTAGGACCACCACTTATAAATGACTTGAATAACGGAATACAGAGTCAAATTTCAAAATTTGCTGTGGCAGACAATGAAGAAGATGCCAATCAACTGCAACAAGACATCAGTAGGCTAGCAGAATTGCAGATAAGTGGCAGATGGAATTTAATACATAAAAGTGTGAGGTGATGCATTTTGGCAGAAGGAAAAGGGAGAAGCAATATAGACTAAATGGCACAGTTCTAATGAGTGTAGAGAGGCAGGGGGACCTGGGGGCTGGTGCACATAGATCTTTGAAGGTGGCAGGACATATTGCAAGCGTAGTTTGCAAAACATATCGGATCTTGGGCTTCATAGAGGTTTTGAGTACAAAAGTAGAAGTTGCGACAAACATAGAAAATGCAGGAAATATGCAGCAGGCCTGTTGGTTACAAATGTAATAGCTCTTAGTTCCTTACATTTCTAACTTTTCCCAGTTCTGATGGGAGGTCATGATGTGAAACTTCACTTTGGGGCGAATTTTACGGATCCCTGCGAATGTATTTGAAGGCAGTGGGGCCATATAAAATAAAGCGGGTGGCCAGCCCACTGCCTTACCGCCCACTCCTGCCCTGTCTCCCATATTACAAGGGGTGGGTAAGGCGTCAGACAGTCCATGTACCCTTAAGCCTACTGAGACCCTTAAGTGGCCAATTAGTGGTCACTTAAGGACCTCATTCCATCTCCAACACTATAATATGTGTGGTAGGGGAAGGCAGAAGGAAGGCAGCCAGCCTGGAAGTCTCAGTCAGGATCGCATTGAGTTGGGTAAGAGGAGAAAATGGCAGCCAGAGCACAGAGCCAGAAGTCCTGACCCATTTCCATCTCCGGCTATTTTCAGCAGTGTAGGAATTGGGAACCCTACATGCTGCTGTTTACAACTTGCCAGCACTATTCTGAAAGAGGGTATTTCAGAACTTCTATAATTTTCAGCAAGGCGGCAGCATTTTGGAAGCCTTTCTAAATCACACTTGGTGAGTGGATGCATGTGGAGACATGAAGCATGAACTGGAGATGGGAAGAGTCTAAAAGGTGATTCAAAATGTTTCCCTCTTTATACTCCATTGTGAAAGCCTGAGTTATATCTATGTTTACTAAAGTGAGTTATGGCAGTGCTGTGGAAAACTTAAATGACCATTAAATAATGTGGTTGCCAGATTGTTACTTTGTAAACTGGTAAGTTGTCAAGTGAAAGAACAGCATTAACATTGTGAAAGTGGAAATGTCTTCAAATGCCACTGGATAAAGTGCTATTCTGCATTGTACAATATGGAAAGCGTAGCTCCGTGTCAGATCCAAAGCTATTTTTTTACATTATCCCCATGGCTTTCACTAAATTTTTAAAGAACACCTCAGCCATCTGTTTCAAAGCTTCGGCAGATGTCCGAGCTTTTGGCTGTCTTTAAAGGCTCTAATGGATTTTGCTCTACAGGACTTATTTAAAGAGTCATTCAGGGATTTGTCAGTTTGATGGTTCGGCTTCCTTCTGAATTACTAACGGAGTCTGCTCTGCATTGTTTATTTGTACAGTTGTTCAGGGGAATATTAGTTTGATGGCTTGGACTCCTTTCAAACCACTAATGGATTCTACTCTGCAGGGTTTATTTACACGGGTATCCAGGGGAATATCAGCATGTTTAACAGATTTATGAGCTTATGATGAGGATAATGGTTTTAAGTCCTCATCCAAGTAATGTGTGTTTATTTTGAAAGATTTATATGCCTGAATAGGATAATCATCCTTTAAGTGCCTATTCCAGAAATGTTTATTTTGACAGATTTATGAGCTTTCCAAACATTTACAGTTTTTTATAGTGCTCATGAGTTCTGATTACAGTGGATACTGGGTAAATAGATTGGAGGGGTGTTGGTTAAGGGGACCATTGGGGGCTGGGGGTGAGTGGGGTAGGGGGTGAGGGTTAAGGTGTTTTATACCTATCTGCAGTACTGAGTCAATGTCCCTGCAAATGGAGGCAGGCCTTTTACCCTGTCCGCAATGTTTTGGCCTGCCTCTTCCACTGCCTCCCCCAGATGAAAATTCCAGGGCCAGTACTGTCAGGGCGAAAGCAGATCACAACGTCAGGAAAATTCCAGACTCCATGATAAAAATTTGGCCCTGTGATTCCAAGGGCAGAATCTTCTGTTTGGTGTGTTGGGGCAGGCCCCACATGCGGACGCATAAAATGACGTGCGGTGACGTTGGGCATGTGTCCCTGACATCACCGCATGTCATTCTGATCTTCCGTTCGGCGGGAGTACACTGGAGTTGGCTGCATGCCTGCCGAACTGTCAAAGGCCTGATAAAGCCATTAATCAAACAATTAAGCCAATTGAAAAAGCTGCCCGCCCAACCTTAAGGTTGGCAGCTAGGCGAAGAGCCCAGGCGGCCGTCGCATTTCTCATGAAACCTCATCCACAGGCGGGATGAGGTTTCACGAAGGGTTTATAACTTTAATAAATATTTTTGGAACATTTGAAAAACATGTCCCAGCTCATGTGATGCTGTCACATGAGAGGACATCTGTAAATGATTTTTCAGCCTCTTAATTTCAAATGCGCATTATGAAATTAATCTCCCTGAGACAGCTCCATGCCTTAGGGAGATTTCTGTGCTCTTTCACACACAGGCACCGACTCTCCCTCCTCCCGCACAAGTAGCGCTGAGCGTTTCCAGGCGCGCGTCACGCTGGGCGGGCCTTAATTGGCCTGCCCACGCACAATGATGGAGCGCAGCCGATCGTTGGCGGTGATCGGCTCCGCGCCCGCCCGCCCCCTCTCCCGGCCGGCCCGCCCAACGGGGAGAAAATTCTCCCCTACGAGAATGCAGTTGGGAGGATTTGAAATGGTGGCCTCCAAAACACGTTCTTCACCTTTAACTGCTCCAAATCCATTCCAAAACAGGCAGTGTCTGAAAAGAATACTCCCAAGTTCTGATAATATACAGATTATGTTAATATTAATTTATTTGTACTTGCATTGTAGGTGCTACAGCAAAGGTTCGCTAAATTGGTCCCTGGGATGAGGGGCTTGTTCTATGATGAGAGGCTGAGTAGACTGGGCCTATATTCTCTGGAGTTTAGAAGAATGAGGCGATCTCATTGAAACCTGCAAAATTCTGAAGGGGCTTCATAGGGTAGATGCTGAGAGACTGTTTTCGTTAGTCAGGGAGTCTAAAACATGGGGGCACAGTCTCAGGATAAGGGGTCAATCATTTACGACTGAGATGATAAGAAATTACTTCACTCAAAGGGTTGTGGATCTTTGTGGTTTTCTACCCAGAGGGTTGCGGATGCTCCATCATTAAATACATTTAAGGCTGGGGTTGGCAGATTTTTGGTTTCTCAGGGAATTATGGGATATGGTCTACTCCTGCTCCTATTTCTTCTGTTCTTGTATGTTATTATTAATCAACTGCCAACAGTTTATGATTGTTATCTTTGGAACCAGCGTGTATGTGCCACAGATCTGTGTATTACTGGAATATAAATAAAACACCTATCAAACAGGTAATTAATTGCACTTCATATTGGTGATGCCATGAAAGGAGATTATATACCAATGAATATTAAAATATTGAAATACCTTCACGATGTGAATTTGATTCAGTGATCTTTTGATTGATGCCTCTACATCCTGATATTCCTGGGATTGCTGTAGGAGCTGCACAGATTTGTATTGTGATTTTTGCATGTCATCCCAATGGTTTGGAATGTCCAGGACTGGCAATCCTGTAGCTGTATTAAATGAATCACACCATATTTTTGTCATAGTTCATTGCTTAATTGAACTTTCTTTTTAGCTCCAAGAGATGGCTATCAGAATGAGGATATGTTTCCACTTTAAGCATCCAATGCTATCATCAAGTACCTCTAGGTAGGTATAAGACAATTTAGGCATGGGGAAAGGTTTTGTTCAATTTAGTTACAATCACATGAAATATGGCATCTATTGATTGGTTCAATTCATTTGTCCAAGATGTTGTAATCACCAACAGTAATATGTTTGCAAACTATTTTTTTGTATTAAAATAATATCTAATGAATGCATTGCCTAACATCTCCACCTCAAAGCAGTACCACACAATGCTAGCTAGATTATTTCCATATATCACACAAAACCATCCGGAGCCCTTAAAATTACCACTTAGTTCCAATTGATGACACAACTATATGCAGTTTTGCACTGTGAACCAATGGGCACTTAAAACTGAATTGAGACTGGCCAAATTGATTTTATGTAGATTTCTTTATGGCATGCTATTGTCCACAAGGCAAAAGGAGTGTCCTGATCCACAGTATCACCCACGTCATTTCTTTAGAAAGTTTGTTCAAATGAATAAACATGAGCAGTGTAAATAATGTTGCATGAAAAACTTTACCTTCTGCTTTTAAAACCCTTTTTAATTTAATTACATTTCCCCGATTGTCAAATGCAGTTTCCTTCCTGAATTCCACTGTATATTTTCTGTTCTGCAATTCAATCACAGTTTCAGTTTTGTGTTCCTTGTATGCCTTTTCCAGTGTGAAGTTTCTAGCACTGTCAAATGGCACAAACTGAGTGCTATGTTCAAACTGCCATTCCACTACATTGCTGAGGAGTTCCTCATCTCTTCTTTGGTGTTCTTTTTCTTTGAGATTGTTAACCATTTCCTGAATAACAGAATAAGCAGCCGAAACATCCTTAGCGGCACCAAAAACTTTGATCTGAGTCCCAGATTGTTTAAGTTCCAGCTCTATAGCAATTTGCAGATTTCTCTGCAGTGTACGTAATTCTTCATCTTCTTTTGCAGAAAGTTGAATTAAGTAGTTACTGCTAATGATTTTCTCATCGTGTTCCGTTAAAATTAAATGTTCCATCCAAGATTTAGCATTTTCTACGGTTTGCCTGTTGTCTCCACAGACCTCAACCAGAACCGGCTCTATCTGATCTTTGAATATAATATGGCCTTCAGTGACATGCTGTTTCTTCTCTTTACTTGGGTCCCCAAACAACAATTCTGCGACTGCATCTAGGAGTATCAGAAATATTATCCATTAGAACAAGACAGCTGTCATAGAATAATACATAAATACATCATTTTTTTTTAAGTACAATGTTTTGAGACTTACTCTTTGCCTTATTCCAGAGGGATCCTGTTTCTGGAACAATGGATCCTTCATGTTTTTGCAGACTGCTATGAAATTCTTTGAACATTTGAGGTTGAAAAATGACAATACGAATCTTCTGCAAAGAAGTTGGAGACTTTCTGTTTACAAAATCACCAACTGAATCAATCATTGCATCAGCAACTTGGGTAGGATTTACTTGTCCCTGTCCTATTGGAGTGAAAAAAGAATTAAAAATTTGTATATATGATCTGGCCTTCTGGTCACTTTTAAAATAACTCATTACTTAAGAAGTCAACTTCTCTCAGCTCTTCCTGTGCTTAAAGTTAGTTCTTCAATTGATGGTAAGTCTAGGATTTCTTTATTCATCATGCAAATCCTTTTTTTTTTAACTATTTCAGTTCATGACCTATGACACCAAAAATTTCCCAGTTACAATAATAATGCTATTCAGGTGTGAAGAGTAGTTTCATTACTGTATTAATGCTAAACAGCTCAAAGATATTAATTCCAAATACAAGTGATTAAAATTTTACTTCTGATTTGATCTTCTTGTCCTTCTTTTATACCTATTATTTTAACTTTCTTTTTTACATTACCTAAGTATTGCCATTTTAACATTATTCATATTTAAGTTTAAGTACACATTTGGTATTACATGCCTGTACCAGCTTACTGCACAAGATCAAACCGCCATACTGAAACTAGCCATGTCCTTCTTTAGGTCAGTAAATGGCATCCACCTTCTTGTCAGGATCCTGCTCTCAATATCTTGCAAAGGTGCCATTAAGCTACTGCCTTTTTCACACCACAGAGGAGTTGCCTTACAAAAACACTTGCAGCTGCAGAAATACATTTCTTGACCAACTGACAGCTTGACTTAGTTGGTAGCACTCTTAACTCAAGGGTTAGGAAGTGACGGACTTGAGCACATAATACAGGCTAACATTCCTGGTCAACATTCTTACTTGTTAGAAAACAAATCATGCTGTGAATCATTCATTTACTGTTTGTGAAACCTTAATGTGAATAAATAACTTTTTTCTTTGGTTGTATAACTATGTTGATAGCATTTCCAAATGAAGCCATTGGCTATAAAGTAGATGCTGATTATGTGATAAAGTACTATAAAACTGCACAATTTTTTCTTGCATGTATCCCCTTCACATTTTCACTTTCTCACTCTCAATGTTGACTTTCTTCAATATTCCTATTATAAACATGTTCTTGATATCTGGGAAACGAATGCGTCCCCACTTCAATCTTACAGCACCTAATTCATTTTATTAATCAGTTAGCAGAGACCAGCTGAGCACATGGAAGAGTAACATTGTGTACTTATTTCAGGTACTTTTCCTAAGTTTGGACCTGCCTCACCTTTACAACTCTATTGCCTTTACATTATACTACTGAACTCTGACAACCATTTTTAAAAAAAACTAACTTTAAAAAAAAAGAATACCCGAGAAGAAAATGTTATGATTGGTTGAATGGGATTTGGGAGGGTGACAGGAAGGAAGAAGGGAGAATTTTCCTGATATCTTGTGATATTGTAAATCCTGTGACTATAGCCTTTAATCTCATATTTTTTGTCACAATATAATTTCCGCCAATTATCTCCCCATTTTTCCGCTGAAGCTGATTGTTCTTCCTGAAGCGCAGTTTGTGAACCACAGGCAGCCTTCATGTAGCTCCCTCAATTAGCCATATTTCATGTGTGGGCTCAGATGGTTAGTCCTATTTAACTGGAAAATACAATACCCAAACCTCATAGCTCCACACAATAGACTTTACATAAGGGTTGCTGATATACAGTCATAAGTAAAAACTCTGAATCATTTGTCCCCTCTCTGGCCAATGCTGCTGAGGCTGGTTGTAGTAACCCAAAAGTTATCTTGGCTGACATCAGTAATACAGTACTGACTATTAATTAATCTGGATAGTTAGGGCATTTCCCCAAAGGTTTTACTATTACTGGTTCAAACAGGCTGAGCTGGATGCTGAGATTTTATTTCCCTTGGATGGAATGTTTTGTTGCCAACTTTGGCTGTGCTGATAGTGATAGTGCACCTGAGGAAGGTGTATTTAAGCTATAGGCATGAGACACATCTCCATGCTTAAAGTTTCATTATTTCATTAAAAATCATGTAATTGGGGCCAGATTTACTACCAAGAACCGTGAGTCACTTGCTGACAAATCTCTGCAGAAATGTTGCAGCACAGTATTGGTTAGCTCCCTCAACCACAATATCTCTCCCAGCCACCATCTAAAGTTGAACCAGATGTTTTGTAATCTTGCTGTCTTATTTGATCCTGAGCTTGGTTTCAAATGTGATATCCTTTCCATTACAAAGACACCTGCTTCCATTCTTACTTCAACTCTGCTGAAACCTTCATATATGCCTTTGTTATTTCCAGGCTTGGTTACTCTGGTGCCTGTTTTACTGGACTCGCTTCCTCCACCCCATATATAGTCATAACATTTAAACAAATTAAAAGAACAACTTATGCATACCAGTTTTTCCAACCCTCATTGGGATAATAACTATCTTTTGGTTTCATTTATTTTTAATATGTAATGAAACACAAAATATCAACAAATAAAAAAAAGTGAGCAAAATTCAAACCTGTTCCAAGTGCAGGGAAAGCAACTGAGGAGAATTTGTAATCTTCACACATCTGAAGAATTATGCCAACCAAAGCTTTTATTTGATTTGGGTCTCTTTGTCCAACCATGTGAATTATCTTTCGACATCGTAGATTTCCTGGATTTGTTATTATTACTCCGTTGTTTGGCTGTAAGCCTTCAAAATAAATAAAGAATTACCTCATCTGTTTTTTGTATGTTCACTGTCACAGTGAAATAATGGCAGAATTAACAGTTCTGTAATTAATAGTGCAAGTATCCCCTTTCATAATATTGTAACGGCTTTTTACGATGACAGAATGTATAATTTTTTTGATGGCACTGTTCACATTTCATTCAGGACATGGCTGAGGAATGGATCAATCATTTGGGAAAGGAGCAGAGGTAAGAGAATTACAACATAATGAGAAAGAGAAAAGAATTGGGTGAAATGTGTAACAAGTGAAGATGCAACAGGGCACGAGGTCCAAGTTGAAGCAAGGACGGAATGGGCTTAGTTTCTTGTTATCTGGCAACTGCAAGCAGAAATATCTGTGATATGAAGCTGGTGAGAATGACAGACTTAGTTCATCAGGAAAATATGCCATATTTGCATTATTTTATAAATTAGTTAGTTTCACAATTTTTTCTTACAGATACCTCAGAGTGCTCCTTCTCCAAATGGTGTTCTTCGGACTCAGAAAGGAGGCAGTCTTAATTTGAATAGCTTGCAGAGTGAATCTAGTGCATTCTAGGCTTTATGGTCTGCCACCTGTTGTATTTAGGGTAGATGATAGTGATAAAATGATAGTTGTGGGAACTACCATAAACTCAAGTACTGTACCAGGAATGTAAAAAAAATGGATAATGGTTCAAAGGCAAGTGTTATTGCTTTTAAACACTGTTTAAACACTGTTTAAACACCGAAACAAGTGTAAGAATAAGACTGGTGACTTAAGTAATTTAAAAAAAAGGTTATAAACCTTATTTTTAGTACTACGTCCTCAGATTACTGACAAAACAAGTTAATGGGTAAAACCTTTTCTCAAAGGACATTTTGAGTTATTTTGTTGATTCTCCTTCTTGCTAGCCTTGATTACTCTTGATAACGCTTTTCTGACTGCTAATTTTCAACTGCTTTTTTTGTACCTGTTTGCTGCTTGTTCATTAGCAAGAAAGAAAATTGACTATGTTTCCCACTTGTTCAGTTGTGATTTGTTACTATTTTATGAATGTGACATTTGAACCCATTGGCTGTATGGGGGATATGTTGCATTCAAATACAATATCTGTGATGCATTGTCAAATAGAGATGGTGCTCAATATAAAGTGCTAAATTTAACAATCCTCTGGAGACAGGGTGGGAGGCAGGAGGGCTGATAAAATAGTGGCAGAAGGCATTGGGAGGGAAGCCCGATTTCTTCCCACTGTTATAGCATATTCCAAGAAACAGGAACAGCAGCAGCACAGCTACCCCACTGACTGGAGGCAGGCGGCCAAGTAATTCAAATAATTGGCCAATTAGCAGTCACATTCCACTCCTCCTGTCCTCCCCAGGCGTTTTCCTAAATGAGAATGGGATTGTGCGGGTAGGGAGACCACCAGGCATATCAAAGCGGCTTCTTAGTGGATTCCCGGGATGGGCATGGAGTGGGGTTCTTCCTTTATTGTCGCTCCATGGTCCATGGAGGGGGGCTCCCGGCAGCAACATTACCACTGGAGGGTTCACCTCTCCGATCGCTGGGGCCTGTCAGCCTGGCACCAAAACATTTTTAAAAATCCTTACCTGCCCTTCTCCTCCCTACAGAATCAGCAGCGGCCTTCTCTATCAGCGGTGTTGCAGAGGCTGTCGTGCTCCAAGAGGTGGGCCCAATTGAATGAAGGCCCCAGTGGAGGTTGCTGCTGGTAAAATCCCCCTTGGGTCCCATCATCTGCCTGCACGGGCTTGGGATCACATATCTCCCATGGCAGTGTTGATCGTGAGTTAGAGATTCTCCAACATAATCAGCGACAGTCATGTATCTACCAAGGCCCCTTGGCCCCTCTTTCTTCTCATTCCAACAATGCCCCTTTGTGACAGGATTTGAAGACATTGGATCATTTGTGCATTTATACAGATGGCACCCAGCTCTAATTCTCCATCACTACTCTTGACTCCTCCACTGCCTCTGTGTTGTCAGATTGCTTGCCTGATATCTACAGCTGGATGAGCTACAATTTCCTTCAGTTAAACATTGGGAAGACACACTCTTTCTCTTTCACCCTCCTCACACACTCTCTCTCCCTTCTCACACTCTCTCCCTCTCCTTCCTCACACACTCTCTCTCTCCTTCCTCACACTCTCTCTCCCTTCTCACACTCTCTCCCTCTCCTTCCTCACACACTCTCTCTCTCCTTCCTCACACTCTCTCTCTCTCCTTGCTCACACTCTCTCTCTCCTTCCTCACACTCTCTCTCTCTCCTTCCTCACACTCTCTCTCCTTCCTCACACTCTCTCTCTCTCCTTCCTCACACTCTCTCTCTCTCCTTCCTCACACTCTCTCTCTCTCCTTCCTCACACTCTCTCTCTCTCCTTCCTCACACTCTCTCTCTCTCCTTCCTCACACTCTCTCTCTCTCCTTCCTCACACTCTCTCTCTCTCCTTCCTCACACTCTCTCTCTCTCCTTCCTCACACTCACTCTCGCTCCTTCCTCACACACTCTCCCTCTCCCTCCTCACACTCTTTCTCTCTCCGTCCTCACACACTCTCTCTCCTCACACTCTCTCTCGCTCCTTCCTCACACACTCTCCCTCTCCCTCCTCACACTCTTTCTCTCTCCGTCCTCACACACTCTCTCTCCTCACACTCTCTCTCGCTCCGTCCTCACACACTCTCTCTCGCTCCTTCCTCACACACTCTCTCTCTCCCTCCTCACACTCTTTCTCTCTCCGTCCTCACACACTCTCTCTCCTCACACTCTCTCTCTCCCTCCTCACATTCCATCTCCTCCCAAAACACACTCTCTCACACACACAGACTCCAATCACTCACTTACTCAAGATGCCAGTGGGCTCAGCTCTCTCCTTTCTGCCCAGGTCCCGCTCCTCAGCCCCCTCTGACCTTTGGCCCCCTGGCCCTGATCCTTGACCCCTTTACTTCTCGATCCCTGGACCTTGTCTTCCTGCTCCTCGGCTGCCTGGACCTCGCCTTCCCTCTCCTCGGCTGCCTGGGCCTCGCATTCCTGCTCCTCGGCTGCCTGGACCTCGCCTTCCCTCTCCTCGGCTGCCTGGGCCTCGCATTCCTGCTCCTCGGCTGCCTGGACCTCGTCTTCCCTCTCCTCGGCTGCCTGGGCCTCGCCTTCCTGCTCCTCGGCTGCCTGGGCCTCGCCTTCCTGCTCCTCGGCTGCCTGGACCTCACCTTCCCTCTCCTCGGCTGCCTGGACCTCGCCTTCCTGCTCCTCGGCTGCCTTGGCCTCGCCTTCCTGCTCCTCGGCTGCCTGGGCCTCGCCTTCCCTCTCCTCGGCTGCCTGGGCCTCGCCTTCCCTCTCCTCGGCTGCCTGGGCCTCGCCTTCCCTCTCCTCGGCTGCCTGGGCCTCGCCTTCCTGCTCCTCGGCTGCCTGGGCCTCACCTTCCTGCTCCCCGGCTGCCCGGGCCTCGCCTTCCTGCTCCTCGGCTGCCTGGGCCTCGCCTTCCTGCTCCTCGGCTGCCTGGGCCTCGCCTTCCCGCTCCTCGGCTGCCTGGGCCTCGCCTTCCCTCTCCCCGGCTGCCTGGACCTCATCTTCCTGCTCCTCGGCTGCCTGGAGTTCGCATTCCCGCTCCTCGGCTGCCTGGGCCTCGCCTTCCCTCTCCTCGGCTGCCTGGGCCTCGCCTTCCCTCTCCTCGGCTGCCTGGGCCTCGCCTTCCTGCTCCTCGGCTGCCTGGGCCTCGCCTTCCCGCTCCTCGGCTGCCTGGGCCTCGCCTTCCTGCTCCTCGGCTGCCCGGGCCTCGCCTTCCTGCTCCTCGGCTGCCCGGGCCTCGCCTTCCTGCTCCTCGGCTGCCCGGGCCTCGCCTTCCTGCTCCTCGGCTGCCTGGGCCTCGCATTCCTGCTCCCCGGCTGCCTGGGCCTCGCCTTCCCGCTCCTCGGCTGCCTCGGCCTCGCCTTCCTGCTCCTCGGCTGCCTGGGCCTCGCCTTCCCGCTCCTCGGCTGCCTGGGTCTCGCCTTCCCTCTCCCCGGCTGCCTGGACCTCGTCTTCCTGCTCCTCGGCTGCCTGGAGTTCGCATTCCCGCTCCTCGGCTGCCTGGGCCTCGCCTTCCCTCTCCTCGGCTGCCTGGGCCTCGCCTTCCCTCTCCTCGGCTGCCCGGGCCTCGCCTTCCCGCTCCTCGGCTGCCTGGGCCTCGCCTTCCTGCTCCTCGGCTGCCTGGGCCTCGCCTTCCTGCTCCTCGGCTGCCTGGGCCTCGCCTTCCCGCTCCTCGGCTGCCTGGGCCTCGCCTTCCTGCTCCTCGGCTGCCTGGGCCTCGCCTTCCCGCTCCTCGGCTGCCTGGACCTCGCCTTCCTGCTCCTCGGCTGCCTGGGCCTCGCCTTCCTGCTCCTCAGCTTCCCCAGGCCCCAAACTCACTGCAGCTGATGTTCGCTGCACCTCCAATCACAGGTTGTTTCTCTTCCAGATTAGCTGAGTGAGCCTGTCAGCAGCAAAGGTGGAAGAGAAACAACCTGTGATCGGAGGAGCAGCTCCATGCAGAATCTTCCATTCATGCTTACCTGTTTGACAAGCATTTTGAAAACTGGCTCCAGAAGCCGTATAGAGAGGCTTCGCAGGACACATCCGGCCCATGGGCCGTAGGTTGGACAAGCCTGCTTTAAACTGTCATCCCTGTGGAATATCCTATGTAAACCCTCTGACGTACCTTGTCCTTTAAGACCCTCTTAAAAACCAACATCTTTGACCAAGAATGTGGTCAACCCACTTAACATCTCCTTCTGTTGCTCTGTGTCCATTTTCGTCTGATTATGCATCTGTATAGCATTTTGCCATCATATGTTAAAGGCGCAATAGAAACGTATGCTGTTGTTATTAGCACTGAGAGGAGTTGGGGTGTTCTAGAAAAATAGAAGCAAGTCCTAGTTTTTGGGAACATGTAAGTAGGGGCCCTGAGAATATTTGGGATGGGTCCAAGTGTTTGCAAGTGTGGGGAAAAATCTTGGGAACAGGTAGCACTGGTATTATGGTGTAGGATTGAGCACAGAGTGAAATTTCGGGGGGAGGGGGAAATCAAGTCTTGGGTGAGGGGGCTTGGGATCTCCAGTTTGGAAGCATTATCAGAACCACAGTCTAGCTGTAATGTGGGGTGAGATGTAGAAGCCTTGTGTGGAGGATGACTCAGGAGAATGCGACCCAAACTGCTCTTGGCCTCTTTTAAAATATCAAGCACCGTGCTCCTCAGTCAGCCCTTTCCCTGATCCACCCAAAATCTCTTTGGCAGCCCTATCAACATGTCCTCAACAATCGGAAAGCTCCTGATTCTGCCTTATTGCATTGCTTGATACTTTTGCATAAAATCAATGTTTCAGTTTTAGTACAGAAATTTGTTAACCAGGAATATTTGCAGGTATAAATTACATTGTTCAGTGTAGGTAATGAGGCAGCAAAACAAATCTCTACAGTAACTGTACCTAGTTCTTCGCATTTATCTGCCACAGTTTGACCAGCAGCATCTAAGACTGCCTTGGAAACACCTGAAATGAAATGCATAAATTAATTTATAGCAGCATAAAACAATTCCTTATTTTATAACTGATCATTAATTGACCCAAGCACCAATCATACTTGGTACTACACAACAAAATGGGCACAGATGATATGTTTTTTTTAAACCAAATCAACAGTGTCTCTGCTAGTAAATAGGATGTATCATAAATGTAAGTTCTTCCTTCTTTCAATTGTATCCTTTTTTTTAATGCTAACGCTATGATAATTTAATGGTTGCAACTGTCTTGCTGGTCAAACACTATGACCAAATTTTGTTCTTGGCAGAGAACAAATAGCACTCATTGTTCACCTGACAGTTGTCCACTGACTTTTTGTCAGTGGATATTTCCACTAATTCAGTTGTTTGTTTCAGTGTTTCTTTCTTTCAAGGATCTGCACCACCTCTGAACAGGCCAAGAAACAGCAAGGCTCTTCAACCTTTTGGATAGAGGTATCTTAACTGAGGCACACAGAGTCCAAACCATGAGGAATAAACCAGGTTTAAATCGGGTTTAAATCACGTACAAAAATGAAGTACAGATTGGAAATATAGATGGAACTTTTGGAGAGAGATTAAATTGACAGAAAAATAGAATTTAAAAAAATCTCTAACAATAATTTTCTTCCAAGGGAATGAGACCTCACACTTCTAAAATTAATTTTCCAGGGGTAGAGAAGTTGTTCAGCAGTAATTATCATTTATTAAGGCACTAAAATCTCACTTACTACTGAATGCATTAGCTCTAACTTTTTCAGCTGTCCTAAATGTGCAATTAATGGATAAGTATCTCAAGTTTATGCCATTACATTAATTTCAATATCAAGTCAATCGGTGGAGACTGTAACACTACACCCTTTGGAGCAGCAGGTCATCTCAGACGGCAAATTCTGGATTTCCACATTTAACTATGCATGTGTGGCCACCAGAAATAACTGTCAGCTTCACCCTATGGTAACGATGAGTGCCGAATTCCTCACCTATATTAGTACAGTAAAATCCAAGGCACTCTCAGCTGCATAATATTTTGATGTATAAAATCCGTGCAGAAGTTAAAGGTTAAGAAATATATTCCACATCTCCAAATCATTTTTGAACATTGTGCTTCAATACCTGCTTTTAGAGTGAACTTATTATTTGTTGAGTTGACAATGGCATCCGTGGTCTCCTTTGTTATATCTCCTGTTACTACTTGTAGCAAAATTGGTCCTACTTGAATTTCATCCTGGTCTACGGCAGCTGAAGTAACTCTTCCAAATAAAGGTCCTGAAAAGGATAAAAATAGATTGAAGCACCAATATTAATGACGAGCCCATTACTATTTTCTTCTAAAAAAAAGGGAAAGGAGCTGCAAGCATGAGATTGTATTGACACAAGGACAAGGACTGATATGATGCACACGATGGACAATGGGCCAAAGACCCTTGCAGAAAGCCAGTGGACGCCACAAAAAACAGCACAAACAGCTTAAAAGGCATTTCTCTATGGGTTCAGCATGTCTCCTGCCACAATTGCAACAGAATACCCTTAGAATTCCAGGGCTAACAGGTATTACTATAAAAATATAATTTAATGTTTAGAGGTGGTTGATTTCAAATTTGGTATTATGATGCAAGAATTCAACCATAGAATATTCAAAATTTGAATATAGAGCTAAGTATTAGACTAGGAGAAGGAGCAAAACATATTTAAAAATAGTATATGCTGAAAACCTGAAATATCTAAATCAGTTTTGGTACAACATTTATATATATATTATATACATATAGAGAGAGAGAGAGAGAGAGAGTTAGGAAATAGAGATAGTTTAAGTAAGTTATATTGGTATTTGTGGGTGTTAGGAATGAGTTTTAGCTTTAAGGTTTAAGTTTGATTTGTATTTCTGTATCTGTGTGTTAAGAAAAGGCCAAGTTGAGTTTCAGTTTCACTTCAAAAGGTGCCTGCATTTCTAATGAGTGTTTACAACTGTAAGAGGAGTTAAGCAAACATGAGTAGAAAAACTGTGCTGCTGCCTAGCAACAGGGATCCAGAGAGACAGGTCCTTCCCACAGACACACACTAGAAACAGCAGTTTTGAGTTCAGTTTTGAAGACAGCTGCCAGGCAGAAGCAGCATAGAAGGGGCAGTAGCCAGTCCTAAGGGAAAGTTGATTGAAAGTAGGTGCCAGGGAGAGACTGGAGCAAAGGAGACAGATAGCCAGTCCCAAGGCAAAGAAGAAAGTCCCCAAATCCAAGGAAGTGGAACGGGAGAAAGTCCCAAGCAGACCTTCTAGTCAAAGAAAGGACAGGATCCTGGAAAAGGTCCTGTTAAGTGAAGTTGAGAGTGAGGGGCGGAGAAAGACTCCAAGCTTCAAGCTTAAAACTCCAAACTGCAGGAAGCTGAGTCAAAGCAATATAAAGGCTTGTGAGAAGTCAAAAGGTCAAAAGAGGCAACCAAAGGTCTGTAACTCTTTGCTATGGGCATGTGAAACAAAAGGAGAGTTTGAAACCCTGGACGTGAACCCTTGTGGAAGGCATCTGAGAGAAAGTGTCGGTTTGGGAGAAGATTCCAAGGCGACTTCTTGGAAAGTGGAGATTGGAAATCCTTATGCGAAAGATGGAGTTCAGTAAGCTCACTGATAGTAATACTGGTTAGCTCACAGTATAACAGGCATCTAGGGTGGGGGGGGGGGGGGGGGCGTGGTTTGAGGAGAGATCCATTGCATCTGTCTGGGGTGGTCTGTCACTTGGTTTCAGAGTGTGGTGTGTCTGACCACAGGTCAACAATTGGTTTACATGGACTGTGCACTTACTGTGAACATTAGAGTATAAGATAACTTTTGTAACATGTGTTATCCTTACAAATCTGTATATATCTGTAAAGGTACAGCTGTGAGTGAAGGAATAATATCATATAGTTCATCTTTTCTTGTTTAATAAATGTTTTATGCTTTTATTAAAAGTTCATTAGCTGACTCTGGTGACTCTGTTCAGTAAACCTTCTCCACATACCTAAAAAAACAAAATAAAAGTTAGGATCTATCAAGCTGGGTTCCACCCTGGGATCAGGCTTGTTCAGTGGTAACCTCAGCTGGGGATCATAACAATATATAGGTATAATATAAACATTAACATGCTGAATTACTTCAAATAAAGTATCAGTAAAAATGAATTGGGCTTGAAAATCCAACTACATGGAAGGAAGCACAGAAATGTACTCATGTTTCCTGAAATAAAAAGAATAGTGGAATACTTAATCCTTCTTTAGAAAGTACAGGAAGGATGCAATAGACATTTGTATCTTTAATTAGACTATACTTGGATCAAATAATCTCTGGAGGATGGAAGGGAGCATTGAGCTAAGAAATGATTCATTCATCCTCAGTGTGTAAATCAATTTGAATCAGTATTTGAAACAAATAATCACCTACCTGTGGGTCTCTGTTGTGCAGCAACATAGGTCCTTTTCGGCTGAGAAAGAAAAGTTTTTTCGAATTCACGAGACATTGCCTAAGCAACAAAATATTGTTAAGGTTGAGAACAGTGGAGCCAACTTTTGAAACAATTATCTTAAGAAAGAGAACTGCCTTGCATTGCCAGCATGTTTCTGTATTTTCACAGGAATAAAATCATAATTATTGGAACAAATTAAAATTAATGAACAATGAAATAAATACTCAATGAAATAGTAAAATTTTATCATTATAATGTAGAGTAATGATAAACAAAAGCAAATTACTGTGCATGCTGGAAATCTAAAATAAAAACAGAAAATGGAAAACCACTCAGCAGGTCAGGGGGAAACTGTGCACAGGAAAAATTCATGGGCAGAATTTAATGCCCCCATGGGAGATGGGTTCAGAGACAGGGGCAACCGTATGATCAGGCAGGAGGGTGCAAGGTGGAGATCCACTGCCTTCCCACCTCTTTCCAGTTTAGTCCAGGATAAGAAAGCCCCAGGATGGTCTTGTTGCCTGGAGGCCAACTGATGCCCTTAGCTGGCTACTTAAGGACCCCAACCTGCCTCAGCTGGTACTTAACCAACAGGTAGCGGGGGTCCGTATATGCTGGCACATATGCCTGCAGCCTGGTGGTGGGGTGGGGCCTCTTCTGCTTGGGAAGCCCATGTCCAATAGAGAAACCCACTAGAAGCATGGACCACCCGTGGGTGAAGAACCTGCCTAAATACAAACCCACTCCCCAATGCTCGCTCAGCACTCCATGCCTTGTGCTTGCACAGGACGTTGTGATATATCCAACAATACAGCACTACTTCAGTAATACACTGGAGGTCTAGTCTAGATCACCTACTGAAAGCTTGGGGCTGGATTTTCATGGAATTGAGAAAACTTTGTGGACCTTTAAAAATGGCAGATGGGATCAGGATGTGGAGGCCCCTCTTCCATTTCCAACAGATCCAGGGGTGTGATCCCCAAGGAAAGGGGAAGGGGTGTGAGTCACACAGGAGAGAAACCCAAACTCCGTGGGCCATTTGAACTCATTGCTGACTTTGAACAGAACCCATTTTGGCTGTTGCAAATGTGTTAAGCAGCAGTGTGGGAGTCACCAATTCATGGAGTAGTCACAAACACTCTTGAAGAGCGGATGAGGTCTGTTTAAATGTTATGATCTGAAGCTTTTTAAATTTTCCACTCATTAAGTTGTAGAAAACAATTGGTTGATGTTTCCAGTGCCCGTTTAAAAAAAACTCTCTGGATTGTTTTGATTGACAGTCCAGCTGATGTAGCATCTGTTTGTGCAGTATTTGCTGACATTTCCCTACAGGCCATTATTCTTTTACAATGCAAGTTTGGCTGAGTTTCAAAACCTACAATTATCTCAACAGGGGGATCTGTGTTCACAGTTTGACTGACAACTTAAAGAGAATTAAAGGATTAGCTGTTTTTGATGGGAGGAATGAAGAGAAGTTTGTTTTTATAAGATATTAATCAGGAAAGATTTAAAAGATTTGAATTGGTTTCATGAACAGGAGTTTTTTCACTATCAAGTGTGTGGAGTGACAGCTCTCTTCGAAGTTTATTTTATCTCTGCATGGCTCCTGAGGTCTGTCCATGGTGGATTCTGGGAGGGTTGGCATCGAGGTGGAATGGGGTGTGGGTGAGGGGATGAGGACTAGGGGGCCAACTGCTTATATTACAACTGGGACCACATTCCAGAGAACTGAGCCGGGCCTTCTAACCAGCCCGCCTTGGCATTTGCCCACCCCTGTTGCCACCTAGAATCTGCTTCCAGGGTCGGCGGGCCTGACTCTATCCCACATCTGCACCCCTGGAGCAAAGATTGTGTGTTTCCGGGTGTTTTAAGCTGAGGCAGGTCTGCTGATTCGGGAAATTTCCTGACTTGAGTTAACCATCCTGGTAGTGAAAATCCAGCCCTTGATGTGGGACTTTCTTTTGGTCCAGAAGCTAAAGTGCTACCAACAAGACAAACTGAGATACAAGATGGGAGGGAAATTCAGCAAGGACTGATAAAGCTGATGAGTGGAAAGGGTAGCTGTATATATTAAGGATGAAATTGAAATCTAGGAAGCTTATTCAATGCTGACGCACATTTTAACCTGCAACCTGCAGGTGTATTTCACATTGGAGGCATATGAGGCAGAACCAGGAGGACAGAATATCTGATAGGAGACATTATTTTGCCAGTTCAGTATTTTAGATGATGTCCACCTAGGGGAAAGCAAGAAACACCAGTACAGATATCACAGAATCAAGTCCCAGCCCAAATCCTGTTCTGATAGCCCCATGTGGCACTCAGGAACTTTGGGGTCTTAGTCTCCAAGACAGATGAATAAGATAATTCATGTAAAGAAACAATAAAAGGGAAGAATGCTGAGAGGACTATAGGAATATTCTGGAACAGCTTAAAAGAGATATCAGAGCTCAAGAGATGAAGTATCAATACATTGCAGGAAAAGAGTAGCTAGAGAGCAAGTTAGAATTTTATTGGATAATTGGGACGGAACTGAAGATAAAGTAAAGGGTACAACTCTAAAGGGTGTGCAGGAGCAAAGGGGCCTGGGTGCATATGTGCATAAGTCACTGAAGGTTGCAGGACAGATTGAGAGAGCGGTTAATAAAGTACACAGTATCGTAGGCTTTATTAATAGGGGCAGAGAAAACAAGAGCAAGGAGGTTATGTTAAACTTCTATAAGATACTGGTTTAGCCTCAGCTGGAGTACTGTGTCCAGTTCCGGGTGCCACACTTTAGGAAGGATGTGAGAGCATTGCAGAAAAGATTCATGAGAATGGTTCCAGGGATGAGGAACTTCAGATATGAAGACAAATTGGAGAAGTTAGGACTGCCTTCCTTGGAGAAAAGAAGGTTGAGAGGATATTTGATAGAGGTATTCAGAATCATGAGAGGTCTGGACAGAATAGATAGGGAGAAACTGTTCCCACTCATGAAAGGATTGAGAATGATAGGGCACAGATTTAAAGTAATTAACAAAAGAAGCAAAAGCCATATGAGAAAATACTTTTTCACTTGTGAGTAGCTAAGGTCTGGAATGCACTGTGCGAGACTGTGGTGGAGGCAGATTCAATCAAAGCATTCAGATGGGAATTAAACTGTTATCTGAAGAGGAAGAATGTGCATGGCTACGGGGAAAAGGTGGGAGAATGGCACTAAGTGAATTGCTCATTTGGAGAGCTGGTGTAGACATGATGAGCTGAATGACCTCCTTCTGTGCTGTAACAATTATGTGCTATTAGAACATTGCTTTAAATGTGGGATATCTGAATTTTGAAGTAAGTTTGGCAGTGGTATTTAATAAGTTAAAGAGGTTTAAGGCCAATAAATTCAATGAGATGGATGGCATACATTCTAGGACTCCGAAGGAGAACAGGGAGGAAATGTGAGTACTGTCTATTATCCTGAAGGGACCAATGGGCCCTGGCAAAATTCTGCAGCAATGAAAGCAAGAAAACTTTGTACTTTGATTCAGAAGTTGGGAGGGGGCAAATCTGATTCTAGTAATTACAAACCAACTAAGCCTAACAGCAAAAATAAGTAAAATTCCAATGCATAGCGTTCAGAAGTAGCTACCTAGATATAGCTTAAGAAACAGCCAATATAGATTTGGAAGGGGAGATCCTACCATACAAACCACCCTTGATTCCTTTGAAGATGTAACACATAAGTTAGATAATGAAGTCTCTAAAATACACATTGTTTGGGCTTTTAATTCAGTACACTGGCTGTTAGTCAACCAATGCCTTGATTTTAAAATTCTCCATGTTTTCAAATTCTTCAATGGCCTTGCCCCTCCCTGTTTCTGTAACCTCCTCCAGCCCTACAATTGTCCTAGATATCGTCACCCCTCTAATTGTTACCTCCTGAGCATCCCCAATCTTAATCACTGCCCCATTGGTGACAGTGCCTTCAGCTGCCTAGGCCCAAATCTCAGGAATACCCTCCTTACGCCTCTCTGTCTCTCTACCTCACTTTCCTCCTTTAATACACTCCTTTAAAACAACCTCTTTGGCCAAGCTTTTGGTCATCTGACACAATGGGCAGAATTTTAATGGCTCCCAGGTGGCGGGCTGGGAGGCAGCCTGTAAAATAGCAAGGAGCCACATCAGGATGGCTTTCCAACACAGTCCTGCCGCTAGGGAAATTTCTCAGAGGCAGGTTGTGATGCCACTCCAAGGAGGGAGGCAGCCGATTTGCATACTCAAAGGCCCTATTAAGTGCCATTTTACAGAGCCACCAGCAATTTGCCAACAGCAGAGCTGCCCCCTGTTACATAGGGAGTCCACCAGCTTCATGGTGGCAGCCTCCCTGTGGTGGCGTGGGGGCCCATCAGTACCGCAGGTGGCAAGTGCGGACTTGGAGCATGCTTTTTGTCACTCCTGTGAAGTGCACGGGATGTTTCATTACATCAAAGACACTGTGTGAATATAAGTCGCTTTAGTTGTTATAACTTGGAACTGTATAACAAGTTGGTTAAAAAATAGGGAACCCAGAACACTTATCAGTAGATGGGCACTTTTAGACTGCAGGGAGGTGTTGCTTGTATTATTGTAATTTCTAATATATGGGAATAACTGACTTTGGATGATAAACATCATAACTAGCTATCATATTTTCTGATAAGAGCATTAGGGACAAGGAAAGGGCAAAAGATTTATAACAAATGTAGATCAGTATTGCAATTGTTCATACGAATAGCAAATTAAATGTAACACTGTCACTGTCCACATTAGTCAAAATGTGAATCATAAGCATACCATGAGATGAGAGTTTTAGAAAGGAAATGGAATGGTGGTACGTACATGACTTCCATTGCTGAGATCACCCTCAGTTGTATTATATTAAATTTATATTCAGCTTCTCAGGTGCTGAAGCAATCCATGCCAAGCTGCAGCAAGATCTGGGAAACATTCAGGCTATGGCTGATAAGTGACAAGTAACATTCATGCCACACAAGTGCCAGGCAATAACTATCTCCAATAAGAAAGTGTTTGATCACCTCCCGTTTACATTCAATG
Source organism: Cetorhinus maximus (assembly GCF_964194155.1). Classification (NCBI taxonomy): domain Eukaryota; kingdom Metazoa; phylum Chordata; class Chondrichthyes; order Lamniformes; family Cetorhinidae; genus Cetorhinus; species Cetorhinus maximus. The sequence continues at coordinate 84,602,440 of NC_135889.1, forward strand.
GCATTACCATCGTAAAATTCCCAACCATCAACATCTGGTAGTGGGGGAGGGTGGGGGTGGGTGGGGTCACCATTGATCTGAAATTTAATTGGACCTGCCACATACAGCAGACCAGAAGCTGGATATTCCACGTCAAATGATTCACCCTCTTATCGCAAAGCCTTTCCAAAATCTACCAGGCACAGTGTAATGGAATACTCTCAGATCAGGAGCGTGATGAAATACTTTGCACTTGCCTGATGATTGCAGCTGCAATAACACTCAAGTGGCTCAACACTATCTAGGACAAAGCAACTCACTCAATTGGTACCCCGTCCACAACCTTAAACATTCACTCCCTCCCACCAGCACACAGTGGCTGCAGTATATACCATTTGCACAATGCACTGCAGCAACTTGTCCAGGCTTCTTCAATTGCATTTCCCAAACCTGCGACATCTATGATCTAGAAGTATAAGAGCAAATGGCACAAGGGAACACTACCGCTTCCTAGGTCTCCTGCAAGTCACACATTATCCTAGCTTGGAAATCTAGCGCCATTCCTTCATTGCCCCGGGTAAAAATCCTAGAAATGCCCCCCTAAAGCATTGCGGCTGTACCTACACCACATGGACTGCAGTGGTCATTCATGTACCACCTCCCATGGGCAATTAGGAATAGGCAATAAATGCTGCCCTTGCCAGCAAAACACACAATGCCTGAATTAATACAGTTATCCCTCATTTAGTAGTATGTTCCTAAAAAGCACCATGCTAAATGAACACATGCTAAACAAGTCACTTTCCCTAAGAAACCATGCAATAGGGTAGGTTATGTTCCTGATCTGTAATCTTTACATTGGAAACTTTTTGGCTACCATGGCCCAAAAATCCTCTTCACAGTATCTTTACAGTGCAGAAGGAGGCCATTTGGCCCATCAAGTCTGCACTCTTGGTCTGAAAGTGCATTCCACCTAGTCCCACTTCCCTGCCTTATTTCCATAACCTTGCACATTCTTTCTTTTCAGGTAGCAATCCAATTCCCTTTTGAATACCACAATCGAACCTGCTTCCACCACCCTTTCAGGAAGTTTGTTCCAGACTCCAACCAGCTTCTGGGTAAAAAAATCTTTCCTCTCATCACATTACTCCTTTTGCCAATTATTTTGAATCTGTGCCCTCTAGTTCTTGATGTTCTCTTGATGTTCTCTTTTTCCTGCCAAAGTGAATCACCTCACACTTCTCTGCGTTGAACTTCATCTGCCACTTGTCTGCCGAATCCACCAACATGTCTATGTCCTTTTGAAGTTCAAGACTTTCCTCATCACAGTTGACAATATTTCCAATTTTCATATCATCTGCGAATTTTGAAATCATGCCCTGCACACCACAGTCTAGAACATTAATGTATATCAATAAGAGCAAGAGTCCCAAAATTGACCCATGGGGAACTCCACAACAAACCTTCCTCCAATCTGAAAAACAGCCATTTATCACTACTCTCTGTTTCCTCTTCTATCTTACTAACCTACTACCATTCTCCCACTCACTGCTTCCCACCACCCACCCACCACGTCTCTTGCTCCTTTCCACTCGCTGCTTCCCTCTCTCTCCCACTCACCACCTCTTCGACCCCCCTCATTCCTTCCCACTCATTGTCCCTCTCCTGACCCCTCTCTCCCTCCCACTCGCCACACCTCTCAAGACCCCCTCACTGCATCCCAGTCGCCACCCCCTCCTGACCCCCTCACTCTCTCCTATTTGACAGTACCTCCCAACACCTTCACTCACGCCCACTCGCTGACCCTCTCCTGACCCTCTCACTCCTTCACATTCACTACCACCTCCTGATCCCCTCGCTCCCTCCCACTTGTTGCTACTCCTGATCCCCGCTTGCTCCCTTCCACTCGCCACCCCTCTCCCGGCCCCCTCACTCCCTCCCACTCACCGCCCTCTCCTGAACCCTTCACTCCATCCAATTTGCTGCCCCCTCCTGACCCCCTAGCTCCCTCCCCTTACTTCTTCCCTTCCGAGCCCATGCTCACAAGGGGTTGGGATAGGGAATAGTGAGCAGGGCAGAGAGTGGGAGAGAGTGAGGGGGTCGGGAGAGGGGCAACAAGCAGGAAGGAACAAGAGTGTCAGGATAGGCAGCAAGTGGGAGAGAGCAAGAGGGTCAGGAGAGGCAATGAGTGAAGTGACGGTGTGTTTAAAAAACAGATGAGCATATGCAGTTTCAACGCAGTTCTTGGCACACGTACAGTAACTGCACTAAAACGAAAATGGAGGCAGCGCCATTCAGGATCAAATCAAGCTGGTTAGGTCAAAATTATTCAGTAAAAAATACATAATTAATGCCTAATTATTTCATATTAATAGATTTTGTTACCCTAATGAACATACAAAGTCATCAATTTTGATCAACATTTTGCTTCACTAATAATAGTTTAATGATGCAAGAGATTTGAAAATAAAGCTCAACTATAATAAATTCATACCTGCAAAGTTGGAACATCATCAGGATGCACCACAAAGTGAACATTCTTAAGATGTTGTGTATGCCTCTTACTACTGAAATTTAGAACTTTTTCAAACATCAAGGTTGCAACAAGCTCCTTTGGAAAACCCAATTTGCCAGTTCCAATTGCTGGGAAAGCAATAGAATTCAACTGTAATGCTTCTGTGTTCTTCAGACAGTCTTTGATTATATTTCTTAACAGCTGGAAAGTAAATTCATACCAAGTGTTTTTATCCAATAACGTAATACTTCAAAAACATGAATTGCTGATTTGGGATTAATATTAGAATGTACATTACCTTTTCTGCATCTCCTTTTCCTTTATCCCAGAAAGGAACAACAACGTGAAAGACTTCTTCACAGTTAAGATTGCATCCTTTTGTTTCATAAATTCTTCCCATAGCATGTTTTTTACTGTGCTTTTCATTCAACAGTAATGCTTGGAGCTTTGGACCAGCTTTCTTTAATAATGCTTGGGAAACTGCACCAGCAGTAAGATCAAAATCCATTCCAATGATATTTACAATGACATCAACCTGGAAATAGAAAACAAACAATTATAATAAAAATAAAATATGATGTTTGGAATGAATGACATTCTCAAATACATTGGTAAAGACTTACTGTTACATGTTGAATATTGCCTTTGTCAACAATGACATTTAGACCTTCTTTTGTTTGGGCTTTATGCAGACAACTTATGCTTGCGTTTTTCATCCTGCTGTCAATGTTAAGCCTTTCTGGTTGCACAGGAGTAAGAAGCAAAAATTCACCTAATATTTTCTGAACAGCACCTGAAACAGCATGAACTGTTTGCTCATCATGGTTTACCAAATGGATCTCTTTCAGTGCACTGCCACCCTGTGAATCAACACAGTGCTCTCTGATTGATCTGACAATTATTTCTGCACACAAAGGCAATGGAAATCCAAATATTCCTGAACTAATAGCAGGAATTGCTATAGTCTTCAAATTGTGGGATTCGGCAAGACATAGGCTTTGCTTCACGGCCTTTCTTAAGCATTTCTTAGCTGTCTCTGCATTAGTTTGCATCCATCTTGGACCAACTGCATGAATCACTTTGGAACATGGTAGGTTACCAGCATCTGTAATAACTGCATCACCAGGCATAAGAGATCCTTGATGGTTAACAATCCATTTACAATCATCTTGCAATATGGGACCTGCTGCTTTTAGTAGAGCTCCTGCAAGACCTCCAATGTGCTCTAGTTCTTCATTTGCTGCATTGACAACTACATCAACTTGAATCTTGCAGAGGTCTCCTCTGTAAACAGTAACTAAAGGCCCAAGAGGCAATTGTACTTTACAGTGAGCCTGCCCCAATTCACCATTGTCTCCAAAGACACCATGCTTAATAGTTTTTAGAACACATTTAAATTTATGCATTACAGTAGTAACATACATATCTTCCTTTTCTTTGAAAATCTTGTTTGTTCCTGGTTTGGTCATTTTCAAGACTGAACTAATTACTGTGGAAGCTGCATCGAAAAGTAATTTCTCCACTTGATAGACATTCTCTTGGGGACCAGATATGACAACACCATTTGCCATATTATTGACTTTTATTTTCACGCCCTTTGGTGGTGCTTGGAAAAGATCAATTTTCTTAACGTCCATCAAAAACTTCAGGACTCCACCAGATTTAAATAGAATGTGTTTTTGAATGATTGTGTTTTTCTTGACAAAATCTGAAAGCATTTCAAAAGCTTCCATGACAGCATTAGAATAGCCAGCGATAATGATCTGCATGTGCCCATGTAGTGGTGTCTCCTCCATTTCAACCTGTTTACTGGGAGAATTCAGCTTCGTGTCCAATTTTTCTTTCAGTTGTGCCCACTCACGCATTCTGATGACATTTAGATCTTCTACGTCAATACACTTGAAACTGAGATGTTTTTTGATCTGCTGTTCTGCTGCAGTTAAAGAAATATCTGTATTTCCTAGCAGCAGAACACAATTATCCTTAATGTCATACACAGCATTGATTCCATTTGATATGAACAAGCAGCAAGAAACCTCATTGGGGTCTAATCTTTGTAGAAAACCTATAAGCTGAGGGTTCATATTGATTTGCTTTTGTTTCATTTGAAGAACTCTTTCCAATATATTACTTTTGGCAGCATAAACATCTGAACACAAACCATGTAGTGTTATTTGACCTGTAGTTGAGTTGAATTGCATGCTGAGGTTTGGAAACAATGTGGAGACGTGCTTTTCAAGGCCAGTGCTCAATAATAAATTATTTTTAGCTGGATTACAAGCAACTGTCTCAGTCACACTTTGTTTTTCCTGTTCCAATTTTTCCGTGACACGATCCATAACTGATTTGAATGCTTGTTGCAGAGTATCTACACTGCCAGATTCTCCAGTGACCATTACTTTTCCCCTTGAAATCTCCGGTATAACAGCAACATTATGGTTCAAATACTGATCAAGATCTCCCCGTATTATTTCCCAGATTTGTTGACTCACGTTATTTTCAATAGTTTTGTACTTTAACAGGATACCAGTTAAATTGCCTAAAGCTTCTTTTTTCCAATTCTTCACAAGTTTTCTCAATGAGCTTTCTTGTCTTGAAAAAGTTGGAAATATCTTGATTGAGTTTGATAAATCTGATTCGGGCAGAGCAATGTTACAGTGGTGCATTGACATTTTGTCATGGATTTCCGCAATTCGCTGTCTATCACTTTTAAGAATCTTCAGGATGTAGGGATCAATATCGAAGGTGAAGGGATCTGGCATTTTCACAACTGGTCTTTTGTTCCCATACAAAGCTGAACCCAAAGACTTGTAATATGGATAGACGTAGATTGGTGTTTTGTTAATAGTGTGTGTTTTAGCCAGAATAGTATTCAGAACTGTAAATAAAACAAACAGAGAATTATGTTCTAGAAACATTTTCTAGGAACAATGGGGGGAATTTCATGCCCACATCCAACCACCATCCCCATCCCTCCAGGAGTGGGTTGGGAGGCGTGGATGGATGGAGAGTGGGAGGAGGAGCGGTGGGTTGGGGGGGGTTGATGTTTAATGGAGCAGAAAGGTGTGGAGTGGAGAGTCCATTGCTTCCCAACTCCTCCCAATTGAGTCTGGGGCAGAAGGAGTTGACGATGACCTTCCCATCCTTAGGCCAACTGAGGCCACTGCGGGCAATTTATGAACACTTATGGGCCTCATCCCATGATAGCTGATATTCTACCAGTGGCGGGGGAAGCCAAGCCATGAGGGCAGAATGCCAGCTGTATCCTGTGACCAATTGGGTGTGGGGGGGGGTTTCCCCTCTTGTTCAAGCACCCTACGCCCAATGGAGGGATCTGCCAGTGACAAGGGGGGCCCTGTGCGAAGAACTCACCCCCTCGCTAGACCCTGCCTGACTGGCCCTAGTGAACCCGCCCCACTTACATGTGTTCTTGGGTCTTCCTCCTCCTGGACCTACTGCAGTACCAGAAGTGGCCACTGCTTTTGGTAGCGCTACTGGTATAAAGTGCTGCCAGCTGCTGACTGACCAGCACCAGTCAGAGGCAGGCCATCGCACTGCAAGGCCCACAAGCCCCAACGCCAACCAAGTAAGTGCCTAATTGGATTTTAATCACACCAGGGCTACCAGGAATGATCGCGGAGTGGTTACCACCAGCTCTTCAGCTGGCCCCACTGCTGAAGCAATTAAATCCAGCCCAATTAGCTTAAATGGTCTACAGATTCTTTTTTTCTATTCATTCATGGGATATGGGCGTTGCTGGCTCGGCCAGCATTTATTGCCCATCTCTAATTGCCCTTGTTCAGAGGGCACTTTAAGAGTCAACCACATTGCTGTGTGTTTGGAGTCACATGTAGGCCAGACCAGGTAAGGTTGGCAGTTTTCCTTTCCCTAAAGGACATTAGTGAACCAGATGAGTTTTTACAACAATCAACAATGGTTTCATGATCATCGTTAGGCTTTTAATGCCAGATTTTTGTTGGATTCAAATTCCATTATCCGCCATGGCAGGATTCAAACCCAGGTCCCCAGAACATTCCCCTGGGTCTCTGGATTACTAGTCCAACGACAATATCACTATGCCAATGCCTCCGCTTCTGGTATGCAAACATTACCTTCAGGATTTTCAAAAGAAACAACAGCTATGTTGTCCTCAGGTATTAGTTCTGTGGTAGTCACATTTCCACATCCATTCCTAGGGTTTTCAAAGTACAGTTTTAACAAATCTTCACTGACTCGAGAAGGCAGGTTCTCCACTATTACACTTGTTGTTATTTCAAGTTGCTCTGCCACAATATTTTGCCGGTTACTCAAAACCTTTTTGGAACACTTTTTGATGAATTCAGTGATGTCTAAAAATAAATTACAAGAATAAAAAATGATTGCAATACTTTTTCTGTCAATTTATCTGAGGATTACGAATAAATAGCATCATTGAGGAATTGAAATTATATCTTAATACTCATAACACTTGTGATTATTAGGAAAACAATTATTTCAGAAAAGCAACGATAGTGAGGCAGTGCTTTAGAAAGAAGTCAATTTTTGGGAATTCTGTGCTCATCAAAGAGAAGCCCATTTGTCCCAGAGAGTATAACATTTTGTGCCACTCTAGTCAGTTTTACATTATAGTCTCTATCTTCCACCCATCCCTGAGATGTTTGTTCACCTCAGTAGCACTTTGTCAACTTGGCACTAAAATTTGCATCTACTGGTTATGAACATGTTCAATATTTCATATTTGATTCTTTAATTAGAACATCTGTGATGTGATGTAATCACACCTTAGTTTTTTTACCCCACCCCCGCCATCACTCTAATATTGACACTGCCCCACTGGATTCCTAACTAAAGATCAAAGGAATATTGGAATCAAGCCACTAGTTGCAATGTGCTAGCTCAATTATTGCTGCAGTGTGTGGTCTGAATCATGATTGATAGAGATTGTTCGCAGGCAAGTGATGGGGGTACGGTGTATTGAACAGTGTATGAGGCTATTGGTTTCATTGGTAGAACGTGGCATTTGAAGAGGCATTACTGACCTTGACCACTTGTGTGAAGTCATTGAACTTCTTGCGACACAGCATCCAGGCCTTTGGGGGGGGCCAAGGCTGTTGATATTGACCGTAACAGCTATCTGGCCCCTCTGCCTTCGCAACGTCTGTCCGAATGTCTTTCCGGCACTTTGTGGCTAAAGGACATGGCTTCTTCTGTTTATCTCCTGCACCAAAGCATCTGACAACCTTGGAGGCTCTCTCCCTCTTGCACCAGAGAGAATTTCTTGCAGCTTAGACACTCTTCTCTGGCCACTTGCCACACCTGCTCTAACCAGACTGCAGTTCCCATTTAAGTAATGCATGCTGACTTTAAGTAGTGCAAGCTGGCTTTAATTGCTTCCAATTTCACAGAAACTAGGCTCCCTCTTGAGACATGCATCCACTCACCAGCGCATTTAGCACTGGGCTGCACGCTACAATCATTTAACTGAGCAGGCAGCACTGAGTTTGCAATCTATCTGCATTGGGAGAAACTGCCATGGGTTAATTGGGCATCATGACCTTCGTGCCTGTTACAGGGGCTATTCAATTTTGCCCCCTCGACCACAGAATAACAAGTATAACTACAGACAGAAAGCCAATTCAAAATTACCTAATCACAAACTTTAGATTGTAAAAGCACAAACTCATCTCAGTTAGCCACGACTTTACTTGTCAATACACACAAAATTCAGCAGAGGGAAGGATTACAACATAACCAGCATTTTGAACAGGGTATCTCAGGAATGCTCATTAACACTGTTGAACAGAATACTGGCTGGTTATTGCGCAAACAGGAACAGACACATGTCTCATCATTTTTTTAATCATTAAAAATGTGAATTTAAAACAAGAATATTTTTAACTGTTTGAAATCAGAGTTCCTAATGATATCGGGCAATGAGCGAAGCATGTGCTGTTGGATATACAGCAATATACAGTAAACAGCCAGTGCTATAATTAACAATATCCTCTACTTGCCAGCACTTTAGATGTGCGGCTTTTGAAATATTAACATCGCAAGGATCATTCCATCTCTGCTGAAGGAGTTTCTTGTGATTTGACAGTCAAATTTAGAGCAGCTTGAGTCTAGATTGAAATTGTAATGGTGAATAGCAGCCTGTGCTCTTTTGGACTAGATCTCTGTTCAATGGCTTCTTTTTAATGCTATTCTCAAATGTCTCGATACAGGGATGAATAAAAGCAACTCTATGTTCTTATCTAAAGTTGCTTTTATATTGATGTTGTGTTGCTGGCTCCTGATATATGAATCTCATAAGGATGCCAGTGCCAAAAGGCTCAAAGTGCAATTTTCTTTTATCCGAGTAAAACTTAGGAAAATATAGACTGAGTGGAGATGAACATCCTACTTCCACTGGCAGAGAGGTCAATAACCAAGGGGCATAGATTTAAAGTCATTGGTGGAAGGATGAGAGGAGACTTAAGGAGATTTTTTTTCACTTAGAAGATAATGGGGCGTACAATTCACTGCCTTAAAGAATGGTAGAGGCAGAAACTCTTATCATATTTAAGAAATACTTGGAAATGCACAAGAAATACAATAACCTACAGGAATATGAGCCAAGAGCTGGAAAGTGGGCTGGTTAGCTCTTTTTGTTTCAGACACAATGGACTGAATGGCCTCCTTCTGTGCCATAAATTTTCTATGTTTCATTTTCCTGGTGGTTGGTCCTAATGAATAAGTAACTTTACATTGGGGTTACTGCTGGGTACATGAGACCCACACAGCAGGAACCAGCAGAGCAAGCAGTGCCCTTCTGGCCAATGGAAAAGTGTGCATGTAATTGATATACACTTAATGGGCTTACAGTTTAGGGCTTCATTCTAATATGCTAAGATGCAGTATTATAAACTAATATATGTAAAAAAGAAATTTAAATTTTTCTGTTGTGAAAAATAAGTTGAGGGAATAAGTGTGCAATTTTGTGCTGGAAATCAGCTCCCACAATCAATCGTCGCATGAAATGTTAATTTGTATTTTCTCTGTTCAGGTGCTGAAGACCTGTTGCACATTCTCAACATTGTTTGTATTTCTATCAATAATTTGGATTGCTTTTTCTTCAAAATGAAAGATGCCTGTTGTACTTCTGTTGCTGAACATAGATATTCTAACTCTGTAACACAGAGTGTGCAGTTCTGGTCACCTCATTACAGAAAGGATGTAATTGCATTAGAGTGGTCACAGTGGGGTGGGGGTGCGGTGGTTGGTGTGTGTGTGTGTGTGTGTGTATGTGTGTGGTTGGGGTGTGTGTGTCTGCCTCTGTGGAGTTTGCATGTTGCCTGTGTGGGTTTCCACTGGGTGCTCTGGTTTCCTCTCACCATCCAAAGGCGTGCTGCTTAGGTGGATTGCCTATGGTTAAATTGCCCCTTAGTGTGTGTGTGAGTATGTGCTGTGATGGACTGGTGTCCCATCTTGGGTGTACCCTGTCTAGCGCCCATTGCCTGTCAGACTAGGCTCTGACTCCCTGCCACCCTGAATTGGATGAAGCGGTTCTGGAAAAGTGAGTGAGTGAGTGAGGTTAGAGAGGAGGTTTACGAGGATGTTGCCAGGGCTGGAAAATTGCAGCTATGAGGAAAGATAGGATAGGGTTGTTCTCCTTGGAACAGAGGAGGCTGAGGGGAGATTTGATTGAGATGTACAAAATTGTGAGGGGCCTGGACAGAGTGGATGGGAAAGGCCTATTTACTTTAGCAAAGAGGTCAGTGACTAGGGGGCACAGATTTAAAGTGATTGGTAGAAAGATTAGAAGGGAGATGAGGAAATCTTCTTTCACCTGGAGGGTTGTGGAGGTCTGGAGCTCACTGACTGAAAGGGTAATAGAGGCAGAAACCCTCAACTCATTTAAAAGGTGTCTGGACACCTTAAGTGTCATAACCTGCAGGGCTACGGACCAAATGCTAGAAAGTGGGATTAGGCTGGGTGGGTAATACACGATGGGCCAAGTGGCCTCTTTTCGTGCCATAAACTTTCTATGATTCTATTCTTGAACGAAATATTAATTGAATGTTAACTCTTACCAACATCCGTTTTGAAAGTCACAACAGCCACATTAATTTCGCTCAACACTTCCAGGCTGAAATTACCATCTTCTTCAGATAGTCCAGTAAAATTTTCGACCAGTAGATTTAACATTTCACACGGGGTATTTTTAGGAAGATTTTTAAGTGCTACAGCTGAGGATTGTTGAGGAGCTTTACCCTCTTCATCATGAAGCCCCCTCGCCATTAATTGAACGTTCTCCACTGTATGGGTTTGTTGGTTCAACACTGCCTGAGCATCTTAACAAGAAGAATCACAACATCATCACAACAAACATTAGTAGCATCAAGACCTTTACTCCTCCAATTCCCATTGGATCATTTCTTTAGTTTTTTTGTAAATTTATAAGATGCAAAACTGATCATTGGTATAAGTTGCATTTGATTTAAAAAAGAACGCCAACATATTTAGGTTATGAAATAAAAAATTAAGTTAATTTGCAGTTTAATAGACGATGGTGCCAAAAATATGTGGGTCACAATTCTGACATTTAGACCAGGATCACAAGCACCAGTGCCATCTGGTGCTGATCTATGAAGTTCGTAGAGTCAGAGTGAGAGTACAGGTAAGCACAAACGCTATTTCAAGTACCTCTGACAACCATCTGCCTGTGCTCTGGCACCCGCCACCAATGAAGGAAGGGGCGGAATGAGTTAGCTAGGTCTTAATTGACCCCAGACATGTTCCCTTAGCCGGTCTCAAATTGGGAACCATGGACCCTTATGGATCTGTGGGAACCTTTCAGGGAATCTGTGAACTAATTTCAATAGGATCTGAAGCTGTGATGGTGCATTGTGGGTGCGCACTGATGGCCGCCCCAGTTACTGGCAGTGTCCCATTAGCAGTGTGTCAACGATATTCTAGCAAAGACAGGCTGGTAAACTACAGACAGGAAGGGAAAAAACCCTGATACACACAGCAGCATTGAGGAAGTGAGTGGGTGGTGAGGGGTTACATCTGAAATGGTACCACCGTGACTAATGCTGTTTGAGTGAAGTATTCAACAGGCATGTTGCTGAAACTATAGGGTTACATTTCAGCTGAAGGAAATATAAAAGTTTTCACGTCATCAATCACATTAATGTTCATAGAATCAGACAGCCCTGGTCAAATGTACCTTACATCCAGAAAATAGCTTGGTGCATTTTGAACTATGGGAGCAGTCAGATGCGCAACAAAGATCCTTGATGCTGTACTTTACCACATTCCTAAATAAAATAGCTTTCTCTTTGGCAATGGGTTAAAATCCCTCAAAAATATAAATGACATTTTCTAAGATGTGAATTCAACTTGAAAAATGATATGAAAGGAACATTGGAACAGGAGTAGGCCATTCAGCCCTTGAGCCTGTTTCATCATTCAATAAGATCATAGCTGAAATTAGTTTCAACTAAAATTGCAGTGCAAATTTAGTATCCACTAAAATTACAGTCAATAACAAGAAATTTTAAAAATGTATTTATTTAAAGAAAACATGGAGGCATAGTTTTTTCGTTTTGGGTCTTCCTAATATTCCGAATCTTGCACCCACCTCCCCCCACCCCAAATCACCATTAATATAGATTTATTGTCACCGAACCAAAATATTTTAAACTGATTTACACTCACGTATTTTCTTCCAAGTTCTGCCTTAGCCACTCAATTCTACGTATTCTGCACTAGTAACTTTCAATCCACAGAAAAACATCATTCTTTTTGTGGATTCTTTTGCGTGCCCTTTGAGCACCCCCCCCACCCCAGGGAAGGATGGCATTAGTGCACCAAATGGGTTTTTGCAACAATCAATGATAGTTTCATGGTCACAAGTTTCATTATTCAGCTATTAATTAAATTTAAATTCCACCAGCTGTGATTTGAACCCATATCCCCAACAGCATTAGCTAGGCCTCTGGATTGCCAGTCCAGCGATATTCCCACTATGCCACCACCTCCTGAGTGAATCAATGTTTAACTTTTGAGAAGAAAATAGAAGTACCTTGTTCTGTTGTGGGTTGTTTTCTTACAGAATTCAGGTCCTGTTAAAGCACAAAAATAATGCCAAGATTTAAAAGGAATCAAAACCATATTTTATATTTACAATTTGCACAATATTCCAAGGTTAGCACTCCTAATGTGTTCCTAAAAAATGGCATGCTAAACGAAAATAGATTAAATGAAAATCACTCTCCCATAAGAAACCATACAAGGGCGGGTTAGGTTCCTGACCTGTAATTTTTACATTAAAAATCAACTGACTGCCTTGAATCTAACTGGCCTAAAGACCCTCTTTCAACTGAATACTCTTATTACCTACCTCCTGCTCACTGTTTCTCACTCATTGCATCTGCTACCAGCTTGCTGCCCCCTCTCGCTCCTTCCTGCTCAACGCATCCATCACCTGACCCCCTTGCTCCCTCCCACTCGCCCCTACCCTCTCCCTCCCGCTTACCTCCCCTCTCGGCTCCCTCCCACTTGCTACCTCATTCACTCCCTCCCGCTCGCTGTCTCTCTCCCGGTCCCCTTGCTCCCTTGTGCCCTCACGCTCACCACTTCACTCTCCCGGCCCCCTCACTTGCCAGTTCCCTTTTCCCCCTGCTCTTCACTTCTCTCTTTCCTTCTCACTCAAGGCACCTCTTCCAAATCTTTCACTCCCTCCCTCGCCACCCCTTTCGCGAGTCCTCACACACTGCGAGAACCTGGGAGGGAGGCGACAAGTGAGGCGATGAGCGGGAAGCAACGAGGGTATCAGAGGAGGGAACCGACCAGCGGGGCAGTTAGTGGCAGGGAGTAAGGAGCTCGGGAAAGGGGCAGCTAGTAGGAGGGAGCAAGGAGGTCGGGGGAGGCGGCAAACAGGATGGTGAGAGAGAGATGGGAAGCAGCAACCGGGAGGGAGTGAGAGGGTCAGGAGAGGGAAACGATGAGTGAGAACGGAGTGAGAGGATTGGGAGAGGTGGTGAGAAGGATGGAGCGGGAAGGTCTGGCGAGGCAGCAAATGGGAGGGAGTGAGATAGTGTTTAAAAGACAGGCTGAGCTTGTGCAATTACAGCGAGGTTCTTGGCACATGTGCAGTGACTGCGCTGAAACGAAAATGGAGCCAGTGCTATTCGGGCAAATTCCATTATTTAGAAACCACGCCAAAACAAAAACGCACATTTAGAATGTGCTTTAAATGGGGGATACCTGGACATATAAACTTACATATTGTTCTGTAGTCAGTTGTGTTGCTGCTGCCCAGTCCGTTCCAGCAGCTCCTTGAGGTAGAGGTCTGACTGTAAAGTGAACTATGCCCCTCTTTTGCAAGTCAATTTCATGAGCCTCTTTCTCCAATACACGGCATCTTGCTGAAGAAAACATTGGGGGGAACAATTGTTAAGATTGTACTGTATGTATATATGTATAATGTGTTGGTAGGAATTGTGGAAATTAATGGGCTTATTTTCCTCAGAGTCTGAAGCAGTATTATCACACGTTGCTCTGTCAACGTGTAGTGACACAATGTAACAGACTGCAGATTGATTTATCACATGGAAGGTTCTAAATATCAGCAAAACTACCAGAAAAGGTGGCATGTAAAGTCTAAATGCTTCCAGACACGTAGGAAACCAATTAATCACTGAGCAAAATTTATCAGGGGTGCCAGAGGACTGGAGAATTGCAAATGTTTACACCCCTGTTTAAAAAGGGGGAAGAAGGAGAAACCAGGTAACTACAGGCTAGTAAGCCGAGTGATAGTGGTGGGCAAACTTATAGAGATACTAGTCCAGGACAAAATTAATTGTCACTTGGAAAAACATCATTAGTGACAATCTATACGGATTTGATAAAGGTAAATTGTATTTGACTAATTGATTGAGTTCTTTTAACGAAGTACAGCCAGTCCAAAGTGAGCTGACTTTAAAAGGTAAAGTGGCTGTACTGCAAAGGCAGTTTGTAAATTGACAATCGTCAGAAATGGGCCAAGTTTCATATTCCAGGATCCACTGCAACTTTTACCTGAATTTTTAAAATAATCTGGGAGTTGAAATGAAATTAATCATACAGACACACAATTGGTTGCCTCCTTGAATACATTAACCAAGAAATAGCTGGAGCAATCAGGTCACACAATTGTATACATTTGTTCAAATTTAAGTGACTGCTGTGACCACTGAATTCCTGTGGCCAAGCTGTTAACAAGATGCACAAAATAATGACTATAGTTTCATGCATCAGCCCCACAGTCCTTGGAAATGTAATCTCAAAACTGTTACAGAAGGCAAAACTCATTCACCAACATGAGGTTGCTGGTAAGGCCAGAAATTTCCCCATCAAAACACCATCATATGTTAATTGATGATTCACGAGTGCAGGATGTGGAATTGATTTAAGACGTTATAATCAAAAGGTTGGGGTGGGGCAGGGGTTGGTTTTGTGTCAATCATTGTCATGGATGTGATCTCTATTCTATAAGAGAGCACTGAGGGACAAAGGGAGAAACCTGCCAGGATAACCACGGGTGGGATTGATCGCCAACACAGATGGGAAAAATTTCTCTGAGTGATAGTCAGAATGAGTATTGTTTGGAATTAAGGAGAGTTAAAGGGAACAGTGAATGTGGATGCTGAATGAAATTGAATGGAGTAGTGCATGTAATCCCTGGTACAATAAGCAGTTAAAGGAACCCTGAGTTGTGAGACTTGAGCATTTTACTTCACCCTGACAGGATCAGGTCAGACTCTGGAATTACAGTATGAGAGGGAAAGTGCGAGTTCACCTACCTACTGATTAAATGGAATGAGCTGATGAAGGTAGTTCAGCAGATGTTACACAATTGCATTTTCAAAAGGTTTTTGATAAAGTATTAGACTTGTTAGCAAAATTTAAGTCCATGGGATTGTTGGGGTGTTGGGGTATTGGGAAAACGGATTTGTAATTGTCTAAGGAATAGAAACCAGAGAGAATGAAAGCAGAAGGAAAATATACAATGCTGTCCCCCAAAGAGTGGTATCTGGCACACAGATCTTTTTGATATATATTAATGACCTGCTTTCGTTCCTCAGCTTCTGCACCAAACAACTACTCATCTTTGGTGATTTCAAACTTCATCTCAACTCCTCATGCCTTCTCTCCTGAGTTCCCCACCCTCTTATCCTGCCTTACTCATCCCCTCCATGTAAACTCACCGGTCAATATTCATGGCCACCTTCCTGACCTTGTCATCTCACATGGTCTTGCTACTCGCATCATGTCAATCATAGGTGAGGCCATCTCTGATCACTTCCTTGTATCACTCTCCAACCACATTCCCCTTCCGCACCCCAAGCCTAATTTCTTCTGTATTCTGCCCTGGATAAACTCCCAATTCACTTACAACTACACGTTCAAAATTCCGTGTCTAACCTTTGGCCCTCTGTTCGCACAACATTTCTGCAGCAACTGAACCCTCACCTCTACCTTTGATAGAAGAGCACAAGGATTAAGAACAGGGGTAGGCCAATTGGCTCCTCGAGCCTGCTCCGCCATTCATTAAGATCATCACTGATTTGATTGTGGCCTTAACTCCACTTTCCTGCCTGTCCTCCACCATAACCCTTGACTCTCTTATTGATCAGAAATTTATCTAATTCAGCCTTGAATATATTTCAATGACCTGTTCTTCACTGCTCTGTGGGGAAGAAAATTTCAAAGACTAACGACCCTCTGAGAGAAAAAAAATCTCCTTGTCTCAGTCCTAAGTGGGAGACCCCTAATTTTTAAACTGCGTCCCCTAGTTCTAACTCTCTCACCAGGGGGAACATCCTCTCAGTATCCACTCTGTCAAATCCCCTCAGGATCTTATGTGTTTCAATAAGATCACCTCTCATTCTTCTAAACTCCAATGGGTATAGGCCCAACCTGCTCAACCTTTCCTCATAAATCAACCCCTTCGTCCCAGGAATCAGTCGAGTGAACCTTCTCTGAACTGCTTATAACGTAATTTTAAAAATTCTTTCAGGGGATGTGGATGTCGCTGGCTAGGCCAGCATCTATTGCCCATCCCTAACTGCCCTTGAGAAGGTGGTGGTGAGCCGCCTTCTTGAACCGCTGCAGTCCATGTGGTGTAGGTACACCCACAGTGCTGTTAGGGAGGGAGTTTCAGGATTTTGACCCAGCGACAGTGAAAGAATGGCAATATTTTTCCAAGTCAGGGTGGTGAGTTTTTTGGAGGGGAACTTCCAGGCGGTGGTGTTATATCCTTTCTTAAGTAAGGAGGCCAAAACTACATACAGTACTCCAGATGTGGTCCCACTAAGGCTCTGTACAGTTGCAGCAACTCTTCCCTACTTTTACACTCGCTTCCCCTTGCAATAAACACCAACATTCCATTTGCCTTGCTAATCACTCCCTGTACCATCATACTAACTTTTTGTGATTCATGTACCAGGACACCCAGATCCCTCCGTATCGTAGAGTTCTGCAGTCCCTCTCCATTTAAATAGAACAAAGAACAAAGAAAAGTACAGCACAGGAACAGCCCTTCGGCCCTCCAAGCCTGTGCCAATCATATTGCCTGTCAAACTAAAACATTTTGCACTTCCAGGGTCCGTATCCCTCTATTCCCATCCTATTCATAAAATAATATACATACTTTTTATTCTTCCTGCAAAGTGGACAAATTCATTATACTCCATCTGCCAAATTCTTGCCCACTCACTTAACCTATCAAAATCCCTCTGTAGAACCTTTATATCCTCTTGACAACTTACTTTCCTACCTATTATTGTGTCATCAGCAAATTTAGCTGCCATACACTTGGTCCCTTCATCCAAGTCATTGATACAGATTGAGAGGCCACTGATCCCTGTGGCTCTCCACTAGTTACAGCTAGCCAACCCAAAAATGCTTTTCCATGCTAACCAATCCTTTATCTATGCTATTATGTTGCTCCCTAGGCCATGAGCTCTTATTTTGTGTAGTAACCTTTGATGTGGCACTTTATTGAATGTCTTTTGGAAATCGGAGTACGCCACATCTACACAATTCCCTTTATCCACTTGGCTTGTTACTTCCTCAAAGAATTCCAATAAATTAGTCAAACACAATTTCCCTTTCACAAAACAACATTGACTCTCCCTGATTTTATTATGTTTTTCTAAAAATCCTGGTCTTCCCTCTTTAATAATAATGTCTAAATATCCTAATCCTCAATAAAACCATTACTGTCTCTCACCCTGGTCATTCCCCTGATATGGCCTACAATTCTCTGAGTTCCACGGGACTTGAAGTGATAAGGCAAGCAACTGGTCTATCCATTTGCTGCCAGACCTGTCCGGTACACGAAAAGTATTATCAGGTCCTGGTCTCATCTGCTAAAAATGTTCACTATTCCAGGATTATCCTGGAATGCAAAGATAATCCCCAGCTTCTTTTCTCTACTGCAAACCATGATTTAAATAGTGAGTTAGTGGGGACACTGCGGAATCACTGAGCAAGCATGAGCTAGTGCACTGATGTCGGGTTAATTGGCCAACAGTTCCCTGTTTTTCTCTCTCCTTCCTTCTTTAAATAGCAGGGTTACGTTTGCTACCTTCCAATCCACAGGGGCCATTCTAGAATCTAGGGAATACTGGAAGGTCAGAAACAATGCATTCACTATCTCTGTAGCCACCTTCTTTATAATCCTAGTATATTACCAGGTTCAAGCAATTTGTCAGTTTACAGTCCATTATTTTCTCCAGTACTGTTTATTTGTTATTTATTTCCTCCAGTACTGTTTATTCACTAATACTAATATCCTAAATTTCTTCATTTTCACTAAACCTTTAGTCCCCCATTACTGCAGGAGGGTTTTTTTGTGTTTTCTATTATGGAAGGAGTAAAGTACCCCTTTAACATCTGTTCCATTTCCTTATTCCCATTATAATTTCTCCTGTCTCTGCCTGCAAGGGACCATGGTTACTCTTGCTGATCTCCTCACTTTTTGTATACATGTCTATAGAAGCTTATACAATCTGTTTTAATAGACTGTATTTTCCCGACTCAATTGAGACGGCATTGGAAGCAAGGAGGCTGGGGAAAATAGGGGGGTGTCAGGTCAGGACAGCTATCCAATGCATTCCCACCATTGAGGAAGTTTCCCAAAGGTGGGCGGGGAACCTGATTGGCTTCCTGCACAATGGAGGTGGGCAGCCAATTAAGATAATTAAGGGCCAAATTAGGGCAATTTTGTGGTCTCGCAAGCATTTTGCACCAGCGTAGTTGCCCCCCACCTTTACTGCACGCACAAGCCACCATCTCAATGGAGGCGGCCTTTCTGTGACAGGTTGTTGGGTGGGGGTGGGTCTTTGGAGCTGGAAGCTCTATGCCCAAATGACAGGGCCATGGGTAGTAAAGATCACACCAATGGCCCAAACATTCTTGCGGAAGGTTTCCCCTCTGCTCCAAGGGGTCTTAACGGCTTTGATCCGCAAAGTTTTGAACTTCATGAACACCTCCATGTCTCCATGTAGAGGTGCCCTTGTGGACCCCGCCCTGCCTCTAGTCAAACACAATTTCCCTTTCACAAAACAATATTGATTTTCCCTGACCGTATTATGGTTTTCTAAAAATCCTGATATTCCCTCCTTAATAATAATGTCTAAATGTCCTACTCCTCAATAAAAGCATTACTGTCTCTCATCATGGCCATTCCCCTGATATGGGGACTCACCTCTAAAAATCTAAACTTTAGCTGCACATCCAGCAGGAACAGAAGATGCTTTTTCAACTCTAATTTTCAGAAGTGCCTAATCAAACTAATCACCGAGATGCCATCTCAAAATGTTAAGCCAAGATTGCTTGTAGAGACCTTCATGTGAGCTCGCCTCCACTAATATGGCGGCAGAGGCATATCCCAAGAAAAGCCCACATCCGGCCTCCTATTCTTGGCCAACTCCAAATTACCTGAAAGTATTTCCTTTGACCTTGAAGTACTTCCCTTGAAGCTCTCCAGGATCTGCATTTTACTTTGATAATTCCTGACGCCGATTGGCCAGGTGCCAGGGACAGATGTGCATGGGCGTTTGTCTTGCATTGCATTCATTGGCGCACCTTGAATGCTTTCCCTGGTGCAGCAGTGGGCTGAGCTGGAAGCTCCCGGGGCCAGATGTGGCCCATGGGCCGTACTTTGCTCAGGTCTGCTCTAATACTAACCTCTCTCCATCGCTTGACCACAATCCTTCTCTATATTGCTCCCCATTTTATAATTTAAAACACAGATTATCAAGGTTATCAATAAATTATACATATATAAGCATAATATGATATTCGCTTCAACAGACAAAAATATTTCATCCATGTTGGAACTAATTATTGGACATTCGCTTCAAGTTTTTAAATTTATTCTTTCACAGCATGTGGCATTGCTGGCTCTGCCAGCATTTATTGCTCATCCCTAATTGCCCTTGAGAAGGTGGCAGTGAGCAGCCTTCTTCAACTGCTGCAGTCCATGTGGTATAGGTACACCCACAGTGCTGTTAGGGAGGGAGTTCCAGGATTTTGATCCAGCGACAAAGAAGTAACAGCGATATATTTCATAGTCAGGATGGTGTGTCGCTTGGAGGTGCACTTCCAGGTGGTGCTGTTCCCATGTATCTGATGCCCTTGTCCTTCTAGGTGGTAGAGTGTGGTTTTGGAAGGTACTGTCTAAGGAGGCTTGGTGACTTCTTGCAGTGCATTTTGTAGATGATACACACTGCTGCCATTGTGCACCGTCGGTGGAGGGAATGAATGTTTGTGGATGGGGTGCCAATCAAGCAGGCTGCTTTGTCCTGGATGGTGTTGAGCTTCTTGAGTGTTGTTGGAGCTGCACTGATCCAGGTGAGTGGAAAATATTCCATCACACTCTTGACATGTGCCTTGTAAGTGGTGGACAGACTTTAGGGATGTCAGGAGATGAGTTATTTGCCGCAGAATTCCCAGCCTCTGACCTGCTCTTGTAGCCAAGTATTTATATGGCTGGTGCAGTTCAGTTTCTGGTCACGGGTAACCCCCCAAGGGATTTAGTGATGGTAATGCCATTGAATATCAAGGGGAGTTGGTTGGATTCTTGTTTCTCCTCCCTCGCTCCCATAAAACTGACATAAATAAACTGATCGAACGAACTGTTTATTGGCATTGTCACCCTGCTGAGAATATCTACAACATTCAGTTCCAGAAGCTGATAGTTTTTGACGAAATTGGATGCTTTGTTCCTCAGTAAATTGCCTGAGTGGAAGAGCCCAGCATACTTAGCGTTAAAACTTGAGTAAAATGTTAAATATTTGCCTTTTACCTCCTGGTGCTCAGCTGCTATCTATTTGCTCCAGAGAACGAGAATAAACTTTACAATCATTGGAGTCACTTTGGAAATGAGTGTTCAGATTTTAAGAAAGACATGGAAATCCCCACCACTTCTTGAGGCTCTTAGGACAGAATCTTCTACTCTCGCTTGTGGCAAGTTTGGACGTGGGAAGGACATGTAAACATGGGGATGATGGCGTGCTAGAACCCTTCCTGCCTCCGCCAGAATTAAGCTCTGGGTAGGAAGGCCCATTGTTGACCATTCAAGGGCCTCATCCCGCCATGCTGGTATTAACCCAGTGACAGGTGAGCTTGTCACCATGCGGTGTGACAGCAGCTAAAACTGTGTGGCCAGCTTGTCACCTCTGGGGGATGGGTCCCATGATCAAAGGCACTCAGTGCCTGATCGAGGGACTGGACATTGGGGAGGAGGGGGTGGCTCTCACACTTGCTGATGACCACGCTACAGACCACTTCCCCCCCGCCCCCCCCCCCGCGATCCCCCATTGGTTACCTGTGACCCTGGGTGGCTCTGCAATTCTGGGGCTCAAGTGTCCGTCCTTCCGGCAGCAGCCACGGCCTCTCAGTGATGCTGTAGGTGAGACTCCCACCCATTTCTCCCCCACCGTCGAAATTCCAGGGGAAACCCCGCCACTGGCTGACGCTGCGAATGTGAGATAGAAACAGACAATGCTGGAAATACCCAGCCAGCAGGTCTAGCAGTATTTCTGGAAAGTGAAACAGAGTTAACTTTTCGGGTTAATGGAAAGGCCTGTTTCTCTCTCCGGAAGATGTTGTCTGACCTACTCAGTATTTCCTGCATTTTCTGTTTTTCTTT
Source organism: Cetorhinus maximus (assembly GCF_964194155.1). Classification (NCBI taxonomy): domain Eukaryota; kingdom Metazoa; phylum Chordata; class Chondrichthyes; order Lamniformes; family Cetorhinidae; genus Cetorhinus; species Cetorhinus maximus. Next base: position 84,624,123 of record NC_135889.1, read on the forward strand.
TCAACTCTGACACACCCGACCCACCCGGTTTTGTGAATTTCAGCGCAACCATTCGAAATTTACCCGCGGTCACCAAATGAGTTTGTGATATAAACGTTGGGTTTGACTGTGTAACAATGAATTTGAACGAGTTGTGTTTGAAAGTGTGAACTTTCAGTGATTAAAGAAACTCACGCACTTTCCTCACTGGCGAACCGGACCACTGCCTCCCGTTTCAGGAGATCTTCGTATTCTACGCTGCAGTCTCCGCCGTTAGATTTCTTTCTACTTTGGAAATAAACTTGAAGTTTTGTTTTCAAGAGTTTGGCGACGTCTGGACCCCAGTCCCCTTCTATCAGCAGAGGATATGGATAGTCAGCTTCTGTCGCCATTGTCTGCAGCCAAATGGAAACTCTTCCGTCCTGTGCGATGTTTTCTAATTGGTTTCATTTTCGTTTCTCAAGAAACGAACCCATCGTTAAGGGCCAAGTAATCTGAAATATTAGACCTCTTGCTTACAAGCGTTTTTTCTTCTTCTGATATTTCTAAAATTCGGTTCCGGAAAGCATTTTTGAAGGTGACTTATAGGAATTGTATGGCTTGCAAATCACAAATTCAAATTTATAAACGTTGATATTTTGCAGTTTGCCTCCTGCTATATTTAAAAACACATGATGTAATATGTATTTTTTCCCCCAGGGTCCATGCTTCAGGCAGGTGAGAAAAATATTGCCTTATTTCTTAGTTCTGAAGAAGGACCCATTCCTGTCGACTAGGGCCATTTTCTTCATTCTTTTGAGCAGCTAATGAAATAACTGCATTGTAACTGGGCTTCACCATTCTGCAAAAGTTTTTTTTGCTATCACCAAGATACCCACCAAGGAAATAGGATGTAAACAATGCAACCTTTAAGCAGTGACTCTTCTGACAATAATTCACTCCCAACGGTGGAATGTAGCAGTTGCGCCAGCAGCGGGAAGCAATGTGGGCAGAGGAACATCATTTGGCATGAGGTCAAAAATCAGTTTCCCGGCGTCAGGATTAAGTTTTGGAATTTTGTTCTTGAGACATTAAAGGCAGGTCAAGCTTCCCAACGAACAATATCAGGAAGCGTTTTAGCATACACTAGCATGTCATGCTTGCACATTAAAAGGCCACCTCATCAGAATTAAGTTCCCCTGCTAAGTTAAGTTGCGGCCAGCGAGAAATGAGAGCTTTTGCTTTACTACTGTATATAAATGGCGTGCAGCTGGCCAGCTTCAATTCTTCCACCACTTTGAGGTCAGTAGAAGCTGCTTTCGTCTTCTTGGAGGTGACTCATCACTACACCCAGCACAAGGGCAGATGGTTGTGGTTGTTGGAGATCAATCATCTCAATCCCAGGACATCACTGCAGGAGTTCCTCAGTGGCCCAACCATCTTCAGCTGCTCCATCAATGACCTTCTCTCCATCATAATGTCAGAAACGGATATTCGCTGATGATTGCAGAATGTTCATCACCATTCGCAACTTCTCAGATACTGAAGCAGTCCCTGCCAAAAGCAGCAGCACCAGGATGACATTCAGGCTCGGGCTGATGTGTGGTGTGAATGTTAATTGCCACCTAAGTGCCAGGAAATGACCATATCCAACAAGAGAGAATCCAACCATGCCTGCTTGACATTCAATGGCATTACTATCACTGAATCCTCGACTATCAATATCTTGGGGGTGAGGTTACCATTGACGGAGCTGCACCAGCCATATAAATACTGTGGCTACAAGAGCAGGTCAGACGCTAGGAATTCTGCAGCGAATAACACACCTCCTAAGTCCCCAAAGCCTGTTCACGATCTACAAGGTACAAGTCAGGAGTGTGATGGAATAGGCTCCACTTGCCTGGATGCGTGCAGCTCCATCAACACTCAAGAACCTCAACACCATCCAGGACAAAGCAACCGACTTGATTGGCACCCCATCCACAAACATTCACTTCCTCCTCCACTGCCACACAATGGCAGCAGTGTGTACCATTTGCAAGACGCACTGCGGCAACTCACCAAGGCTCCTTCAACAGCACCTTCCAAACCTGCGACAAGGACAAGAGCAGCAGAAGGAATGAAACCGGACAGAACACCTGGCATCGACCTAGGCACCAGAAACAACAACGGCAAACTCAGCCCTGTCGATCCCACAAAGTCCTCCTTACTAACATCCAGGGGTTTGTGCCAAAATTGGGAGAGCTGTCCCACAGACTAGTCAAGCAACAGGCTGACATAGCCATACTCACGGAATCATACCTTATAGATAATGTCCCACCGGTAGGCCCAGCAGAGGTGGCTGCACAGTGGTATACAGGTGGGAGGGAGTTGACCTGGGAGTGCTTAACATTGACCCCGGATCCCATGACGTCTCTTGCCATCAGGCCAAACATGGGCAAGGAAACCTCCTTCTAATTACCATGTACCGCCCTCAGCTGATGAATCAGTACTCCTCCATGTTGAACATCACTTGGAGGAAGCACTGAGGGTGGCAAGGTGCAGAATGTACTCTGGCTGGGGGACTTCAATGTCCACCACTACTGACCGAGCTGGCCAAGTCCTGAAGGGCATAGCCACTAGACTGGGTCTGCAGCAAGTGGTAAGGATGATCTTCACCAACCTGCCTGCCACAGATACATCTGTTCATGACAGTGTTGGTCAGAGTGACCATCGCACAGTCATTGTGGAGACGAAGTCCCGTCTTCACATTGAGGATACCCGCCATCGTGTTGTGTGGCACTACCACCGTGCTAAATGGGAATAGATTTCGAACAGGCCTAGTAACTCAAGACTGGGTAATCATGAAGTGCTGTGGACCATCAGCAGCAGCAGAATTGTACCTGAGTACAATCTGTAACCTCATGGCCTGGCATATCCCCCATCACACCATTACCGTCAAGCCAGGGGATTAATCCTGGTTCAATGAGTGTAGGAGGGCATGCCAGGAGCAGCACCAGGCATACCTAAAAAAAAATGAAGTGTCACCCTGGTGAAGCTACAGCACAGGACTACTTGCATGCCAAACAGCATAAGTAGCAAGCGTTAGACAGAGCTAAGTGATTCCATAACCAACGGATCAGATCTAAGCTCTCATGTCCGGTCATGAATGCTGGTGGACAATTAAACAACTCACTGGAGGAGGAGGCTCCACAAATATCCCCATCATCAATGATGGGGGAACTAGCACATCAGTGCAAAATATAAGGCTGAAGCATTTGCTACAATCTTCAGCCAGAAGTGCTGAGTGGATGATTCATCTCAGCCTCCTCCAGAGGTTCCCAGCATCACAGATGCCAGTCTTCAGCCAATTTGATTCACTTCACGTGGCATCAAGAAACGGCTGAAGTCACTGGATACTGCAAAGGCTTCGTGCCCTGACAATAATCCGGCAATATTACTGAAACTTATGCTGCAGAGGTTGCTGTGCTCCTAGTCAAGCTGTTCCAGTACAGCTGCAACACTGGCATACTGGCATATACCTGGCAATGTGGAAAATTGCCCAGGTATGTCCTGTAACAAAAAAGCAGGACAAATCCAACCTGGCCAATTATCGCCCCATCAGTCTACTCTCGATCATCAGTATAGTGATGTAAGGGGTTATCAACAGTGCTATCAGCAGCACTTGCTTAGCAATAACCGGCTCACTGATGCATAGTTTGGGTTCTGCCAGGGCCACTCAGCTCTTGACCTCATTACAGCTTTGGTTCAAACATGGACAAAAGAGCTCAACTCAAGAGGTGAGGTGAGAGTGGCTGCCCTTGACATCAGGACAGCATTTGACCGAATATAGCATCAAGGAGCTCAAGCAAAACTGGAGTCAATGGGAATCAGGGGGAAAACTCCCCGCTGGTTGGAGTCATACCTAGCAGAAAGGAAGATGGTTGTGGTTAGTTGGAGGTCAGTCATCTCAGTTCCAGGACATCACTGCAGGAGTTTCTCAGGGTAGTGTCCATTGCCCAGCCACCTTCAGCTGCTTCATCAATGACCTTCGTTGTCATAATGTCGGAAGTGGGGATGATTGCTGATGATTGCACAATGTTCAGCACCATTCAAGTCTCCTCCGATACTGAAGCAGTCCATGTCCAAATGCAGCAAGACCAGGACAATATGCAGGTGTTAGGGGGAAATAAAGGGATACAGTAATTATTAGGGGAAAATATAGGGATACAGTCAGAACTTATTGAAGGGAATGGATACTTAGAATATCCAGGCATGCAAAACCTGTTTGCATAAGCAGTTAAAAGTTAAAGGCCAGGCTGGACAGAGAGAAATCTGAACCTTACACATTCTCAGGGCTTGTGAGTATCAGCAAGGCTATAGTGGACGAAGAAGAATGCAAATATGATAGATTGGGTGTTTTGGGAGTCAGACCGGAGCCTTAGGTTAAAAAACAACTAAGATTGAGCCTGTTTACAGCAGATAGGGAAAGAACAGATGGTCCTAGCTTAGGTAGGAGGGAAGGTCTCTGCCTGGGTGAAAAACAAATAGGGACGAACGGTGTATGTACTTGTTACCAGACTTGTCTGTTTAATGTAAACCTATATGTTGACAAGATCGGAATCTGGAAACTGTTCTTATACATGACCAATAATGTATAAAAATGATGAACACTTGTAGTTTAGCAGAGTACTGTCTCAAGCTGTATTGAGATGGTGCTCTCCTTGCAATTGCTCGAATAAACGATTGAAACCTGTAGCTGAGACTCCTGTGGTCTGTTTATCAAAGACACCACAACACAGGCTTGAGCTGACAAGTGGCAAGTAACATTTGTGCCACACAAGTGCCAGGGAATGACCATTTCCAAAAAGACAGAATCTAACCATCGCCCCTTGACATTCAATGGCATTACCATCACTGAATCCCCCACTATCAACATCCTGGGGTTACCATTGACCAGAAACTGAACTGGACCAGCCATATAAATACTGTGGCTACAAGAGCAGGTGGTTAGGAATCCTGCAGTGGATAAATCACCTCCTGACTCCCAAAAGTCAGTCCACCATCTCCAAGGCACAAGTCAGGAATGTGATGGAATACTCTCCAATTGCCTGGATGAGTGCAGCTCCTACAACATGCAAGAAGCTTGACACCATCAAGGATTGATTGACACCCCATCCATAAACATTCACTCCCTCCACCACCGATGCGCAGTAGCAGCAGTGTTTACCATCTACAAGATGCACTGCAGGAATTCACCAAGCTCCTTAGACAGCACCTTCCAAACCCACGACCTCTGCCATCTAGAAGGACAAGGGCAGCAGATAGATGGGAACACCACCACCTGGATGTTCCTCTCCAAGCCACTCACCATCCTGACTTGGAAATATATTGCTGTTCCTTCACTGTCACTGGGTCAAAATTTTTGAACTCCCTCCCTAACAGCATTGTGGGTGTATCTACACCACATGGACTGCAGCAGTTCAAGGAGACAGCTCACCACCATCTTCTCAAGGGCAATTAGGGATGGGCAATAAATGCTGGCCTAGCCAGTGATGCACACATCCCATGAAAGAATAAAAAAACTTCACTCGTACCAGTAGCAAAAGCTACTCCAAGGCTGGAAACGGGAGGCAGGCTAAGGATGGCAGGGTGGAGTGGAGTCTGGACAGGGGAGGCAGGTTAAGCTGGGGAATGGTGGACGGGAGGCAGGTGAAGACTGTAAGCAGGCCTGAGACTGCCAGGGATCGAGGCTGCAGAGACTCTCTGAGGAAGTTGGGATGGGGGCAGACATTGTCCAGGGAAGGACGGGTGACAGACTGTCTGAGGAAAGTGGGGGCGAGTGTCCAGGGAAGTTGGTTGGAGGGGAGAGATATTGTCCTAGAGGTTGGGGCTGGTTCTATCGATAGTGGTGTCCTGCGGATTGAACTTAGGATGGTCAGTGGAGGGAACAATCGGGGGGAGTGGGCGGCTGGGGCGGTGGGGCCAATGGGATGAGGTAGGGTGGCAGGCCCAGGAGGATAGTTTGGTAGATGAAGGTTTCATGGGGGTGCTCATGGAGGCAGACTACACAAGTGCCTTGCAAAACGGGGGGTCAGGGAGGGCATAGGGACGGTAGTGGGTGTTGGCACTGAGCGGGAGGGAAGGCGTGTTGAGTTTGATGGTAATAGGGTCTAGGGAAATGAGGGAGATTTAAGGGTGACAGAAGGGAGAGAAATGGTGAAATTGGGTGGGTCAAGTGTTATGATCCTTGACCAGACCTGGGTTCGTGGGGGGAGGTCCAAGTTAGGGACCAATAACGTTTTGTTTAAAGTGGATAAGGTTTGAGATTCAAGATACTTACTAGGTGATTTAAGCCACAAGATTCCATGGCTTTGGAACAAACAAAAATAAACTTTACTGCACAAGTTCAGACAGATAAAACAATTTACAATATCTATCTTATACTCTAACGTTCAGGGTAAGCATGATGTATATGTGAATTAAGAGGCAAAGAGTGGATTGAACACGCCACATAATAAGTGACAGATGCGAGTAAACCCGATTCCACGGATTTCTCAACAAGCCACATTGTGAGCTAACCAATCTCACTGAAACTTCAACTTTCTCATGAGAATTTCCAATCTACAGATTTGAAGATCTTGCCTTGGAATTCTCTCCAAAAGCCACTCCCACTCAGATGTTTTCAGCAATGACTCACATCGCAGGATTTCAATCTCGCCATCCGAGGTTCTTTTCCCTGCATCTTCGAGTATACTCCAGCTTCACCTTCCAAGCACAATTTCAGATCTTCGACTGGGCCAAGGGTCTGCCCCACCAGTCCACAGCATAGAGTCACAAACCTTGAGCTGCCTTCTTGGGTCTTCAGGGTTTCTCTTGTGCCCGCCTCATTTAAAGTCTGCTCCCTGCAGCTCGTTCTTGGATTCAGAGCCTATTACTCTGCTCCTTTCTTTTAACTTAACAGGACCTATTTCTGTCCTCGATCTTGTTCCCTTACCTGGGACTTCTTTTTAGGAACTTTCCCTGTGCCCTACCTGTTTTGGGACCTCTTCCTGTCCCCCGCACCCCCCCACCTCCCCTGACCTCTCCCACCCCTCCCCCGCCCCCCTCCCACTGTCTTCTGCTCCCTGGGACACCTACCAGCTCCTTTTCAGGTCATTTGGCCTGGTTTTCGTGTCATTCTTTTTCTTTTCTCTGCGCAGGCATGCAGGGCAAGTCCTCGGCCTGAAGAACGAAAAATAACTGAGCTGCACATATGCAGCCAGTTTCCAACCAGCACATGTGCCGGAGACCCGAGGTTCGTCAGGTTCTGGAGTTCCCAGACTCTGAACTTCGGATTAAGGTAAGTTTAGGTTTCATCACACCTTATCACGTGTAAGAAAGCAAGCTTCACTAACATGAAGGTTTATTTACAATGGCTTTACACCTTCTTTATAAGAATTTAACATAATAAACTTCGAACAAATAGCTTATTACATACCATACAGATTAACTTCCCATTTTGTTTCACAGCTACACATGTCACATTGTACAATTACAGAGGTTTAACCAAAACAAAAGCCAATACCTGTAATAAGTAGGATTAGCAGAATTTATACATCATAAAATTATCACAACTCAACGCTGGTATTTCTTTTTCCTTTTATTCCCAGTCTTTAAGAATGTTTTGCTTAAGTCCACAGCCCAATTGTCATCATCTTATTAGCTGTAAGTGTAATTCCCTTTTCAAGCTCATTTACTGAACTCAAATGTGGTAAATTCTTATTTCGAGACAATTAGGTCTAGATGGCATCTTTGTGTGTTATCAATTCCTTTTTCCCCTGATCAAAATCTTTTTTAACTGTTTCAAGGATGTTATTGTGATGCTTTTTATGCTCACACAAAAGGTTTTCATACTCCTGCTTGGTTTGAACTTTGAACATGTTAAAATCTTGTAGTTTCTCCTGATCCCATTCCATACAGGTCTTATTTAATTCTCTTCGAGCAACATCAACCACTTCCACACTCTGGATCTTTATTGTTTGTTTCAATATTTCTATTCGTTCACACTATTCACAAACCATATCATTCCACTCCTCTGCAGGTTTGAAATGGTATTTTGCAAACTGTCCACTTCTCTGGATTCCTGCTGCTGAACCCTGTGTCTCAACACTGGTAAGCACTGGTAATTCAGTGTCCATGGTCATTGACCCTTCTAGACAATTTTGCGGTTTCAGTCCTTTCATTTGACAATTCTTAGTTTTCAATTCTGCAGGCACTACGGTTGCTTCTGTACTATCCGTTACTGAGGCTGATACATCAGTATTATTACTTGGATCGGTTCTTTACCCAATGGGGTCACAATTGGGCAAAGAATTTTTATTCACAGGAACAACTTCGGAACTGTGACACTCCATCCCAGGTTGTGGAAAAACTGTACTGGCCGCTATATCATTGCCCAATATAAAGTCTACATTTGTAATAGACTAATTTTGGAATAACTCCAACCATACAAGGCCCCTTCATCAGAGGACAACTTAACTTTGCTCTATGCAATGTGTAAGACATACACTTCCCAATTCCGATTCAGTGAACTTTCTGAAGAAAGGTCCAAATACTTTGCTAACAATAAGCTCTGAGCTGAAACAGTATCTCTCAGGAAAACAATTTTTCTGGGCTCTTTCTTGGACAGAGGTGGAGTGACTTCCCCTTATAACCAAGGGTTGGTGACCAAGGATTATCAGGACATCCAGGCAAGAAAGCAGTCTTACAGGCAGAAGCAAGCTTCTGCCTACAACAGAAGGTGCCACACCAGACACTTGCCACAATTACAGAAAGGTGACAAGATCTGGATTAAAGACCTCGAGAGAAAAGATACCATCAGTAGAAAGAATGAAGACCAACCTCACTCCTACCTGGATACATAGAAACATAGAAAATAGGAGCAGGAATAGGCCATTCAGCCCTTTGAGTCTGCTTCGCCATTCATTATGATCATGGCTGATCATCCAACTCAATAGCCTGCTCCCACTTTCTCCACTTATCCTATGATCCCTTTCGCCCCAAGAGCTATATCTAACTCCATGGTTGGCATAGCAGAGAGCACAGTCAGGAGAAGCAGGGAGGAATCTCCACCTCATCCCTAGACAGCCCATCCCCACTGTACAATGGAGAGATATCAAGGAACATACCTAGATGCCAGAACAACCTCCAAACCTACAGGAAGAATCAGCAGTGATGGAGCCTACCATTCCTCCAACAGTAGTGCGAATGAGATATGGAAGGGTTAAAAGGCCTCCAGAACACTTGAACCTATGAATTCAAGGAAATGAAGGGGGTAGATGGGGTAGTGATAATATAGTAATAACAATGTCAGACAAGGTAAAACTATAATCACTTAAAATACATTGGATAAAGATTTAGGGGGGAGGTGTAGAAAAAGGGTCTGGTACATATAGAGTTAATGTGCAATTGAGTACAGTACCACCCACACAGGGATGTAAGAGAGCACATGACCCACACCCAGGGTCAGTGTGGTGTTGGACAGAGCTGTGTGCAGACCTAAACATGGAGACAGCTCCTAGCGTGTGCCTTTTACTGTATATTTGTAAATCATTCTTGTTAATAAAAACTTACAGTTTACCTGTTAAAGACTGCAAAGACTTCATCAAACCTATCAAGATGTAACCCAAACCCCACAACACCTTTGTTAACCACTGCAATCTATCTAATATAGGTACACCTATATTGCTGTAGGCGTAGGGTGGAATGTTCTGTTCTGCACTCTACGTTCAGTGGTAAGCATGGAAGTGGGAGTGATTCCCACTCAGGAGCAGAACAGCTTAAGGTGTGCAAAAATCTGCACCATAAACATTCACCCAGGAGGATGGAGGTTTGGAATCAAGAGTTGGCTGCTGGGCTCCTTGGAGGCATCCACCCCCCTTCATCCCTGCCTCTGACTGCAGCAGATGGAAATGGCACAGAATGAATGGCAATTCCACAGCTTGCTAGGATCTTGATGTTTGACCCATGAGTCAGTACCACCTGCAGCCGTGTGTGCTTCACCTTAGAGAGGAGAACACAATTGAGCATGGTTGACATCCGGTTTCCTCATGATTATTAGGGTATAAACTTTAGTATACAAGTTCAGAAAGATAAAACAATTTACAATATCTATCTTACACTCTAACATACAGGGTAAGTATGAGGTACATGTGAATCAACAGGCAAAGTGTAACTCTTTTCGAGTTAAAACAATTAACTAAATTAACAAAAACAAGGGATAAATCAGGCACAGCCCCTAAGTCAGGTCAGCTGTAAAACCAAGGACAAAGTTTAAAGGAAACTTACAAACATTAAACCAAAACAAAAACAGAATTACCTGGAAAAACTCAGCAGGTCTGGCAGCATCGGTGGAGAAGAAATCAGTTAACATTTCGAGTCCTCACGACCCTTCGGCAGAACTGAGTATAGTTAGGAGAGAGGTGAAATATAAGCTGGTCTAAGGTGGGGGGGCGGGGGGAGAGAGAAGTTGAGGGTGGGGTGATTGTGGGGATAAGCAAGCAGTGATAGGAACAGATAATCAAAAGATGTCACAGACAAAAGGACCAAAGAGGTGTTGAAGGTGGTGATATTATCTAAGAAAAGTGCTAATTAAGAATGGAAGGCAGGATACTCAAGATACAGCTCTAGTGGGGGTGGGGTGGGAAGACTAACAAAGTTATAGTTTTAGATTTAAAAATAATGGAAATAGGTGGGAAAAGAAGAATCTATATAAATTATTGAAAAAAAAGGGGGAGGGGGGAGAAACGGGGTGGGGATGGGGGGAGGGGGAGTTTAAGATCTAAAGTTGTTGAATTCAATATTCAGCCCGGAAGGCTGCAAAGTGCCTAGTCGGAAGATGAGGTGCTGTTCCTCCAGTTTGCGTTGGGCTTCATTGGAACAACGCAGCAAGCCAAGGACAGACATGTGGGCAAGAGAACAGGGTGGAGTGTTAAAAGGGCAAGCAACAGGGAGGTTTGGGTCTTTCTTGCGGACAGACCGCAGGTGTTCTGCAAAGCGGTCGCCCAGTTTGCGTTTGGTCTCTCCAATGTAGAGGAGACCGCATTGGGAGCAACGAATGCAGTAGACTAAGTTAGGGGAAATGCAAGTGAAATGCTGCTTCACTTGAAAGGAGTGTTTGGGCCCTTGGACAGTGAGGAGAGAGGAAGTGAAGGGGCAGGTGTTGCATCTTCTGCGTGGGCATGGGGAGGTGCCATAGGTGGGGGTTGAGGAATAGGGGGTGATGGAGGAGTGGACCAGGGTGTCCCGGAGGGAACGATCCCTACGGAATGCTACCAGGGGGGGTGAAGGGAAGATGTGTTTGGTGGTGGCATCATGCTGGAGTTGGCGGAAATGGCGGAGGATGATCCTTTGAATGCGGAGGCTGGTGGGGTGATAAGTGAGGACAAGGGGGACCCTATCATGTTTCTGGGAAGGAGGAGAAGGCGTGAGGGAGGATGCGCGGGATATGGGCTGGACACGGTTGAGGGCCCTGTCAACGACCGTGGGTGGAAAACCTCGGTTAAGGAAGAAGGAGGACATGTCAGAGGAGCTGTTTTTGAAGGTAGCGTCATCAGAACAGATGCGACGGAGGCGAAGGAACTGAGAGAATGGGATGGAGTCCTTACAGGAAGCGGGGTGTGAGGAGCTGTAGTCGAGGTAGCTGTGGGAGTCGGTAGGCTTGTAATGGATATTGGTGGACAGTCTATCATCAGAAATTGAGACAGAGAGGTCAAGGAAGGGAAGAGAAGTGTCAGAGATGGACCATGTGAAAATGATGGAGGGGTGGAGATTGGAAGCAAAATTAATAAATTTTTCCAGGTCCCGACGAGAGCATGAAGCAGCACCGAAGTAATCATCGATGTACCGGAGAAAGAGTTGTGGGAGGGGGCCGGAGTAGGACTGGAACAAGGAATGTTCCACATACCCCATAAAGAGACAGGCATAGCTGGGGCCCATGCGGGTACCCATAGCCACACCTTTTATTTGGAGGAAGTGAGAGGAGTTAAAGAAGAAATTGTTCAGTGTGAGAACAAGTTCAGCTAGACGGAGGAGAGTAGTGGTGGATGGGGATTGTTGGGGCCTCTGTTCGAGGAAGAAGCTAAGGGCCCTCAGACCATCCTGGTGGGGGATGGAGGTGTAGAGGGATTGGACATCCATGGTGAAGAGTAAGCGGTTGGGGCCAGGGAACTGGAAATTGTTGATGTGACATAAGGTGTCAGAGGAATCACGGATGTAGGTGGGAAGGGACTGGACAAGGGGAGAGAGAAGGGAGTCAAGATAACGAGAAATGAGTTCCGTGGAGCAGGAACAGGCTGACACGATCGGTCTGCCAGGACAGTTCTGTTTGTGGATTTTGGGTAGGAGGTAGAAGCGGGCCGTCCGAGGTTGGGCGACTATCAAATTGGAAGCTGTGGACCAAAATGTGATTAAAGGGGTCAACAAAACACCCCAGTCCCCGCGGAGCCCACCGGGCACGGAAGGCCTCGATGGTGCCGGCAGACACCGTGTGCTCCCTCTCCAGGGACACTTGGCCGCGAACGTAGCCGCGGAAGAGGGACAAACAATCGGGCGGGACTCCCCCCTCGATCGCCCGCTGCCTGGACCTGTTAATGGCCAACTTGGCCAGGCCCAGGAGCAGGTTCACGAGGAGGTCCTCCTCCTTCCCGATCCCCTTCCGCACCGGGTGTCCGTAGATCAGGAGCGTTGGGCTGAAGTGCAAAAAAAACAGCAATAAAAGGTTTTTTAAATAACTAAAAAGGGAGTGCAGCCTACAACACCCTATGTAAACGTGATCCATGGATTCCACAAGACCGCAAAAAAGGCAGGTGTCTTGGGAGTCCGTGAACCTACACATTCTGCGATTGTAGGGGACTGCTGCATGCAACACCCTCCAACCCAGGTCCCCGATAGAAAGAGGGAGGACACCTCCGTAGAGGGCCTCCCATCGGGGGCCTCCGCCACCGGACGGCAACAAGGCACGCCAGGGCGTGTCCGAGCGGCGGACGAGGGCGAGAAAATGGAAGGTGTGCAGCAGCAGTCCGTACAGAAAACCCCTCCGCACCGTGCCAAATGGCACGGAGGGCATGTCCCCAAGGCGGCTCATATTATTGCGGGGCACCGGCACCCGAGGGAGGGTTCGGGGCTTGGGGCCAATGTGGAATTCCGTCCGAACAGGGGAACGTTCAGCCAGAAGAAACAGGCAAAGTGTAGTCGAACACATCACACTTCACAATAAATGACAGATGCGACCAAACCCACCCAGACGTTTGCTACATTGTGAGCCAATCAATGTCACTGAAACTTTGTCTTTCTCACAAGGGTTTCCACTGAAGAACAAAAAATAACCGAACTGCGCATGTGCAGCTAGTTCCCTTTAGTGGGCCATTTCTGCTGACCATTAACTCCACCCACCCAAAAAGACCCTCCTCCCACTTCAATGGTTTGCACTTACTCACCAACTGTGTTCTCAAGGTCAAATTTGAAAAATGGTGCGCATCATCTTTCAAAATCAGTCCACCATCTTCTGCCCTCCCCCTGTCAACCACCAACTTCCCCTCATCAACCTTGTGTGGTGAAACCTAAATGTACCTTAAATTGAGGTTTGGAGGTCAGGAACTGGAGTTCCCATTAACTTTGGGTCTCCCGCGCATGTGCCAGTTGCAATTTTGGACTTTAAAGAAAAGACCGAATGAAACGTTTGTCGAATTTGCTGGGGAAAAATTAATGCTGTGGGACCCTGTGGTTTTGATCACTGAAGTTAGAACAAAATTTTGAGAATGTGTGGGAGCTAATGACAATGGAAGAATTTCAAAATAGCATCCCAATATCTATTAGGCCACAGCTGGAAAGACCGTAAGGTTTCTGAGGTACTGGAAGCAGTAGTTCTGGCAGATGGGTATGATAGATCATATAGGCAGCTGGGGGCTGTATATTCCCATCTGTAACTCACAGGGAAGCTGGGGGAACAGAAAAGAGTCTAGCTTTATGGAGGAGGCAGACGATGTTCCACCCAAGAAAATTGATAGTGTAGAAGGTAAAAGTGATGTAAAGGAACCAGTATGCTTTTATTGCCATAAGACTGGGCATCTCAAAGCCCACTGTTGGAAGCTGAACAGTAGGTAAACCAGTGGCAGTAATAAAAACACTAAAGAAGTCTTTGGAAAAGGCTGTAGCAGAAAAGGAAATGGATGTTAAAACAGTGGCATTGGTGCAAGTGATAGAAACCTCCACAGAGAAATGTTGCACCAGGAAGTGAAACTTGTGAGACACCCAGTGTTTCTAATGTTTTTACAGTAGGAATAGGTAGAATCAAAAAAGATTATAAGGGGTTCTGATAATCCTTGGTCACCAATCCTGGTATTCTTGGGAGGATTGGAAGTTTTGTGTGGAGTTTCCTGCCCATCAAGAGTTTGGATGGGGACAGGCCACATTGTAATGGGCTGGACCTGTAGGTTAGCAGTGCTATGGGAACATTCTTTTTATGCGGGCCTTTACTGTACAGACCCCTCTTTCAGACTCCCCACTTGACTGTGGGTATCTCGGGGAGCTGGTGCAGTGGTGGAAGCCGGATGTGGTGGTGAAGTGTGCAAAGTACTTGTTTGAAAATTGTGGGTGGCTATCGGACACGATCTCGTCCAGAATGCCGTATCTGGCGAACATCTCTTTTAGCGCCTTAATTATTGCTTCTGTTGTAGTTGTATATAGTTGCTTCACCTCAACCCATCTGGAGAAGTAGTACACCACCATAAGGAACGGTTTGCTATTGAAGTTGAACAGGTAGATACCCAGCCTATCCCATGGCCTGGTTGGGAATTGTGTAGTGATGAGGGGCTCTCTTTTGTCTTGCCGGTGCAACACACACACCTGGCACTTTGCAAAGGTCTCTGTCATTGCATTGGAAATGCCTGGCCATCAAACAGTGGATTGGGCCCATGCTCTGTACTTGGCGATGCCCAGGTGGCCCTGGTGTACTTCTTGAAGGATCTCTGGCTGTAGGAAAACTGGGATGACCAGCACTCATCGTAGACCAGGAGGTCATCTATAATCATTTTTCCAGGTATAACCAGGTTTTCATGGTCTCTCTGTTTGATCTCTCGTGAGGCCATCCTTGTTGACAGTATCTGTGGATGTGGGCACACTCCTCATTGCACATTTGTTCCTGACAGATCTGTTGGAGTTTACTTATGGTCGCTGGCAGGTGTGTCCTTGTCAATTGGGAGTACATTTCCAGTTGTTTGATAAGATTGACATGCTGTTTTGTTGGGAGGCCCACTGTGGCTGTTGTCTGATTTTTAAGTTGGATGTATACCGTCTCATAGGCAAGCCTCATGAAGCGCAGGAGAAACCTCTGGATCCTGGGAGGCATCTTTGTGAGCTCCTTCTTGTCCAATACGGAAACTAGTGACTTTTGATCCGTTTTAATTGTAACCTTGAGACCGATGATATAGTCAGAAAGCTTCATGCATGCCCATGTGACTACGAGGGCTTCCTTTTCTATCAGGGCAACCTCGTCTCTGTGTCCAACAGCTCTCTGGACACGGGTGGTGTGTAGTGCACAGGTCAGCAACTTGCATCCAGTTGTTCCTCAAACAGGACTGCACCCAGGCCTATGGATGAAGCATCGCTGCTATGGTGGTGGGCAGCGTTGGATCGTGGTGGGCCAGAATATCTGTGGAGAGCAGCATCACTTTGGTGCGAGTGAAAGCTTGCTCTTGATGTGGGTCCCAGCACCATGCTTGGTCTTAAGTAGATGCCTTAAGAGTTCTGTGATCAGTGCCAAATTTAGTAAAACTTTTGCCAGCTGATTCATAATCCCCAAGAATCGCTGGAGGTCTAGAATTGAGGATGGGGTTGGCAATTCATCTGCTGCTATGCCTTTATTGCTGATGAATTGGCCCAGCAACCGAATTGATGTTTTTGAAAACTCACATTTGTCATTCAGTGTCAGTCCTGCTTCCTGCAGACACTCTAAGACTGCTGTGAGTCTCTTGTCATGTTCATCCACTGTTGCACCAATGAACCAATATATCGTCCATATGGCAAATGACCCCTGAAGGCCCTAGAAAATGGTTAACATCATACGTTGGAATATTTCTGATGCTAACATGATTTCAAACAGCAGGTGGTTAAAGCAGAATCTGCTGAAGTGGGTAATAAATGTTGCCAGCAGCATGGACTCTTCGCCAAGAGGGAGTTTCCAAAAGCCACTGTTTGCATCCAGTTTTGAAAATACCATCTTCTTTGAGAGTTTAATCAGGCTTTTGTCCACTGAGGACTTGGGATGTATTTCTCTGGCCTACGGCTTTATTGAGCTGTGTCAGATCGATGCAAATACGGATGGACCCATTCGGTTTTGGGACTGGGAGCATCCCGGAACACCAGACACTCGGTTGTGTGACTGGGGAGATGACTCCCATGTTTGTCATCTTGTCTAGCTGCTGCTGCACCTGCTTCATGAGTGGGTGGGGGATCTTACGTAGTGTGTTTAGGCACATGAGTTTAGCATCCCATCTCAGTGTGATCCTGTATGTGTTTTTCAGTCACCCCAGTCCTGTGAAGAGTTTCAGGAACTCACTTTTGTACTTGGAGCCAGGCCCTGGCTGGCTGACCTTGTCAATCTTCTGTAACAGTTAAGTTCAACACAGGCTTTGTGACTTAGTAATGAACAGTCCTTGCTGTGGATCACAAAGAGGGTCTCATGGATTGCTTTATTCTTGTATCTCAGTGTCATCTGCAGGGTGCCTTTCACTGGGTGCTTTAAGCCTTCTGCTCTGTATAGGTGTGTCGTGGGTAGCATCAGCTACTGAGCCACCAGCCATTGTTCTTTGTCTGACAGGATTGTTATGCTGGCTCCTGTATCTAATTTAAAATTTGTTAAATGGCCATTAATGGAAATGTCCGCATTCCAAAATGAGAAATCAAGTTCTTTGACCACATCCATGAAGCATGACTGTGTGCCTTCCATGCTTGCAGTCTCGACCTCATGTCTTAATGTTTGGGCCTTCTGTGCTTTTCAGAGTTTTTGCCCTGCTGTTTTGAGGCGGCAGTTGATGTGTGCCAGGTGGATCAAATCCACGAAGGAAACTTGATCATGCGGTCACAACTATTTTGCAATTTGTATTTTATTTCAAGATGCGTGCCCTGAATTCAGTAGTAATAAATCTACCATGACTCTAGAGATTTTTAGAAAACTAAACATTTATTAACAAATGAAAAGATTTCAAGCACAGACATAGATCTACAAATTACTACTATAATAACGCCTAAAACTCCGAATTAATCTGGCTTCCAGTTACATCCCCGCTAAAGCAACAGTAAACAAAAAAAAAGATTTTAAATAGATTTCAGCCAGTTAACAGAATACCCTGGAAAATAGAATTCAAAATTACTTTTCCCACCTTCTGTTTCTGTAGACAGCAGCTTAATGCACAACTACTAGAGGCTTTTCACACTTCTGGTAGATCTTACAATGCATTCATTCCCTTTTACTGAGTTGAACAGTTGTGATGTTCCCAAATACTTAATTAGCTCTTTTTTTCATTTCTGACCAGCTCAGACACCACGTGTTTTTCCTTTGACTCTGGGATTGGGCTTTAGCAATGGGTTTCCCTCAAACAGCACTTCTGACTGAATTAGTTTAAAGATTTCTCAGGCATTGCCACAGCCTTGAATTTTAAAAGATGTAGCTGACCTTTGCAAGTTCTGCTGACTCTACTCTCTGATGTTGGACTTCCAAAGGAGGTTCATGGAGTCTTCTCTTCTGCTACAGTAAGGAATTTTAGATCTTTGCCTTCAGCTTCCAAGCCTTTCTTTGGATCTTTTTTCTGGTTATTTTTTTTGTGTCTCTACTTCAGGAGCTTCTTTTCAGATCAGAATACTTTGTTTAATGTTACTCAGTCTTCCAGCATTTCAGTTCATCTCTGTGTTTCAGCGAGGTTCTGGGTTTTTTAATCCCCCTGCTGCCACCATGATGTGGTTGCATCTCGGTAGGTTTGATGAAGTCTTTGTAGTTTTTGCACGTTAACTGTAAGTCTTTATTAACTACTAGAACTATTTACAAATATACAGTAAAGGGTACAAGCTGGACCCTGGTCTCCATGCTTAGGTCTTCACATGGCTCCGTCCAAAACCACACTGACTGTGGGTGCGGGTCATGTGCTCTCTTACATCACTGTATGGGCAGTACTGTACTCAGTCAGTCCCCCATTAACCCTATATGTGCCAGACCCTTATAATACAGAAGACAACTCACCACCACTTTCTCAAGGGCAATTAGGGATGAGCAACAAATGCTGGCCTTGCCAACAATGCTTACATCCCATGAAAGAATTAAAAAAAAAAGATCTGATTTATTTGAATTTTGAACTTTGTGCAAATAACTGCCATGAGATAGATGATCCTAAATTCCTAAACTTGATTTCTCCCTTCAGCTTTGGTCTTTACTTAATTATTAGGTCCTAGTTCTCCAAATATTCTAACTGGGTATCACATGTTTAAAAGTGTTGATGTTGTTTTCTATATTTTTTTCAACTGGGGCCTTAGAATGGTTTCCATTGCAGGAACTGAAGTTTTCGAATCTGCCTTTCTATTATTAGCAGTGCAAGTCTAATGTCTATAGCCACAATGGTATTGATCTGTAAATTAGTGACACAAGAAAGATTGCTCTTGTTTGAGAGTTATTTTGCAGTTTTCCAGCCCAACAATCACCCTGTTAGCTTGCAGAAAAATAATAAAGGCTGACAATAACGTGCAAAAAGTCAATTTGAGTTCTGAATGTCTGAAGCTTTGTAAACATAAACTGTGTTTCATTATTGGTAACAAGTTCCTCAGGAATGGCTGCGGTCGCTTTCACAGCCATGGGAAAATGGATGCCCTTCATGTCCCCATGGCACCAAATCCTGGGAGGCGATGGTATTGTTGCTGGACTAGTAATCCAGAGACCCAGGGTAATGCTCTGGGGACCTGGGTTCGAATCCCACCATGGCAGATGGTGGAATTTGAATTCAATAAAAATCTGGAATTAGAAGTCCAATGATGACCATAAAACCATTGTCAACTGACTAAAAAAAAAACACAGGACACTATCTCTGAATCAACTTCATAAAAGAACAATTGTCTGGTTATTATCACATTTCTGTTTGTGGAAGCTTGCTGTGTGTTATGAGACAGCAGTTTGGTAAAGCTGAGTTATTTAAAAATCCCAGAGGGAAATTTTAAACAACTGCCATACCCTATATTTGTAAGTGGTATGTTTAAGATGCAACTCTAAATTTGGGAATCAGACCACCAGCTCTCGAGAGGTTTTATATTAAACTAAATGAAACATATTATTAATCTACACAAAAAGTAGGGAGGTCATGTTGGAGTTGTATAGGACCTTGGTGAGGCCATAGCTGGAGTACTGTGTGCAGTTCTGGTTGCCACATTTTAGGAAGGATGTGATTGCACTGAAGGGGGTACAGAGGAGATCCACCAGGATGTTGCCTGGGATGAAACATTTAAGTTATGAAGAGAGGTTGGATAGACTTGGGTCGTTTTCATTGGAGCAGTGAAGACTGAGGGGCGACTTGATCGAGCTGCACAAGATTATGAGGGGCATGCACAGGGTGGATTGGGAGCAGCTGTTCCCCTTAGTTGAAGAGTCAGTCTCGAGGGGACATAAGTTCAAGGTGAGGGGCAGGAGGTTTAGGGGGGATGTGAGGAAAAATCTTTTTACCTAGAGGGTGATGACAGTCTGGAATGTGCTGCCTGGGAGGGTGGTGGAGATGGGTTGCCTCACATCCTTTAAAAAGTACCTGGATGAGCACTTGGCACGTCATAACATTCAAGGCTATGGGCCAAGTGCTGGTAAATGGGATTAGGTAGGTAGGTCAGGTGTTTCTCATGTGTCGGTGCAGACTTGATGGGCTGAAAGGCCTCTTCTGCACTGTGTGATTCTGTGAAGTTAAATATATACACATGGCTACAAATTACTATTATCATAACTTATTACAGATTCCCAAACTAATCTCCATTAAGGCAACAGCAACCCATAGACTTAACCAAATGCTAGGCAAAGCATTTTCACCTTACAAATTCAAAATGAGGTTCCTTTCACTTTGGTTCCTGTGGAGACAGTTGGAGGCTTACAGCTGCTTTGATCTTACATTGCCCCTGCCCTGCATACACAAAACTGCTGAAGTTATACTTAGCACAACTCATTGACTGTAAACGTTCATTGTATCACTAGCCTCTTCTAACAATAAAACTCCTTTCATAGTACCAATTTTATTAGTAATATAAACAAATTGCTTGGTCTCTGGTAGCTAGGTGCCAAATTTCACTTGCCTTCTTGAATGGTCTATTCAAAAAATGCAAATGCGCCCTACCTCTCTTACATCTCAAAACTAGTACACATCAAAGCACCCAGACTAGCTGGCTTTAATCCAACTAAGACACACCAACAGACTAAACTTCTATTTTAAAAGAAAAATATTTTCCAATAATATTATATACATTAATAGCTTCATGATGTGTGCAAGTTGGCTGCTGCATTTTCCTACATTACAATAGTGGCTACACTTCAAAAGTACTTAATTGGTTGTAAAGTACGAAAGAGATGTCCTGAGATTGTGAACAACGCTATATACATGTATGTCTTTCTTTATAAAGCAGCTATGTTACCTGAGATTGTCTTCAGGTTCTATCTTGTATTGGGGACTCCATTTTACAGTTGATAGTCAGTTTCCGCTAAAAACTGCTAAAATATTTGCTGCGTAGATAAAATCAGCTCAGAACTTTAAGACTGTTTTGTGGCTGGTATAAACTGAAATGATAAAAGATAGTTGTTTGTTCTTTTTGGAGTTCTAACCAACTGGTAGATAAATCTATCTATATAACAATTGCATAAGAAATGATTTTATCCTTCTCCTTTGTGTGCTTAGACGGAGTTCAGATATCTTGGACAGTTGTGGGGTTGGAGAGGATGACAGAGGTATGGAGGAGGGAGACCATGAAGGGATTTAAAAATAAGGATGAGAATTTTAAAATCAAGATGTTGCTTGACCAGGAGTCAATGTGCGTCAGTGAGCACAAGGATGATAGGGGAATGGAACTTATTACAGACTCAATTATACTGTTTATAACATGGGGAAAGAAGCTGCTCTGCCAATGGTGACTGTCTCTTTAGTTGCCTATCCCTCATGCTTTGGAATTCACTCCCTACACTTCTCCGTCTCTCTACATCGCTTTCTTCCTTTAAGACACTTCTTAAAACCTCCCTCTTTGAGCTTTTGGTCATCTGATCTAATATTTGCTTATGTGACTTGGTGTCATACTTTCTCTTATATTCCTGTGAAACGCCTTGAGACATTTCCTTAGGTGAAAAGTGCGATATAAATATAAGTTGTTGTTGTATATTACCAATCTCTTTGTGAAGTTATGTTGTCCTCTTGAACTACAAAAATCTTTCTTTCCATGCTGGATGGGAGGACAGCGGGTTAACACTAAAACTTTCTGGTGGCTTAAATTTAGACATTCTCAGAAACTCAATCTTCCATAGATTTAAGCACTTTTTTTTTACTTTGGACACTGCATGGTGTGACAAAGCAATTGTTGGCTTGGTTTTGTTTAAACAGGTTCATCTACATAAAGAGCTAAAGAAGTCTCCAGAACTATTGGCTGTCTCCAGAACTATTTCTCACCAGGAGACAGTTAACATTCCAATTTAGCCACAGGACTAATTCCTTGAAGTTAATCCAATATTTGACTATACCTAGCTTTATAATTATGATTTTGATCTGTAAGAGTCTGTTTATGAAAGTGAAAGAACACTGCAATCTGCCACCCTTAAACTTGTGCCTTAATATAGTTATTCTAATATAAAAGCAAAATACTGCAGTTGCTGGAAATTTGAAATAAAAACAGAAATGCTGGAAAAACTCAGCAGGTCTGACAGCATCCGTGGAGAGCGAAACTCTCAGTGCGGTTAGGTCTGAAGAAATCATTAACGGACTGGAAACGTTAACTCTGTTTTTCTCTCCACAGTTGCTGTCAGACCTGCTGAGTTTTTCCAGCATTTTCTGTTTTTATTATGCATAGCTATTCTGTTTTGTGAACGCTACCATCAATACCGACATAATTTTGCCCTTGGCAATAAAGTAGGGAATTGATTAAAATTAAAACTTTACATAGGCTCACTGTTAATACACTGTAAATGGTTCAGAGCAGGGAATATTAGTTCCCCTTATCTGGGCTGCTTGAGCCCGAGAAAAATAAACAAACTAAAGATACTGTTTAGGTTGATTTTATTTCAGTTTTTGTTTTGGAAACCTAGAGAAAGACCTGGGAGCGGACAATTATGTGCTGCTGGTCATTTGGGATAATTTCCAGAGCGCTCTATCTGAAATTAAACCACCCTAGCAAAATCAACTATCACTTTCCCATCCTCAAACAAAGCCGCGTCCCTCCAGTAAACCTGCTGCAACCTGAAAGAGTTCCCTGGCTGGGTGCCAGTCTTTACCCAATGCCACATCTGACACCTTGTTCACCCCCTCTCCCCAACGCAATAATTGTATTCCGGTGACGTATAATATTAATAAAGAACCGACTATTGACAGGTTCAGCACCCATCGTGCTACCAAAGGGAACAGAGGTGAGCACCATAACTGTGGCTAAAACACATAGAATGCAAAGAAATGAGTGGGACACAGACATGTTAAACTGTGTCCCAATTGATCAATGATATTCAATGTACTTTTCTACCAGATTTCCAGCATATTTCTTTTTATATATATATTGGGTAAAATTAATTAATTACAATTACACCGGTTGAATGTTATGTGTTAAAGTCAAGTTTCCGCCTTTTGTATCGCGCTGGCCGTTTTGGGTTCAGTTATTTTCACTTTGGAGTCAGTAAAAGGTGGGATTGGGAAAAATGAGGTAAACCCAACCGTGCAGCCGGCTCCCAGGTCGCCACCTCGGTGAAGCCAAGTCCAGCCCCAACACTCCAGTAAGTGAGCAAACTTGTCTCGAGATTTTCTATCCGAAATGTTAACCTGTGTCCCTGGAATGAGAAGGTGGATCTTTGCCTCTCTAGCTAACGATGTGGTGGGCAGTTGAATGGTATACCTTTTCCTCCGCACCAGGTAGTTATCACAATTTCGAGTTTTCCTTTTCAGAAAGACACAGCGCTATTAAGGAAATCTGCTTTGCAGAGTTCAGACAAAATGGCAGTTGCATTTCCAGATGGTAGATCGATTCTATTAGTGAGCTGGAAGGAAAAAGTCCCGGTCGAAGAGCTGCAGAGGATCCTTTGCGTTCACTTCAAGGATCTGGCGCACAGGTTTCAAGCCGACTGTGTGGTGCAGAAACTCGACTCCCAGGAAGTTCTGGTTACCCTGACGAGAATAACGAAAGAAGGTGAACGTTAATCTTTGCAAGATCAAGATGGTTTTTAAAATATTCTTTCATGGGATTCAGACGAGCCACTGTCAAGGCCACAGGATTTATTGTCCATCCCTTGAACTGAGTAGCTTGCTTTAGAGGGCAGTTAAGGGAGTCAACCACAATTTTTGTGGGTCCGGAGTCACATATAAGTCCTGTGACAAAGGGCCTGAACTTCCATGGAGTGGCAATCAGTGTTCAGAGGGCATTTAAGAGTCAAACAGAACCAGGGCAGCAGATTTCCTTCCCTGAACCAAATGGGTTTCTACAACACTTGTTTCATGGTCATTATTAGATTTTTGATTCCAGATTTTTATTGAATTCAAATTCCACCATCTGTCATGGAAGGATTTGAACCCAGGTTCCCAGAGTATTACCTGAGGGTCTCTGGATTAACTAGTCTAGTAACAATACCACTACACCATCACCTCCCCCTAAAGTCTAGTGGAAAGTCAGGTGCCATGAATTAATAGAAACAGCTTATTTATTAATTTAATCTATTTCTTGAAAGAGAACTTTCGACATTCTTTGGAATTTACTTAGCTATTGTATTCAGACAAGCCATAACTCTAGAGGGGCAAGATAATCTATTTTTCTGGTTAACATTTATTGTGTTGACTTATTGTAAAACAGTGACTCATTGATTGCTGTTTTCTAAATAATATTAATAACAGTACAATAATGAGAGTTTTTCTCTTCTGGCTAGTGTTAAGCAGTATTGCTGAAAACGCAACTGTCGCATATAAAGATGAAGAAATTAAACTTGACATTAAAATCCCAGTTGACGATTTTTTTACTGTGCATCCAACAAATTTAGCTGAAGAAACAATGGAGGTAATGTTTATTGTAGAGTCAACTTTTGTTTTAATTTTGAAACTTTTGCTCAGAAAACTTTTCAGTAATCCCACACAGTTCTTTCCCACTTATTGACAATCTTAGTTATACCATCTCCTCTGATTTCAAATGGAACACCCACATCTCCTCCACTCCCAAAGCTACTTCTAAGGCCAGAATTTTTCCGTTGGCGAGTTGGGGACGGGACCCGCTTGCCGACGTGAAAATGACGCGGGATGACGTCGGCGGGAACCCCCGATGTCATCCTCCCCATTTAAATATTCAGGAAGGCGGGGGGAACAGCGAAATCAGCTGTCCACCCGCCGACCTGTCAATGACCAATTGAGGCCAATGTCAGGATAATTAAGCCAATTAAAGGCCCTGCCCATCCAAACTTAAGGCTGGCGGGCAGGCCAGGAGCCCCAGCGGGCTTCTGAAAAAGCATGAAACCTCATCCGCTGGCGGGATGAGGTTTCATGTCTGTTTTAAAAAAACTTCAATAAACTTTATGTGATATTTATTAACATGTCCCATCTCGTGTGACATTGTCACATGAGGGGGACATGTTAATAATTTTAAAATTTTTCTATATTTTAAGTTTATAAAACTTTCAGCGCTCTCCCTGAGACAGCACTATGCCCGTGAAAGAGCGCACTTTGACAGTTAGGGAATCCCTCCCCCACCTCGCACAGGAAGCGCATAGCACTTCCTGTCGGGTGGCCCGATGGGCGGGCCTTAACTGGCCTGTCCACTCAAAATGGCGGTGAGGCCCGCCGGCCCATCAAGGGCAAAATTCTGCCCTATGAAACTAAAAGGAACTGAAAGGAATCAGTATAAGTGAAGAAATGGTTGTGGAGAAATGAATGGGGCTATGTGGCGACAAATCCTCTGGATCTGACATACTTCATCATAGGGGTTTAAAAAAAGGGTAGTTGCAGAGATAGTGGATGCATTTGTTTTGATGTTCCAGAACTCCTCAGACCCTAGACCAGTTTCTAAGGATTGAGAATGGCAAAACATAACCCCACTATTTAAGATAGGAGGAAGAGAGAAAAGGGGAACTGTCAGCTCGTGAACCTAACATCAGTTGTAGGCAGAACGCTCAGATCTATTATGACGGACAATGGGTTGGGTTTTATGGGACACCACAGTCCCTGCTCCTCCCTCCCCCCTCACCACCACCCCACCCACCCCTCCAGCTAAAAGGTCAAGGCGGAGCCCATCCACTATCCCAACGGCTGCCCCACAACAAGTTAATGCTGGGAGTAGTGTTAATTGCTTCAAGACGACACTTCCATCCCTTTCTCGGAAGGAAGTCCAGTTTTAGAGAGCTGCTACCCAACTGGGTAGCGAGTAGCTCTGTAGCCCCAGCAGCACCAGGTGGGTGCAGTGGTCACTGCTGGGACTACAGACAGTCCCACCACATCATCGAGGAGCTATGGAAACAAATGAGGAAAGAGTAATCAGTCACCAGAACCACCGTTCTTATGAAAGTAGGTATTTCAAAATTAAAACATCTTGAAGTCTGAGTATTTAAAAATTATCTTTCTGAAACTATTTTGTAGTATATCTTGAAATAGACTCCATATTTCAGTTCCCCATTGTACAGACAATGAATGAAGGAGGAAATGTTTAGTTACACTGTGATTATATAGTTAGAAGCACCCTCTATCTGTCATGATACTGACTTCATACAGCTTTATCCAACAATATGAACAATGCAAATTTTGTAGAAAAATGTTTTTGATAAAGTGAAGAGTAGTACTATTAAATGTCCACCCAACACTGACCAAACATGTACGTACAACAAATACCTCACAGCCTGGTGTGCATTATATATAGTGGGGGGAGGGGAAGGTTGGCTACATTATTAAGGCCAATGATTGTTAATTGTCTGATATTCCCTTGTTCCTCCAGAGCTGCAAAAATCCTCCTACATAATGAAACCAAGACAAATTCGAGGGAATTCTCTTCCACCAAAATTGGGCAGAAGATGTGGGAATTAGGCCAGTCATCATCTCACCCTGCCATAACTGCTGCTTCTCGATTTGCAGCACATATATGGCTGTGGGGACAGGGCGGAGACTGGGTTCCCCCCCCCCTCCTCCCCCCCCTGCCCCATTCACTTTTTGTACCAGCACTCATGAGGACACCATGGGGAAAGGTAGTGGTAGGCCCATGGAAATGGCAGTAATTACTCTGAGGTGCCCCATGGAGAGGGCCTTGTAATGATCTAGTGTCTTTATTTTCTTCCCGCAGCACATACCTGCTGATGGCCCTATTTTCAGCCCTTCAGTGGGATATCTTGCTGGATTATTAATGGCTGTCCTTGCTCTTCTGGTGTATCAACATCCTCATTGTAGCACTGCCTTCACACTGGTGGGCTCCCTCTTGACAACAGGAACCCTATTGTGAATGCAGCATGTATACATAATGATCCCCATCTCTGGAAAGTGGATTGAGATGGGGTGAGTAGAAGTCCTGTCCTCCAGAGTTCTACCATGAAGGGGAGAACTGCCTCAATTTCTCTTGTGGTAACTCCTTCTTTCTCAAGACCTGAACTTGTGGAATATATAATGTTGTTGCCTATTGCAAGTTTTTTTTTGCAATTATTTTACTTTAAAAGTGGGGTTATTATTTAAAATTGTTCTCATTCTTATTTTCATTAATAGGCTTTTGAGAGTGACGACAGGCATGAAATTGGTAAGTGTTTCCCAGTTTCAAGAGATGGAATTTAACAAATTTCTCTATAGCTCTGAAAGCAGTTCTTGCAATTGAAAAACATTCTGGCAAAATTGAGCAGATTTGTGCACAGCATATAGAACAAAATGCTTGATTTCAGAATTGGAAATATTTAAAAGGTTCAAGAAGAGAACTGTATTGGTCAGTGCTATGAATTAAAGATACTTCTTACCGCTGAGATTTCATTATTCTGTTGACATTAATGGTGTACATTTAAAAAAGGGTTTTTTTTGATAAATTTAGACTGGATTTAATTTAGTTGCATGGAGCCTAATTACTGGATCCCAAATTAACCCTTCAAACTGTTTTAGTTTAGCAGAGATATATAACTGTAAGGCAAAGGCTCAGACATTGAAATAGCAAATAATGCCAAAGTTTATTGAATAAAGAATGAAATAAAACAACAATACACTTATCAATTAACTAAAGGGGCAAAAGAACAAAAATATATGCTTATCAATAATACACTACAGACTTCACAACTTCAAATGGATGGCCAACCCAGAAGAAATGGAAAACAGCCTCAACCCTTCTCACCGACAGGAATTCTGCTTCTGTCTCAGAACGAAACTGCCCTATCCAGGGTCCACACTAACAGGAATTCTGCTTCTGTTCCTAGCCCCTGTACTACACTACCTGTTCTCGTGCCGACAAGAATTCTACCTCTGCTTCCGAGAAAAGGCAATACAGGGTCCCTTTACTTGGTGTACACAAAGCAAGATGGATCCTGAAATTCCATTTTATACCTAATTCTGGGATTTCCCCACTTTAGCCCACAGTTGTTGTTAATAGCTAATTGGTCAACAATGCTGTAAGGTTTGTTTTCATTGGTTCTAGCCATTTGTGCACATTGCCGTAGGCATAAGGCAATGGTTTATTTCAAGATGTATCCCTGATCTCAAACTGGACAGACTAATTATTCATTAGGTCCAGCACTAGACTAATCAAGGACAGTTTGTTTTGATAGGGGCCTTGGCGGAATAATGCAGTTGCTTCCCACTGACATTCTCACACCACGTTTAAAATACAGATAGGATGTTAGTAGAACAACAGAAATAAATAGAACCTAACTCTTTTAAATGCCTGACTAATTACTTATTCTATCAATTACAGAGTAATTGGGGTGGTACTTATAATAATCATCTGTTGCTGGTCATTGCTACTTTACAATCCTAACAGTAGTGTATGAAAATGTTGCATAGTTTGGCAGCAGATGTTCAAATCACAAAATGGCTTCTTTTTAGATAATGTAGCAGTATGAAATGGCGATTTGACCTTGTTAGCTGATAGCAAAATACATGTGTTGTAAAAGCCTTTAAAAATTGTCAGGTTAAGCAGGTAAGCTAAATCTTACTAAAATAAAATCTAAAATCTAGGCCAGCTTGCAATAGAAATCATTTGTCGTGGTCTTGTGTAGAATAAAGCTATTTCAGGCAGAGGATTAAGAAACATATGACAAAATTATGTATAACAAGGGAAACTCCCCTTGTGTATTTGTTAGATATTATTATTGGCAAACTCTTCAGTCTCTTTAGAAACTAATTGTAAACCAGTTGCTGGATTTTTCTGGATTGCTCTACATATCAATATTAGTACTATTAAGTTTTCTATTTGTTGTGTTTTTTGCTATTAATTTTGCAGTGTTTGATATCTATTAAATCCTATTATTTCTGCTGTGTCTTTCTACATGCCTTTATCTGATATGACTGAAAAGGAGAGACATCTGAGCAAGACAAAGGGATTTTACAGGAAGACAAAACGATTGAAATAGAAACTCAGCAGTTTGAGCAGAAAGAGAAAGGTAGAGCTAGCATTCTAGGTCAATGACCTATCATCAGAATACAAAGAAACAGTATTGTCTGACCACATTGATAGGAGAGTGCTTTTCCTTGAGAAACAAATCATTTTTCTGTTTTACAGTAAACTGTTATATGTTATATATTGTTTTCCCTCCTGTAACCTCACTCCAGTGACCCGTCCAACCCCACCTCATTCACCCTAGGCTGGTCCCCTAACACCCTCTAGTTTCTCTTCCATCTCACTCAATGGTTCCTAAGCTCATCTTTTCCATGAGACTCAATTTCTATTTCTGCAATCCCTTCCCAACCAAATTCTTTGTTGGCCCCAAACAAATATTGTCATTGCCTCCTTTTGTTCAAGTACCATCTCTTTTCCTTTCAAAACTGCTGTCATCAATCTAGTCCTCAAAACCTCACCCTCAATCCCTGCATCATTTCCAACTACTACTCATCTCAAACCTCTTTTTGCGCTATAAGGTTCTTGAATGTATTTTCACCTCAAGGCATTGTGTCTATTTTTCTCAAAGCTCCTTCTTTAAATCCTTTCAGTTGTATTTGCAGTGCTCTGCTTAGTTTACGCATCAAGACTGCCCTTGTCCTGTCCTGGAAAAACCTCCACTGAGACTGCGACCATTGTTACTAACCCTGCTTGTCCTCTGTAGCCTTTGACATGATTAACCATCCTCTACCATCAACATCCCTGTTGTCCAACCCTGTGTGACACCCTTTGGATAAATCCATTCCTACATCTCCCAGCACAGCTGGTGGATCTGCAACAATGCCTTCTGTTGTCCCAGCATCATCACCTCCAGAGTTCTTCAGGATCTAACCTTGTGTTCCGGCTCGTCCACATCTTCATTGTGTTCTTTGGTAACATGATCTAAAGTTCAGCTGCCATCTGAAATCCAACTCTATGAATTTCCTTTGAAATGACGTCTGTGCTTTCTCAGTCTGTTTGTCTGATATTCTGAGCTCAATTTTTGCTCCTGAGTCGGAATGCAGAGCAAACCTGACTCAGGAAAAAGTGCTTTGAATAGTCTGATTTTCATTCAGGGGGGGAGATAATTGCTGGAGTCGGGCCTATCACCCCCGAATGAGTTAGTAGGCAACCACAGAGACTGCTAAGTGCCAAGCGGGTTGGTTAAAAGGCCCACCTTGGTGCTCTGGGACTTTGTCTCAGTTGTAAAACAAGCAATAAAACCAAAAACAGCCCTCAGGCCCTCATTCCTCATACTCCCTCAACCACCCCACACACTTTCCATGTCCCACCCATGCCAACTCATGCCACCTCATACCCCCCACTCGTGCCTCATGGCTTCTCATACTCTCTATGCCAACATATGCCCCTCTACCCACCCCCATGGCCCTCATACCCTCCATGCCACCTCATGCCCACACTAACCCCCCCCTGGCCCTTTGTAGCCCGATGCCAATTTAGTGCCAGTTCATGCCAACCCATTACTCTCCCACTCATCCTCATGGCCCTTTATAGCCTCTATGCCAACTTACTGCCAAATCATGTCAACCTATGCCCCCATCCACCACCATTTGACCTTAAACCCTCCATGCCTGCTTCTCCAGTATCCACCAGGGCAAACCTGAGGAGCCATGGCGAGATGAAATAAAATAAAGTTCTATGTATATATTGCAGACTTCACTATTGTTATAAAACACTCTCATTCATAAAGAATCGGGATTAATGGGTCTTTTTCAGGTTGGAAAGATGTAACTAGTGGAGTGCCACAATGATCAGTCCTAGGGCCTCAATTATTTACTATCTATATTAATGACTTGGAGGAGGGGGCAGAGTGTAATGTATCCAAATTTGCTGACAATACAAAAATAGGTGGGCGGGCATGTTGTGATGAGGACATAAGGAATCTGCATGGGGATTTAGATAGGTTGAGTGAGTGGGCAAAAACTTTGGAGATGGAGTTTAATGTAGGAAAGTGTGAGGTCATGCACTTTGGTAAGAATAATCAAAAGGCAGACTACTAGTTAAATGGAGAGAGACTTCAAAAAAGTGCAGCACAGAGGGACCTGGGTGTTCTTGTGCATGAAACACAAAAAGTTAGCATGCAGGTGCAGCAAGTAATTAAGAAGGCAAATGGAATTTTGGCCTGTATTGCTAGGGGGTTGGAGTTTAAAATTAAGGAAGTCTTGTTACAACTGTACAGGGTGTTGGTGAGGCTGCAGCTGGAGAACTGTGTACAGTTTTGGTCCCCGTATTTAAGAAAGGATATACTGGCATTGAAGGCAGTTCAAAAGAGATTCACTAGGCTGATTCCTGGGATGAAAGGGTTGACTATCAAGAACGGCTGAACAGATTAGGCCTTTATTCATTAGAGTTTAAAAGAATGAAGGATGATCTTATTGAAACATTCAAGATTCTGAGGGGGCTTGACAGGGTAGATGTTGAGAAGATGTTCCCACTAGTGGGGGAATCTCGAACTAGGGGACATAGTTACAGAATAAGGGGACATGCATTTAAAACTGAGATGTGAAGGAATTTCTTCTCTCAGAGGGTAGTGAATGTCTGGAATTCTCTACCCCAGAGAGTTGTGGAGGCTAGATCACTGAAAGTATTTAAAGAGGAGGTAGATAGATTTTTGAAATATCGAGGGCTTGAGGGCTAAGAGGAGCTGGCATGAAAGAAGAGTTGAGGCTTGGGGCAGATCAGCCATGATCTTATTGAATGGCGGGGCAGGCTAGCAGGGCTGAATAGCCTACTCCTGCTCCTAATCTTATGTTCTTAAATTCCTTCAAGCACTTAATCCCTTACAAAAAAAACCTTTTCTTTCAAGTACTTAATAATTTATGAAAACAAACATTTTTATTCATTGCCCTGCATCAAAGACAGCTAATTTTTTAAATAAGCACTTGGAGCCTTCAATCAACCTGTGAACTTACAGGCCTCCTACTGTGATAATGATAGATTGTGGAATCAGTCAATCAGCACTAATCCTATAATGATAGTCCTCAGGTCATGTCAACAGACAGCTAGTGAAATTGCAAGCAGAGTCACGGCAGACTGTTTTTTTTCAAACATTTAAAGGGCTTAGGGACTTAAATGGCTTGACAGTTCCACTGAGCTAATCCACTTTTTATGCACATTGATATTTACTCTTAACAATCACAAGTGCACCTTACCTCTTTCAAAGGGGTACCCTACCTCACCCAAAGGGGTTCCTTACTTCTCCAAATAATTCTGGCAGCTTTAGACTTTTTCCTCAAATCTCTGAA
Organism: Cetorhinus maximus; assembly: GCF_964194155.1. Taxonomy (NCBI): domain Eukaryota; kingdom Metazoa; phylum Chordata; class Chondrichthyes; order Lamniformes; family Cetorhinidae; genus Cetorhinus; species Cetorhinus maximus. The sequence goes on from NC_135889.1 coordinate 84,656,123, forward strand.
GCCCACGAGTTGTGTTTTGGACTTCTGGAATCGGGGTTCTGGCCCCATCTTGGCTAAGGTACGGAATCCTTCCGGCTTTGCGAAAATTCAGGCCTAAGTTGTGGATGAATCAAAATTTCTTTCAACTGAACACGTATAGGGAAGTTCCAAAGCCTCTGTTTTTGAGTCCATAAAGTCTCACCACTAATTCCATACCCCTCCCACTTAATCAGAATCAGACTGTTTAAAATCTTGAATTAGCATTTGACTATAACAAATCCTATCCATGAGTAAGACTGCTCACTTCCACCTTTGCAACATAATCTGCATTTGTTCCCATTTCACTCCCACTTTGGAAAACTCTTTTTAATTCTTGCATCGTCTACTGTTAATATCCTCTTTAATATCTTCCTATCCTTCCTATTAATAAACTCAAACTCATTCAAAACTCATCTACCTGCATCCTACACTAGGCCCCATACACTTGCTTGCATTGATCTTGTTACGACTGGGATGGGAGGAGTGTGCGTATGATCTAGCCCCACTGCTCTGCAAGCCGTACCATTAATTTAAAAGTTTAAATTTCTCACCAAAATAGCCAATCGTCTATTTCCCCTACTGGTGCCCAAAATAAAAGAGTCTTCAGCCCAGGCTTCTTCCAATAAACTCATAACAATTGTTTATTATAAAATGAAACTTCTTTTTAACAAGCTGCAAGTACTGGTTAATACACAATTATAATCGGAAAGTATAACTACCTAACTCTTCTTAAAGAATTTCCTCAGCGTACACAGACAAATAAAGGACAAATGGATAGAGTCTCTCTGCAGAGATGGGCTTTAAAGGATGGGCGTTAAAGAATAAAAGCTAAAGTTCGCAGGGTCTCAAACGCTGTAGACCTGGAGTTTCCTCATGTGAAGATGGGCTGCTGGTCCCAGTGGAAGCCTGGAAGTTCTCACCAACTAGTCTCAGCTTTGCAGGTCCGAATGCAGATGAGATGCAAATGCTACAGTCAGATGAGGGTTCCCTGTCTACAGGTGGAAGTCACACACAATTGCAGGCAAGGTAGAGAGAGAGAGTCAGTTAAGGTAGCCTCCCTTCCACAGCTTGTTCCCCAACAAGACCGCCTTCAAAACCAGCATGTTCACAACTTAAGTTTTTTTCTTTCTCCCATGTGATTCCCAGCAAGTTTCTAACCTTTGCCTTTTTCGTTTTTTTCCCCATCAATTAAAGTGATTGCTGTTCAAAACAAACAACTAGATCTTCCTCAAGTACCATAAAGGTCAGGTGATTTCTTGGAAGAGGCCTACTTATTGACAGTTCCAAGGTGAACTTATGACCTTTTTAAAGAAAAATCCCAGGTTAGCATCCAAATGTACAGATAATGACACGTCCTTCCATTTTGTAAAAGAAAAATTCAGTCTTGGGAAATATGATTCCAACAATCCGCATTGACTTCCTTTCCCCAAATGCATTGAATTTTATATGTTTATTATCCCCTTCATACCCCTATATGATTTCAAATTAACCATATATTTCCAAGCTCCTTCAGAATTATATCTCCTTCTCTGACTTTGCCCTTCTATTCATCCACCTTGCTCTTTGTCACAGTTAACAACTGAGCCTTCAGTTGCCCTTATCTCTAGAGCAGTTGTCCTAAACCTCTCTGCGTCTTTAATGCCTGGAGAAAAGCACCCTGAAACTCATCTCTTCAATCAATCAACTTTCTTTTTTTCCCAAAAAAGGCTCAATATCCATATCTTTTGTGTTACTTTGCATTCTGTAAAGTGACTTGGGATGTTTTTCAGCATTAGAAGAACTACATCAATGCAAGTTTTTGGTCCTCAGTTGCTGAACTGCATTTGAATCAATGTGACCATCACAATCTCTCTTTGCTCATTTTCAGAGCAAGTTAGCTAAGAGAGAACTGTCCAGTAAGGATTTGAAAATTAGGATGTGGACTTTAATTAGAAGGAATCAATGTAGGTTAATGAGCACAGGGACGATAGATGAACAGGAGTTAACGGAAGGACACAGGCAGCTTAGGATAATATCAAGTTTTTGAAGGGTAGACTGTGGGAGGTTAGCCAGGAGTGTATTGAAATAGCCAAGCCTAGATGTGACATAGACATGGGTGAGAGTTTCAGTTGTAGATGAGCTGAGACAAGGGCAGGGTTAGATGATGTTACGCAGATTAAAATAGGCAGCCTTAGCGATGGCATGGATTTATCAGCAAGGCCCTGCTTTTTGCTCCAGAGGCAGGGAAATTTCCCGGCTCGCCATGCCTGCCTTGGGAAAAAGTGCCCCAAGTAACGAGATCTTTGTTCTGATGGGTGGGGGCAGTGGGCAATGGGGGGGAGGAGGGGGGTGCATGCTGGAGTCCCACATGCTGTCCCCAGAGATAGTTCTGAGGTCTGAGGTGGCACAAGGCCTGCCAAATGCTGAGGCAGGCTGATTAGGCTAAAAAACCTGCCTTTGTGCTCAGGGACTTCGTCCCAGTTGTGTAGTTGAATAAAAGGCCTTCTAGCCCTCAGCCCTCATACCCCCTTACCCAATCCCCATGCCAACTCATGCCACTCTGTGCCACCACCCACCCCATGGCCCCTCATTGCCTCCATGCCAACAGATGCCCATACTCATACCCATGGCCCCTTATAGTCCCTGTGCCAACTCTTGCCAAAACGTGACTACCCATTCATCCTTATGAACCTTATAGCCCATAAATCATCTTAGTGCCAACTCATGGCCCCTTATATCACCAATGCCAACAGCACTAACTCATGCCAACTCATGACCCCCATTCATCTCCATTAACTCTTTAACCCCAAGCCATCTCATGCCAACAAATTACTCCCTCATCCGACGGCCCCTTATGGCCCCTGTACCAACTTAGTGCCAACTCATCCCAACACCTGATGCCTCTCCCCAGTAATTTCCACGGCCCCTTATTGCTCCTTTGCCAACTTTGTGCCTACTCGTGCCAATGCATGTCCCCCACCCAGCATCCTTTGTCCTTACACCTTCCATGTCAATTCACCCAGTATCCACCATGGGCAGACCACAGGGACCATGCTGGGATGAAGTAAAACAGATGAAGTAAAATAAAATTCTAAGTATCTATTACAGACATCACAATATAAAAAAAACACTCTCATTGACAAAAGCCCATTAAATGCATTTAAATCGTCTCACGTACTTAATCTCCTATAAAAATAAACATTTATATTCATAGCTAAAGACAGCTAATCCCTTAATAACCTCTTAAAGCTGTCAATCAAACTCTGAACTTAAACCACCTCCTCCCCACCCTTTCACTGTAATGAGGTTATGGCAATAAATATCTATTGAAACTGCAAGCAGCAATTTTTTTCAGCTCAGGGACACGGTGAGCTTGTTTCTTTCTTTCAAAATTTAAAGTGCAGGGCATTTAAATAACTTGTCAGCTTGATAGTTCCACAGACCTTATCCGTCTTTCATGAGCATTCATATTTACTCTTAAAAATCATAAGTCATACATTGCAGGAAACAGACCTCGCTCTAGTGAAAATGGGGTCAGTTTGAACTCAGCACTGCAATTCACATCCTGCCCCTTTACCCTGCCAATGAAAATTGGTTTTGTTGGAAATGGGGCAGCTATTCCCAATCTGATGTCCTGTCATCTTTTTGGTTGAGGCACGGAGTCGCCATGACCCTGTGAAAATCTGGGCCCAAGATTGTGAACAGCCTGGTTCAGCTTCAGACAGTTGCCAGGGAGAGGGATGGTGTCAGTAGCCGGGGAACAGAGACAGAAGACAACCTCCCCAATATTTCATTTGAGGAAGCCTCTACTCATTCAATACTGGTTACTGGAAAAGCAGTTGGATAATTTAGCAACAACAGAGGAGTCAAGAGAGGTGGTGGTGGGCTAGAACTAGGTGTTGTCAGCATATTTGTAAAAACTAACACTCATTTTTGGATAATGTCACTGACGGGCAAGAGTGATTTTGTGATTGGAAGTATGTTTCCACTGGGGTTTCCCAGGATTCAATAGCAGATTCCTTGCTTTTCATGGTATGTATCAGTGATGTAGAATGAAATGTTGAGGGCATAATTTAAAAGTTTGCAGATGTTACAAAAATTGGCTGTCTGATAGTGAGGAAGAAAGCTGTAGACTGCAGGAAGGTATCATCAGTGGACTGGTCAGGTGGGCAGAGAAGTGGCAAATGGAATTCAATCCAGAGAAGTGTGAGGTAATGTATTTGGGGAAGACAAACAAGGCAAGGGAATGTACAATGAACAGTAGGATTCTGAAAAGCGTAGAGGATAGAGAGACCTTGGAGTGTATGTCCACAGATCCCTGAGGGTAGCAGGACAGATAGAAAAGGTGGTTAAGAAGGCATATGGGATACTATCATGACCACAGCTGTGGTAAATTGCTGCGCAAAACAAATCCCAGAGGGAAACTTGGCTTATGGGCCATACCCTTTTTTTTGTATCCAGAAAACGAGAAGAAGACATACAGATCTCAGCAGTAAGTGATCCAGTAACACTTTCAGGATTTTAAAAATTAGAAGTAAAAGTTTTATTAACAAGGATAAAAGAAAACTTACGTACACAAGTTTACAGTTACACAATTAAGGTTCGTCTTACAAAACATTCCCCAAAAAGACTCTCTACTTGTTCAATCTCATAAGTAAATGCCTCCAAGCAACACTCCCTTATAAATGTTAACTATAAAAAACCCAGTAATATTACACAAGACAAACTCCTGTAGCTTCAATAAAGATATACCACATGACCCCCTACCCCCTTCCACTCTGTGGTGGAATTCACTTCAGAATAAAACTTCTTGGTGCAGCCCAAAACTTTTTTGGCTTGACTGGATGGCTGATTCAAATAGCATCCTCTCCCAGCCCAGAGCTCCAGCTATAGCTCAACAGCTCAAACAGCTCCAGCTATCTCCATAACTTCAGCTCAGTTCCAGCTACCTCTATCTAATCTCTCCACAGTAAATCTAAAATACCTATTTCCCCTTTCATCTCCAGTTCCATTGTTCACACACCTCTTTGAAACTCAAATCCTTCCAAGTATAAAATCTTTTATGTCCCTATCTTGTCTTTGCTTTCAGGTCAATAAGATATAATATCCCCACTACTATTTACCTATGGAACTCCTACAAGGTACAAACATATTTCTTGGTACCTCTGACTCGCCTTTGATATTGAAGCAAACTCTCAACTTATCTAAAAATGCAAATGTTAGATCTAACCTCTTTATTTGTACCTCAAACTTAACACCTCTATCCTTTTCATGTTTTAAACCCTCCAGATAATCTGACTCCAATCAATCTCTTACCAGCTTAATCAAATGACACACACACAGACACCCAGCCTTCTTTTCAGAATAACACAGTATTCCAGAAAAAAGATTTTTAAAAATAACATCCATTCTCACAATACTTTCCTTTGTTAATCATGGCATCAAATAAAAGAGCGAAAAAAATGCAGGAACTGCATAAAACACTAATTAGACCTCTGAATTTTATACAGCCTGGTTACTACATTGCAGGAAGGATGTGATCATACTCAGGAAGGTACAGACGAGATTTACACAGATACTGCCAAGGCTAAAATATTTTATGCATGAGGAAAAATTGGATAGACCATAAGACCATAAGACATAGGAGCAGAAATTAGGCCATTCGGCCCATTGAGTCTGCTCTGCCATTCAATCATGGCTGATAAGTTTCTCAACCCCATTCTCCCGCCTTCTCCCCGTAACCTTTGATTCCCTTACCAATCAAGAACCTATCTATTTCGGTCTTAAATACACTCAATGACCTGGTCTCCACAGCCTTCTGTGGCAATGAATTCCATAGATTCACCACTCTCTGGCTAAAGAAGTTTCTCCTCATCTCTGTTATAAAAAGTCTTCCCTTTACTCTGAGGCTGTGCCCTCGGGTCCTAGTCTCTCCTACTAATGGAAACATCTTCCCCATGTCCACTCTATCCAAGCCTTTCAGTATTCTGTAAGTTTCAATCAGATCCCCCCTCATCCTTCTAAACTCCATCGAGTATAGTCCCAGAGTCCTCAAACGTTCCTCATATGTTAAGCCTTTCATTCCTGGGATCATTCTCGTGAACCTCCTCTGGACCCTCTCCAGGGCCAGCACATCCTTCCTGAGATACGGGGCCCAAAATTGCTCACAATATTCTAAATATGGTCTGACCAGAGCCTTAATAAGCCTCAGCATCACATCCCTGCTTTTATATTCTAGTCCTCTCAAAATAAATGCCAGCATTGCATTTGCCTTCCTAACTACCGACTCAACCTGCAAGTTAACCTTAAGAGAATCCTGGACTAGGAATCCCAAGTCCTTTTGCACTCCAGATTTCTGAATTCTCTCCCCATTTAGAAAATAGTCTATGCCTCTATTCTTCCTACCAAAGTGCATGACCTCACACTTCCCCATGTTGTATTCCATCTGCCACTTCTTTGCCCATTCTCCTAACCTGTCCAAATTCTTCTGCAGTCTCCCCGCCTCCACAATACTACCTGTCCCTCCACCTATCTTTGTGTCATCTGCAAACTTAGCCAGGATGCCCTCAGTTCCTTCATCTAGATCATTAATGTATAAAGTGACAAGTTGTGGTCCCAACACTGACACCTGCGGAACTCCACTAGTCACTGGCCGCCATCCTGAGAAGGACCCCCTTATCCCCACTCTCTGCCTTCTGCCAGACAGCCAATCTTCTATCCATGCTAGTACCTTGCCTCTGACACCATGGGCTCTTATCTTACTGAGCAGCCTCCTGTGCGGCACCTTGTCAAAGGCCTTCTGGAAGTCCAAGTAGATAACATCCATTGGCTCTCCTTTGTCTGACCTACACGTTACCTCCTCAAAGAATTCTAACAGATTTGTCAGGCATGACCTCCCCTTGATGAAACCATGCTGACTTTTTATCATGCACTTCCAAGTATTCTGAAATCTCATCCTTAATAATGGACTCTAAAATCTTACCAACGACCGAGGTCAGGCTAATCGGCCTGTAATTTCCCGTCTTTTGCCTTACTCCCTTCTTAAACAGGGGGGTTATATTAGCGATTTTCCAGTCCTCTGGGACGCTCCCTGATTCCAGTGATTCCTGAAAGATCACCACTAATGCCTCCACTATCTCTTCAGCTATCTCCTTCAGAATTCTGGGGTGTAATCCATCTGGCCCAGGTGATTTATCCACCTTCAGACCTTTCAGTTTTCCTAGCACCTTCTCCTTGGTAATGGTCACCATACTCACCTCTGCCCCCCGACTCTCTTGAACTTTGAGGATGTTACTCGTGTCTTCCACCGTGAAGACTGATGCAAAGTACCTATTCAGTTCCTCCGCCATTTCTTTGTTCCCCAGTACTACTTCTTCAGCGTCATTTTCCAGGGGTCCAATGTCCACTTTTGCCTCTCTCTTACCCTTTATATATCTAAAAAATCTCTTGCAATCTTCTTTTATATTTCTGGCTGGTTTACCCTCATATTTAATCTTCTCCCTCCTTATTTCTTTTTTAGTTGTCCTCTGTTGGTCTTTGTAGGCTTCCCAATCCCCTGGTTTCCCACTGCTCTTTGCCGCATTGTATGCTTTCTCTTTAGCTTTTATGATGTCCCTGACTTCCCTTGTCAGCCATGGTTGCCTCGTCCTCCCTTTAGCATGCTTCTTCTTCCTAGGGATGAATTTTTGCTGTGTCTCCCAAATTACTCCCAGAAACTCCTGCCATTGCTGTTCCACTGTCTTTCCTGCTAGGCTCATCTCCCAGTCAATTCTGGCCAACTCCTCCCTCATGCCTCTGTAGTTGCTTTTATTCAACTGTAATACCGTTACATCTGATTCCAGCTTTTTCCTCTCAAATTGCACAGTAAATTCTATCATATTATGGTCACTTCCTCCTAAGGGTTCCTTCACTTTAAGCTCCCTTATCAAATTTGCCTCATTACACATCACTAAATCTAGAATTGCCTGTTCCCTAGTGGGCTCCACCACAAGCTGCTCCAAAAAGCCATCTCATAGACATTCTATAAATTCCTTTTCTTGGGATCCACTACCAACCTGATTTTCCCAGTCTACCTGCATATTGAAATCCCCCATGATCACTGTAACCTTGCCTTTCTTACACATCTTTTCTATCTCCTGGTGTATCTTGTGCCCCACATCCTCACTACTGTTCGGAGGCCTGTGCATAACTCCCATTGTGGTTTTTTTACCTTTGCGGTTCCTCAACTCTACCCACACAGATTCTACATCATCTGACCCTACGTCATTTCTGGCTATCGATTTAATTTCATTTCTTACTAAAAAAGCAACCCCACCCCCTCTGCCAACCTGCCTATCTTTTCGATAGGATGTATATCCTTGAATATTTAGCTCCCAGTCCTGATCCCCTTGCAGCCATGTCTCCGTGATGCCCACCACATCATACCTGCCAATTTCAATCTGCGCCACAAGCTCATTTACCTTATTTCGTATACTGCGTGCATTCAGATACAACACCTTCAGTCCTGTATTTTCCATCCCCTTTCTCATTGTCGTCCCTTTATCTGATGTGCTTGAAGTTAGATTCCTAGCCCTTTCCAAACACTCTGTCCTATTTTGTGTTCTGGGGACTTTAATAGCCTCTCCTGGGCTCTCCTTTTCAGTTTTTTCATAATTTTCCATGAAGTTGAATCCACCCCGCTCCCCCCCCAACAAGCTAACCTGCTGCTTTGTTTCCCATTAGTCATACTTCTTGGAGTTTTACCCTTCCCTCCCCCCCACCCCAACTTTCTAGTTTAAAGTCCTGTTGACCACTCTATTTACCCTTTTCGCTAGAACATTGGTCCCAGATCGGTTCAGGTGGAGACCATCCCAACTGTACAGATCCCTCCTGTTCCAATACTGATGCCAGTGCCCCACGAAATGGAACCCCTCTTTCCCACACCACTCCTTTAGCCACTTGTTTACTTCCCTTATTCTCGCGTCCCTATGCCAATTTGCACGTGGCTCGGGTAGTAATCCGGAGATTATAACGTTTGAGGACCTGTTCTTTAATTTAGTTCCTAGTTCCTGATAATCCCCAAACAAGTCCTCTTTCCTAGTCTTACCTATGTTATTTGTCCTGATGTGGACCACAACAGCTGGATCCTCCCCCTCCCTCTCCAATATCCTTTCAAGCCAGTCAGAGATGTCCCTCACCCTGACATCGGGCAGGCAACATACCATGCGGGACTCTCGATCCTGCTTACAAAGGATGCTATCAATTCCCCTAATTATAGAATCCCCTACAACTACCACTTGTCTTTTTGCTCCCCCCTCTTGAATGGCCTCCTGTGTCACGGTGCCGTGGTCAGCTGGCTCATCCTCCCTACAGGAATTCCGTTTTTTGACAGTGGGTCCTCCTCAATTCCCTCCTGAGTCGCAGTGGCTGCCGTGACTTCTCCCAGAATTTTTTTTTTTTTTTTTTTTTTGTAGCCGTGACTTCTCCCAGAATGCTTCAGTCACTTCTCACCAGCGCCCTCTGTTGGGTGCTCTTCCTCCTGTTGAGTGCAAGAGTCTTTCTCCTCGATTACCTCCTGAGTCGCAGTGGCTGCCGTGACTTCTCCCAGAATGCTTCAGTCACTTCTCACCAGCGCCCTCTGTTGGATGCTCTTCCTCCTGTTGAATGCAAGAGTCTTTCTCCTCGATTACCTCCTGAGTCGCAGTGGCTGCGGTGACTTCTCCCAGAATGCTTCAGTCACTTCTCACCAGCGCCCTCTGTTGATAGGTTGGGGTTATTTGGAACAAAGGAGGCTGAGCAGAGATTTAACTGAGATGTATAAAATTATGAGGAGCATAGACAGAGTGGAAAGGAAGAACATATTTCTCTTAGCAGTAAGGCCAATAACTAGGGGGCATACATTTAAAGTAGAAGGATTAGAGAGGAATTGAGGAGAAATTTCTTCAGCCTGGCTGTTGTGGGGGTTTGGAACTCAGTGCCTGAAAGGGAAAAGGTAGATGCAGAAACCTTCATCGTATTTAAAAAGCACTTGGATAGGTTCTGAATGCCATAACCCACAAAACTATGGTCCAAGAGTTGAAAAGTGGGATTAGGCTCAGTAGCCCTTCTTTGGCTGACATGGACACAGTGGGCCAAATGGCTGTAAATTTTGATGATTCTATGATTCTAACAACCTGTCATGGTTGATCTAATGGTAACCTCAAACCCACACTTCTGCCTACCCCCGATAGCCTTTTAACCCCTTATTAATCAAGAATGTATCTAGCTCTGCCTTAAAAAATATTCAAAGACTCTCCTTCCACTGCCTTTTGAGGAAGAGAGTTCCAAAGATTCACGACCCTCTGTCTTAAATGAGTGACCCCTATTTTTAGATTCTCCCATGAGAGGAAACATCTTCTCCATATCCACCCTGTCAAGATCTCTCAGGACGTTAAAGGTTTCGATCAAGTCACCTCTTACTCTTCTAAACGTCAGCGGATACAAGCCTAACCTGCCCAACCTTACCTCATAAGACAACCCGCCCATTCCTGGTATTAGTCTCTGAGCTGCTTCTAACATATTTACATCTTTCCTTAAATAAGGAGACAGCACAGTACTGTACACAGTACTCCAGATGTGGTCTGACCAGTGTCTTATAAAACTGGAGCATAACCTACCTACTTTTGTAATCAATTCCCCTAACAATAAATGATAACATTCTATTAACTTCCTTAAATACTTGCTGTACCTGCATGCTAGCCTTTTGTGATTCATGCACTAGGACACCCAGATCCCTCTGAATCTCAGAGCTCTGCAATCTCTCACTATTTAGATAATAAGCTTTTTTATTCTCCCTGCCAAAATGAACAATTCCACATTTGCCCACATTATACTCCATTTGCCTACTCACTTAACCTATCTATGTCCCTTCGTAGCCACTTTGTCCTCTTCACAATTTACTTCTCTATCTATCTTGCGTCATCAGCAAATTTAGTAACCATACCTTCGGTCCCTTGATCAAAGTCATTTATATAAATTGTATAAAGTTGAGGCCCCGGCACTGATCCCTGTGGCACGCTACTTGTTATATCCTGGCAACCAGAAAATGACCCATTTATGTCAACTCTCTGCTTCCTGTTAGCTAGCCAATCTTCTATCCATGCCTGTTGTAAACAGTTGAGGTCCCAACACTGATCCCTGTGGCACACCACTTGTTCCATCTTGCCAACCTGAAAGAGACCCATTTATGCCTACTCTCTGCTCACTGTTAGTCAGCCAATCTTCTATCCATGCCAAACTATTATCCCCTACACCATGAGCATTTATTTTCCACAAAAACCTTTGATGTGGGACTTTATCAAATGCCTTCTGGAAACCTAAGTACAGTACATCCACTGGTTCCCCTTTATTCACAGCACATGTGACTCCTTCAAAGAACTGGTTAAGGTATTGGTGGAATGGAGGATGATATAAAGATTTGTGGAAGTGTTAGGATTGTGGTAGAGACTGAACCACTGTAAACAGGTCTCAATGTGTTGGGAGAACAGGTCTGCATTTTCAAAGTATTTCACTTAGGTAAATGCAACATTATGCATGTGGACAGGACCAATGCCTAGCATGCTCACTCTTTACACAGAATAGAACTGAAGCTTGTGGTGAATGAAAGAGATCCAGGTATTAAAGCTACGGCTAAAGCAAATGGAATATTGTGCTGCATTCACAGGATTATGCATTATAAAGTAAACATTCCATTTTGTCCAAGAACGGGACCTGTTTGGGGCTCATTTATAATACTGGGTCCAGCTCTGGTCTCCTCACATGCTAAGTTATATAAAACCTTTGGAAAATATTCAGAGGAGGGCCACACGAGTGATTCCCAGTTTAAAGGAATTTAGCTACCGAGATAGGCTTAAGGAGCTGAGCCGATATATTTTTGAGAACTGTAGAGTATGGAGGCGATTTGATTGAGTTCCATAAAACTATGAAGTTGCTAAATTAGGTGCATACCAGCAAATTAGTTTTAATTAATATGTCGGCAGCGACCAGGTTTATGTGCACAATTTACACAAGGGAAGAAATAGAATAAATGGGAAATGGTCATTCCTTGCCCAGCCATTAATAGATGTGTCGAACAGGCTGCAAGCTTGTGTGGTGGATACTGATTCACTTTTCACCTTCAAGAGAGAACTGAACTAGTGCTCGGCTGAGGTGGAAACTGAATTATACAAGAGATAAGAACAAATGAATATAAATCATTGTGAACGTCGACCTCTGGACAAGTTTGGATCACACTTTCCAGATTTATTGTCTTGGCCTTGGGTTTTGAGCTTCTTTATTTTTACATTTTCCTACATGGCATCCAAGGAGTAGGGGATCTTCTCATCTGATGCATAAGGCATCATATTTATGTAGGCCAGGATAAATGAACCAGCTAATATTATCTTGTCCGACATTTTCTATGTTCATGTGTGACACAAGGAAGTATGTAGAGCTGTTTACATACTTCTGTATGTGAAGTGCAAACTTTGCATACTGATCCACACCGTTTGAAATCAGTATAAGAACAAGAAGTTGAAAAAGTGTATCTTACTAGTTCTGTTTTATTAAGGGTATGTTGGTTTTGATGGCTTAATAAAAAGATAATTAAGCATCTTGTGATAAGAAAAGAAAGACAGTTCTAGGAATCTAAGCAAAAGAGCCTTTCTCTTGAATTAAGTAAATCGTGCCTGATTGTATACAATTTGATATGGTTGTGTAAGAATGGCTGATAAAATTATACATTTCTGTCTTCCTTTTAGCTTAATTTTAAGGCAGACCACTTTAATATTTGATGCCTGCCTTGGAGTTTGAAAGTTTTAAAATAATTGAGACAAGGTGGGTTGCCTTTTGGCACTTCCTAGTAATGGTGGATGCAATTGATTAAAATTAATGGGAACGAAAAATTCAATTCCATGTTGCAAAATGGTCATGTGGGAGCAATAAGTGGTTGGTGTCGTAGCTGCACACTTCTAAAATCATGTGATTCCTCAAAGATTGTTTTTAATTGTTCTGTTCCAAGTAGGTGGAAAGCAGATGAAAGCTGAATATGCAGACTTGAGCCAGGAGGATATATGTATTGAGATTCCTGTCGAAAATGATGTTGGTCAGTTTCTTCAGGATAAGAAGAGGTGGCTGCTTAACATCATTTCTGGGAAGTTTAACTGTACTGCTACACTCTGTACGAATGGAAATAAACAACCAGCTTCGACGGCAGAAGCTTCTGCTAAGGTTTTAGCTACTACTGAAGAAACATTCCCTCTAATAATCAATTTTCCTACTGGAGTAAGATACCTGAAGGTCCTATCAGGAGGGCTTCGTATTTTTGCATGCTTAGATGATCTGACAAAACATGAGGTCGATGTTGTTGTGAACTCTGCCAATGAATATTTAAAACATGACCGTGGAATTGCTCATGCTTTGGCACGAACAGCTGGGCAAGAATTCACAGCTGAAAGTGACAATATTGTACAACAACATGGGGCAGTTCCAGTTGGTTCTGCAGTCGTCACTGGGGCAGGAAAGCTCCCATGTAAAAAGGTCATACATGCAGTAGGACCTACTTGGATTCTAAATACAAGTTCAGAAAACAATCGCTTACTTTCTTACGCCATCAGAAATAGCCTTGTGCTAGCAGATGAATTACAATTGACCTCAATTGCCATACCTGCTGTAGGTTTGGGAAATGGTTTCCCATTGCGAAGGTGTGCAGAATTGATAGTAAATACAGTGAAAACTTTTCATGGGATATGGATGCCTGAAAATCCTCTGAAAGAGATCCGTTTAGTAAATTTCAGTGAGCCGACAACTGCAGCAATAGAAAATGCGTGTAAGAATATCCTTGGCGAAACAGACCATAAACGTTTGCTAAGTGTGGATTTCGTACCAAATCAGATACGCGATATATATAGGTTTCAGAATCTTCATATAGAAATCAAGAGAGAAAATATTGAAGAACAGAATGTACGTACAGCTTAATTTCCTTTATTTAAAAAGTAGGCCTTTTCTCCATTTTAATTTCATATAGAGGGCCATTGGTTTATTTTGACAGAATAAATTGAATTCTGTTTTTATTAAATTAATTTTAGAATGTTTATTATCGTGTTTCTGGACTCTTGACTATTTGGGCTAAGAGGGATTTCAGAAAATGTTAAGGTGATCAGGAGCAGAATTTTCTGCCTGTTGGGTGCGCCGTGCAGGAGCGGGCGCGGACCCGATCACCGCCCGCGATCGGGTCTGCTCTGCCATTTTATGCGGGCGAACCAATTAAGGTCTGCCCAGCATGAAATGCAGCTCCCAAGGAGAGCAGGAGTGGGCGGGCGGGACTGCTATGACCACCGGGTCCAATGGCGACCCGGCGGCCTGTTTAAAAGTCCTCCTGCAGCCTTGCAAAGGCTGTTAAACATGGCCAGCAGAAGGGCTCCCCAGAGTGCTGCTGGTGAGCAGGCCAGGCAGGAGGGTAGGGCAGGGGTCCACTGTGCCCCTCATTTCTCAGACGATTGCCTTGCTGCCCTCCTCGAGGAGGTGGCAGCACAGCGGGAGGTTGGTCCTTGTTCTGAGGGATGAGAGGAGAAGGCCCCTCCACATGGCCAAACGTGCCTGGGAGGAGGTGGTGGAGTTGGTGAGCTCCTGCGACGTGGTGCGGTGCTGCAAGCGCTTCAACGACCTTTTGTGCTCTGGAAGGGTGAGTACTATGTTGCCATTGGTCAGTGAACCCAGCAGGTAGGCTTTCCCTCCTGGGCAGCCCCCCCGCCCCCTCCCACCACCAGCTCTGAGTGCAGTTACTACATTGAATAAGTAACAGCATGTGTCCTTCACTGTGTGGGCCAGCAGATATTGGCCATGCCAAGGTCACCCTGAGAGGGTGGTGATGAGATGGGTTCTGCATCCGCAGCATGTGGTACAGTGACACCCATGTTACTGTTTTGCAGTCAACCTGGAGGATCTGCACCTAGGCACAGTTCTGGAACTGCGAAACATGTCAAAGTCAGGCTGCTGACATGTTGGGAGGGGAGCTTCCAGGTGGTGGGGCACCGATCCATCTGCTTCCCTTTGCTTTCCACGTGCTTGCACCTCCTTGCTCTGCAAGGTTGGACCGTGTGGTGCCAAATGTGATGTAGGCTGCATTTGGCCGGGCGGATAGGCCTGGCATCTTTGTGTGAGTGTGCGGCAGCTGCGGGGTGAGGAGGCACTGGAGCCCTGCAATGTTCCACTCTGGTTGGGGTGGGACAGCAGCAAAGAGATTCCAGGTACCAGTTGTACTAATCAATACCCTTTTCTCCTTTTCAAGAGAAGAATACTCATAATGCTGCCGAGCGGTTGAGGACTGGCGGAGGGCTGGCCCAGCTGGCCATCATTTCCAGTTTCGAGCAGGAGGCCCTGGATTTGGAGAGGCGCCATGCGCCCAGGTCCACCAATGTCGGTGAGGCTGGCGTGCCATGGGCAGGTATGTTTGCCCAGCACTGAGGTCACCATTAGTGTCCCAGCAGCCATGGCAGTGCTGAATGTTCAGTGATTGAAGTTTGCAACATGGCTTGACCATTGCTTATGGAAGGGTGAGCGCATAATGATCAAGGGGACAGGGATGCACATTGACATTGTCTCCATGTTAACTGATCCAATGTTCTTGTTCTTCCTTTCAGCATCAGCGGAGCAGGGCCGGAAGGAGGAGGCATAGGGGCCCCCTCTCATATCTGAGGGCCCAGAAGTCTCTGACCCACCAGCATCACACCATCTCTGCCAGGCAGGCACCAGCGCAGATACTGGCACCTCAGTGGGAATTAGATCATCGGTTAGTGTGAGGGCACTTCCAAGTTGCTGGAGGAGCTGGCGGAGACAGAAAGTGCCCATGGCACCAGCAGTTGGAGAACAGCAGGGGACTGGGCACATGCTTAGTCGGTGGCTGATGATGTGCCTCTGGAATTGTCCATGAGGCAGCAAGTCCAGCAGGGTGTGCGGGAAGATCTGGCGGAGATACGTGAGGCTATGCTTGGCTTGACCTCCGTGGTGGAGTCCACGCGGACCCTCGCCAATGCAATGAGCCTCATGGCTGAGCGCCATGCTTCCTCCATGGAGAGAGTGGCGATTCTCGTGGAGAGGCTCTTCCAGGAGACCAATCAGGGCTTCCTGGGGATACGCGCGGACCAGCAAGCCCTCACATCGGTATTGACCTCAGCTGGTCAGTGCCAGTGTGGGAGATGATCTGGGGACCAAGTTTCGCAGCTTGGTGCCCATCTATCTACAGTGAGCAAGGAAATCCGAAGTGACCGTGGCTCCTATTGTACCGCTGCTCAGCTTCTGTTCTTGGATGGCGGAGAGGCGACATGAGCCACCTTCTGAGGAGATAGCCTTTGTCACCAGCAGCCATCCATCCAGCCTCGCTGGAGCACTGAAGAGCCCCAGCACCTGGGAATGTCTGAAGATGTAGGTGTCGTGGGAGCTGCCTGGGTACCTTGCACAGACTTGCAGAATCCACATCCTGTGATCACACACTGTTATGGTCACTTTGACAAACGGACCACAGGAGTCTCAGGTACAGGGCACGATCGTTTATTCAAGCAATTGCAAGGAGAACACCATCTCAATACAGCTTGAGATAGCACTCTGCTAAACTACGTGTTCATCATATTTATACATTATTGGCCACGTACAAGAACAGTTTCCAGATTTCGATCTTGTCAACATATAGGTTTACATTAAACAGACAAGTACATGCACCGTATGTCTCTATTTGTTTCTCACCCAGGTAGAGACCTTCCCTCCTACCTAAACTAGGACCATCTGTTCTTCCCCTATCTGTTGAAGAGCACACTTAATCTTAGTTGTTATTGCCAATGCTCTGACTGCAGTCCGGCTCCCAAGGCCTTTCTGTTGTTTGCAGGTCCTAAGGCTGTGCAAGGTTCATCTGGTAACTTTTAACTGCCAATGTGCTTGGTAGCCCTGATTGCCTGGAGATTTTAAGTAATTCATTCCTTTTCAATAAATTCTCCCTTACCATAAATTTTTACTTCCTTTCTTCCCCCTAACACACACTATCTGCACGTTCATGGAGGGGAAGCCCTTCCTGTTGATGAAGGCACCGGGCTCACCTGCTGGCGCCTTGATGGCCACATGTGTGCAGTCTATTGCACCCTGGACACGGGGGAAGCCAGCAATCACTGCAAAGCCTCTGGCTCTCTCCATCTGGTTGGCCTGGTCCCAGCGGTAGTAGATGAAGGTCAATGCACGTCCGAACAGAGCGTCTGTAACCTGCTTGACACAAGTGTAGACAGCTGATTGGGACATGCCGCAAAGATCACCCACCGAGCCCTGGAAAGAGCCAGAGGCATAGAAGTCGAGGGCAGCTGTGATCTTTAGAGTCACTGGCATGGGGTGCCCATCCACACAGCAGAGATCTCAGGGCCTATCATCTGACAGTTAGAGCTGACTGTCTCCCTTGAGAGACGGAGCCTCCTTTGGCACTGCACCTCAGACATATTGAGGTAGCTGCTTCGCCACCTGTATACCCTGGCAGCAGAATAGTGGTGTCTTCTGCGGCCCCTTCCGCCTTGGACTTCCTGTTGGCCCTGTGCCCCTTGTGCCTACGCCTGTCCTCCCAAAGGTGACTCCCCTGGAGGCTGAATGTGCACTCCTGGCCTTCTCCCCCTTCTGGCCGTCCCTTCCTCCTCAGAGGAGGTGCCTCCAGTGGAGAGCACAACCTCCATTCCCAGGCTAAGTGAAGGCTTCCTGAAATTTGCAGGCCCCAAAAAGGATCTTCACTGCAGAGTGCTGACCTGATGGTTGAAAGTCCAGACCAAACAACTGGTATGAGTTTTGAAGTATTTCTGCTCACACAGGCAAGTATCATTAACTTAAATAACCTACTGAGCACATTTGCGACCCTACTGACCCCTCTTATCCCGCCCGTGGTTGAGGTTTATACCCGCCTGCCTGTTGCGCCCATGCAACGACCTGAAGATCACATGGGCCCCGAAAAATCACTGTCAATTGGTGCCTCAAGTGGCACGTTAATTAATAGCGGGCGCGGATCCGAGAATATCGCGTGCCCGCCCACCGAAATATCGCAATGGTGCGCGGTGACGTCGGGTCCGCTCCCGCACGCCAACGGGAAAATAATTTAGCTCACAAGGGTTTAAATCCATACAAAATATCCTGATGCTAGATGCAGCTGGAGAAATAGTGACTCTTGCACATCATGTCAGCTTGAGATAATGGGGGTGGTTCAGTCATTTCAGCCAAATGCATAGTTGAAATGTTGGAATGGTTTCATTCGTTTTTCATATGGAGGCTAGCAGCCAGGAAAACCCACACCTATAGCCCATATGATTGGCAGTTCAGCTAACCAGTCTCTGGACATGAAGAGCTGGGTAGCAGGGATGTCCAGGTGTCAGATATCAGTGATATAGGCTTCCAGGAAATCTGGAGTGATAGATACAGTAGGAGAGCATTTTCTTCCAAAGATTAGTGCTGTAATTGCTGGGATTTGCTAGTCAGTAAAGTAATTTTAGCTCATTAGAAGCAACACTTAGTACGCTTTATGCTCTATATTCTTCATCTTCTCCAGGTAGCATCTCGATTTGACCCATGGCTTATGCTGTGATTTTACCATGGGACAGGGGAGGAGGTGGGCCTCAGTCGGAGGAGGGATTGAATCCCAAACTAGGTGACTAGCCATCTCACCAGCACCACCCTCCCCCCACATTATAAATTACAAGGAACGTTATGAAATAGGTTTAAATTTACTGTTTTGTCACTGGCAAGGGGGCTTTTGATTTTAGTGGAGTCTGGAGGAGATTTCTAAGAAAGTTTACATACCCATCTTCTGGACCGCTGGCAGTGGTCTCTTTAACTACCTAGTACCCATGGGAGAAGGATGTACAGTGCACGCTCCACCCACTGGTACCTTAAAATAAATCTTGTCCTACAACTAGTCCCAATATGAAGCAAACAAATACCCAGTTTGGCTTGGTGAAGGTCTTCAAGAAAATGGCAGTGGATGGAATAGGAATGGTAAGTTCTTGTCATGACTTTTGGGTCATTATCACCCATACTCATTGGGCAGAGGCCCTCATATTTGGGGAACTGTTGGCTTTGATGATACTGGTGCCCTTTTCTATTTGTTTATGCTTTTCTCATTATTTATAATATAAATAATAAATGCCCTTATCAGCACTGTTGATATTAGAGTTAAAATTCTAGGATAGCTTTATCTATGATAGTAATGTGATGATCTAGGAATTTAGCCACATGACACCCATTTTTCAAGTGTGAACTGACCTACTAAGGCCCCAATATGCAGGACAGGAACCACACGTGCATTTCTATACAGAATTATACAGTCTGTAATATTCAATGAAGTGGATACACCAGCATTAGGAACAAATAATAAGATTTTTTAAAGAAAGAAAGACTATGCAGAATTTTATGCCGGTGAGATTCTCGGTCACACGGAAGTCAATGGGTGTGATTTTCCAACCTTGCCCGCCGTCAGAATTGTCCGGTCCATCAAAAATCAATGGACTTTTGGCTGGGCTGCCAAATCTCCCACGGCAGGTCTCCCTATGATGGGGCTGGAAAATCTTGGCCAATGGAGCTTTGAGCAGCTCACCACATTTTACGGCCCCACCCCTGCCGCTACAGGTTCGTTAAATTCTGCCCTTGCATTCATATAGCGCCTTTCATGACTTTGGGATGCCTCAAAGCCCATTACAGATTTGGAACTATGTTGCAGGGCCAAAATCCTGGAACTCCCTTCCTAACAGCACTATGGGTGTACCTATGCCACATGGCCTGCAGTGGTTCAAGAAGACGGTGCACCACCACCTAATTGCAAGGACAATTAGGGATGGGCAATAAATGATGGCCTAGCGACACCCATGAAAGAATAAATAAAAAAAAGTCAATTCATCACGTCGTGAAGTGTGATTGCAGTTGTAATGTAGTAATGTGAAGTGAAGATGATTTTATTTATATTGATGTCCTGCACATCTCAGTATATGCCTGTTAATTATCTTCAGTAGATTGAGCACTTGATGTCTGCATCTGAGTCCAGTGCAGCAAAATTAGTATGTAATTGTGGCCATCAACAATCTGGCATCTGTTGCATCTTATCTCTCTGTCTTGGCTCCTGTGCACTTGTACAGTCACTCCATGCAGACTTGCTCTAACATTTTTTTATTCATTCACGGGATGTGGGCTTCGCTGGCTGGGCCAGCATTTATTGCCCAACACTAGATGCCCTTGAGAAGGTGGTGGTGAGCTGCCTTCTTGAATTACTGCAGTCCATGTGGTGTAGATACACCCAAAGTGATGTTAGGAAGGAAGTTCCAGGATTTTGACCCAGCGACAGTGAAGGAACAGCGATATATTTCCAAGTCAGGATGGTGCGTGACTTGGAGGGGATATTCCAGGTGGTGCTGTTCCCATCTGTCTGCTGCCCTTGTCCTCTGGATGGTAGTGGTCGTGTGTTTGGAAGGTATTGTCTAAAGAGACTTGGTGAATTCCTGCAGTGCATCTTGTAGATAGTACACACTGCTGCTACTGTGCGTCGGTGGTACAGGGAGTGAATGTTTGTGGATGTGCTGCCAATCAAGTGGGCTGCTTTGTCCTGGACGGTGTCAAGCTTCTTGAGTGTTGTGGGAGCTGCACTCATCCAGGCAAGTGGGGAGTATTCCATCACGCTCCAGACTTATGCCTTGTAGATAGTGGACTGGCTTTGAGGAGTCAGGAGGTGAGTTACTTGCTGCAGGATTCCTAACCTCTGACCTGCTCTTGTAGCCACAGTATTTATACGGCTAGTCCGGTTCAGTTTCTGGTCAGTGGTAACTCCCAGGATGTTGATAGTGGGGGATTCAGTAATGGTATTGCCATTGAATGTCAAGGGGCAATGGTTAGATTCTGTCTTGTTGGAGATGATCATTGCCTGGCACTTGTGTGGTGCGAATGTTACTTGTCACTTGTCAGCCCAATCCTGGATATTGTCCAGGTCTTGCTGCATTTGGATGTGGACTGCTTCAGTATCTGAGGAGTTGTGAATGGTGCTGAACATTGTGCAACCATCAGCGAAGATCCCCATTTCTGACATTATGATGGAAGGAAGGTCATTGATGATAAAAATGATTGGGCCGAGGACACTACCCTGAGGAACTCCTGTAGCGATGTCCTGTAGCTGAGATGACTGACCTCCAACAATCACAACTATCTTTGTGCTAGGTAGGACTCCAACCAGTAGAGAGTTTCCACCCTGATTCCCATTGACTCCAGTTTTGCTAGGGCTCCTCATGGCACACTCGGACAAATACTGCCTTGATGTCAAGGGCAGTCACTCTCACCTCACCTCGGGAGTTCAGCTCTTTTGTCCATGTTTGAACCAAGGCTGTAATGAGGTCAGGAGACGAGTTACCCTGGCGGAACCCAAACGGGGCATCTGTGAGCAAGTTATTGCTAAGCAAGTGCCACTTGATAACACTGTTGATGACCCTTTCCATTATTTACTGATGATCGAGAGTAGACTGATGGAGTGGTAATTGGCCAAATTGGATTTGTCATGCTTTTTGTGCACAGTACATACCTGGGCAATTTTCCACATAGCCAGGTAGATGCCAATGTTGTAGCTGTACTGGAACAGCTTGGCTCGGGGTGTGGCAAGTTCTGGAGCACAAGTCTTCAGTACTATTGCCGGAATATTGTCAGGGCCCATAGGCTTTGCGCTATCCAGTGCCTTCAGCCATTTCTTGATATCATGTGGACTGAATCGAATTGGTTGAAGACTGGCATCTGTGATGCTGTCATCTGTGATGGATCATCCACTCGGCACTTCTGGCTGAAGATTGTAGCAAATGCTCGAGCCTTATCTTTTGCACTGATGTGCTGGGCTCTCCCATCATTGAGGGTGGAGATATTTGTGGAGCCTCCTCCTCCAGTGAGTTGTTTAACTGTCCATGACTGGATGTGGCAGGACTGCAGAGCTTAGGTCTGATTCATTGGTTATGGGATTGCTTAGCTCTGTCTATCACTTGCTGCTCGTGCTTTTTGGCACGAAAGCTGTCCTGTGTTAAAGCTTCACCAGGTTAACTCCTCATTTTTAGGCTTCTAAAGTCCACATGGCCTGTAGCTGAGCTGGTGTTTGTGAGGGTCAGACTGAATGATGGTGCATCTTCTTGAAAGCCCAATTCCTCTTCCTGCACTGGCACACTTGCTTCCACATTTCCAGCAACTG
Source organism: Cetorhinus maximus (assembly GCF_964194155.1). Taxonomy (NCBI): domain Eukaryota; kingdom Metazoa; phylum Chordata; class Chondrichthyes; order Lamniformes; family Cetorhinidae; genus Cetorhinus; species Cetorhinus maximus. Next base: position 84,678,330 of record NC_135889.1, read on the forward strand.
CAATGCAAAAGAGAGATAAGGGGCACAATTTTCCGTGCCTGCTGGCACCGGGCGTGTGCGGCAGCTTGAGCGGACAACACGGCGAGATGGCCAGAAATCGGTTTCATGATGTAGTGAAGCCAGTTTGCAATCATCTGCTCTGCCCCTCAATGGCGGGCCACATTTCCCACTGTCGGACGTCGGGTATCTCATTGTAATACATCAGCATATCATTATAAACCCAGCCTGCCGGAATCATCCCCCACGCTGTATCATCTGAGCACATCGGCGTGATTGCACGCTGACGTGTTTCACAACAGCACATATAAGACATGCACTTGCTGGGCTGCACTTTGAGGGGAACTCAGAGGTGATTGCACAGTGAGGTTGTGCAGCGCTCATCAGGGTCGCCTATTGGGCTTCAAGGTTGAGGTGACTTGGTGGAGGGGGCAACAGTTGCACTGTGGTCAGGGTGGGTTTGGGAGGGGTAAGGGCAGCACTGCGGTTGAGGTGAGTTGGGGGCGCAAGGGCTAACTGCGGTCAGGGTGAGTTTGATGGGGGGCAAGGGCTGCTTTGTGGTTGAGGCGAGTTGTGGGGGGCCAGTGATGCACTGCTGTTAATTGTACTGCACAAGCACATGCCGGGGTGGGGTGCTGGGGGAGGGAAGCAGCTACGTATGAGGAAAACCTTGTATAAAGTGACTGTTCCTCTGCAGCTGAGACCGTTAAGCTGCAGCCACATTGATATGATTGGATTCGGGCCTTTAGCTTATCTACCCCACTCAAGCAACGCAGAGACACCAAAGTGCTACCAAATGATGCTGAACTTTTCACCCCTTGGGCACAGACTGCAAACTAATGAGCATTTTAGTTGACTGCAGAACAGTTGGATGACTGGGCACGTTGTACAAGCTCCTTGCCAAAGCTGGCCATGGAGCAGTCACTGGTGGAGGTGCTCACAGCCCCTTGTAATATCATCTTCCCAGTTTGGACCAGCCTCCCCCATGGTTCAAGCTAACAGTGCAGCCTCACAGTGTGGTTTAGGAGAATGCCTGCACCTGAGCTGAGAGCACAGCATGCAGTCCAGTGGGCGAAGCTGCCTCCAATCCGTCAGGTGGAGTGGGGTGGAGGTGGGTGAGGTTTCGGGCAGTCATGCATTGCTCTAATCTCTGGCCATCCACATGGTGGCCAGCACTCTCTGTGATGCATTAAGGGGCTCTCAGACTTAAACAAGAGAGATTCTTAGAACGCCGGAGCTAACCCACGTGTCTCTCTCTTTCATCCTGCAGGAGGAGAACACCAGAAACATGGAGCTGTTTGCTTTGTGATGTACAGAGAGTGGAGACGAAGGAGAAGAGAGCGATGGAGGCACCTGGCTGGGCAGAGGGAAGAGCAGCATACTCAGGGAGAAAGGGCGGCTGGGGTTCCTGCACATGCCACTGAAGAGCCACAGCGAGCTGTCGTTGGTTGTCATCTAGCTAGGCCCAGGGTTACCTTTCATTCCTGCAGATGACCGAGAACCAGTGAAGCCGAAGACTGCGCATGTCTAGGGAACTGGTCAGTCACATCTGTCACCTGCTGCAAGATTTGGCGCCACAGGGACACGGGGGGCATCCACTGCCAGTGGCTGTGAAAGTGACAGTGACACTCAATTTTTACGCCAGTGGCTCCTTTCAGGGCTCCACAGGTGACCTCTGTGGGATATCACAAGCCGCCACCCACAAATGCATCCATGAGGTTACGGATGCCATTTTGCGAGGGCACACAACTTTGTGCGTTTCACCCGGGACCAGGAAAGCCAGGAAGCAAGAGTGCTGGGATTGGCCAGATCTCAGGTTTCCCACAGGTGCTGGGTGCCATCGATTGTACTCACGTGGAGCTCAGGTCTCCGTAGCAACAAGCGGTTAACTATGTCAACCACAAGGCTTCCACTTGCTGAATGTTCAGCTGGCGTGCGCCCACCACAAATGACTGCCTGCCCTTCTTCTGCGGCTATGTTCGGCTCCAGGTGTTCCTGGAGAGGGAGCACGCGGTGTCCGCCGGCACCATTGAGGCCTTCCATGCTCGGTGGGTGCTGCGGGGACTGGGGTACTTTATAGGCCCTTTTGATCACATTTTGATTTAATGTTTGTAAGTTTCCTTTAAATCTCGTCTTTTGTTTTTGCAGTTTCCCTTTAAGCGGCTGCTTTTACTTTGTCCCTGATTTTGTTAATTTAGTTTATTTGTTTGTGACCCAAAAGAATTACATCTCCTTAACCTTCCCAACTCTGCCGCTATGTCTTGGTGCACCCCGGACATCCACAGCGGAGGTGGAGGCAGCCTGTTGACTGGTACGCCATGTCTGTGATGGCCTTGGCAGGCATCGTCTGGATGGCTGAGATCTGGAGGGCCCCAGCCTGCTTTTGGGATCCTGCTGTGTGGCAGTGGCGCCCTTCTCGGCCTGTGGAACTGGAGCTGCTGAGGTCACAGGAAGAGGGGATTCAGATGGGCCAGACGCTTCTGGAGTCACCTGGGTGGATGTCGAGCTCCTGGTCCTTCTCCCTATGGGTGCCTAATGGCCTTTGGCTGACTCCTTGAGAAGAAGAGGTAGCTGGAGTGAGATCGAGCTCTCCCGCACCCCTCTCGTGTATACACTGTTGGAGGCCTTCTATGGCGTTAGCGATGGAGTTCAGCCCACGCAGCAGTGCAGGACCGATGTCCTGGACCAAGGTCTCCATAGTGGCCACCACCCTACCAGTGTTGATCACGGTGCACTGGCATGCTGGTGCTATCACTTCAGACTGAAGGCAGATGGACTCCTCCACCGTGCCTTGCAATCTGAGGAGTGCAGCAGACAGAACCTCCTGATATTTTCGAGCTTGCCTTTGTAGCTCCAGCAACTGAGGTATGACCGAATCCAGAGACTTGCCATCTGACCCAGACTCAGCAGATTTCTGGTCTCCAGCCGTTCTCTGAGTGCCGGAAACCAGGGAAGTCCCTGCTGTGGATCAGACAGTGCAATATGCTCATCAGATTGTGATCCCAAGGCTCCTCTAAAGCTAGGTCCCACTGAGGTGTGTGTCTCTGCGCCGGTGGAGGGCGTAGGTGAACAATGTGATGGGCCTTAGATTCCTTTTCAAAGGTTTCTTCGGGCCTTGATTGGAGGCCCTGAATCATGGACTCCTTCGGTGTTTCCTAAATGTGCCTGCGAAAGCAAGGAGCTATAATTAGTGCATGGCAGTGGCCTGTGAAAAAGGACACATCGTCACAGCATGGTTGTCTGATGGATATTACATTGCTGGCTCCTTACCTGGTACAGCACCGTTGATCTCGCCGTCAGCACAAGATTGGTCCAGATCCTCGCTGACCAGCTAGATGGTTCTATTTTCAAAGTCTGTGAGGGTCTGGATTTTAGGCATTCCTTGACCAGTCTGCAACCTCTCCCTCTTGTGTGCCAGCTTGTCCTGAATGAATACGGATGGGGAGAGTGTAAGCAGTTTGCCTGCCAGGTCAGATGATAAGTGTGCCTGGCATGTGTAAGTGGTGGGTGGTCCCATGGACAGGATGAGGACAATAACGGTGTGTGTGATGGAGTGAATGGTGATGTCCCTTGAACTGGCAGTGAGTGAGATCCCTGTGATGTGTGATGGGTTTGTGATTGTGTGAGTAGGAAGTGATGAGAAGAGTGACTTACCCAGGCAGAATGGAGGAGATCATTCATCCTCTTGCGGCATTGGATGGCTGTCCTCTTTTGTAGGGCGTTGGTGCTGACCACTGCTGCCACCACCTGCCAAGCCAGGTTGGTGATGTTGCTGGCCCTCCTGTGGCCAGAGTGAGGGTAGAGGACATCACGGCAGACCACCGCGCCATCCAAAACGCGCTCGAGGGTCACGTCACTGAATCGCGGGGCTGCAATCTTCTTGCCTATCAGGGCTATGCCTTCTGTGCAGCAGGCATGGGCTGGAAGCACTGAGAGGTGTGCATACGACTGTGCTTTAAATATGGCACCTGGAGTGATGAAATGGCGAGGCGACGGCATGACAGGCGAATGAGACCCTGCCTGCCATCGAAAAGGCATGTTTCTTGGGGATGCGTGATTAATGAGGCGGAATTGGGAAGATACAGCGTGAAAACCTGCCATTGCGGATGGTGGGAAAAACATTCTTTTTCCTGCCGGCTACTGCACTTAATGCAAAGCTGGGACGGTTCTGCCCAAGAGTTAGCTGGTGGTGTGTAAATAGTGCAGAATCTGTGGGATAAGATAAAATTCAGAAGAGACAAAGAAAATTAGGTATCAAGAATCCCTAGGCAACACCTCCTCCAATATTCTCAGTTGCGCACCTTCGACTCTGCCCTTCCATAGGACTGGATTTTTTTGAATGGGTGCGCAAGCTGGCTCTTCTTCCTGAAGTGTCAGTTTGCTGTTTTGGATTGTATGTGGTCTTTTCCTGCAACAATGAAGGGAGTAGGCTGATGAGAGTCTTGTGAAATGTTTGGAGAAAGTAGTTGGCATGGTAGAATAACCAACAGGCAGTGTATAAAATGTGAGTTGTGGGAAGTGAGGGTTGTAATAATGCATAAGTGTGAGTATGAGAAGGAGGTGTGTGTGGTACAGTGATAGTTGGAAAGTGATATTAAGCAGGGTGGGGGAAATCTTGTGATTAGTCAAGTAGTGATGCTACCATGAGCAGAGTAAGAGAGTATTCTTAGCTTAACAACTCTCGTGAAATCATTGAATTTATTCCAATATTGTGGCCATCTTGGGTGCTAGGCTCCTGGCATTCATATACTCTGCAATCTTTCCCACTGGTGATAGAGTTGATGCCTGGGGTACTTAATGCCCTGGAGGGAAGAATTTGTCCTCTCTGCCATCTGCAGCCTGTGCCATAGCCTCCAAGGTAGTTTTTGTGAAGTTTAGTGCTCTTCCAGCACTCGCTTCAGCTATATCTCTCCTTCCAAATGTGTTTTTCTGATGCCAGATTGCACCTCCACTTTAAGAGGTTCTGGGTGCCTTGAGTTAGATGTGATACCCTACAGGTGTGCACCAATGAGTAGCATGGGCAGCGCTGGGTGCACGTCAATTCATATGCCACTTAAGTTAATTACAGTTGGCAGGCTCAGTGCCCACAAACACTGTGCAGCCGAATCAAGGTGCAATTGCATTTCTAGCCCATCATAGACTCATAGAGGTCTACAGCATAGATAAAGGCCCTTCGGCCCATCGAGTCTGCGCTGGTCAAGTGAGTACCTAACTATTCTAATCTCATTTTTCAGCACTAGGCCCAAAGCCTTGTATGCCATGGCATCGCAAGTGCACATCCAAATACTTCTTAAATGTTGTGAGGGTTTCTGCCTCTACCACCCTTTCAGGCAGTGAGTTTCAGATTTCACCTCTGGGTGAAAAAATTCTTCCTCACATCCCCTCTAAACCTCCTGCCCCTTACCTTAAATCTATGCCCCCTGTGTTTTTAAATACAGTTGGATTTTGACTTTTGTTAAGTCAGGTACTATTGGTAAAATGTTAATATTCATGAATGCCTCTTAAAATTTAATCTTACTTAAATGAATGACATAAAAAGTTGATAGAGGTTACTATTTGGACCTTTTTTGTCTTAAAACAGACTGATGTGATTGTGAATACAATATCTAGGGATCTAAATTTGAATTTGAACAGAGTTTCTACAGCAATTGCAAAAGTGGCTGGTCCAGAACTTCAAAAGGAGCTGTATAGAATTAAAAAGACAGAGCTACTAGATTATGGAGAAGTGTTAAAAACATCTGGATTTCAGCTGAACTGTGAATATGTGTATCACATAGCATGTTACCCTGGTACACCCTTTGATAGAGAAGAGGTAAACACCATTTTAAGTACATTATATATATTTTAAACAGCATAAATCTATGAAGTTATTTAGTATATCCTGATTGAGATACTGTCCTTTATTTTCTCTAAAAGCTTATAAAGAAGATTGCTGTCAAATGTTTTGAGCTTGCGGAAGAAGATGGCATTTGTTCAATTGCTATTCCTGTAACCAGTGAATCAGCAAAAGTACTCAGCCCGAAGAAGATAGCAAGGCTATTTGTTGAAGAATTGATCAATTATGTTGAATGCAATGAAAACTTTAGATTTACCATCGTTTACTTTGTGCTTCATCCAGCAGATACAGTGATGTATGAGGTAATGTAGTAATGTAAGAATGTAAGTTTTAAATGGTTTATTTTTAATATTAATTAATAGCTTTTATTACATTGTTAACAGTTTGTCATATAACCTTTTAAATTAGAAAATACAATGGGCTGTAACTTCTGAGCTCCCCGGCGTCAGATTGGGAGGGTACCCCAAAGATGTGCTGGGGTCTTCCTCTTGGAACTTTACTGGTAAGCATTTGCACAGCAATTGCCCAGAAGTGCAAACTTCCTCTGGGCAATTACACTGCGTTAGCAACCAACCGAAAATGCAATTTAAAGCTCAAACTTCAGATGGTTCCGACAGGGTTACACCAATAGTTACCCAGAAAGAGCTAAAAGAATTAAAACCACTTCTAACTTCTGGGTAACAATTGTAAGGACCCAGAACGACCCCTCCTCCCCACCTCCACCATGGGACTCCGCCAACGGCTCTGAGGCCTCAGGGGACTCCCCCACCCCTGACAAACCATAGTATTCCCCACCCCCAGCCCCCCCATGGGATTCCCCCCACCCTCCCCCAACAAACCTCGGACCCAACCCTCACCCCCCGACCTGACTGGACCCCCCACCCCCGAGGTCCAACCAGACCCTCGCCCCGCCCCCTGATGTCTGATGTCCCCTAGCCCCCCAAAATTCCAATCCCCCACCCCTCCCAATGTCCGACCCCCATCCCCCCACATGTTCAACACCCCCACCCACTCCCTTGAAATTCCAATCCCCCCACCACCCCAAATATCTGACCCCCTCCACCAATATGTAATTCCAACCCCCACCACCCCAAATGTCTGACCTTGCCCCACCAGCCCAGAATTCCAAACCCCCCCCACCACCACCCCAAATGTCTGAGCCCCCAACCCTCTCCCGGTGTCCAAAACCCTCCCCCCATCCCCACCTGGTCTCTGAACACCCCCACCCATCCAAATCCTACCCACTTACCTTCCCTCTGACCTGTCAATTTCAATCAGACCTTTAAACTTACCTGCTTTACGGCAGCCAGTGCTGTAAAAAAGCGGACGTATCCTCCTTCAATTCAATGGTGCTGAACTGTGACGCCGGGCTTTTGGAGACAGCTGTGATACCTGGATCTCACTCGGTCTGAGTTGGAAGGTCAGGCGAGACAGACACGGAAGAAATTTCGTGTAAGTAAGGGGGCACGGGGTAGCAATCCGACCCTGATTGCCGCTCTGAGGAAGTTATGGCCCAATATGATGGAATACATAATATAGCTGATCTGCAATGGTGCTGCTTATGTCTAAAAATTAGAAACCAATTAGGTTGATATTGGTCGGCATTGTGCCTGATTTTACCAGTTTAAAAGTTGTGTGGCCTGTATCCAGTCCGCACATTTGTTGCTCCTACTGCTAAACTTATGGAATTCCTGTTGAAGAACCCCTGTTTTATATTTGTTCCCAATAAATGGAGTAGGAAGTTGGTTCTGCCTTGCTCAGTATTCTAAAGTGGCTCCCGCAGCCGACAACCAAAGATTTAAAAAAATTTGAAGTAAGTTTTAAGTGGAGCCAAGAGGAGCATGAGTGCTCCATTGATTGCAAAGATTTGGTGGTCACCCCTTGGTGACCCTTCCCCACCACCCGCAACACCCCCCCACCCCACCCACCACATTAACAGCCACTAGAACTTGCCCATATGTTAAGGCATGACCATCACAGGCTCCTCAGCCCAATTATTGAAATGGGGTCCCAGAATCAGTGTCTGCTACTCGTAGGAGCATAAGAACAGGATTAGGCAAGTTAGCCCCACAAGCCTGTTCTTTTCAGTGAAATCATGGCTGATCTGCAACATGATTCTGTATACGTACCTTTGCACCAAATCACTTAGATTAACAAAAATCTATCAGTCTCAGTTTTACAAGTAACAATTGTTCTAGCATCAGTAGTTGTTTGGGGAAGAAAGCTCCAAACGTCTACCTGCCATTCGTGTGAAAGAATGTTCCCTAATTTCACTCCAGAAAGGTATGGTTCCAATTTTTAGACTAAGCCCCAAGTCCTAGACTCCCCAACTAGTGGAAATAGTTTCTCCCAATCTACCCTATCTGTTCCTTTTAATATCTTGAAAACTTAGATCAAATCATTCTTTAACCTTCTAAGTTCCAGGCCTAGTTTGTGTAAAGTAACCTTTGGAATCCAAGTATCATTCTGGTAAACTAATCCCATAGGCCAATATATGCCCAGAATTGCTTGCAGTACTCCAGATGTAGTCTAACCAGGGCTTTGTTTGGCTGAAGCATAATATATATCTTCTGGATATAAAGGCTAGTATTCCATTAATAAAAACAGAAAGTCCTGAAAATACTCAGCAGGTCTGGCAGCACCTGTGGAGTGAGAAACGGAGTTTTGAGTCGCATACTGAAGGAAGGCAGAAATGAAATGGATTTTATGCCGTTAAAAGTGAGGGAGATGGAGGAAGATATAAAGGGAATATTTGGGATAGGGTGGGAGAGATTAAATGAAAAAGATGTCATGGAGCAAAAGACAAAGGGAGTCATAATGGTTGTAGTAAAGAAACAAAGCATTAGTCTAGAGTGCGTGTGAATGGCAGAATAATGAACAGCTTTTTGCGAAAGCAAAAATATGAAGAACAAAATTCAGACCAGCACATGACAAAAAAAAGTCAAAATGGGGGACGGAGGTCATGGTCTGAAATTGTTGAACTCAATGTCGAGTCCAGAAGGCTGTAAAGTGCCTAATCTGAAGATGTTGTGTTGTTCCTTGAGCTCACGTTGAGCTTCACTCAGCAGCAGGCAAGGACAGAAATGTGAGTGTGAGTACAAGGTGCTGAATTAAAAGGCAAGCAAAGCTTGGGTCATACTTGTGGGCTGAGTGGAAATGTTCTGCAAAATGGTCACCCAATCTATGTTTGGTCGTCCCTCCCTTGGTGCCATTGAGTTAAACAAGGAAAACTGCTGATCTTACGCACAACTGCACAAAGCTGACTGGTGAACACCATCTTTAAACAATTGTGAACCGGGTGCTGTGAAATTTGCCTGTGCCGCTGACTTTATCCTGAGGGTAGGACTTTCTTAAAAGCTGTTTCACGCTAATGACTGTTCATGGCATGCAAGTGTATCACTAGTACGAACCCGTCACAGGCCAGTGTAATGCTCAACACGATTCAAACACACTGCTGACTTTATCTCTGGGTCTCAACACGTCGTGGAAAATCAAAATTTCACATCCCACCTAAATTACCCCACACGCCAGATTTCTCGCCCTTGTGGGCTCCAATAAATCGCCCCACCTTCCATTATCCCCAAGCCTACAGCAATTCACTGGTGGCTTAGGGATTAAATTGGAAGCGGAAGGATTTCCTGCACCTTCTGAGGATCTCCCAACAAACCATGTCGGGTTTGCCAGCCACCTCCTGCAGGGAGTCTCCCGTTATCAGGCACTTTGTGCCCGATCGATTTGGACCGGGCATGGGGAGGGGAGTGCTGCTGAAAGCCATCTCCCGGCCTTTGCCTCTGAGTCCCCCGTCCCCAATTTCCTGTGATCCCCATCTCGCCCCCACTCACCTTTGGCCTGGGTTCCCTCGGCGATACTGGGGGGCAGAATCTTCCCAGATTTGCACTGAGTGTGGTGGCCGGTGGGAAAAAGGATGTTTTACCTGCCGGCCGCATCGTCTCAATCCCGCATCATTAATTATGCATTCCTGGGAAACACGCCGGTTCAGTAGCGGGCGGGCTCTCATTCATCCGCCACGCCGTCACCTTGCCAATTCATCAAGTCGGGCGCCATGTTTAAAGTGGAGCCGCGAGCGCACCTCTCAGTGCTTCCAGCCCAGACTGCTGCACAGAAGGCATGGCTCCGAAAGGCAAGAAGACTGCAGCCACCACCCCTCCAATTTAATGATGCGTCCCTTGAGTGACTTTTGAACGCAGTGGAGGCCCGCTGTGATGTCCTCTACCCCCACTCTGGCTGCAGGACAGGCAGCAGCTTCACTAATCTAGCAAGGGAGGCGGTGGCCAGCGCCATTGCCGTACAAAAGAGGACAGCCACCCAGTGCAGAAAAACGATGAATGATCTCCTTCATTCTGCCAGGGTAAGTCACTCTCCTCATCATTGTCAACTCATACACTCACCAACCCATCAAAGGGCCCTCACTCTCTGTCAGTTCAAGGAACATCACCATTTATCCTCTCATATACACCTTCATTGTGCTCATCCTGACTGTGCGACCACTCAACACCCACACATGCCAAACATACTTATCATCTGGACTGTCAGGCATCCTGCTTACAGTCTCTCCAGCTCTATTCATGCAGTACCAGCTGGCACACAACAGTCGCAGACTGTGGAGGAATGCCTGAAATCAAGGTGCTCACAGACTTTGAAAATAGAGACATCCAGCTGGCCGGTGAGGACCGGGACCGGTCCTGTGCTGACCTTAAGGTCGGTGATGCTCAACCAAGTGAGGACCCAGCATTGCAACATCCATCAGACAACCATGCTGTGAGTGATCTGTCCTGTTCTGCAATCTCCTGCCATGTACTAATTATCACTCCTTGCTTTTGCAGACACATCTGGGAAACAGCCAACGGAGTCCACTACCCAGGGCCTCCAATCAAGGCTGAAGAAACCTCTGAAGAGGAATCTGAAGATACCTGCAATGGAGACCCGTCACAACGCTCACCTACACCCTCCACCATTGAATTAATGTTTATATGTTTCCTTTAAATTTTGTCTTTTGCAGTTTCCCTTTAAGGGGCTGCCTTTTACTTTGTCCCTGATTTGTTAATTTAGTTTATTTTTTGTGACCCAAAAGAGTTACACCCTCCACCAACACGAGGATACACACCTCGGTGGGAACTAGCTTTAGAGTAGCCTCGGGAGCACAATCTGGTGAGCCCATCACACTATCTGATCCACAGCAGGCGGCAGAAGGGACTTCCCAGGTTTCTGGTACTCGGAGGACAGCTGGGGACCAGAAATCTGCTGAGTCCAAGTCAGGTGAGGAGACTCTGGACTCGATCATACCTCAACTGTTGGAGCTGCAAATGCAAGGTCGGGAACATCAGGAAGTTCTGTCTGCTGCACTCCTCATTGCAAGGCACGATGGAGGAGTCCATCCGCCTTCAGGCTGAGGTGATAGCATAGGCATGTCAGTGCAATGAGGTCAACACTGGTAGGATGGTGGCCACTATGGATACCTTGGTCCAGAACATCAGTCCTGTACTGTGGTGCGGGCTGAACTCCATTGCTGACCCTACAGTTGGCCTCCAACAGTGTGTACGCGAGAGGGGTGCTGGACAGCTCGATCTCAATCCAGCTTCTCCTCAACGAGTCAGCCAGGGGCCCTTGGGCGCCCATAGGGAGGAGGATCAGCAGGTGTACACCCCGGGGCCATCCACGCAGGTGACTCCAGGAGTGTCTGGCCCAAATGAATCCCCTCTGCAAGTGACCCCAGCAGCTCCAGCTCCACAGGCTGAGGAAGGTGCCACTGCCACACAGCAGGATCCCGAATGCAGGCTGGGGCCCTCCAGGTCTCAGCCATCCAGATGATGCCACCAAGGTCATCACAGACAGGGCGTATGAGTCAGCAGGCTTCTTCCATCTCCACTGTGGATGTCAGGGGAGCACCAAGGCGTAGCGGCAGGGTTAGGAAGGTTAAGGAGATGTAGTTGCACGGCCTGAGCACAGGTGTTAATCACATAATGTTCACTATTTTAAATCAACTCCTATGAAGGTCTCCTTGCCTATGGCTCCTTGTGCTGATGAGCAGTGTTCATGTCACCTTGGTTCCTGCACAAGATAAAGGCAAGGGTCTCAGTCCAGGGCCTCTTCCCTGTTCTTTGTGCAGCCCTTAGACCAAAGTGCTGGTCCGGCCTCATACTCCCTGGACACATTAGTGATGCCTACACCTCGATGGTGCTGGTCATTGCTGCCAGAATGCAGGCAGGCGTCACAGAGTTCCGTCATTCTCTCTGTGTGCTCTCAGCACCTTTAAGGTGGAGCTGGCCCCCATCTCATCAGCATCTGTGACCAGTGACGCTGTGCTCCTAAAGGGGTCAGGTGCTGAAGGCTGACAAAGGATCAGGTGCATTTAAATTTTCATGTCTGCGTCTCTATATGACCCTAATGACAGAGCGCAAGCGATCTGCCCTCGGCCAGACAGGAGTCAGACATTCACAGAGGCTATGTGAAGATCTATGGAGTGTCCTCATCATCATCCTTCACAAATCTAGCAGCTAAGAGGGCCTCCCGAGCATGCCTGCCTTGTCTGGCCGGTGTGATGGTCTCATCGTCGTCACCGTCGCCTTCAAGGACCTCCTGATCCTCATCCCCATCAATGTCCTCCTCATCCGAGAAGACCTCCAGCTCCTCCATCTCCTCCTCAGCCAGCTCCTCTCCCTGTTGCAGTGCCAGGTTGTAAAAGGTGCAGCAGGCGACGATGAAGCCTGACACCCTCTGCGGACTGTATTGTAGGGCTCCACCAGACTGGTCGAGGCACCAGACCCTAATTTTAAGCATCCTGATGGTCTGTCCACCAAGTTGCGAGTTGCAGCATGAGCCTTGTACCTTCACTCTGCTGCAGTCTGATGCTGCTGCACGGGTGTCATCAGCCGCGCCTTCTGCGCATAGCCCTTGTCCCCGAGGAGCCAATGCTACAGCTTCTGTGGACCCTGGAAGACTCCAGGGATCTGTGACCAACTGAGAATGTAGGAGCCGTGCACACTGCCTAGGAAAAGTGTTTAGATCTGCAGAATGCATTTGTGGTGGTCGCTCACCAGCTGCACATTCAGCGAATGAAACCCCTTGTGGTTGATGCAGTCCACTGTGTGTTGCGACAGAGATCTGAATGCCACATGAGTGCAGTTGATCGCACCCTGCACTGTGGGAAACTTGAGATCTGGGCAAATCCAATCGCTCTTGCATCCTGGGTGTTCTGGTCCCGAGTGAAATGCACAAAGTGATATGCCCTTGCAAAGGTGGCATCAGTGATCTTGTGGATGCATTTGTGGGTGGAGCCTTGTGATATCCCACAGAGATCACCTGTGGAACCCTGAAAGGAGCCACTGGCTCCGATCTCTTTCACAGTCATGGGCAAGTGGATGCACTCCATGTCCCTGTGGTGCCAAATCCTGGGAGGCGGTAGTGTAATTGTGTTGTCACTGGACTGGTATTCCAGAGACCCAGGGTAAAGCTCCGGGGACCCGGGTTCGAATCCTGTTCACAGCAGATGGCGAAGTTTGAATTCAATAAAAATCTGGAACTGAAAGTCTACTGATGACCATGAAACCATTGCCGATTGTTGTAAAAACACATTTGGTTCACTAATGCCCTTTAGGAAAGGAAACCTGCCGTCCTTACCTAGTCTGGCCTACATGTGACTCCAGACCCACAGCAATGTGGTTAGCTCTGAACAAGGGCAATTATGGATGAGCAATAAATGCTGGCCTAGTCAGTTGATGCTCACATCCCATGAATGAGTAATTTTAAAAAAGCTGACCAACCAGTTCCTTGGACATGCGCAGTCTTCAGCGACACTGGTTCTTGGTCATCTGCAGGAATGAAAGGTGGGTCTAGCTAGGTGCTGACCAGTGATGGCTCTCTGTGGCTCTTCAATGACGTGTGCGAGAGCCCCTGCTGCACTTTCTTCTTGAGGGTGCTGCTCCTTCTGCGCAGCCAAGTGCCTCTGTTGCTCTCTTCTCCATTGTCCCTGCTGTCTGTACGCCATGAGGCATACAGCTAGGTCAACAGGCTCCATGATCCTGATGTACTCCTCCTACGGGACGAAAGAGAGAGATGCATGGGTTAGCTTGGGTGTTAAAGGAAGCTCTCCTGGTTAAGTCTGAAGGCTCCTTAATGCACCCCAGAGAGTGCTGGCCACCACTTGAATGGCCAGAGTTTAGTGCACTGCGTTGCTGCCTGAGACCCCATCCAACCCCTCCCCACTCCATCTGACCAATTGGCGGCAGCTTTGCCTACTGGACTGCATGCCGTGCTCTCAGCTCAAGTGCAGGCGTTCTCCTACCCCGTACTGCAAGGCTGCATTATTAGCTTGAACCAAGGGGGAGACTGGTTCAAACCTGAATGATGACATTGCAAGGGGCTATGAGCATCTCCATCAGTGACTGCTCCATGGCCAGCTTTTGCAAGGAGATTGTACAACGTGCGCAGTCTTTCAGCTGTTCTACAGTCCACTAAAACACTCTTAGTTTGCACTCTGTGCCCGAGGGGTGAAAAGCTCAGGAACGCTTGGTGGTAGATAAGCTAGAGACCCAATTCCAAGCATGTCAATGTAGCTATGTCTGAACTGTCTCAGCTGCGGAGAATGGTCATTTTATACAAGGTGTCTCTAATGCATGGCCAGTTCCCTCTCCCCCATCGTGCATATGCTTGTGTACCACTATCAACTGCAGTGTAGCCCTTGCCCCCCCAACTTGCCTCAACCGCAGGGCAGCCCTTGCCCCCCACAATATGCCTCATCCTTGAAGTCCAATAGGCCACCCTTGCCAGCGCTGTGCAATGTTACTGCGCACTCAGCTCCAAGTTCCCCTCAAAGTTCAGCCTGCCAAGTGCACACCTTATATATGCTGTTGTGAAACACGTTGGCGTGCACTCACACGATGCACTAGGATGATCCAGCGTGGGGTGATGATTCCGGCGGGGTGGGCTTATCATGATATGCACATCTATTACAATGAGGTTCCTGATGTCCAATGTTGGGAAACATGGCTTGCCATTGATGGGACGATTGCAAACTGGTTCCACAACGTTTTTGGCCGATTTTTGGCCTTCTTGCCATTTGTCTGCTCACGCTGCTGAACACACCCAACGCCAGCAGGCTCAGAAGATTCTGCCCTGGGCCTCTGGTAGATGCATTTCTGACAGCTGCCACCACTCCTGCCAGGCATCTGAAGCCCAGATGGGTCTTCCACCACTTGAGTCTTGAATCCCTAGGAAGGCCCACCAGTGGCCACTTCAGTGCCTGAAGGAATAGATGGGGGTTCCTGCTGGTTCTCCAATGAGACTCCCATTGGGCTGATTAAATTCTACCCATAGCCTTCGTAAAGAGCTTTTAACTTGTGGAGTTAAATAAGCCATTAATGATGTTTATAAACCAAGCTGTCAATCTATTTTGGTTTATGTTTGAAAAAAAAGCAATTCATGATATTTAATTGAAGTCTGTTGATTTTTAAAAGATTGTCTCTTGATTTAAGATTGTAGCGATTGAAGGTCTGACCTTTCCTACTGCCTGTAGGGGCCACGTGATTGCTCTCACAAATGAGCCTTAAGTGGGGCTAATCCTGGGGGCGGAGCTTTCTAGTCATGGATCGGGTTCAAGCATGTAGATTCTAAAAGAGCTCTGGATTAAAGTTACCTGTTTGAAGTAAGAAACCTGTTCGGTACGTCAAGTCATTACATTTGGTGACGAAGGTAAGATAGCTCCGACGCTGCACCTTGCCTTGTGAATGTGAGTACATTAATTCTTAATGAAAGAAAGAAAAGTATACTCACCAGTCATGCCACTCTTCAGCAGAATCAACCCTTATATGACTCCTCCATGGAAGAGTGGAGCCAGTACATAGAGCGTCTAGGTTTTTATTTCGTGGGAAATGAAATAACAGCAGAGGAGAATCAGAAAGCAATTCTTTTAAATGTTTGTGGCAGCAAGACATATAACCTCATCTGCAACCTGACGGCCCCGAATGCGCCCAATTCCAAATCTTTTAACAAATTGGTAGACCTCATGAAGATGCATTTTCAGCCAATGCCATCAGTAATAATGCAGAGATTTGAGTTTAACTTCAGAGTAAGGGCTCCAGGTGAGTCCGTTGCAACTTATATAGCAAAGTTGAAACAGTTGACTGAATGCTGCGACTTCGGAGATACACTCAATGACATATTGCAGGACCGGTTGATTGTGGTGTTCATGACGACGCCATTCAGTGCCGTTTACTTGCAGAAGTTAAGATCGCTTTGAAGTGCGCCATGGAAATAGCGCTAGCAATGGAAAGTGCAACGGAAAGGGACTGGCAGGCTTTACAGAGTGTGCAACATCGCACTGTTCTTCATTTGGGGCAGGAACCTACTGCAGGGCGCGGCGCAGAAACCAGAGAGACAGCAGTGAAGCGGGAGACAGTCTCTGCTGCTTGAAAAACGAAAAAGCATAGTGGAAGCATCTCACCAGCGATTCAGAAATTAATCTGTTACAGATGTGGGGGTAACCTTGCACCGGAAACCTGCAGATTCAAGGAGGCAGAATACCATTATTGCCACAAAAAGAGCGAAATCAAGACAGCCCATCAGACAGCAGACCAAGATGATTGAAGTGCATCACCTTCAAGTGAAAGGGAAGCCTCTAGCCATGGAGGCAGACACGGGAGCCTCGACCGCAGTGGTGGGAGAACACACATTTAAATACCTAAATGAAGGTACTGAGCCACTGAATCTGGTGCAAACCATGGGTCAATTGAAGACATACACTGGAGAGTAAATACAGGTAAAGGGCATCGCTACAGTACCCTGTGTCCTATAGGCAACAGACAGCCCAGCTTCCAGTGATCATAGTGACAGGTGAAGGACCTAGTCTTCTGGGCCATGACTGTTTACAAAAAATTAAACTCAACTGGCCAGAAATCTTTCAAGTGAGAACAGGAGGAATTCCTGAGCTGTTAAGGAAGAACAACAACATATTTCATGATGAATTGGGAAAGATGAAAGGCTTACAAGCAAAAATATATGTAGATTCGGAGGTGACACCCCAGTTCTTTAAGGCCAGACCTGTGCCTTATGCCCTAAAGGACAAGGTGGATGCAGAATTGTGCCACTTAGAGAAGTTAGGCATCATCCAGCCAGCCCAGTTGACGGAATGGGCAGCACCCGTAGTCCCTGTGATTAAACCAGATCAAGCTGTTTGCATTTGCGGAGACCACAAATTAACCGTGAACAAGGCTGCTAAACTAGATAAAATCCTATCCCAAGGATTGAATGCTAAGCTAGCTGGAGGAAAACCCTACATCAAACTGGACATGAGCCACGTATATCAACAGCTAGAGCTGGATATCACGTCTAGCGGGTAAGTAATCATTAACATACACAAGGGCCTGCACCAATATACACGCCTACATTTTGGTGTATCATCTGCATGTGCAATCTTCCAAAGGACCATGGAAAGTCTACTGCAAGGACTTCCCCCAGTAGTAGTGTACCTGGATGATGTCCTGATCACAGGACCAATGGAAGCTGAACATTTGGCCAACCTAGAAGTGGTTTTAAGGAGATTTTTTGAAGCTGGTGTACAATTGAAGAAAGAGAAATGTACACTCCAAGCATCAGAAATCACTTACTTGGGTCACCGAGTGGATGCCCAAGGGTTGCATCCAGTAGAGGAGAAAATCAGGGCAATCAAAGAGGCACCCCCTCCTTCCAGTGTCACTGAACTTGAGACTTTTTTGGGCATGATAAATTATTGTTGTCGCTTCTTGCCAAACTTGTCAACAGAGTTAATACCTTTACACTTCTTATTGAAAAAGAACCAACGATGGTCATGGTAGGCGCAACAAGAAGAAGCCTTCATAAAAGTCAAGAAGCTATTACATTCATCACGTCTACTAGTACATTATGACCCATTAAAAGAATTAATATTAACCTGTGACGCATCTCCTTACGCTGTGGGAGCTGTGTTATCACACAGAGTGGAAGATGGATCCGAAAGGCCAATAGGCTATGTCTCCAGAGCACTCTCTGCTGCCGAGAAGGGTTATTCACAACTTGAAAAGGAAGGTTTATCAGTAATATTTGGAGTGATGAAATTGCATCAGTATCTGCATGGACGACATTTCACCATAGTGTCAGACAATAAACCACCAGTGGGTTTACTCAGTGAGGATAAAGCCATTCTGCTAATAGCCTAAGCAAGAATTCAACATTGGGTTTTAATATTATCGGCGTATGAGTGCATCTTTGTGCACTATCCTAGCGTGCATATGGCAAATGCAGACGCGCTCAGTCATCTTCCACTACCAGATAGCATGGTACATGCTCCAGTGCCATAAGATGTTGTGTTGGTGCTGAATTTTTTGGACTCTTCACCTGTGTGCGCGAAGCAAATAAGGAATTGAACAAACAGGGATCAAATTTTGTCCAAAGTCCAAGACCTGGTATTGCAAGGATGGTCGAATTCACCAGTGTCTGAAGAGATTCCATGCCCATAAAGCAGAGTTAAGTTGTCAAGATGGAATCTTGGTTCTGGAATCAAGAGTCGTTGTCCCTTTACAAGGAATAGAACCACTCTTGTCAGAGCTTCACAGTGCACATCCAGGCATATTGCAGATGAAGATGCTTGCGTGAAGCTATATCTGGTGGCTAGGCATAGACAGTGACATTGAAAGCATGGTCAAGCACTTTCTCCATTGTCAGCAACAACAGAAGTTCCCCGTTTCAGCTCCACTGCATCCGTGGGAGTGGCCTGGTCACTCCTACATATCCATTATGTAGATCCATTTTTAGGTGCCATGTTTTTATTGATCATCGATGCGCATTCTAAGTAGATGGATGTGCATGGAGTTAGATCACTGACATTGTGGGCAACTATCGAAAAGCTGCGCCAATGTTTTAGTATACATGTCTTCACTAGTACAGAATTTCAGAGGTTCATGTGCTGAAATGGAATTAAACACATTAAAACAGCACCATATCACCCCTCATCAAATGGGTTAGCTGAAAGAGCAGTGCAAACTTTCAAATCAGGATTGAAGAAGTTATCTGAAGGCACTTTAGAAACTTTACTTTCACATTTTCTTCTCAATTATTGTACGACTCCTCATTCAATTACGGGTTCAACACTGCCTGAATTACTGATGAATGCCCCCTTTGTACTAGGTTGAGTCTGATGTTTCCAAACTTATGGCGGAATTTTCTGCACCCGCCCGCCGCCAGGATCTTCTGGTCCCGCTGCAAGTCAATGGACTTCTGGCTGAGGCACCGCCTCACCCGCAGCGGGTCCCACCCGTGATGGGGCTGGAAAATCCCGGCCTTAGAAGGGCTTTTGGTGGGGTGTGTTGCAGGGGTGGTGGGGGCTGTCCGGGGGCAAGTCCTGGGCAGCCTCGGAGTCGACTTCTGGGGAGGTGTCAAGTGCTGCCCTGGCACTGCATCCCATGCACATGCAATTGAGTTGGAGGCCAGGGTAAGCGAGGGAAGTAGCCACGCATTATGGACACCTGTATAAACTGACCATGCCTCTGTAACTGAGACAGATCAGGTGCAGTCATAGTGTTATGATTGGGGTCAGGCTCCTAGCCCATACAAGCAACTTCGTGGCACCAAAGGCCCACCAAGTGCTCCATACCTTACCCCCAGCATTCATGTGGCACTCAGGCCTCCGTCGCTACACTCGATGGACTTCATCGACTGCAAGGCCTTCCACACACTGAACATGCAGCTGGTATGCCACCACAAGAAACACATCCTGCAGGTATGCGCATGGTTTTCAGGGAGTGTGCACAATGCCTACATCCTGAGTCGTTCGCAGATCCCTGCAGTCCTCCAGGGTCCACAGAGGCTGAAGGGTTGGCTGCTTGGGGACAAGGGCTACCAGCAGAGGCCGTGGCTGATGACACCCATGCAGCCTCAGACTGCAGCAGAGCAACGCTATAATGAGGCTCATGCAGCAGCTCACAACTTGGTGGAGCAGACCATCAGGATGCTGAAGATGCAGTTCTGGTGCTTGGACCGGTCTGGTGGAGCCCTGCAATACAGTCCGCAGAGGGTGTCATGCATCATCATCGTTTGCTGCGCCCTTTACAAACTGGCGCTGCAACGGGAAGAGGAGCTGGCTGAGGAGGAGCTGGAGGTCTCCTCCGATGAGGAAGATGCCGACGGGGATGAGGGTGAGGTGGTCCTTGGTGGTCACGATGGCGGGAATGAGGCTCTTGCACTGGCTAGACGAGGCAGACGCACTCGAGAGGCCCTCATAGCTGCCAGATTTGTGGAGGATGATGACGACATGCAGTGAGGTGTCCCCATAGATCCTCACATCATATCTGTGAACGTTTCACTCCAGTCTGGCTTATGGAAGTGCCAATACCCTCTGTGGGAATGCTGCTGTCATGGAGATGCAGTGGAGGCCCTAATAGTCGCTTTATCACAGGAGGATGATGACAACATGCAGTGAGGACACTCCCTAGATCTTCACATAGCCTCTGAGAATGTCTGACTCCTATCTGACCGAGGGCAGCTTGCTTGCGCTCCATGATCAGGGCCATCTCAGAGACACAGCCATGAAACTTTAGACGTATCCAATGCTGTGTCAGCCTTCAGCACCTCAGCCTTTCAGAAGCTGGTGCACAGCATCACTGGTTGCAGATGCTGGTGTGATGGGGGCCAGACCCACCTTAAAGGTGCTGAGAGTACACAGAGAGAATGAGAGAAAACTGTGGCACTTGCCCACTACATTCTGGCAGCAATGACCAGCACCGCCGAGGTGCAGGCATCAGTAACGTTTCCAGGGAGTGTAAGGCTGGACCATCACTTTCGTCTGAAGGCTGCACAGAGCACAGGGAAGAGGCCCTGGACAGAGACACCTGCCTTATATCTTGTGCAGGAAGATTTCACATCTGAGTGACAAGAACACTGCTCATCAGAACAAGAAGCCACAGGCAGGGAGATATTCTTAGGAGTTTATTGACTAATAATGAACAGTATGTACAAGTGATCAACACCTGTGACCAGGCTGTGCACCTATTTCCTAACCTTGCCGCAATGTCTTGGTGCTCCCTGGATATCCACAGCAGAGGTGGGGGCAGCCTGCTGACTGTGATGCCCTCTCTGTGATGACTTTGGCAGGCGTCCTCTGGAGGGCTGAGACTTGGAGGGTCCCGTGGAGGGCCCCGACCTGCTTTCAGGGCCCTGCTGTGTGGTAGTGGCACCCTCCTAGGCCTGTGAAGCTGGATCTGCGGAGGCCACAGGAAGAGGGGATTCAGATGGGCTGGTCACTCCCAGAATCGCCTGGGTGGATGACCCTGGAGTGTGCAGCGGCTGATTCTCCTCCCTATGGGTGCCCAGGGGCCCCTGGCTGACTCCGTGAGCGGAAGAGGTAGCTGGAGTGAGATCGGGCTGCCCCGCACCTCTCTTGTGTACACACTGTTGGGGGCCAAATATGGCATTAACGATGGAATTCACCCCGCGCAGCAGTGCAGGAGTGACATCTTGGACCAAGGTCTCCATGGCAGCCGTCATCCTGCCAGTATTGACCTCGGTACGTTGCAATGCTGGCCCTATCACCTCAGCCTGAAGACAGTCGGACTCCTCTATCGTGCCTTGCAATCTGAGGAGTGCAGTGGCCATCTCTTCCTGATGTTCCCGAGCTTGTCTTTGCAGCTCCAGCAACTGTGACATGATCGAGTCCAGAGGCTCATCATCTGACTTGGACTCAGCAACGTTCTGGCCTCCAGCCATCCTCCAAGTGCTGGGGACCTGGGAAGTCCTTACCTCCGCATGCTGTGGATCAGAAAGTGCGATGTGCTCACCAGATTATGATCCCGAGGCTACTCTAAAGCTAGGTCCCATCGAGGTTTGTGTCTCTGTGCTGGTGGAGGGTGTGGGCGAGCGCTGTGACGGGACTTCAGGGAAGGTGCCTCCACATTCCTCTTCAGAGGTTTCTTTGGGGCTTAATTGGAGGTCCTGAGCCATGGACTCTGTCGGCCGTTTTGCAGATGTGCCTGCAAAAGTAAGGGGAGATAAGTAGTGCATGGCAGTGGCCTGTGAAACAGGACACATCACTCACGGCATGGTTGTCTGATGGATGTTGCACTGCTGGATCCTCACTTGGAGCACCGACCTCACCGTCAGCACAGAACTGGTCCCGGTCATCACCGGCCAGCTGGATGGCTCTGTTTTTAAATTCCACCTGTCTGCGACCTTTCCCTCCTGTTGTGAGCCAGTTTGTCCTGCATGGATAGAGATGGGGAGAGTGTATATCAGGACTTCTGCCAGGCCAGATGATAAGTATGCCTGGTCTGTGTGGGTGGTAAGTGGTCCCATGGATGGGATGAGGACAATGACGGTGTGTGTGAAAGGGTGAATGGTGATGCCCCTTGCACTGGCAGTGAGTGTGGGCCCTGTGGATGTGTGATAGGTTTGTGAGTGTGTGAGTTGGGAGTGATGAAAAGAGTGACTTACCCTGGCAGAACGGAGGAGATCATTCATTCATTTGCGGCACTGGGTGGCTGTCTTCGTCCGCAGGGTGTTTGTGCTGACCACAGTTGCCATTGCCTCCCAAGCCGGGTTGGTGATGTTGCCGCCCATCCTACGGCCAGAGCGGGGATAGAGCGTATCTCAGTGGGCCTCCACAGTATCCAGCAATCACTTGAGGTACCTGTCGTTGAAACGGGGGCCTGCAGTCTATTTTCCTTTGCTGGCCATGACTCCTGGGCAGCAGTGGTGAGCTGGTGGCGATGAACGCTTTCCTGGCGGCTGCCTTTTAAACATGGCGGCTGGTGTGACGCAACAGCAGGGTGATGGCGGGCGGGCGAATGAGAGCCCGTCCGCCTTTTCCTACTGCCTCTAGGGGTCACGTGATTATACTGATGAATGAGCCCTAAGCCCAGATAACCCTGGGGGTGGAGCTTATCAGTCGTGGGCCTGGTTCAAGCATGTAGCTTCTAAACGAGCTCTGTAATAAAGTTACCTGTTTCAAATAAGAAACCTGTCTGGTACATCAAGTTCATTACAGTGGGGTTGTCATTACTGTGTGTGGAACTGATTAAGATTGTTTTTTAATTAGCATAATTCACTCAAAATGATTTATGCATGAGAAATAAAAAAAATGAAGTCACAATGACTTTGACCTCAAAAACCCACAGGCCACAGTCCTGGTGGGTATGTCAGGATTTGGCCTGTTAAGTCCCCCTCCCACTGACCCTGTCAGAGTTTATGGGGTCAGCATGAAGACAGTTGATTTGCATGTGTTCGGTGGGTGCACATGGCTCTATGCCCTGGATTTTGTCTTTGTGGCAGTGGCCCCAATGATGGGCAGGAAAGCAGGGGGGTGGGGGAGGACCCTGCCTCAGTTGTTTGGGGGCCAGGTTCTATGGCAATACAGCAGTTAGTGAGCTGCCATTGGCACTTCCAATCTTTAAAAGATGAGAACATGCCTTTTAGAACTGCCAGCCAATCAGAGGAACAAAGTAGATGGGGTTGTGGATCACCGCAACAAGTCAGGCAGGCCTTGGCAAGGGGAAAAACGAGTGTTTGGTGAGGGCGTGGGGCAGCTTTATCCACTGGCAGCCACTTTGTTGCCAACAGGGTGCCCGATTAGTTGCCCACCTAGGCCGCAGGGAGGCCCTTATTTTTCAGCAATAAAATATGAGTGGCAGTAGGACAAAGGCCTAAATTGGTCACTTGAGGGGCATAATTGGCTTCTGGGCCCCAGGGCCATTCCCAGCCTTCCCCACTGCTGGCAAAATGCCATATCGGCAGGAAGGCAATGGACATGCCACTCCTCACCCTTCCTCCTGATTTTTGGCACCCCCGCCCCTCATCCCACTCCTGCAAGCCCCATAAAATTAAGCCCCGTGAGTGCAACTTTGGCACATTCAGCAAATTACATCAAGAGGCTCCTGTCCACATGTCATTGCATTCCAATTCATCAGCTAACCCTGGAGGCCAGGACATGTGACTTTACTCAGAGTACCAACCTCTAGGTGTTGGGGCAGTGGCCTCTATCCCCAAAGATTGGACAAATTTTTAAAGTAAATTTGAGATGGCTCCCTTACAAAGAGGAATGAAAGTACACCATATGTAGTTGTCAGGGGTCAGGGAACAGTCCCCACCCCTCTTAAAGTCACCCGGTGCTGCATTTTCTAGCTTAATGAGAAAGGCAGGTGGGGTTTCCAGACAAAATGACGGTGACTTCTATATAATTGCTCCACCACTGAAGGTGGGTGGTCAAAATGTTTTTGCCCCTGTTTATTTGTCTGTAAACAATATGTCTCAACAACTAATGGAAGGATTTCAACAAAACTTAGAATACAGAAAGGGTATAGCCTAAGGAGGAATGATTAGCTTTTGGCAAAGTTGCGGATCTGGATCCTGGATTTTTTTTTTTAAAGATCTGTTAACATTGGGAGATTGGGTGAATTGACTTAAAAAATGTTGTAGATTGTTTTAGAATGTTGTGGATTGTTCCAGCTACTATGGTGGAATTTGTCACAGCTGTCAAAATGTGAGCAGAGTTTTCAGAGCAGGTTGTTGGGTGTGGGTTGGTCTGAAGTGTCCTCAGTGAGTTGGAAGCTCTAAATAAAAAGATTTCTTTTTTCAGCTTTGTAGTTACGGAGCATCAACCAGGCAGGGAAAAGCCTCAAATAAACACTACATAATTGTAATAATGCTGAGTTAACACAGCGTGGCAGAGGTATGTGCTCTACTGAGAGCTCTCTTCAGTTGTTCAAAATTTTGCGTCAAGTGCTCATCTGTTGACAATTCAATCCCCTGATGTGTGCACAGAACAATTTATTTTATCCATCTGAAATCTTATACACTAACCATGCTGATTAGGAACTAAGCAAAACTCCTTACATAGTTGCCTGAAAAATCTTAGGAAGTGGAGACTCACTGTAACTGGACCCCCACTGCTTTCTGGTGTTTTAAGCATCGGCCATGGCTCAGTTGGTGGCACATTCTCTTCTGAATTACAAGGTTCTGGATTTGAGCCCCACTCTGGCTTCAAGTCCCACTTGAGCACAAAAAATCAAGACTGCCACTCCAGTGCAGTACTGAGGGAGTGATGCACTGTTAGAGGAACTGTATTTTGGCTGAGGCATTGGCCCCTCTTCCTCCTTGGGTGGATGTAAAAGATCCCATGGTGCTATTTCAAAGAAGAGCACATAAATTGGCCCTGGTGTCCTGGCCAATATTTATCATTCGATCAACATCATCAGAAATAGATTATCTGGTCATTATCACATTGCTGTTTGATGGAGTTTGCTGAGCGCAAATTAGCTACTACATTTTCTAGATTACAAAAAACACTTAATTGGCTGTAAAACACATTGAGAGGTCTGGTGGTTGTGAAAAATATTATATAAATGCAAGTTTCTTTTGGTGACTTTTGTTGGTCTGTCACCAGCATGTGCCTGCTATCTCATCCCATTAGAAATTTGGGAGTCTCCATTTTATGTACTGTCGGGTTTGGATTAATTAATTGAAATGTTCTTGAGACGTGGAATCATTTTGTAAGATAACCCAAGCTCAAAGCACAGTTCAAAATTGAATTGTGCGGTAATGATCCACCACTAACTCATTTTTAGAAGTTTTCAGTGATTTTAATGTAGTGTGCTGAACACAGCATCCGCCATATCTTTTTATTCTTGCATTGCCACATTCCAAAAGGAAGTTTGTGTTGTGAATTACTGGAGTAAGGCATTCTAGGATTTATTTTGAATAACAGTTCAAAGTAGTTTAGCAGGATAAATGAGGATGCCACTAATTCCTTTAGTCAGTACCAGCCTTTGAGAGCTTTGCGCTTGAATATCATCATTGGTTTTAATTTTGTGCCATTGATATGCCTTCTCTCAATGTTGGTTGACAAAACAGTGGTATGGAATGAGGGGGTGAATGGTGGTGTGGTGGTAATGTTGCTGGCCTAATAATCTGAGGGTATAGGTTCAAATGGCAGCTGGTGGAACCTATTATTATAGATAATAAATCTCAAATATAAAAGCTAGAATCAGTAATGGAACTATGAAACTATCATCGATTGTTGTAAAAACCCATCTTGTTCACTAAGATCCTCCAGGGATTTCCATCCTTACCTAGTCTGGCCTACATGTGACTCCAGATCCACAGCAATGTGGCTGACTCTTAAACGACCTAGCAAGGGCACTTAGGGATGGGCAACAAATTCTGGCCTTGTCAGCGATGCCCACATCCAATGAAAGAATAAAGGAAAAAAACATTTTATCTTCAAATTCAAGTGGCAGATCCTGTGAAATTTTTGATTTTGGACAGAGTACTAAATCGCGCCTTTTCGTGAATCTTGTACACCACCTTGTACTGGCCTTGAATTCTAAAATACCATCTTTCTTCGCTTCTCTGAGGGCATAGAGTTGGATGGCTTTGTGGATGATAATATGACCATTTTGCTGATGCTTGTTAATCCATCCTGCCACTTTTCCCCTCAGTTTAAATTGAGCTGTGCACTTAGCATTCTTTCTTGAAGGCACCATGATAGATTTTGTGGTACACATTAGGCTTGTAGATTGTCTAGAGATTGACTCTAGAATTGGAAGAAGGAAAATCAAAAGTTCCCACACATGCCTTTAAATTAAGAACTGTATTAATTACCAGTAAGTAATAATCACAACACTGTTTGACTTCTAAAATACTCAGGTTGACTTTTACACAAGGGACATGGAACATTATGTTTTTTAGGCCAAATGTTTTGGGGTTGACTTTTACACAAGCTCAACTTTTACACGACTATATACTGTAATTAAAGCTATCAAGGGGTATGGAGCAAAGACGTTAAACTGGGCTGAGGAATAGGTAAGCCATGATCTAACTGAATGATGGGGCAGGGTCCTTGTGTTGAATGGCCTATTATTTCTATGTTCACAAAAAATTGCAAATTGGCAAATAATCTGTCAGATTGCTTAAAACTACACACAAGTTCAACTGCTCGATGAACCTTTCCATCTTTTCTTTTTGTAAATAGTCATTTAATTCAGAAAAAGATTAAACTGTAATGGTTGTAATTTACAGGAATTTTTTAACTAAAACCTTAAAGAATGTGCTTGTCTCTGAGACAAATGCCACAAGTTCAATCATCAAATGATACAAATTTTGGAGTCATTCCTCATTGTGTTACTATTCCACTTAACGTTTCTTCTTTTCAGAGTTTATAATATAAACTTCTGATTTTCTGAATCACATTGTGTCCAAATTTTTTTAGTTTAATAATGTTATGGTTTTAAATCAGTTAAAATACATGTAATTTGAGCCTTTATCAATATCCTTCTCATTGTGTATCAAAAATCTTACTAAAAATAAAATTGTCATGTGAGAATGTAGTGTACTAACAAAACAGTTTGATAACAGTGACGCTTTATTTCCATGTTTACATATAGGCATTTCTGCAGGAATTATGTAGAGTAAAACAATCACCTAATCGAAGAAATAGGCTCTCATCAATAATTGGTAAGTTCGCAGACAAATAAAAATACAGATTGTAGGAATTGATTATAAAGATGCTAAATGTTTAAAATATCCATTATCATTATATATACTGCAGAACTTCAGATAGTAGCATTGTAATCCTTACTCAGTTTATGTCATGTGATAGTTTTAAAGTAATGGACATAAACTCTTAAAATAACTGTTCATGTGCAGTTGTTTTCAAGTCACAAAAATACAGCCATTTGTCTGCAGTTGCAGCCTTCACAAACAGCTGATGAAGGTCCATTCAGATCAACAGTAGCCAATGAGCTTTGCTAGTTTCTATGGAACAGCTATGAACACTATTTCTCAGTCATAAAATGTACTTCTATGAAGAAGAAGGAGCAACACAAATGCCAGAGATGTAATTTGTTGGTGCCTTTTCACTAACTTTCACATTTCTTTTGATTGCAAAGCAACTGAATAAATGGAGTTCCTTTTGAAAACACCCTGATTAAAAACTGACTAACAATTCCATTAATATTGTTGTATATCTGTTTCTCTAGAATCCTCTTTCCTGCATAAACTAACCTATTATATTTACATTTAATATAAATTAATCTGTCAGATAACATTCAGCATTTATTTTCCTTCATAAGAAATTTATTTATTTTTCTTAAATGTGGCTGTTCAACTGGGACGTAAACCTATAGAGTATTTGGTACATCTTACCTGAGCCCAATTTCATTCTTATCCACATCCACACGTGGGCTATGCAGCAAATGTCAATGGATAGTGACAAACAGCAGGAACCATGGCTTGCTTTCTTTCCCTATTCTAGTCCAGAAATGCTGAAGCACCAGTCAGCTGGCTGAGATCAGTATTTTCATTGCGGACTGGTATTATAAACTCGCTATGGTTTGGCTCAGTGTCATATGTGGGCTATTTACTGAGACAATTGGGGATCTTAAATTAGAAGTTAAAAATGGCTGTATTATTCAGATGAGTATACATACTGCATTGTAATTAAATAATTGCTAAAAATTGTTTTCCTGTTTCTCTTAACAGTTTTTAATGTTTTTCTCATAAATTTCCCGACAAAACTGATCACTAAATTTGAGCCCATATCTTAGGGCCACATCTTTGGCTTTAAGTCATCCGGCAAAATTCTATCCTGAATTCAAATATTCTCCTCTCCAGATCAAGATATGATTTGTCAAAAATGAAGTACAGAATTTTGTCTTGTTTTAGCTTAACAGAAGTTCTATTAATTTAGAAACAACTGAACAGGCCATGCTGTTACTTGTATATTAATTGTGTTTAATTGTCGGGAGGTGGTGTACATTATTTCGGAATTCAGTTGTGCCAACATAAATAGACACTGGGTAGAATCTTCCAGATCTGCCAGCAACTGGAATCGTGGCAGGCGGGTGCATTTAATTTGGTGGGAGGCAAAAATCTTTTTCCCGAAAGTGGGATAAACTGTGTGAATTTTGTTTTCCCAACTTTCAAGGCAGGTTAAAGGCAGGTCGAGTTTCCCAACAAACAATGTCGGGAACCCTATATTCTTGGATCAGCATCTCGTGCATGCTCATTCAAAGGCCACCTCGTCAGCATTAAATTTGCCCTCCACATAATGTTCCCCCCTTGCAAGAATTTAGAATGTTCACATTTACAACTGTTTATAAGTGCTGTGCACCTGGAGAGCTTCACTTCTTCCACAATTTTGAGGTGAGTAGGCACTGCTTTCGCTTTCTTGGGGACTCATGTTGAGTGCTGGTTACAAAAGCATGGCAAGGCTGGTCACAGGAGGCAGGTGAAGGCTGGAAGTGGGTGGTATGGTGGAAGAGTGGAAGCGAAGGCTGGACAGGGGCGGCAAGCTAAATGGGGAAGTGGGATGGAGAGTGTCCGGGGAAATTGTTGGGGGGGATGCGTGAGGGAGAGTGTCTTAGAGGGCAGGGTCAGTGGTGTCGTTGGTGGGGTTCTGGGTGTTGAACTAAGGGTACTGGTGATAGGAGTGAACAGTCACAGTCAGAGGAGGGAGTGGGATACAGTAAGGTGGCAGGCGCAGGGTGAGAGTTGGGTAGGGGAAGGTCTCATCAAGTGGGCCATGGAGGGGACAAGACAGATGGCTCAGATGATGGGAGGGGACGATAATTGATGTTGGCTCTGAGGGGAGGAAATGCATGTGGAGGTGCATATTGATGGGGGGAGATTCAAGGGTGACAGAGGGGAGAGGAATGGTATTCAATGGGTCAAGGGTGATGGGGGGGAGTTGTTGGGTGACATGGGGAGGGTAGAAGGAGGTGGAGTGAGTTTGAAAGGTGATGTGCACCATTTTTCAAGTCTGACATTGACCACACAGTTAGTCAGTCAGTGAGTTTCCTTGAAGTGGGAGGAGAGTATTTTTGTGTGGGTGGAGTTCAAGGTCAGCACAAGTGGCTGACTGAAGGGATACCCTCAAAATTGTGAAGCAACTGGTTGTCAACCATGCTCAGTTGTGTTCTCCCTCCACAGTGAAGCCCTCACAGCAGCAGGTTTGTTCTTGACTCATGGGTCACATAACATTGAGATCCCAGTAAGGTGTGGAGCTGCCATTCATTCTGTGCCATTTGCCATCGGCCACAGTTAGAGGCAGC
This sequence comes from Cetorhinus maximus, assembly GCF_964194155.1. Lineage (NCBI taxonomy): Eukaryota > Metazoa > Chordata > Chondrichthyes > Lamniformes > Cetorhinidae > Cetorhinus > Cetorhinus maximus. The sequence goes on from NC_135889.1 coordinate 84,708,228, forward strand.
GATGAAGGAAGGGAGGGAAGGGGATGCCTCCAAGGGGCACAGCTGGTGGACGCCAGCCTACTTACGACTCCAAACCTCCACCCTCCTGGGTGAATGGTCATGGCTGACAAAGCTCATGTGGTTAGTCTTTTCATGGTGCCAAGGGAATGATCTCTCTATAGAGTCTTGAGGGTAGTGGAAGCAAATGGCATAGTATCAGAGGGAGGCTTCTTGCACATGGCTCTCAACACCCTGGTGTTCACGCGCAATTATGTGTGAATGGGAGAAACACCCATCTCCGGTCTTCAAGAGTGTCCTTCACCTGGAAGGGGTGAGGTGGGGATGCCATGTCTAGATGTAGTCCAGGTGAAGGCTTAGCACTGCCGTGCTGGCTTTGAGATGGAGGGAAACGTGTAAAGGACATACCCACTAAATGTACCAATTCAATTTGTCCACAGATCTATTAAACATAGATGATGCAGGCTGCAGGCAACCCTGCCTTGCTAATGGCTCTCATCCAGTTAAGGAGAAGGAGTACACATCACAAGTTGGCACAGGGCCAGGAAGAGCAGGGACCTGAGCAGCAAGACGCAGCGGGGTCTCTAGAAGATCAAGATGCCGGCAAACATCGTCCGCTGCAACGGCAAGCATTTGCCACACCACGGGTGTATTGTCGGCGGTGCTCTTATTTAGAAATGAGCAAAAGACAATGCCGGAGGTGGACTCGTAGGTCCCAGCATGTGGTTGCTCACATCTGCTAGCTTCTCCAGTTTGAGCTGTGGCTCCAAGGACTCCGGAGGAGTAACCTGGAGCTCCTGGCCTGTGCTGAGTGAATGGCTGTCTGGGTGCGATTTAAATATAGCACCAGGGCCTTGGACCTCATGAGGTAATGGCAGGGCTGGCGACTTCCTGCCCAGCCCTGCCACGAGATTGGTCGAGCTCCTCGCAGATGCATAATTATTAAGCTGAACAGTGGAAGATTACGCGTGTTCAGCCTCCCTGGCACTCAGCAGGAATCATGCCACTGGGCATAGAATTCAGAATGGAAGATTCTGCCCACTGACCTAAACTGTGGTTGTGGGGTTCTGAGGTGCTTGATTGTAATCTGTAACTGTGCAAATAAATGCTTATGAAAGAGTGTAAAGATTAGCTCCAGTTATATACTTTACCAACTGGCTTTCTGAACTACAACACTTTCAGCCCTCGAGCCTGCACTACTGTTCAGATGGCTGATCATTACCTCAACACTATTTACTTATCTTAGCTCCATATCCCCTGGCACCTTTGACTTACAAAATGTGTCAATCTCAATCTTGAAAGCTCGAATTGTCCCAGCATCCACAGCTTCTTACAGCAGAGAATTACAGATTTCCAGTACCTTTTGTGTGAAGAAATGCTTCTTGATTTTCCTACCAAATGGACTAGCTCTAAGATCCATGACCCTAATTCTTGATTCCCCCACTAGAGGAAATAGTTTCTCAGGGCAGAATTCTCTGTTCTAGAGACTAAGTGTGGCGATGGGTGGGTTTTGCAGTGCATTTCCTGCTGGGCGTTGAGACAGGAAATCGCAGCTGATTTCATGCTTGGAGGCTCGTTAATTATGCATCGGCGAATATCTCTCCAAATCACATGGTGGGGCGGGCACTGATTTGTCCACCCTGCCATTACCTAATGGGGTCAAAGGTCCTAGACACCACCCACACATTGCTCTCAGCAGGCCAGCTGTGTGCAGGAAGTTTCTTGATATGGCTCCACCGAAGAAAAATGTTGCTCCCAGGTTCAGCAATGACTCCCTTGAGGCCCTCATCCATGGATTCCGCCAGCACTGGGATGTCCTCTACCCAGGGGATGGCTCCCGGAGTCCCATCAGCCTCACCTCATCAGCCTGGGAGGCGGTTGCAAGGGAGGTCAGCTTGTCGGGCATGTGCCCAAGAAACGATATCCAGTGTAGGAAGAGGCTGAATGATCTCATCTGCTCTGCCAGGGTAAGTCAACCTTCAGCTCACTCCAATCTCATGCTCTCATAATGACAGCATCCACTCATAGGGTTACATTGCTCAGGGATCTCACACAATATTAGCAGGGCAGACATTAGCACTGATTGCCTTGTGGACACTTTAACATCACCGGCATCTCATCTGTCGAGCTGCACAAACTCCATCCTTGGCCCTCGCTGGGGATGGCTCAGCACACACAGCAGGCATGCACGCTTCCCAACCTCTCCGCCATCTCCTCATCATCTTCCTTTCCATTTATCTTCACGCAGGCCAAGCTTACCCACAGTCGGAGGCTGATATCCCCGATGGGAGGAGGAATGGCAGACGTCCAGGAGCTGTCCCTGTTTGAAGAGGATGCTGCCCAGCTGGCAGGCGAAAACAAAGATCAATCCTGCAAAGAAGGCAAGATCGGCCTCTCCACCAAGCCAGTGCAGGTGAGCCCTCCATGAGTTGATCACATCCTGATAATCACAGTGAGTGACGTGCAATGTTGTATTCTGACTGCTTATGGTCTAACTCTATCTTCTCCCTCTCTCACAGGCACCAGCAGGCCCAGACGGAGCTCCAGGCCAACCATAAGCCCCAGCCCCCTGGTCACCTCAGAGGAGGATGCCGAGGATGTAACAGATGAAGACCGATCACTGCATTCACCTGCACCCTCCACCAGTGCGGGGATACACACCCCAGTGCGACATGGATCTAGATTAGGTTCAGGGTCACATTCTGGGGAACACCTCACTGACACGTCTCTGCAGCAGTCGCAGACGATGACAGCCCAGGTCTCTGGCACTCCGAGGACTGCTGGAGAACAGCCACCCACTGAGTCTGAGTCAGATGATGAGCCTCTCGAAGCAAACATGCTGGAGATGCAACGGCAGGCGGCGGAAAATCAGGCAGAGTTGCGAGAAGCAGTCAACAGACTAGAGCAAAGGATGGAAGAGTCCGTCTGCGTTCTGTCTGATGTTGTGGCTCCAACATAGGAGTGCCTCGAGGTCACCATGGGAGGAATGGTGGCCACCTTGGAGAACTTGGTCCAGCAGATACTGCTGGATTTGCACTCAAACCTGCACTCTATTGCTATAGACATTGGAGGGATCCATCAGTGGCTAGGCGAGAGGGGTGGGGGCACCTAGACCTCCTTCCAGGCACCCTTTCTCCTCAGCAAGTCAGGCAGGGGCCCTTGGACACTCATTGTAGGGAGGACTAGCAGTTGGACACTCCAGAGCCATCGACCTAGATGACTCCAAGAACGTTCAGCTGATCCCAATCCCCTCTGCTTGTGACCCCATCAACTCCAGCTGTACAGGCTGAGGAAGGTGCATCTACCCCACAGCAGAAGACCCAAAGCAGGTTGGGGCCCCCCCAGGTCTTGGCCCTCTATAGGATGCCTGCCAAAGTCACCAAGACAATAGGGCGTACCAGTCAGCAGGCTGCCTCCACCTCCACTGCGAATGTCGGGGATGCACCAAGACGTAGTGGTGGGGTTAGGAAAATTAAGAAACTTTGACATCACTTCTGGGTCACGGGTGTTCAATCACTGTGTATATTGAGCACCTTTGTAAATACATTTGCTGTTCATGAGAATAGTCTCGTCATTTGAAAACGTCGTGCATATGCGTCCATAAGCCCTCTTATTGAGAGGGTGAGCCATGTTCCCACTCAGTTTTTGCCTCCCTTTGTGAGCCTCATGTTCATTTGATGAATAGCTGACTCATAATAGTTACTCGACCCGTGTGTTATGTCAGGGAGTTGTGTCAAACACTTTACTGAAAGTGTTTATAAATGTGTTAGTTTTAGTTTAATTGGTTGCTCAAAAAGATAAATTGTGTTAGTAACCTTTACATCTTACAAGACAACATGGAGTTAGGTGTGTTGAACAGCCTCAGAGGGTTAGCTCTAACTGTTCCTCAAAACAAGATGGCTGCCTTCATTGTTTGGGCAAAAGCACAAGACCTGCAGCCATGACGATCTCTCCAACCATGCGCGGATCTCAGAGCCTGCTAAATGTTTCTCATTAAGGTGGCGGTGACCGCATCAAGTCCTTTGATGCAGCATTTGTGCTGTTATGCCAACTTTCACTTCCCAGAGCACACGGATACAGGGTTGTCCATTGACCTTTCCAAAGATTAGGGCCTAATGAATCATGAGGGTTGATGGTGCAAGTTCAAGTGCTGAACTTGCACTCGGTGTTACTGGTTGTAAAGGCTTTCAGTGCACTGGATTGGCACTAAGGGACAGAAGGAATGGGGTCGTGTCCGGTTGCTTGCAGCATACTTCTCCTGGAATCTTGTGGCTGTCAATATGACACAAGCACATCTTCCACATCGTACCTCTTCGATGGCATCCGCATGTGGAAGCTCATCTCCCTCCTTAGGTTCCTGCCCCTCCTGCTGTTCATCATCGAAGGAGCTCTCAGCCTCCTCCATGTTTCTCTCTTGCAAGGGATTCACCCTTTGAAGCACCAGGTAGTGAAGAGTGCAACAGACCACAATTATGCGGGACACCCTCTGTGGAGAAAACTCCAGAGCCCCATCTGAGCGGTCCAAACATCGGAAGCGCATCTTCAGGATTCCAATGGTCTGCTTGATGATGGATCGTGTCGAGTTATGTGCTGCGTTGTATCTCTCCTCTGAGGCACTCTAAGGACAATGCACGGGTGACATGAGCCATCGTTCGAGTGAGTACCTCTTATCCCCAAGCATCCAGCATTGTAATCGCTGAGACCCTTCGAACATCTCACGTACCTGAGAGTAACTCAGGATGTATGAGTCAAGAGAGCTCCCAGGGTACCTGGCACAAACGTGCATGATGTGCTTCTGATGATCGCACATCAGCTGAACGTTCAGGGAGTGGAACCCTTTCAAAAGAATGTAAGAAAAAGGAACAGGAGTGGACCATTCGGCCCCTCGAGCCTGCTCCGCCATTCGATAAAATCATGGTGATCTTCTTGTGTTTCGATTTCCACATTTCCATCTAACCCCGATAACCTTTGATTCCCTTGCCTAACAAGAATCTATCTACCTCTGCCTTTAAAATATTCAATGATCCCGCTTCCACCTCCTTCTGAGGCAGAGAATTCCAAAGTCACAGAACCCTCTGAGAGAAAAAAATGTATCCTCATCTCTGTCCTAAAAGGGTGGCCCCTAATTTTAAAACAGTGCCCCCTAGTTCTGGACTCATCCACAAGAGGAAACATCATTTCAACGTCCACCTTGTCAAGGTCGTTCAGGATCTTGTATACTTCAATCAAATCACCCCTCACTCTTCTAAACCCCAGTGGAAACAAGCCCAGTCTGTCCAACCTTTCCTCATAGGACAACCCACTCATTCCAGGTATCAATCTAGTAAACCTCCCACATCCAATGCATTTACATCCTTCCTTAAATAAGGAGACAGAAACTACACACTATTCGAGTTGTGGTCTCATCAATGCCTTGTATAACTGAAGCATAACATCCTTCCCGTTAATGAACATCAGGGGCTGCTGCCATGGAGCTCTCAAAGTCACATGTGTGCACTCGATCGCACCCTGTACTCTAGGGAGTCCAGAGATTGGTAAGAAACCCAGGAATCAAGCAGCCTGGCTAGCTTCATCCAGTGTGAACTTCACATAATGATGACCCTTACTGTAAAGGGCATCTGTCACCTCCTGATACATCCCTGATCCTCCTGTGGATCCCTGGAACTATCTGCAGACAATAAAATTGAGTGCAGTGGTGACCTTCAGGGTCACTGGCAGTGGGTGTCCTCCCAGTCCATGGGGCATTAGATCCTCCCGCAGAGCATGGTAGATATGATCTAGCAGATCTCTTGACAAGCACAGACGTGCTCTGCATTGTTTTTCACTCATCTCCAAATAGGAAAATCTTCTTTGGAAGACCCTTGGTCATGTGAGTCATCTCTGTGGGATGGGTCTAACCGCGTCATCCTCTGGGTCTTGCTGCGGCTCCCCTGGATCATGGACCTCAGGCTAGGCCGCCTCTTGAAGCTGCAGTAGGCGGTGCTGGACCCTTCTCCTCAAATGGATCACTGCCATGGAGAAGGCAGCATTGAGCGCAGGCTCCATTATTCAATCCTCCTTCTCCCTTTGGACTGATAGATGCTCCACAGGTAAGGTGAGAGTGACTGCCCTTGACATCAAGGCAACATTTGACCGAGTGTGGCATCAAGGAGCCCTAGCATAACTGGAGTCAATGGGAGTCAAGGGATAAACTCTCCACTGGTTGGAGTCATACCTAGCACAAAAGAAGATGGTTGTAGTTTTTGGAGGTCAATATCTCAGTTCCAGGACATCATTGCAGAAGTTCCTTAGGGTCGTGCCTAGGCCCAACCATCTTAAGGTGATTCACGACTCCTCAGGTACTGAAGCAGTCCCAATGCAGCAAGGCCTGGTCAATATCCAGGCTTAGGCTGACAAGTGCAAGTAACATTTGTGTCACACAAGTGCTATGCAATGACCATCTCCAATAAGAGAGAATCTAACCATTGCCCCTTGATATTCAATGGCATTACCTTTGCTGAATCCCCCACTATCAACATCCTAGGGGGTTACCATTGACCAGAAACTGAACTGGACAAGTCATATAAATACTGTGGCTACAATAGCAGGTTAGAGGCTAGAAATCCTATGGTGAGTAACTCACCTCCTGACTCCCCAAAGCTTGTTCACTACTTATAAGGCACAAGTCAGGAGTGTGATGGAATACTCTCCACTTGCCTGGATGAATGTGGCTCCAATAACACTCAAGAAGCTCAATACCATCCAGGACAAAGCAGCCTGCTTGTTTGGCACCCCATCCATAAACATTCACTCCCTCCACCACCGACGCACAGTGGCAGCGGTGTGTACCGACTACAAGATGCACTGCAGGAACTCACCAAGGTTCCTTAAACAGCACTTTCCAAACCCACAACCACTACCATCTAGAAGGACAAAGGCAGCAGACAGATGGGAACAGCACCACCTGGAAGTTCCCCTGCAAGCCACACACCATCCTGACTAGGAAATATATCACTGTTCCTTCACTGTCTCTGGGTGAAAACCCTGGAGCTCCCTCCCTAATAGCACTGTGGGTGTACCTACCCCACATGGACTCAGTGGTTCAAGAAGGCAGCTCACCACCACCTTCTGAAGGGCAATTAGGGATGGGCAGTAAATGCTGACCTAGCCTGCGACGCCTACATCCCATGAACGAATAACAAAAATAATGAATACTGGGCAATAATAGTAGACCTCCCACTGGCAAACAGAAAGCCACTGTCATGCTCTAAACCTGCATCTGCGCTATTAGCTTTTCACTGATACAGCCTTGTAGCTGAGGCTCAAACTCACAGATCCAGGTGACCAAGGTGCCAACCTTGATACTTGACATCTCAATTGCACAGACGTTGGAAGAGGCTCGGGCACATTCATGAAATGTGCCACCGTACCAAAGGCACTCCTGTAATCTCTGATCTGGTTTACTGATCAAGCTTAACCTGCACTTCAGCAATGAATGGATGCCCTTTGGCCCGTTATCCAGGCCAATTGGAGAAAGCACATTAGAGGCTTTCATTGATGTACTGGCAAATATGCACCAGCTGTGCCTTCTTAATGGTTGCCTGCATTTTCCATTCACACATACCTCTCGGTTAATGTTCAAATGGAGAAACTGTTTTGTGAAGCCAATGACTCCAGCAGTCTCTCGTTAAAGCCTGCCAAAAGGCAGTGGCTCCAATTGACCTTCTCAAGGAAGTCTTCCTCTTCTCCCTCAGCTCTGACTCTATTTCAATATTGTGACACAAAGTAGTTTGAGGGTGCCCGCTGAAAGGGCCCCTGAGTCCAGCCCGTGGACTCCTCCCACACTGCCTCAGATCCCTCCCCTGCAGATTCTTTTCCAGTTTTGGTTTTAACGTGTGCAATATCTTCAGGGTTTCAAGATGGTGGTGCTGCATTTTAAATTTCAGACCAGCTTTGACGCTCCCCCTGTCAGTGTTTGGATTCCTACAATCTTCCTGGAGCCTCACATTTTGCAGCTAGAACTCCCTCCGGTTATTCTCCAGCCTCCCCCAGTAACCCTGGATCCCGTTGTCATTGTGGTGGACACTCCTGCCGTCCCCGCTGAACCCATCACTTGATGTCCCCATGCCCCATGTGGACCTCACCCCTCAACATTATGAAGTTGTGTGCAAAATACATACAGATGAGAAACCCAACCGTTCCCCCTTTCTCCCCGTTTACAGGCTGCAGATGCCTCCCCTAACCATGACCATCCCATCTGGAACCCAGTGCCAAGCCAGACAAGCTCATCGCCAATGACTGTAAGACCATGGACACACCCTGCATACTAAGCTGTGCCTTATCTCAATTGAGCACACAGGCCTGCCGCTCCCTGAAGCAGGACTACGAAGTATGTATAACACTGGCCCACAAAGCCCCAGGACTGTCTTTAATCTCTCACCATGACCGTGAGGTCCACAATTCCCAGGACTGCCTTTAATCACCCCGACCTCTTGGCCCCAGGCCAAGGACTATGACTGTCTTTCGATGAGCTTTCCTGTTCCTTCATGATTGATCACGACACAGTCTCCCTTCCCCTCCCCCAACCCCCCATTGCCCCTATGAGTCTCTGTGCAACCCGTCTATCATGTGTAAGCCTTCCCCCTCCCCCCACCTCCATGAGTCTCTGTGTAACCCAACCCTCCTCTGCCACACCAACACAGCCCACCCCCCTCACTCCTATTCCGGAGTCTGCATGCATCCCCTCCCATTCATACAGTTTGATTCCCATCCACCTCCTTCTGTGTCTGTGTTCCAGTCTCCCATGTCGGGCTCCAGCTTCCTCAGCCTCGATCTCCCCTCTACCTGCCATCCTCTCCCCTCTCCAACCCACACCATATCCCATTGATCCTCATGTCTCTGTCATTCCCCCCCTCTCCAACCCCACCATACCCCAGTGTCCTCCATGTTTCTGTCATCCTTCCCAGCCTCCCACCTCCCCAACCCTAATTGCAATGCTGGTCTCTGTTTCAGAGTGCAGCCCTGCCTGATTCCCATAGCACACACTGAGTGCTGCCTTCCGGAGTATGGAGGCACCCACCATGAGCAGCCCAACCCTATACCCTCACCAGCTTGCCATCTTGCTGGCATTGCTGAGGAACCAGAACAGCGCTGTTGCAGGTAGCGCTTTGAATGTTGCACTCACCTCGAAGTTACGAGTGAAGTGAGGGCTGACAACTGCCCGGCACATCTATCCGGATGTGATTCAGACCAGTCTAATTTCCCGTTGGCGTGGCACGCAATTGGGAGGGGGAACGTGATTCCGACGAGTAGTGTTTTTAATGAGTATTCATGGCATGGTAATGCATGCAAGTGGCTTTCCCAACATGGATCAGCGGGAAACCCAAACAGCCTTCAGCCATCCATGAAAGTGGTGAGGGAAAAATTCTGAATTGATTTCCCGTTGGCAGGATTCTGACTTTTGGCTTCTCTCCGAATTTTCCACTCTCTCTCATCACAAAACCTGCTGTTGGCAGGACCGGAAAATTCTGCACTTTGTATCTACCTGAACAAATCTTTTTACATTTTAAACACCTTGATCATACCACTGCTTGATCTTCTATACTCCCAATGCAATACCATGGTGGATCAGCAATTGATTTGACAGTTAGTCTGAAACAAGGCAGTGTTTTCTGAGGCATGAGAAAGTTCCTGCAGCGATATGAGATAGATTTAACCAAAGAAAATTTTAAAATAAAGATTTCTATTTATTATCATGAGCATGTTACCCAAACTTACTAAGATAAATGGGCCCTAGACTAATGAGGCAATGAAGACACAAATACACGAATGAGACAATAACCTAAAATTAGGGAGCTGACGTATTTGGGATAAAAACGGAGCACAGAAGACCCAAAAACATAACCAGTGAGGTTCAGCCTTGATAATTTTGCTTTGATTATGGGAGTGCGTGTGCTGTAAGTGGACCACTGATTAATAAAATGTTTACTAGCCCAGGAATAGTTTAGTAGAACAATTAGCAATTATTTCACTTTCTTTCATTAATATTCTGTGGATTTTGAAAGTCTATCCAACTAAGGCAATAAATATGAAATGTGTACACAAAAAGTAAATAAAATAGAAAGCCTCAAAATCAAATGCTCCACAGTTACAAAGTCAAAAAACCTGTTTTTTAATGTTGTCTTCTATTGTCTGTGTAGATACAATACCTTTCAGACTTGATGAGGAGGAAAGAACTGACATACTCATCAAAGTTTGTGGTACAGATTATCCCTTTCTGGAATGTGCTCAGTCTTGGATCACTGATTTCATTCTAGCACCTCAAGAACACATCACCATAGAAAATAGAAGCATCAATTACTTTACAATAGCTGAAAATGACGCCTTAATGGCCCTTCAAGCAAAGAACCAAATCAGCATGCACAAAATAGTGAATGAACTGGGGACATTCATTGAACTAAGTGGACCTCACTTTCAGATGTTGGAAGTCGCATTCCATATAGAACAATTACTTTGTGATTTGCAGGAGGAAATGGCTCAGGCGATAGAAGCTGAACTTCTGCAGTTCCTAGTACACTGGGTCTATATATATGAGTGTCAGATAAATCATTATGATCCCACTGAAAACCTCGTTCTAGAAAATGCCTTCCTGAACAAGAAAATGTTTGTGAACATTGAAACCAATGGTACTGAGCAGGCAATATGTTTAAAACAATTTATGGCATTGAATGATCACAGGGAAGAACTTAAAGTTAAGAGACTCAGTGAGTAAAATGTTATATTTGTTCCACAACTTAGTTTGACATATTTAATTATTTCACCATCAGAACTCCAGTATCTTAAGCTTGCATTAGTTTATTTTTAATGATATAATTGTGTGTGGTTTTGTTGCAAAGTTATAGAATAGTAGGGCGAATCATCCCAGATTTGCACTAAGTGCTGTAGCGGTTGGGAAAAAGGACATTTTACCCACCAGCCGCAATGGTGGCTTTTCACACCATGTTGTCCCAACCCTGGTGCATTAATTATGTATTCCCGAGAAACATCTGGAGCACAACTTCAGAAGCCCTATGGTTCGCTCTATAAGGGAGCGTGTGGAGCTGTGAGCGGCATTGCACCCCTCCTCGGAATGACTCTGAGGGTGATGCACCAGTGTCATCAGCCAGCATTTCAGTGGGTACCCCTTATCCCCAAGCAGCCATCCCTGCTCACATAATGGCCCCTCGAAAATCTCAGGCACCTGGGAGTGACTCAGGATGTAGGAGTTATGGCAACTCCCAGAGTATTGTGCACAAACGTGCAGTATGTGCTTCCGGTGATCACACACCAACTGTACATTGATGGAATGATAGCCCTTGCATATAAACATTAGGGGCTGCTGCCATGGAGGCCATATAGCCACATGGGTGCAGTGTATTGCACCCTGCACTCTAGGGAAGCCTGAGATGGCGGTGAAGTCGGTGAATCTTGCAACCTGGCTATCTTCGTCCAGAACATACCTGACATAATGATGGGCCTACCTCTAAAGGATCTGTGACCTCCTTTATGCATCGATGTGTTGTGGACTGAGAGATGCCACACAGATCGCATGTTGCTCCTTGGAAAAAACCAGAGGCCAAGAAATTGATTGCAGCGGTCACCTTCAAAGCCACTGGCAGGGGATACCCTCCAACTCCACGTGGCATCAGGTCTTCAAGAAGAATGTGGCATATGTGATGTACCAGAGCTTGGGACAAACGCAGACGTGCATGGAATTGCCTCTCACTTATTTGTAAATAGGAGACTCTTCTATGATAAACTAGGCCTGGTGAGTTGCCCCCGTTGTCTGGGTGTCTCCTCCTGACCCTCCTGTTCATGCTGTGGCTCCGCTTGATCATGTCCCTCCTGCTGGAGCTGCTTGCGAAGTCGCCTCCCTCTCCTTCACTTCCTCCATTGCAGTAAGACCCTGACAAAGGCAGCATTGAGCCCTGAATCCATATCTGCTTTTGCCTCCTCTCCGAAAGGAAACATTGAAGACATTAGTGAGTCAAGGGGCAGGAAAATGAAGCTCAGAAGAGGAAACGTATGGAAAGTGTAAGGGCCCATAGTTTTTCCTGCCCTACTTGCATGGTGGCTGATGCCGCCTTGACCCTGAGAGACTAGCAGGCACATCAAGGTGACCAAGATGGTGTCGCAGATGCCACATCTTGAGCCCTGCGTGGGATGCTAAAGTTTAATTGAGATGAGTGACCCAACCTAGCTCTGTGCTCCAATCTCTGATGTGGCATTTTAATGACCAATCGTTTTTTAAAATTCATTTATGTGATGTGGGCTTTGCTGGCTGGGCCAGCATTTATTGCCCATTGTTAGTTGCTCTTGAGAAGGTGGTGGTGAGCTGCCTTCTTGAACCACTGCAGTTCCTGTGGTGTAGGTACACCCACAGTGCTGTTAGGGAGGGAGTTCCAGGATTTTGTCCCAGCAACAGTGAAGGGATGGCGACATATTTCCAAGTCAGGATGGTGAGTGGCTTGGAGGGGAATTTGCAGTTGGTGGTGTTCCCATGTGTCTGCTGTGAGTGGATGCCCATTGGCACGGTAGGAGTGTCAAACCTGGTGAACAGGTGACAGGCCTTCATTGATGGAATGCCAAAAATGATACAGCTGTGCCTCCTTCACTATTGCCTGCATTCCCAAATTCTACATTCCAGTGTGTTACCCTTGAGATACAATGACTGTGATGTGAAGCCACTGAGTTCTGAGTAGCCCTTTAACAGTGCTAATGAAGCCACTGGCTTTTGGTGGCTTTCATCGCAAGGAGGTCGTCATCCTTTCTTTCTAAGCAGACTCCTGCAGCAACAAGAGGTTAGAGTGTGACCCCAGAAAGGTCCCCTCATGTTCACCCTTCCCCCTCACTGCCATTCCATAGCCTCCCCTCCCCATTTCCCACTTAGTGTTCATCAAATTCACCCTCGACCCACAGTCCACCCTTGGTTGAAGTGCTAGTTTCTGAAAGTGCAGGCCTGCATGAGTGCCACAGTACAGTGGTGTTCTTTGGGACAAGGTAGGCAAAGAGCAGGAGCAGACCAATCAGACCAACCCTACAGCCCCAGCCGAGTGGCGTTCATCACAACAAGACCGGCGCAGCACTATGGCAGGTAGGCTATGTATGTTGCACTCATCTCAAAGTTACCAGCGAACTGAGGTCCAACTTGTGCACGCCACCCCTTTTCAAAGGGGTTTTGAGGCCGACCTAATTTCCCGCTGGCGTGACACAAGATTGGAAGGTGTGGAAAGCTTCCAGCGAGCAGCTGTTTTAATGAGCAGTCAGGAGATATTAATGAATGCAAATGGCTTTAACGCCACTAGGTGGCAGGACATCCGACCCACCATAAACCCACCATCGGGAGAATTGCCAGCTGTTCTTACGTCGGCGGATTTCCGACTTTTTCCTGCCACTCGATTCTCTGCTCCTGCCCTCCACGAAACCTTCCAGAGGCAGGATGGGAAATTTCCGCCTAACAATTCCATCAAATCTCCTCATGTCTAAAGGGATCAAGATCAGCTTCTCCACCTAACTGAAGCCCCTCATCCCGATACCATTCTAGCAAAATCTCTTCTGCGTCCACTTCAAGGTCTTGATATACTTCCTAAAGTTTAGGGCCAGAATTGAACACCATACTCTATTGGTTTGATTCAACTGAGTGGCTTGCTAGGCCACTTCATAAGCCAGTTAAAAGTCAACCACATTGCTGTGGGTCTGGACTCACATGTGGGACAGACTGGGTAAGGGCAGCAGATTTCCTTCCCTAAAGAACAATAATGAACCAGAGGGGTTTTTACAGCACTCTGACAGTTTGATGGTCACCATTACTGATATTAGCATTTTATTCCAGATTTATTTAATGAACTGAATTTGAATTCCCCAGCTAATGTGATGCAATTTGAACTCATGTCTCTGTAATATTAGTCCAGTCACATAACCACTCTGCTATTATAATCCAGTATACCTGTACTTATATTTTTAGGGTCCAAATGGTTCCTATATTAAGACTTAGAGAAAAAAGATGAGAAAATTGCAGATGTCCTGGAATGCTGGCCTTTATATTTAAATGGGGGCAGACGTCACACTCTGGCTATACAAAGCCTTGATTTGTTCACAGCTAGAGTACTGTGAGCGGTCCTGGGCACCACAACATAGGAGGGATGAATTGGCCTCAGAGGAAGTGCAACAGAAGTTAGCCAAAATGATGCTGGACACCAAGGGTTAAATTATCAGGAGAGATTAAACAAAGTAGAGTTTTATTTCCTGGAATTTGGAAGGTTAAGGGGTGATTTGATTGAAGTGTTCACGACATTAAGGGGAACACGTAGGGTAGATAGAGAGGAAATATTTCTGCTGGTTGGTGAGTCTAAGACTAGGGACCATTGGCTAAATATTAGAACAGGACTATTCAGGAGCAAAATTAGGAACCAGTTCTACACAAAGGAGGTAGAAGTTTGGAATTCTGATCTGCAGATGGCAATTGATGCTAGATCAATTGTAAATTTTAAATCTGAGGTTGATGGATTTTTGCTATCCAAAAGTATTATGGAATATAGGGTGAAAGAGTCAGACTGCAAGTCAGTCATGATCTCACTGAATGATGCAACAAGCTCGAGGGGCTAAATGGCCTACTCCCGTTCCTATGTTCCTATGTATTAAACATGTTGGTTTCTTTGCTCATCCACCCCTTTCAGCATCTTTTCATTGAATGTATGCTCCAGTTCATTGGTTTTCCTCATAAAATGTGCTACATTACCCTTATCCACATTAAAATATAGAATCAGAGGGATGGAATTTATGGGATGCTGTGGGCACCCCTCTGGGCTGAAATTTGGGAGAAGGGGTAGCCCACCCAGGCAAAGAGCAGCTGTGCCAGAGCCATTTAATGGCAGATTGGCTGATATCAGACTGAAGACAGGGCTTTCTCCCTGTGGAGGGGGGAGGAAGTCACACCTAAGAGAGTTGCTGGCCTATCAGAGGCAGCTCTTCAGTACTGGCAGCGCCACCAGGAGCAGTGGCCACTGCTGATGCTACACCCTGGTGATGAGGAGGTGTGCTGTGCTGGATCCAGCTCAGCAGGTGGATCAGGTGTCTCCCCAAGCTGGCAGGCCCCAGAGAATGGGGTGGGGGTTCGGTGTTTGAGATGTTTGGGGGAGGGGAACCTGGAGAGGGTAACACCTTTGCGGGGGGCCCTCAGATGTACCCAGGGGGCCTGTTAAGTAGTGACCCACCCCATCCACCACCAACCCATGCAGGGAAACCAGGCTGCCCGCTGGATTTTATGCGCCCACCCCCAGCCTTTAAACCTAATGGCGGGGAAGTGTAAAACCCAGCCCATGGAATGGTAACAGGGAAGAAGAGGGCCATTCAGACCTTCATGCCCATGCCAGCTCTCTGTAAGAACTACTCAGCTAGTCACATTCCCCCGCCTTTTCTCTGTACCCCAGCAAATTTTTTCTCATCAGATAATAATGCAATTCCCTTTTGAAAGCTATGGTTGACTCTGCCTCCACCAAGTTCTCAGCCAGCACATTCCAGATTCTACCCACTGTCTGTGTATAAACATTTTCCTCACATCACTTCTGTTTTTTTTTGCCATAAACCGGTGTCCTCTGGTTCTCGACCCTACCTCCTTAGGAACAGTTTCTTCCTATGTTTCTTCCTGTGCAGAGCATTCTTGATTTTGAACACCTCTATCAAATCTCCTCTCAATCTTCTCTCCCCTAAAGAGAATAGCTCCAGTTTTGCCATTCGATCCACATAACAGAAGTCTCTCATCCCCAGAAGCATTCTCATCGGGTCCTTTCTGTATCCTCTCCAAAGCCTTCACTTCCTTCCTAAAGTGCTGCACCCAGAATTGGTCACAATCCTCCAGCTGAGACTGAACCACCGTTTTATAAAAGTTCACCATAACTCCCTTGCTTTTGTACTCTATACATATATTTATAAAGCCCAGGATTGCTTTAGCCTTAACCAATTTCTGAACCTCTCCTGCCACCTTTAATGATTTGTACAAACACATCCCCAGGCATCTCTGTTCCTGCACCCCCATATCTGTCACCCATTTATCACCCTGCAAACCCACATCTTCCTGAAGTATTTTCCAATTCTTTTCACTATTCATCAAAATCTCTCCACTTTGCTCCCACCAAATTTCAAGAATGCGTTCCAAATGTCTTCACATTGAGGATATCCTCCATCGTGTTGTGTGGCACTAACACTGTGCTAAATGGGATAGATTTCAAACAGATCTAGCAACTCAAGATTGGGCATCCAAGAGGCGCAGTGGACCATCAGCAGCAGAATTGTACTCAGCCACAATCTGTAACCTCATGGCCCAGCATACCCCACAATCTACCATTACCACTAAGCCAGGAGCAGCACCAGGCATGCCTAAAAATGAGGTGTCAACCTGGTGAAGCTATAACACAGGACTACTTGCGTGCCAAACAGCATAAGCAGCAAGTGATAGATAGGGTTAAGTGATCACACAACCAACGGATCAGATCTAAGCTCTGCAGCCCTGCCACATCCAGTCGTGAATGGTGGTGGACAATTAAAAAACTCATTGGAGGAGGAGGCTCCATAAATGTCCCCACCCTCAATAATAGAGGAGCCCAGCACATCAGCGCAAAAGACAAGGCTGAAGCATGCGCAACAATCTTCAGCCAGAAATGCTGAGTGGATGATCCATCTTTGCCTCCTCCGCAGGTCCCCAGCAGCACAGCTGTCAGTCTTCAGCCAATTTGATTCACTCCACGAGATACCAAGAAATGGCTTAAGGCACTGGATACTGCAAAGGCTATCGACAAAAGTACTGAAGACTTCTGCTCCAGAGCGTGTCGTGCCTCTAGCCAAGCTGTTCCGGTACAGCTACAACACTGGCACCTACCCGGCTATGTGGAGATTGCCCAGGTATGTCCTGTACACAAAAAGCAGGACAAATCCAACCTGGCCAATCACCGCCCCATCAGTCTACTCTCAATCTTCAGTAAAGTGATGGAAAGGATCATCAACATTGCTGTCAAGCGACACTTGCTCAGCAGGAACCTGCATACTGACACTCAGTTTGGGTTCTGCCAGGGTCTTTCAGCTTCTGACCTCGTTACAGCCTTGGTTCAAATGTGGACAAAACAGTTGAACTCAAGAGGTGAGGTAAGAGTGACTGCCTTTGACATCAAAGCATCATTTGACCGAGTGTGGCATCAAGGAGCCCTAGCAAAACTGGAGTCAATGGGAATTAGGGGGAAAACTCCCTGGTGGTTGGACATAGCACAAAGGAAGATGGTTGTGGTTGTTGGAGGTCAATCATCTCAGTTCCAGGACATCACTGCAGGAGTTGCTCAGGGTAGTGTCCTCGGCCCAATCATTTTCAGCTGCTTCATCAATGACCTTCCATCCAACATAATGTCAAAAATGGGGATGTTCGCTGTTGTTTGCAAAATGTTTAGCACCATTTGCGACTCGTCAGATACTGAAGCAGTCCATGTCCAAATGCAGCAAGACCTGGACAATATCCAGGCTTGGGCTGAAAAGCACCAAGTAACATTCGCGCCACACAAGTGCCAGGGAATGACCAGCTCCAACAAGAGAGAATCTAACCATTGCCCCTTGATATTCAATGGCAATATCATCACTGAATTTCTCACTATCAACATCCTGACAGTTATCATTGACCAGAAACTGAACTGGACTAGCCACGTAAATACTGTGGCTACAAGAGCAGGTCAGAGGCTAGGAATCCTGTGGTGAGTAACTCACCTCCTGACTCCCCAAAGCCTGTTCAGCGTCTACAAGGCACAAGTCAGGAGTGTGATGGAATACTGTCCACTTGCCTGGATGAGTGCAGCTTCAACAACACTTAAGAAGCTTGACACCATCCAGGACAAAGCAGCCCACTTGATTGGCACCCCTTCCACAAACATTCACTCCCTTCACCACCGCCAAACAGTGGCAGCAGTGTTTACCATATACAAGATGCACTGCAGAAACTCAACAAGCTCCTCAGGCAGCACCTTCCAAATCCATGATGCTACCATCCAGAAGGATAAGGGCAGCAGATACCTGGGAACACCACCACCTGGAAGGTCCCCTCCAAGCCACTCTCCATCCTTACTTGGAAATATATCGCCGTTTCTTCACTACTGCTGGGTCAAAATCCTGGAACTCCCTCTCTAACAGCACTGTGGGTATACCTACACCACATGGACTGCAACAGTTCAAGAAGGCAGCTCACCACCACCTTCTCAAGGGTAATTAGGGATGAGCAATAAATACTGGCCTCACCAGCATGCGGTTCGGAATAGCACCAATTGTATGGGTTCAGTTCCTGTTGTCTCTGAGGCAGACTTGGTTCCTGCCTCTTTACCCTGCCCCATATTAATTGGACGGCAATGGCAAACCACCAAGGGAAAATTCAGTTAAGGCTCAGGATGAAGCATCAGCAGACAATGAGCCAACGATCTGCCTTCAGGCAGAGCACACATCACTAACTTCTCTTGTGAGGCATTCTATTAAATGCTGTCTGAAAATTCATCTATACTTCATTACATTTCTATTATCTATTCTATCCAAGTTTATAATGAATCCAGATTAGCATCAACTTCTGGAATTGTGCAGCAATAAAGAGCATGAGCTTAGCTTTGCTCCACATTGGGAGAGGAAAAAACAGAACAGGCGGAGGCTCAGATACCCTATGATACCAACATTATTGGTTAACACCACCAGCTACCAATTAAGGAATTAGTTTGCTACTTTTAGGAAATTCAATATGAAACAGGAAAGCATGTAGCTGACTTGAAAGGTGAGTTTTACTGCAGCTGATGCTGACCCAAGACATGTTGAAAAAATTGGGTTGCAACATTTGAGATCATTTAAAAAATCAAATCATTTATGAATAAGACAAACACAGTTGATCATGTTTAATCCTTTATCTGCCAAGAAGTTCTTTATATGTGCACCGCCAAATTCTAATGTATAGATTTTTTTGTTACGAGATTAATTGTATCCAGAGAATATTTTTCGAATGATTACTTGGTTTTCCCTTTATCACCCAGCAGAATAAGCAGTTTGGTAGACATTAAATGAGTAAACAAGTTTAAAACAAAAACAGAAACTGCTGGAAAAACTCAGCAGGTCCAGCAGCATCTGTGGAGAGAGAAATAGAGTTAACATTTCAAATCCGTATGATGGACTCGAAATATTAACTCTGCTTCTATCTCCACAGATGCTGCTAGATCTGCTGAGTTTTTCCAGCATTTTCTGTTTTTGTTTCAGATTTCCAGCATCCTCAGTATTTTGCTTTTAAACAAGTTTAAAGGTTCTTTAAACAACTGACTTTATACTTTCATTTATTGATTTGTACTGTACACTAATATTATTAAAACTTTTTCATAACCATTTCTTAGTTCAGGGGCATGATGATTATTTGAAGAATATACCAAGCAACTGGGGTGCACCTAGTAGTTCATTTTTTCAGAAAATACCAGTGGATATAACCAGATCAGAATTTCAAAAACTAACTCACGATCTTGCAGATGTAGGTCTCGTCATTTTGATGGTAAGGCAGTTGGCTTTTCAGGAGTGCTTTTAAATTCTTAAATCTATAGTCTTATCGAACATAACAAAGGTCATAATTTAAGTTTGGATGAAGAAGGCCATTGAGCCCTTTTGATCTTAGCCTTCTAGAATACTAACTTTACAGTCTTTCTATTTGGTATCTAACTGTTCCTTAAATAGGCCCAGTTTCCTCATCTCAACTATCCCTCCTGAAAACCAATTCCTGTTGGTGATTACCCTCTGTTGATAAATACTCATTGTTTTCTGCCTTAAATTTGCTCACAACCCTGGAATGTGCCACCTTGCCCTGCTTCCATGCCTTATATAATTCTATTGTTTTCAGTTTATTTTCTCTATTTCTTTGGATACATTGGGGTGCTTTCTTCGTGACCCTGCCTGAGATCAGTTGGGATAAAGTTGGAGAATGTCAGAAAATGTTGAGTCAGGTCTATCACTGCCTCATTGACAGATTGGTATTTTCCTTCCCTCAATCTTTGTTAGGACCATCATTTCCTTTTTGGTGTGGGGGTATGGTGCAGGGAAGCTTGGTCAGGCTGCAAGGGTCCCAGCAAATTCCCAGTTCTCTGTCACCAAAGGCCACCATGTGGCAGGTGGCAGAAGACCCGACAAAATGGTTGTGAAAACCCAAATGGAGGCCGAGGGCCTTCTAGCATCCTATCTCCCCAGAAAGCTCCAGCTATCTTATCTCTACCTTGCTGAAGGCCTCTGAATGGGTGAAAAATGTTCTCATCCTTGAGGTTCTCCTTCTCCTTCAAGTTGTTTACTGGATCTTTTAGTGCTGCACTGGCATCAACAATGCACCATGCAGACTGTCTTTTGATGGTGAGAATTCTGCCATGTGTGTCTAATGAGCTCCAAGCCAGGCTGCTGGAATTTTTGCAATCAGTCATGATGCAATCAAACCAATTCCTCCTGATTCTACCTATTGAGTGTAATGGGTGTCTAAGACTAGTGAAAATTCTGATGAAAGGTCATCAACCTGAAATATTAACTCTGTTTCTCCATAGATGCTGCATGACCTGCTGCGTATTTCCAGCATTTCCTGTTTTTATTTTTCTGCTCAGTTATTCAATCTCCGTTGGCTGAAACTTTCTCTGGTCAGGTCTTTGACTTTGTTTGGTACCAACTCTGAGATTCAGGTCTTTGTACACCTTTTTTGGCAATTGACTCAACCTATAAGCTTGTGTGTTTTACTTCATTGTTACCTGAGCTTGATCTCCTTGCTAGCAGTTCCATCAAAGGAAATTGGATAATTTTCCAAAATGAGACTGTATATACAACAGAGACACTGAGGAACCAGGTGATCAACATGATATTGCACTGCCCCAGTGATTTCTCTTGTTCGAATTTGTATGTGGAAGTTCAGATATATTCAGAGGATGAATAAAACCATCCTTATCATAGAAAAAAATGTCATTCCAGATGTTTGACTTGCTCCAATACAGATTGAAAGAATAGAGAATCCTGTTTTGTGGAATTGCCATTTACTTAAGAAAGCGCTAGATACAGCAACTCCAAAGACTGATAGCCAAGTCTCTATCCTGTACCAGAGAGTTCCAGCACAGTTTTGCAATTTTGTCTGTAGAATTGGATTTCAGGAAATATATTCACAAGGACATGGTAAGTATTTTTCATTCTGCCATAAAAATACTTATTAAATCCTGTAATATCGTCCTGTAATACTGTGATTATACTTTACTGAATACCTGTTCCAAAACATAATTTTGTTTAAACAGTCTGAATATTAACAAGGAGATACATAACATGTCCAGTTATGGGTTTTTGGAAAGTGGGTAATTTCCAACTGTTCCATTTTCCAGGTGAAGAGGGCAGGAAGAATGTTTTCTCCTTTTTTTGTTTAAGATTTCTTTTTAACTATCTATTAGAAAGTATGTGCATGTAGCTAATCTTGCCCAGCTAGAAGCGCACTTTGGGCTAAGTTTAATGCTGATGACAGTGGTCCCCAAAGTGGGCCAAAAACCCTAGCAATCCTGCCACTGCTGTTTCCGGGAGCCCTGACGTGCTTTGATGCCCACCAGGGAATTAACAGCCTGGTTTTGTGGCTCCCATCCATTTAAGAGAAGATATCTTGCCTCCAAGAGTTGCCGGCCAATCAGAGGGCCTGCAGCTTTGGTCCCACAGCACCGCCTGGAGCGGTGGACACCACTGGTATTGCAACCAGGCAGGAACAGCAATGATGGAGGAGACATCGAACCCAGGTAAGTGAGTTGGGTTATCTGGGACGAATCAAGCAGGGTGGGGGTGGGGGGATGTTGTTGTTGCTGAAGGCCAGGGGTTTTTCAGTAGGTGGTAGCCAAGGGTGGGGGTCTGTCCAATGGCCATAAGATGCCTAGTTCGGAGTACCCACCAACCTGGTATGGTGGTCACCAGCTTTTACTGGACAGTCTCCCTAAGTGGCAGTGGACCCCCTTGTCCCCTGCCACAGCTGGCAGAATACTGTGACAGGAAGAAATCCTTAAATTGGTCACCTGCGGGCCTCAGTGGCCCCTAGGCAGGAACACTTCTACAACCTTCCCCGGCCTTGACTGAATCAGAGTTGGGAGGGTGATGGGCACTTCACCCTGCCTACAGCCTTTCCTCTTGATTCTGTGCCCCCTCGTCCCTTCCCTCACTCCACCTCCCAGCCCATTCCTATAGGCCAGATTAAATTCCACCCTTTCAATTTAAGAGTGATATAGGTCAAAGATGTGGATGCAACTCTCACCTGATTGGTCTATCTTTTGGGTGGGAAGAATACATCAGAAGGTAAACAGCTTTGTGATTTGGTGAAAGTAATTTTAATTTAATTTATATATATTTTGATTTTATAGTGAGAAAGTATGGTGATGGGATCTACTTCAGCAATGACCTGAAACATCTCGTGAAAGAAAACACTGATGTTGGGAAAATAATTCACGTTTTTGAAGCTGAAGTTTTTACTGGCAACTGCTGCAAAATGACCTCATCACAGGTTTTATCAGATCACAGCGATTGTGGTTGTTATGTGTATAGTGAAAACATTATGGACAATGCACATTCACCACAAACTTATGTTATTTTTAACAGTGTTCAAGCTTATCCAAGATATCTTATTGCATGTAGAAGGCAGCAGAGCAAATGAACTACCTGTTAAATCTGATAATTGAAAAATCCTACAGTACTGTACCCATCAATTTCAGCTCCAACAGCATAAACTGGTTAAATATTAACATCTGTGGCTTCCATCTGTGCATTACAATTTCTCCATTGTGGGGCAGGGGGTACAGGGCATTGCAAGTCACATCAGGACAGTAATGTTTGCTGTTATTATTGAAAGCTGTTGCCTTAATTCCCAGCTGCAAACCCAAGTGAAAAATTCTGAGTATGTGATAGCTTTTGTCAGATCTGGAATTCCTGCCCTAGATAAGGCATACAGAATTTGCTCCCAGAACAAATAGCTACAGGTGGTAGTCAGGACCAGCATCAAGCGATGCTTCAGCTCAGCTTATAAGCCCCCCAGGAGTTGGTGATGCAATGAGAAGTTGCTGCCTTAGGGATCAGGGCAGAATGGCAGCAGGGTGTACTCCATATAAATATAGGTTGGTGCTAATTAAAAGACGTTGTTCACAGGATATGGGTGATGTTGGAAAGGTTGTATTTATTTCTCATTCCTAGTTTTCTCTGGGAAGGTACTGGTGGGCCTTTTCCTTGAATCATTGTAGTGATTATGTTCATACTGCACACAGAATGGTGTTACACAGGGAATTTTTATTTGTTAATGGGATATGAACATCACTAGCAAAGCCAGCGTTTGTAGCCCTAATTGCCCTTGAGAAGGTGGTAGTGAGTCACCTTCTTGAACAGCTGCATTAAATATGGTGTTGGTATACCATATGTACTGTCAGAGAATTCTAGATTTTTGACCCAGGATTACAGTCTTTGATTCAGCAATGGTGAAAGAATGGCAATATATGTTCAAGTCAGGAATGTATATGAATAGTGAGAAATTGAGGATGTTGGTGCTCCCATGATATTTCTGCTCATTTGTACTTCTTGGTAAAAGTCACAGCGGACAGAGAATATTAGAAAGAGGAGCAGGAGTAGGCCATTTGACCCTGCTCCACCATTGAATAAGATCATGGCTGATCTACTACCTGAACTCCTCCTTCCCACACAATCTGCATATCCCTTAATTCCCTTAGTATCCATACATGTAGTGACCTCTGTCTTTGAATATGCTCTGAACAACTCCATCTATCTGTAGTAGAGAGTTCCAGTTGATGGTGATGGAGTGGCTGGCTAATGAGCTTGGGTGATAATTGCACTAATCAAGTGACTTATTCTATCTCGAATGTTGAGATTCTTGAATGTTGTTGCACCTGCACCATCCAGGTGAGTGGCATGTATTCTATCACACTCAACTTTGACCCCAGACCCAATGAAATCTCATAGGTCAAACACAGATAAGGAAACCTCCTGCTGCTTATCACTTCCCTCAGCTGATGAATTAGTACTGCTTTGTGTTGAATAAGAAGCATTGAGGGTAGCAAGGTAGCAATCCTAATACAGCATCATCTAGTAAACAGCAGCCGTTTTGGATTCAGATCGTGAAAGTTCTGCCTGATCAATCTCCTCGATTTTTTTGAGAAACTGATACTGTGTTGTGGTACCAACTAGACCAAGGTACCTCTTCTTTAGAAAGGATGGATGTGGTTGGAATAACTGAAATGATTTTGCAGGTTTGCAAAGCTTAGCTTACAACAGCATCTTGCATCTATACAACTTGCATCTTCAAACCATCTATAATGTAGAAAATGTTCTTAACCTTTTCAAAGTGAAGGAAAAAAAGTCAAAAGGGATGGAATTTGAATCACAATGTAAGAATTTGAAGAAGTGACTGAAAGCTTGATTGAAAAGATGGAGCTTTAAATGTGGAGTCAGAAGAAGAGATGGAGGAGTTTGGCAAGACAATTTTGGAATAGTGTTCAGGCAGGTGAAGGCTCTTCCACTCGTAGTAGTTGGCAATATACAAAGACCAGAATTGGAGGACCAAAGGGGACATAAGGCTGTTGGATATTGTCCAGGGTAAGGTGAGGCTATGGAGGGATTTGCAAACTAAGGATTTGAAATTCAATCCTAGGAGGGAGAGAGAGAGAGGTCGGGTGGCGGGGGGGTGGGGGGAGCCCCTGCCAGCTATTGAGAATGGGAATGATAGGTCAAGCAGGACTTAGTGTGGGTTGTGAGTTTTGAGCAAGTTGGAGTTTATTGAGGATGGGAGAATGCTAAGACATTAGAGAAATCCGTTAGAGAAATGAAAGCATAGATAAGGTTTTCAGCAGCACTGGGGGTGAAGTAGCATTGAAGGCAGTTATGTCGGATGGGTGGAAATAAACAGTCTTGTTGATGGAAGGTTTTGTGTCGCTTCTTGTAGATGGGTTGAACATAACATTATGGTTACATGCAATGTGGTTCAGCCTAAGCAAGCAACCAGGGCGGGGGTATGAATCAATGACAAGGATGCAGACCGATGACAATAGGTTAGGGCTTTCTGATATTCAACTGTAGGACAGTCTGACTCCTCCGCAACAATATTAGTCAGGCAATCTGACAGGATGGAGATAGTCATGGGTTAAGGGGAGTGGTGGAAAAGCTGAGCTGGTCTTAGTAGACATGTGGAAGCTGACCCACCTCTGTGGAGATCATTGGGGACCAGGATGTAGATGAACAAGAATAATTCACAGGGATATCCAAAGGTTTCTGTGCAGAGCTTGGCGGAAAAGTCAATCTTTGAGATTTGCTGGCTGTACATGCAAGGGTAGCTTAACTAAGGTGAGAGGACAGTCAGTGGAGGAAAATACTGGGATTGAATGCTGCAGAAAGACTGTGCAAGGATAAAGCACCATGACCACAGTTGTAGAGGATATAATTTATGACTTCAACCAGGGTGGAAATCAGATTGAAGGGATTTGAACAAGAAGTTTGAGGAGGTGGGGGGGGGGGGGGGGGGGTGGGGGGGTGAAGAGTGTGGGGGTGGTCAGCTCACAGCTGAGAAGTAATAACACATTCAAGAAACTTGGACTAAAAGGGAGAGATTAGATAATTATTTTGTAGTTTGAAGGGATGGATGTGTCAAACTTGGGCTTTTTGTTGAGTGGGGTGGTTTTCAAAGGAAAAAGGTTCATACCTGAAGAGAGAGAGGCATGAAAAAAATGTCAGCAAACATTAGTGTCAGGCAAGGCAGTTAAATGATCAGGAGTTAGATATAGAGAGGTTAAGGGGGAGGAGGTGCAACTCAGAGGAGATGAGGATGGAGAATGAGAGCGAGGGAACAGGTTAGAAGTTGCAGATGATGGAGTGTTCAGGTTAAGATGTGTGTGGAGGGTTAGGAGATTGTTGGTAATGGTGTGGGCAAGAGAGGAGGCGGTGAGTAGTAACCTAAGGCAGTCAGAGGGGCGGCCTCAGTTTCTGTGTTATCAGTGCAATGTACTTTTCTGAATTTTTACTTAAGTTCACAGAAATTTGGGCACACAATTTAACAGCTTTGAGAAACACAAGAAAGTAAAGGTCTCTACTCAAAAAAACCATAAAGAAATACTCAGTGAGTTCTGTTTTTATACCAAGAAAAAAATCACACACTCCTATGATGCAAAAACATTTATTTGTATTAAAAACAGTCCATATTGTACAAGTCTCATGTAGAAAAAAAAACTCTGTACCAAAACCATATGCATACTTGGGCCCATATTTCTCAGCGTAAAGAGGTAAACTTGATTAGTTAAATAAAAACTTTTTAAACATTTACACAAACTCCTGTTTAGGGAGCATAATTTGTTTAAAGTTGGCCTGGCCAAACGTTGCTGTACCAGGTGAAGACATTGATCTGAACCTGGTCATATATTAACAGAACAGCATATAGACTGAATATCATCTGTTCAGCATAAAGTTCCTTTCTTGTCCCATATTAATGTTTGCATCAGATTTGTATTCATTAAAATAAAACACAAACATATTAAAGAAACAAATCCTGACCTATATTATGTAACTGTGCTTTTTAGTAATGTGACGTGCACAGTGCAACTTAGAAAATGATTTTCCATTTGACTCTATGGTTTTTTATTAATTAGAATATATGTAATAGAGGCCTATTGTTACAAAATAGTGAAATATTGTTTACGTTGTAAGAGAATTAAAAGTTAAGTAATTAAAACTAAAAATGTCAAAATTAACATGATATGCTTCATTTTTTGAATTTATTAATAATTCCTAAATCATTACTTGTATTTATAGTGTTTTATTCATCTACAACCTATACCAGAAGCATAGATCATAAGAAACCCTGTTTGTGTTTAAATACAGGAACAACAAAACTGTAGTTCATTATAAATGCTTATTTTAGATGGTTTGATAGCAACAGAGTAGTTTCAGATTAACCAA
Organism: Cetorhinus maximus; assembly: GCF_964194155.1. Classification (NCBI taxonomy): domain Eukaryota; kingdom Metazoa; phylum Chordata; class Chondrichthyes; order Lamniformes; family Cetorhinidae; genus Cetorhinus; species Cetorhinus maximus. The sequence goes on from NC_135889.1 coordinate 84,735,216, forward strand.
CTAACTCAAATTGTCACTGAAGTGTGATTTATGCACTGAAACATGCATTTTCTCAACTGACATCTTCAGCAGTAGTATTCCTTCATTACTGTGACATATTTGAAATCATGACAACTGATGTCCCCGTTTTTTCTAGAATTTTGTTCTTTTGCGCAGCTGGTCTACAGGAAGTCACTCAGCAGACTCTGGGATTTCCTGGTCATCCATAATAAGAGTGTGGATGATTCCTTCTCTTTGTTTCCCACTGCTAACAGCTTTGATACAGCAGTCATGGTTACCGATAGTGAAGTGGGTTTCAGTACCATCTTCCACAAATTCACCCTACAAAATTAATAAAATAGTTGAAGTGAAGGAAGAGATTTGTATTAATATAGAACCTCATCCTCAATGCCCTAAAGCACTTTCAAAATGTAGCAATTGTGGTACCCAATTTGTGCATAGATTGATAAACAGCAAATAATAAGAGACGAATGAACTGCAACTCAGGCCAGGATCTTCCAGTGCCACCATGGAAGATAAGGCGAGCCAGTCAAAAGTCCACCGACTTTGGTGGCGCCGGAAATTGTGCTGGTGGGCGGGACTGGAAGATCCCGTGGTCTGTTTTTAATAGGGCATCAGTGGAACACTGCTCTTAAGCTAGCACAAGGATCTCTGATTGGCAGTGAGGGCCTCAGTTTAACATCTCAACTGAATTGTGACATAACTGGCAACGCAGCTTTCCCATGCTACTGTACTACATAATGTGCTCAAGTCCCGGAGTGGGACTTGAACACACAATCTCCTGACTCCGAGGTAAAAGAGCATCAACTCAGTCCGACTAAAATTATTCTACATTTCACATCAGAAGTTATTTCACTCTATTACTTAAAGCAGTATATTAAGCAAACAGGAAAAGCATTAATAAAGCTATGGCCGGGATTTTCTGGCCCTGCCGTGGCGGGACCCACCATGGGGGGTGCTGATGCCCAGCCAAAAGTCCATTGGCAGGTGAGGCCCGGGGGAGGGCAGAGTAGACCTTGGACCATGGGAGGGAGGGGTGCCTGATGTGGAAAGGGGGCCCATGAGGGAGGCGTTCCCCACTTCCTGCCCAAGGTCTGAACTCGGTGACATGGCAGGCTTATCCCCGCCCCTGAACTCCTCCTGCTACCCTCAACTGCCCCATTTAAAATTGTGGACAGGTCAGGGAGAGGTGGGAAGGCCACCCAGAGGATTTTGCTTACTAGTGGGGGACTGTAAAATTGTACCCAGAAGTTTAATGTTAAAAGTTTCAAGTTAATTACTGCAGTTGATCAGTTAAACCTTACTCAAAATGAAGCCCTGAAAGAAAAATATGGTTCAATGATCAAATGCATATTTTAGTTAGAATGCCTGTCTCTCAATATCAAAGAAAAATCATCTCTAATATTCAAAATCTTACCGCTGTCTCCACTTTCCTCCCATTGCACCAAACATCCATGGTGTCCTTCTCTGTAAGGACCAAAATCACAAAATGATCACATTATTAGGGAAAAGCACTAAATACTAGAGTTTACAATTGCTTTCCTTTCTCTCTTTTCTGACATAACTGAGCCAAATTATTCCTTTAATTTACTTTTCCTTCTACTTCAAACAACAGTAAAATCTATTCACATTTACTTATCAAAAATTAGCGGTAGTTTGATTCATATGGTGGTTGCAAATAAAATCAATGTGAATGGATGTGAAACATTAATTTTCCATTGCTTTTGGAGAATTAGGAGATATAAAAATAAAAATGAATGCATGTGCAATGATAGTTTATAAAAGTATGCTGGTTATATTGTTAATTGCACATAGACATGTATAAAAGAAAAATATATTACATTGGAGCCTTGGATATATTCTACCAAAGAAAATTATAAGTGATATACAAAGTGCAGTGGGGAGGTGAAAAAGAAGAATAAAAGAAGTATGAAAAAGCCATACAGATTAATATAAAAAAGGAAACAGTAAGGGCTTTTATAAGCATATTAAAAAGAGAGTAATTGAAAAGACATTGAGGATGCAGAGAGTTGATAGAGAGAGTCTAAGATGAAGATACAGTAAAGATAGTAAAGAAATATTTTGCATCTTTTATTTACAAATATAGTGGATTTTGGAGAATATGGTGTAATATAGAGTGTAGCAAAATGGATTATAAAGTTGTTTGAGGACAAGAAACCAAGATTGCTCAAGTTAGAGAAGGTTTGGAAGTGGTGTACCCCAAGGTTTGTACTGAATGCACTTTGGTTCTTGGACGTGGATGATTTGCTCTTGGACAGATGGAGCATACCTTGAAATTTGCTGATGACACAAAGGAATTTTGGCAAACAGTGGGAATTATGGTAAAAGACTTCAGGGAGACAGAGAGATTAGCAGAATGAACAACACAGAACAAATGAACCTTAATGAGGAGAAGTGGGATATAAGACACATTGATATGCACCTTAACTCTATTTACATGCTTTGGTTCCATAATCCTTAATACCTTTGTCTAACTAGAATCTATCATTTTTCCTTTTAAAATTTTCAAATTGACCGAGCCTCAACAGCTTTTTGTGGGAAGTCAGTTCCAGATTTCCACTACCTTTTATGGGAAGAAGTGCTTCCTGATATCACTCTTGAACAGTCTAGCTCTAATTTTAAGGTTACACCCTCTTGTTCTAGAAGTCCCCCCACACCTGCCCTGCCTAATGAATGCCAGGGAAAGGATGAGACAGTGGGGGAATCATACATCATAATCGCAATCAAAGAATGCTGTTACTGACTTTGACCAGGGCAGTCTCACCGCAGAGGAAAATAACAAAGTGACTGAAAGAATTTGAAATGCAATGAAGGGAGAAGTGAGCACCTATCTGGTCGGCATTGTGTTCAAGGGCCATGGAAAGGAAAGGAGGTTGGACATAATATAGCAGTTGGATAGGATGGATGGTTTGAGAGTGGTTTTTGAAGAGGGTGATAGCAGCAATTTGAAAAGGCAGAAGAAAAGACTCTCAGGAAAGAGAACTCCTATTATCAGTTAGCATTAGGTCATAGAGAGAATGATAATATAGCAAGGGGTTGGAATGGAAGGAGGTTAAAATTTCAGCAGGTGTGCATCAGATGAGTCTGGTGAGAGTAGAAAGACACACACTAGAATGATGGGTTCTGAGGGTGCAGGGAAGCCTTTCAGAAACATTTCGTAGGTTTCTCAAACCAGTGAAGAAACAAAAAATTTCCTGCCCTAACATCACCTACCCAGCACAATTCGAGAATCTATTCCATCCAGATTTAATATCCAAGTGTTTGTAGTCTTTGACCTGTTCTCCATATATTTCTTCAGGCTTTTCCCATTGATCTCCAATGTGTACTCATAAGCAAAACCACTAATTGCATCAATGTTGATTGTCGCTTTTGTGTTAGTAGCCCCGACTGCAAAGGTTTCCTTCCCAACAAGTTTGAACATCCAGTCCCTCCGTATAACTTCCTGACAATAAAATATTGTTTGTTACACACAAAGTAAAAGGTTTCTTCAATTCTTGAGGATTTTCAGATGTTTTACCATAAAAATAAAACATATTGCATGCTGAATTAAAAACTAATGTGAGCATTTTACAAATCATAATGGGCCATTAAGCCATTAATAAATCCAAATCAATCAGCAGATGCCAGATATAAAAGCTTATTAAACCATCATATGGAAAGCAGAAACAACAAACATGGATTGATTTAATAACAAAAAACTACTGCGGATGCTGGAAATCCAAAACAAAAACAGAATTACCTGGAAAAACTCAGCAGGTCTGGCAGCATCGGTGGAGAAGAAGAGTTGACGTTTCGAGTCCACATGACCCTTCAACAGAACTGAATATAATTAGGAGAGGGGTGAAATATAAGCTGGTTTAAGGTGGGGGGCGGGGGGAGAGAAGTTGAGGGTGGGGTGGTTGTAGGGACAAGCTTGTCCCTCCGTCGACTCTTCTTCTCCACCGATGCTGCCAGACCTGCTGAGTTTTTCCAGGTAATTCTGTTTTTGTTATGGATTGATTTAATGTCTTATCAAGTCATTAGAACCTTGCAGACTGCTTTCAAACCAATGAATAATTTTTGACGTGCATTCATAGTTAAGTAGGTAAACAAAGTAGCCAAATTGCATAAATAAGGTTTCACAAGCAACAAATAAATTAATCACCAGATAATCTCTTTCTGTTGTTATTGTTTGAGGGAAAAGTGCTGGCCGAAACATTTGGAGATCTCCCTGTTCTTTGAATAGTGTCATGGAATATTTTATTTTTTAAAGATGGCATGTCAAACAATGCAATGTTAATATTACACTGGATGTCAAGCTACATCATGGGGCTTGAGCTTGCACTCTTACAACTGAGCCAAGTTTTTGTACCAACAAAATCATGCTCACCTGTAGGCCCAAATATTCCTACAATGGTGTATGGGACAAATTACAACAAAATTTATGCTTGTTTTTATGCCCATCTAGTGAATGGCTGTTTAAGCTGAAATTTCCTGTGAAGTTCATTTGATTATGCAGCAATATTAAAAAAAACACACAGAAAAACTACCATGCATTTATTGTAACCAACAAGATCCCCAGGGAATCTAGGGTGGGTAAAAGAACCATTCTTCAGAGTGAGGCTTGGGAGTTTTAGGTAAGCGATAGGCAGTTTTCTGTCTGTAAGTTCTTTTTGAATTACTTTTCCAGAGTGTTTCCACTGTTTGAACAGCATTTCTCGATGCACAGTGAGAAATTAACACTGAGGAGCTCAAATCTATCAGGAAGAGCATCTACCATTATGCATAAAGTGAACTGCAGGCCCTCTTTGAGCCAGCCAAACTGGTTCATGGGCTCCACTAGACCAAGCCAGCTTGAGCAGTCAGCTGAGGGGCACATTGAGGGGTACAGAGAGGTGACAGAGGCAATTCTTGCCACCTCCATGACCCCCAAGGATAGAAGAATTATGCAGAATGAAGTTCAATGACCTGACCAGAGCTAGAAAGGAACACTCACCATTTATAACACTCAAAATTTATATTTTTAAAAATATATTTTTCTTTTCCCACCTATTTTTAAATTTATTTTGATCTATCGTTTTATCTCCACCTTTTAGCCCATTTCAATCCCTTCCCCCCACCCCACCCCAGCCCCACTAGGGCCATCTGCCACTTGTTTGTCCTGCTTTCTACCCTTAATGTCACCATTAGCACATTCCTTAATAATATCACCACCGTCAACATCCCCTTGTCCTTTTGTCTATGACATCTTTGGTAATCTCTTTACCTCCATCTATCACTGGCCCTCTATCCAGCTCTACCTGTCCCACCCCCCTCAACCAGCTTATATTTCACCACATTTCTATATTTCTTTAGTTCTGATGAAGAGTCATTCGGACTCAAAACGTTAAACTGTGTTCCTCTCCGCAGATGCTGTCAGACGTGCTGAGTTTTTCCAGCTACTTTTGTTTTTGTTTCAGATTTCCAGCATCTGCGGTATTTTGCTTATAACTCACCCTTTCTTCCTTGCTCAGCCTGTGCACCACCACACTTTAAACAATGGCGTAGTGGTATTGTCGCTGGCTAGTAATCCAGAGACGCTGGGTAATGCTCTGGGGGCGCAGGTTTGAATCCCGCTATGGCAGATGGTGGAATTTGAATTCAATAAAAAAAAAATCTGGAATTAACGATGACCATGGAGCCATTGTCGATTGTTGTAAAAACTCATCTGGTTCACGAATATTCTTTAGGGAAAGAAATCTGTCGTCCTTCCATGGTCTGGCCTACACGTGACTCCTGAGCCACAGCAATGTGGTTGACTCTTAACTGCTCTCTGAAATGGCCTAGCAAGCCACTCAGTTGTAACAAACCTCTACAAAGTCAGAAAAAAAGGAGTGAAACCGGATGGACCAACGGGCATCGAGCAAGGCATCGGAAACGACAACTGCAATCTCAGCCCTGTCGACTCTGCAAAGTCCTCCTTACTAACATCTGGGGACTTGTGCCAAAATTGGGAGAGCTGTCTCACTGATTAGTCAAGCAACAGCCTGACATAGTCATCCTCACAGAATCATACCTTACAGATCATGTCCCAGACACCAGCATCACCATCCCTGGGTATGTCCTGTCCCACAGGCAGGACAGGCCCAGCAAAGGTGGCGGCACAGTGGTAGGCAGTCGGGAGGGAGTTGCCCTGGGAGTTCTCAACATCGACTCCGGACCCCATGAAGTCTCATGGCATCAGGTCAAACATGGGCAAGGAACTACTGATTATCATGTACTGCCCTCCCTCAGCTGATGAATCAGTGCTCGTCCATGTTGAACACCACTTGGAGGAAGCACTGAGGGTGACAAGGGCGCAGAATGTACTCCGGGTGGGGGACTTCAATGTCCATCATCAAGAGTGGCTCGGTAGCACCACTACTGACCGAGCTGGCCGAGTCCTAAATGACATAGCTGCTAGGCTGGATCTGCAGCAGATGGTGAGGGAACCAACAAAAGGGAGAAACAAACTTGACCTCATCCTCACCAAACTGCCTGCCGCAGATGCATCTGTCCATGACAGTATTGGTAGGAGTGACCACCGCACAGTCATTGTGGAGACGAAGCCCTGCCTTCACATTGAGGATACCCTCCATCGTGTTGTGTGGCACTACCACTGTGCTAAATGGGATAGGTTTCGAGCAGATCTAGCAACTCAAGACTGGGCATCCATGAGGCACTATGGGCCATCAGCAGCAGTAGAATTGTACTTGAATACAATCTGTAACCTCATGGCCCAGTACATCCTCCACTCTACCATTACCATCAAGCCAGGGGATCAATCCTGGTTCAATGAACAGTGCAGGAGGGCATGCCAGGAGCAGCACCAAGCATACCTAAAAATGAGGTGTCAACCTGTTGAAGCTATAACACAGGACCACTTGCGTGCCAAACAGCATAAGCAGCAAGTGATCTACAGGGCTAAGCGATCGCACAATCAACGGGTCAGATCTAAGCTCTGCAGTCCTGCCACAACCAGTCGTGAATAGTGGCGGACAATTAAACAACTCACTGGAGGAGGAGGAGGCTCCACAAATATCCCTCCATCCTCAACGATGGAGGAACCCAGCACATCAGTGCAAAAGATAAGGCTGAAGCATTTGCTATAATCTTCAGCCAGAACTGCCGAGTGGATGACCCATCTTGGCCTCCTCTCCTCCGTAGATGCAAGTCTTCAGCCAATTTGATTCACTCCATGTGATATCAAGAAATGGCTGAAGGCAGTGGATACTGCAAAGGCTGTGGGCTCTGACAATATTCCAGCAATAGTACTGAAGACATGCTCCAGATCTTGATGCGCCCCTAGCCAAGCTGTTCCAGTACAGCTACAACACTGGCATCTACCTGGCTATGTGGAAAATTGCCCAGGGATGTCCTGTACACAAAAAGCAAGACAAATCCAACATAGCCAATTACTGCCCCATCAGTCTACTCTCCATCATCAGTAAAGTAATGGAAGGAGTCATCAACAGTGCTATAAAGTGACACTTGCTTAGCAATAACTTGCTCGCTGACGCTCAGTTTGGGTTCTGCCAGGGCCACTCAGCTCCTGACCTCATTACAACCTTGGTTCAAACATGGACAAAAAAGCTGAACTCCAGAAGTGAGGTGAGAGTGACTGACCTTGACATCAACGCAGCATTTGACCAAGTGTGGCATCAAGGAGCCCTCACAAAACTGGAGTCAATGGGAATCAGGGGGAAAACTCTGGTTGGAGTCATACCTCACACAAAGGAAGATGATTGTCGTTGTTGGAGGTCAGTCGTCTCAACTCCAGGAGTTCCTCAGGGTAGTGTCCTGGGCCCAAACATCTTCACCTGCTTCATCAATGACCTTCCTTCCATCATAAGATCAGAAGTGGGGATGTTCGCTGATGACTGCATGATATTCAGCACTATTCGCGACTCCTCAGATTCTGAAACAGTCCACGTCCAAATGCAGCAAGACCTGGACAATAAACAGGCTTGGGCTGACTAGTGGCAAGTAACATTTGAGCCCCTCAAGTGTCAGGCAATGACCATCTCCAACATGAGAGAATCCAACCATTGCCCCTTGATGTTCAATGGCATTACCATCACTGAATCCCCCACTATCAACATCCTGGTGGTTACCATTGACCAGAAACTAAACTGGACTCTCCATATAAATACTGTGGCTACAAGAGCAGGTCAGAGGCTAGGAATTGTGCGATGAGTAACCCACCTCCCGACTCCCCAAAACCTGTCCACCATCTACAAGGCACAAGTCAGGAGTGTGATGGAATACTCCCCACTTGCCTGGATGAGTGCAGCTCCAACAATACCCAGGAAGCTTGACAACATCCAGGACAAAGCAGCCCGCTTGATTGGCACCACATCCACAAACATTCATTCCCACCACGACCGACGTACGGTAGCAGCAGTGTGTACCATCTACAAGATGCACCGCAGAAATTCACCAAGGCTCCTTAGACAGCACCTTCCAAACCCACTACCACTACCATCTAGAAGGATAAGGGCAGCAAATAGATGGGAACACCCCACCTGGAGGTTGTCCTCCAAGTCAATCACCATCCTGACTTTGAAATAGATCAGTGTTCCTTCACTGTTGCTGGGTCAAAATCTTGGAACACCCTTCCTAGCAGCTCTGTGGGTGTACCTACACCACATGGACTGCAGCGGTTCAAGAAGGCAGCTCACTACCACCTTCTCAAGGGCAACTAGGGATGGGGCAATAAATGCTGGCTCAGCCAATGAAGCCCACATCCCGTGAATGAATTTTTAAAACACTCTCAGAGGGCAGCACTCAAGTGTCACTTCAGACTGAACTTGTTTGAAGGGATCCTCTATCTCACAATCCCATGGAATCCAAGCTTATACAGCTCTTTGATAAGTAACCAACTCGCAGAATCCCCAGAAATACGACAACATTGGCTTCCTGATGCCTTCATCTGTTGCACACAACCTGCAACATTGTATACATTGTGATGGATTGCAAGTATAATGTTTCTACCTTTTCCCTTTGATGGGCAAACTTGCATACCGTATTCTTTAACTTCCACAAAGAGAAGGCCAAGCAGTAAGTCTCTAAAGGGACTGGAATAAAATAAAGGGAGTACACTGTAATCTCTCCAGTCCCTAAATCTATTGTTCAGAAACAGCAGTTGTCCAGAAATGTTTTGAGCAGATCCAGGCAATACAGTACAGTGCTTTGGGAGCAGAAAAATGGAAGATACAGTATTTAGAGAAGTAAAACAATTTTTAATACTGCCTCATAATGTTTAAACACTATTTTATGCTTCAGGTAAATATTTATATCTGTGCTGTTTGTGGTTAGGCATTCTAATGCCATTCTAGAATCCAGAAAATTCTGAAATCCAGAAATGTCTTGGTCCCAAGCATTCCAGACTGGAGACATTACAATGTACTAATATGCATCTAACATAGGAGCTCACGACTGGGTGTTCAAAATGGAAAAGAGCTACTTTTTCTAGCATTGACAAACAGTGGCTACCAGCTATGGAACTCAAAACAACTAACTGTCATTTTACATCTTAATTCAAAGTTTAAGAATAGTCCAACAACATATCCCATCCGCACAATGAGCAAACGCTAATGATTGTTAAACTTTGAAATCTGATAATGTACAGACCCAATTCTGATGATCAATATGTTATTTTACTCTGTTCGATCATTTTTTGTATTTTATGATCTGAATTTTTCCTGCATTGGGAGCGGCCATGGAGCTGACCGCCATAGGCTCCGCACCGCCATTTTATGCGGGTGGGCCAATTAAGGCCTGCCTAGCGTAATACGTGAGCAGTAGCGTGCGGGTAGAGGGAGGAGGGAGAGTCGTGTCCAGTGCGAAAGAGTGCTTCAATCTCCCGGAGGCACGGAGCCTTAATGGCCTTAATAGGCCTTTTAATTATCAGCGGGCTGTCGGGGCGCACGCCCACGTCATTGCACATCATTTACATGCCAGCTTGTTGTTGCCCTTGCACACCGACTTTAAAATCCTGGCCTATATTTATTCCCAATGATTGATTCAGCCCTTGGCACGGTGGAAGTTGATTTTTAAACAAATAAACTTGATGAATCTATACATATATATAAAAATTATATTTTACCCTTCAGCATCATTAACAGTCCCTTGATACTTTGCTCAAGTAGCTAAACTTCTTGTGGGAACTCAATATTGGCAAGTTACTTGACAATGGGAAGCACTGCAGCAGAGGTTGATCTTGTTCTCAACTAACATCCACGTGTGTGTGTTTCCCAACAAGGGTTATTGAATAGTCAGCAAGAAATTTTGCTCAATTTTCACTCTTCTGAAACAACATCAATATCGATTTCAGTATCCCAACTGATGTCCCAATTAAGGATCCATCCACAACCTTCTGGTTTGTATGGATTAGCATTACACCATGAAGTATACTTGTTTACTAGGAGAGTTTGCATATATAAAAACTTGGCAAATTAAAGTCAATCATTGAGACAATATTGAAACAAACTTTGAATATCTTACCTTTCCATCAACATACACCACTCGCTTTCCTGAGGTGGTGCCATGCTCAAATTCTATTTTGTGCACACCATCATTTAGAGCAACTTCCCAAAATGCCACCAGGTCAGCCATTCTCTCAGTAGGTGTATTTGAACCCTAAAAAATACAAAAACATAAATGCTAAACAAGAGACAAACACAGAAGAATACAAGAAATGGGGGCAGGAGTAGACCATGTGGCCCATTGAGCCTGCTCCGTCATTCAATACGATCATGAACTTCAACTCCATTTTCCCGCCAGCTCTCCACATCCCTTAATTCCCTGGGAGACCAAAAATCTGTCCATCCCAGCCTTAAATGTATTCAATAATGGAGCATCCAAAATCCTCTGGAGTAGAGAAATCCAAAGCTTCATGTCCCTTTGAGTGAAATAATTTCCCCTCATCTCAGTCCTAAATAATTTGTTCCTTATCCTGAGAGTGTTTCCCCATGTTTTAGATTCCCCAACCAGCAGAAACATCTCTCAGCATCTACCCTATCAAGCCCCTTCAGAGAATATAAGCCCAATTTACTCAGGCTCTCATCATAGGGCAACCCTCTCGTCCAAGGAACCAATCTAGTGAACCTTTGCTGTACAGCCTCCAAAGCAAGTATATCCTTTCTTAAATGCAGAGACCAAAACTGTACCCAGTATTCCAGATGTGATCTGACCAAAACCCTGTACAATTGTAGCAAGATTTCTATGTTCTTATACTCTAATCCCCTCGCAATAAAGGCCAACATGCCATTTGCCTTCCTAGTTGTTTGCTGCACCTGCGTGCTAACTTTGTGTTCCTTGTATGAGCACAAGAAAGTCTCTTTAAATATCAACACTTACATGTTTCACACCCTTTAAAAAAATTTAGTTTTTCTACTCATATAACCAAAGTGAATAACTTCTCGCTTCTCTACATTATACTCCATCTGCCATCTTGTTGCCCAACTAATTAGATACCAGAGCTGTGAACTTTTTCATGACAACCTAGAATTCTAAATGCACACACACAATCTAACACAACTTGAAAATTACTTTGCATTATAAAATCTAATGAATCATTACAACATATTCACCATATTCAAAAGCTCAAATGCAGGTGTTCGAAAGACAGCACTGTAGATCACAATGGCAGCAAATAAACAGCAGCAAACACTTAAATGTAAGAAACCTAGAAATACACAGTTAAAGAAGCAGAAAGCAACAAGCCCATAACTGACAAGCTGCACATTCTGACAGGTGAAAAAACTAAGGGCAGGGCTTTCTGTTCGATATGCGGGGGGCGGGCCCCGCACGTCAGCGCGTAAAATGACGTGCGATGATGTCTGGCGAGTTTCCTGACGTCACCACACGCCATTGTGATATTTTGCTGGGCAAGCGCGTGATGAAGTTCGACGCGTGCCCGCCATTAATTAACGGGCTAGTTAAGGCCCTTAATTCGTCAATTGAGGGCGATTTTCAGGCAATGGGCAGGCAGGTAAGAGACTGTTTAATGAACCTCATCCACGGGCGGGATGAGAGGGCTCACTGGGGTCGTGAATCTGGTCTGTGAAGTATTTATTGGAGAAAGTTTTTTAAACTTGCCTGTGTGATCTGCAGCAGTTCAGAACGAATTACAGCAGTTTTCTGTGTACTTTGAACCTTCAGGTCAGCACTCTGCATTCACTAATCTTTATCCGGCCTGCAGCTTTCCAGAGGCCTCCCTTTAGCCCGGGTATGGGTTCTGACGTCCACTGGGGGCAGCTCCTCTGAGGAGGAAGGGAGGGCTAGAATGAGGAGGAGGCCAGGAGTGCACATTCAGCCTCCAGCGGAGCCACCTTTGGGAGGACAGGTGCAGGCAAAAAGGGCGCAGGGCCAAGAGGTAGTCCAAGGTGGAAGGGGCTGCAGACGATGCCACTATCCTGCTGCCAGGGTATACAGATGGCGAAGCAGCTACCTCAATATGACTGAGGTGCAGTGCCAAAGGAGGCTCCGTCTCTCAAGGGAGACAGTCAATTACATCTGTCAGATGATTGGGCCTGAGATCTCCCCTAACTGTGTGGGTGGACACCCCATGCCAGTGGCTCTAAAGGTCACAGCTGCCCTCAACTTCTATGCCTCTGGCTCCTTCCAGGGCTCGGTGGGTGATCTTTGCAGTGTCTCCCAATCAGCTGTCCACACTTGTATCAAGCAGGTCACAGAGGCTCTGTTCAGGCGTGCATTGACCTTCATCCACTTCCACTGGGACCAGGCAAACCAAACACAGCGAGCCAGAGGCTTCGCAGCCATTGCTGGCTTCCCCCCCGTCCAGGGTGCAAAAGACTGCACACGTGGCCATCAAAGCGCCAGCAGGTGAGCCCGGTGCCTTCATCAACAGGAAGGGCTTCCACTCCATGAATGTGCAGATTGTGTGTGATCACAGGATGGTGATTCTACAAGTCTGTGCAAGGTACCCAGGCAGCTCCCACAACGCCTACATCCTCAGACACTCCCAGGTGCCGGGGCTCTTCAGTACTCCGGCTTGGCTTGATGGCTGGCTGCTGGGTGACAAGGGCTATCCCCTCAGAAGGTGGCTCATGATGCCTCTCCGCCATCCAATATCAGAAGCTGAGCAGCGCTACAATAGGAGCCACACCTCCACAAGGGCTGTGGTGGTGAGAGCCATCGGTCTTCTCAAGATGGGCTTCCGCTACCTGGGCCGCTCAGGGGACGCAATCCAGTACCCCCCAGATCGTGTCTCGGTGATAGTGGTTGCATGCTGCGCTCTCCACAATCTTGCGCTGGAAAGGGCGGACGCAGTGGATGATGAAGATGTTGACGCAGTGGGTGCGGCTGCACATGATGAGTCCAGCACTGATTCTGAGGATGAGGAAGCAGGGGAATGCTGAGGGGCTAAACACTGACCTGGGACTACACCAAGGAGGCAGGGACATCCGGGAGGCTTTAATCCAATGAATCTTCAGCAAGCTTAACACAAATGGATCAGCAGGACTGGCCTTGCCTGGCACTTCCATACTCGGCACTTAAGTGCTAAATCTGCCAGGTCATCAGCAGGAGCTAAGTGCTTTGCACATAAACTTGAATGTCCAAACAAACACTCATGACATTTATCTTAAACATGCAAATACAGAACAAAGGAGCCACCCTCAGCCATGGTAACACATCTGGTTTTTATTTTAACCATCAGAAATTCTCACAAATCCAAAACAAAACGTTAAGCAAGCAGAAAAAAATTATAAGTACCTAATCTCGGGCTAACGCAAAAGCACCAGTGAGAAACCCGTGGTGTGCCTAAGGTGCCTTATGCTTTCGTTTACGGATGCTACATTTTGGTGCTGCCCCATCGCTTGGAGTGGCTTCTGAGACAGCCTGCTGACTCTGCTGTCCTGTTGGCCTTGATGACCTTGGTGGTCGTCCTCTGGCCCGTGGAGCCTGTGCTGGCCCTGCCTGAGAGGGAGCTGCCAGTTCCACAGTTGGCATCTCCCCAGTCGTCGCAGCCTCACCCGATGAAGCGGTCACTGGGCGAGGGGCGGAGCAGCTGGTGCCCTCATCCGGAGCGCCATGAGAGGAGCCCGCAGATACGACAGGCAGCTGCTGCGCCAACAGGAAGTCGCCTTGGACCTCCCTGCTCACCGTGGATGGATGGGCAACGAGCTGGGAAGCTTGAAGCCCACACCATCTCCCACATTGGCGCTGACCAGCTGTGACTAATTCCGCTGTGTGGGCTTGCAGGTCCGAGTGTAACCCTAGGAGGACCTGACTGTTCTCCTGGAGGCGCCTCTCCACGAGAGTTGCCACTCTCTCCATAGAGGAAGCATGATGCTCTGCCATGAGGCTCATTGCATCAGTGATGCTCCGTGTGGACTCCTCCACCACAGATACCAAGCGAAGCACAGTCTCATGTATCACTCCCAGATACTCCCGCACACCGGGCCGCATTTCCTGCAGCTGCTGCGTCGCGGACAACTCCAGAGGCACATCATCACGCACCGACTGAGCATGTGCCTGGTCCCCTGCAGTCCTCTGACTGCTGGCGCCATCAGCACACTCTGTCTCTGCCAGCTCCTCCAGCGATTGTGAAGTGCCCTCTCCACTGTGCCCCAGGACACTAGCCAATGTTGCAATGCCCACCGAGGTGCTAGTATCTGTGCTGGTGCCTGCCTCGCAGAAATAGTGTGACGCAGGTGACGCTTGAGGGCCCTCAGGTGTGAGAGGGGGCATCTGCAGATCCTCCTGGTGGCCTTGCTCTGATGATGCTGAAATTAAGAACAAGGACAGTGAATCAGTTAGCGTGCACACAGTGACACACTTCATCCCTTTCCCCCTGGCTCATTATGCGCTCAACCTTCCAGAACCAATGGACATGAACATTGGTGAGGTGGCACATAGTGAGAATAGCCTTACATTAGATTTAGACAGGCTGGTCAGATGGGCTAATGAATGCCAAATGGAATGTTATGTGGATAAGTGTGAGGTGACGCACTTCGGCACGCCAAACAAGCACAGGAATACACAATGAATGGTAGGACCGTGGAAAGTAAGGAGGATCAGAGGGACCTTGCTGTGCATGTCGACAGGTCCCTTAAAGTGTACATTACATAAGGTGTTTAAGAAGGTTAATGCCAGACTTGCCTTAATTAGCCGAGGCATAGAATGTAGGAACGGGGAGGTAATGTTCCAAGTGCAGAAAACGCTGCCGAGGCCACAGCTATAATTTACTATGCAGTTCTGAAATGCACTTCACAGGAGGGATGTGATTGGAGTGGAGTGGAGAGAGTGCAGAGGTCGTTGACCAGGATGCATGCTGGGCTGGAGAGTTTGACTTATGAGGAGACATAGCATCGACTGGGGTTATTTCCCCCAGAGCAGAGGAGATTGAGGGGTGACATTATTGAGGTTTATAACATTATGAGGGGCATAGATAGGGTGGACAGAAAGGAACTTTTCCCCTTGGCAGAGGGATAAGTAACCAGGTAGCATTGATTTAAGGTAAGGGGCATGAGGTTGACAGGTGATGTGATGAGTAGCTTTTGCACACAGAGTGTGTTGGGAATGTGGAACGCACTGAAAGGGTGGTGGACGCAGAAACCCTCCTAACATGTAATAATTATTTGGATGTGCAGTTGCGATGTCATGGCATACAAGGCCATGGTCATTCTGCTGGGAAATAAGATTAGGAGACTCAGGAACGTGTTTGATGCACGCGTCCTCGAAGGGCCGAAAGACCTTTTTCTATGATCCACACCTCTGACTCTATCACCCTGTGACCGAGCGATGTTGCAACAATAACAAATCAAACATTCATCAGCGCTATGGATATTGGGAGGACTTAGCGGATCTCACTGTTGGCCTCAAATACCTGGCCGTTCCACCCCAGCCTCACCGACACCAGTTGACCTGGGCGCATGGCGCCTCTCAAACTCCAGGGCCTCCTGTTCGAAGTGACTTAACATCATTAAGCGGGCCTGGCCGCCTCCAGTCCTCGAATGCTCAGACGCATTATGAGCATTCTTCTCCTGAAAAACAGAGAAGACCATTCATTGTGGCAATTTGCACATGGACTCTGCACGTGCATGCCGCCCAACCACAGTGGCCCATATCAGGCCTCCAGTGCCCCCTCTCCTCACTACTGTTGATCAGTCACAAAAAGATAGTATGCCTGCTCCCAACCATCACCCCACCCCCCCAAACGGCCATCACTTTAGGAAACACACGGTTTTTGCTCCCATAGCAAGGAGGTGCAACTACGTGCAGTGTCGAGGGCAGCAGATGGCTCTTGGCCACGACACCTTGAGGCTCCCCTTCCACCATCTTATCACTGTGAATAGGACATGTGTTGGAGTTCTGAGGATGCGCCTTGCTGCATCTCCTGCAGGTTGTCCCCAGACTAGTCATGTGCAACTAAGAGCAACACATTGTGCAAGGGAGAATTCATCTCCTCATGAACCACTCAGGCTGATCTAAGCATGGACACTATCTGCTTGCCCACTCAGCGTACGAGAAATGCCCAACATGAGTCAATGCAGTCACAACAGTAAGAATTGGGGGGGGGGGCTCAAAGGCTAAGGCTACCTGTTGGGTTAAATGCCCAATGCCAACATGGTACTCACCCTTCCAGAACGCAACAAATCATTGAAGCGCTTATGGCACTGGATCCAGATGCGCCACACCATGTCGCGGGAGCTCACCACCTCCGCCAACTCCTCCCAGGCACGTTTTGTTATGTGGGGGGGGCCTCCTCCTTCCATCCTGGGGGACCAACACCTCCCGCCGTGCTGCCACTTCCTTGAGGAGGGCAGCAAGGCATTCATCTGAAAAATGAGGCCTACCCTGCAGCCTGCCCTGCTCCTGTGGCAGACCCTGCAGCCTGGTCTGCTCCTCTGCCCTTCCCTCACCTGGCAGCCTGTGCACGCCCACTGCAGCCTGCACACTCCCGCTATTCATGGTAGTCGGCAAATACACTGGGTGGGCCTTAATTAGCCCGCCCGCGCAAAATGGTGGCACGGACCCGATTGCGGGCGCCGATCTGGTCCGCGCCCGCTCCAGCTCTGCCCGCCTGACAGGCAGAAAATTCTGCCTTATAAGAGAAGAGCAATTCATAGCATGTAAATAAAAAGAGTTATTCATAAAGACAGTTCAGGATAGGTCCTTGGTGGAAAATGATGAAATATAGATTTATATTCCTGTACATAGTAAATACAAAGCTAGACATATGAAAAGATTAAGGCACATTTTGTAACAAAAGTCTCTTAGAAAACAACAAAATTCTACCATGTAATATTGTTCTTTACTTAAAGTAATAATCATCCCATATAAACCATTTTGTTCCCATTACAATTATGCTGTTTAAAAAACAAGCAAGATTACAGTATTACTTGATAGGTTTGGTATACTACTTTGTAGGTTGATCATCATCACTACACATCATTGTTTGAACCATTTCAAGAAATTCTGCTCTATTTCAAAATGCCAGAAACAAAATTCATAATAATAATGCAATGCAAATTGAATCTATTCGCAACATCTTTACTTATCTGCCACGGTATAATAAACTACTGAAAGCAGTCAGTAATTTATATCATTTTTATGTATAATAATCTCCTCCCAGAATATCACAGGAGCCAATTTATAATTTTCTTATCCAATTAGCAAGCAGAAAGAACAAAGACAGAATAACATGCAGCAAAGATGTCATTAGGAATTGGGACATAACAGTCTATCGATCCAGATATTAATGCTCAATTGGTTTGTCTTAGGTGATTTTCTAACACAGCAACTTACCTTATTAAAACGAGCACATTAGGAATCTGGGTCTTTATACAAGTTCTTGTACAATATATGAACATTGAGTAACTCAGGAGGATTTGAGCAAATTTTCACCATTCTCCACTAGTTTCCTACCAGATTTTAGAGTCCTTTTTATGAATAGATTTGCTAGCAACTTGAGTGGAGTGGGACTCGTATCCGGAACCTTCTGACTCAAAGGCAAGCGTTCTGCCAACTGAGTCACATGATCTTCAGATTATGGTTTGATTAGTGGTAGACTAAACAAGACAGATGCTTAAAAAGGACTCAGCATATTAGCCCAGTGTACTGGACTAATCACTATAGGTGTCGCATTATGGGCGATAACTTCCTACTTCCGTTGGAAAGTAATTGCCCGCCACAAAACCAACATAAAAATACGCACTTACGTACCCTGCAAATTTACGCTGACCATTCTGATCCCGGGAGGTGCTTGGGGCCTGCATCGAAGGACTTCTCGCAGGCACCCGTGAAGTGTAACTCGGGCAAAGCCACACACCCCCCCACAATGATGCAACCAGAACAGGGGATACCCCGTGAGGGCAACATTTGACAGAAGAGATTTAAAGAGATAAGGTGAAGACCAAAGGATTCCCCATAATTTTAAAGGTATTTCCCAGCTTTTTTAAACATTTTTAAAAACAGTTAATGCTGTTGATATTGATTCATTCTAAGTGTAATTATTTAATTTAACGATTGAATACAATTTTAGTCAAGATTTATAAGTTAACTTATTTATTTTAAACCTGTAATGCTATTAAATGACTTAAATGTAGCATGCTTAGAAGTATTCATATCTTTGCATTTAGAAGATGGCAACTCATGACAATGTGGTGAAGAAGAGGAGTTAAAACTTCACAGATGAGGAATTGAATATTCTTTTAACCGAGGTGGAAGAAAGGCGCGTGCACACCAGAGGGCGTGGAAAATCTAAGCTTCCGAGAAAACTTCAGAGCATGGCTTGGAAAAAAGGTTGCAGCAGTTCTTAATATCAACAGCACTGTGCCTAGGGTGGTGGATTAGTGCCATAAGAAACTGAATGATTTAATGCGTTCAGCCAGGGTATGTAGATACCTGAATACATAATTTCTGAAACTTAAAATCCTGGTTTGTGACTTTAAAAATTAAAGGTAGGTCAGAAATTTTTTTTCTACTAAGTTTGAGGTGTCATAAATGTAGTTGCTGTGGAAATACTTTGAACCAGTTGTATCCAATCTTGATAAAACAATACAGAGGTGTAAAGAATGCAATGAATGAATGGAGATGCAATGAACTAGTTCCATCCAATCTTGATAAGGCAATAAATAAAGTTTCTTTGATAAATTAGAGAGGCGTTGTAAAATGCCTTGGAGTTGGCTCTGACTTTGTCAGAAGTCTTAACATGGAACAAAAAGCCCCCCAGGTTACAAGCTTTCATCTGTCTCCAGAAGTTGTAAAATGTGTCACAGGACAGGACTGACAGTTTTTTTAAAACAAAAAGTTCCATTTCTTTCTTTAGACAAAGCTGGCCCATAATGCCTGGGAGCTCTCACTGACTGAAGGGGGCTGACGTACATTAAGGACCTAACAGAACAGGAGGAGCAGGTATGGAGGCTGATGGGTCTTTCTAACGCCATGATAAACAGCGGTATATCAGATGTGGGAATAAGCAAAAGGTAAAAAATGCTGAGTGCTTTCACCATCAAGATGACAGTTAACTTGTAACAAAAAATTACTTCACTTTTTTTGCTCTTAGGTGCCACGGTCACATCAGATGCCAATGCAGGTGAGTTTGGTGCAGCAGCAGAGATACCTGGAAGGGGTCAGGATGTAACAGAGGTGAGTGTGTCGTAGTAATGCAGCATTGTAGCTGCAGCAAAGGAGGGAGAGGCCTTGCAGGAGAGTGAGATTTAAGACTTTGAAGGTAATGCTGTGGTAAGTCCTGTGTTGACGCTAAACTTAATGGCGGTTGGGTAGGGGGAGGCCTGTGATGATATGGCTGCTGTGTCGGAGGGAGGGCACTCAGAACCTTCAGGAAGTGAGGAGCTTGCAGCATTTCCTGCAGACCTCCACAACCACACAGGCAACTTGTGGCCCATGCAGGTGATGATGAAGATGCTGAGTTTATCCTTGACCGCCTGTATCAGGATCTGGCACAGAGGGGTGAAAGTTGTGAGACTAATTCACAACTGCAGTACCAGGCCTTAACAGATATTTACCACCATCTGCAAAGACTAACTGAGGCCAATACTTAGCGTGTGCAGATTTCTCAGGAACACAGGGAGCTTATGAGACAGCACAACGAATCTCTTTATCAGATTCTAACTAAAATTGTAACACCTGCAGCTGCATTTTCTGGCCAGGAGTCACCCAGTTCAGAGACAGTTGCTGCTGGTTATGTTGCAGCCTCTGCACCTACTGTCCAGCAGCCACCCAGTTCAGAGAAACCTGCTGCTGGGCATGCACCTGGGACACAGGAAGTTACGTCCCATGTGGCCGGGGACGGCGGCGACACGGAAGGCATTAGGGTCCCTCCCCCCTCCTTCCAACACGGCCTCCTCCAACTCATCCATGCCCATTGTTTTCAAGATGGATATTTTCTTTGTTTTTCATTGCTTTGGGTTCCTTATTTATTGCGCTTTTGACCAGTGACAACTGTAAACTGTGTTTTGTTACATTTGATTTATTTTTGGTTTGTGTTGTTTATTAGTGTAGTGATGCCTTCATTTAAAAATGTTCCAGTTCAGATTTGTTGTTTATTTGAGTTACGCTATTCAGTTATAGTTTTCTTTTATTTAAAGTTCAGTGTTTTTGATGTTGTAATAACACATTTGTAGTAGTCAGTGAAGTTTTATGAAAAACATTTATTCACAAAAATAATGTAAGAGATACAAAATCTTAAATTTTTGACAACTCAGTAATCTTTAACTTAAGCAGCCACACAATGACATTTTGAATAATAATTACCTCAACATTTTTAAATTTTTACAAATAAAATGGAACTTTTAAAAAACTTTACCACAACAGTTCTGCTGTCTTATTTTGGAATGGAGGGAGGTAGGGACACATGAGCAGAGCAGCAATTGCGATGTACCAGGTATTGAATATGACTCCAGATCAAGTTTGAAATCTGCACTGGATTCTGGAATACCTGTCGGAGAGATAGTTCACTTCAGCTGAAAGAAGGCTTACATATGTCCTTTTAAACATTACACTTTTCTAAAGCATTTGAAAGAGCCAAATGACATATTTGTAACAGTGAATGCAGAATCTTTTTCACATATATCAACTATTTAAGAGGCTAAGGATCAACATTGCATTAAAGGGGCTCTTAAAACTGGAATACATTACACTGCATTAAAATGCATCGTAAACACATTTTTTACCAAATAACTGGCTGAAACTTATTACAGACATTTCTAAGAGTCAAACCTACATTGTTAAATATGAAAGGACTTTTAAATGGAATAAACAGTAGAATTGCATGAAAAGGTTGTGAAAAGAATAAAATTTTTACCTTACACTTTCTGCATACTACTTATACTTTTAACATCTTTTAAACATATATAAAGAAGGTCACCCACCTAAAGAATCTCTCCGAAATGTCTGCTGCCTCTCTTCACTGCAGTTAGACCAAGAATGAAAGTGTGTAAAGAAATCCGCATAAATACTTGCCTATCATTGGGGCATCTCGGCGAAGTTAGCGCTGTGACATCAATATAAATAGAAGCCCTTGAGCGTAATGTACTCAGCTGCGCAGTTAAAAATCCCGAGTTGGAAGTTCGAATGTAATGCGCGTTTAGTGTGCATGTGGAAGCATTGAGACTTCCATGGGGTCCCGACACGCAACTTCCAGACTACCGGAGTACCAGTAAGTAATGAGGAAGTTAAGGGCCATTACTTTAGTATATACCATGTAGTTTCATTTGCAGTAATGGCTAATAGCATTAATAATTTTCCATTATAACCATTGCTGCAAGTGGTCTTTCACATTAGTAAATTAGCTAGCAGGTTTAATTTTCTTTCATAGCATACTGGTTAATGTGCTTGCACAAAGCTCTTTTAACTAGGTGTCTGAGACAGTACACTAAATAATTTTACAACCATGCAGTAACCAAACTTCACTACCAGAAAAATTAAACCTTGGTGGTAATTATTATTTTCTATAAAATAATGAATCCTCATATCAGATCACTAACCTATACAGCTTGAAATCATGCCTAAAATTCAATTTTCTTACAATGGGTTATTACAAGGGAACATCTCTATTTAAAACCGTTTACAATTACTATAGAACAATAGAAAAGTTACGGTGCAGAAAGAGGCCATTCAGCCCATCGTGTCTGCACTGACCGTAAAAAGAGAAAAAAGCTAGTTGCTCATTTTTAACCCCACTTTCCAGCACCTGGTCCATAGTCTTTCAGGTTACAGCGTTTCAGGTGCATATCCAGGTACCTTTTAAATAAATTGAGTGTTTCAGCCTCAGCCACAATTTAGGCAGTGAATTCCAGACACCCATCACCCTCATGATTTTCCTCATGTTCCCTCTAATCCTTCTACCAATTATTTTTATCTGCTGCTGTTGCTAGTAGCTATTCCTAGCAGGAGATCTGCTGTCATGGTATATCACACTTGTCTGTCTTACACCTTCATCACACATCCACTTGTCTGCAACTGATGTCCTATGCCTAAGTCAACCTCTCTTTGCTTCCCTTCACTTTGCTCTCAAAGAAATATTTGCAGCTTTTCAGCTCTGATTACATAGCTGAAGTACTGACATTTTCTTTTCTGGGTGTTACTTTTAAGAGTTCTTTTTTCTCTTGCACTTTCAAGTACCTCTTCATTGATCTTATGGTCTGTACATGGAATGTCTAGCATTCGTGTTAGCATGCACATTTCAAAGGCCTCCATTTTCTTCCACAGATCTTTATTTATTGTCCAGGTTTCTGAAGCATAAAGTGGATAGAATGTACCATCTTATGAGTTTATTTCTTGTAATTAATACGTCCTTCATCTTCACGAAATTACTTCTAGCCATCTCTAACTTTCTTCTAACTTTGGCATCACATCTAACATCTTCTGATATCATTTGTCTAAATAGATAAACTTATCTACTTGTCCACTGTGACATGATCCACTTCAATTTTCACTCTAGTTTCTTCTAATGTATTCCTTCTAACTATTGTTATGAACAATGTATAATTTTTAAGTTGAATATATGTATTTATGTGTTAAGGAAGGTAAAATGGTTTCAGTTTCATTCAGGTAGTTTGTGAGTTTGGTGCCTGGGAGTCTGGATAGACTCCGGAATAAAGCGTCAAGTCTTTTGGGCTTGTTTGTACATATACATGTTTGATGAGAGTTTACAGCCCCTGAAGTTAAAAAGATGGGTTGAAAGTTAAAAGTTTAGTGTTTTTGGAAAAGAAAACAAAATAGAAAAGCTTTACTGTTGCCTAGTGACAGTGGTCCAGGGACAGACACAAAGAAAAGACAGAAGAGAGAGGCAGTGCATGTCAGAGAGAGGGGACAGGAATTCTAAGCTCCCTGATAAGAAAGACTACAAGGCTATTGGGGACAGTAGTTGACTGAATAGCTACAGAACTTAGTAGTGATCAGTTTAGCAGAGATGCTACTGGATGACTGAGTTTAGAGAACTCATTTGTTTGCTCTGTAGTTGAAGAAGCAGTAAGTTTAGAGTGTGGCTTTTGGGAGAGATACAAGTTGGTTGAAAAGCATCGAGTGAATACACCTGAAGTAAACCGTTTGTAACGGTGCAAGTCCGAAGCTAGATGCTGTTGTGGTAACTCTTCACTGGTTTATCTGTCTGTAAAGATAGTGCTGGGGTAAAGAAATAGTGTGAATTATATCAAGATCTTTCCAACCATTTTGTCTGGTGTGAGATAGTTAATTTTTCTTGCTTAACAAATATTTTATTCTTTGTGTTAAAAGTTCATCAGCAGACTCCTGTGAATTTGTTCAGTAACTTTCCTCAACAGTTTCTAAAAAAAACGTAAGAACCTATCAAGCCAGGTTTCACTCTGGGATCTGACTTGATCAGTTTTTAGCATCAGCTGGGATCATAACACTACAATTGTTTTTGACTTTTTATACTCAATCCATATTCTAAACTTCTAGATTTTACTTGATCTAAGATATTTTGTAGGGTGTCTACTGATGCCGCATGTAGCACTGTGCCGTCAGCGTACCGCAAGTTTGTTACATGCTTGCCTCCAATTTTTACCCCCTGGAGTACATCTAATTTTCTGAATATTTGTTCTGTGTATGGGCTGAATAATTTCGACGACAGTACACAGTCTTGTTGTATTCCTCGCTTTACTGAATCATATCTGATTCTCCATCTTCTAGTCTGATGCTGGCCATTTGGTCCCAATATGGGCTCTGAATAAATCTCACATCTTTACTGTCAATGTCACATTTCAGCACACATCTATTAGCTTTTGGTGATAAACATGATCAAATGCTTTTTTTACGGTCTCTGATTATGAGGGTGTTCTCAAGATACACAGGGGGGGATTTTCTCCCTGTCGGGGGAATTGGGGCGGGGGGGGCACGGACGGGCGTGCAGCCGATTGCCGCCTGTGATCAGCTGAGCGCCACCATTTTGTGTGGGTGGGCCAATTAAGGCCCGCCCTGCATGACACGCACCCGGAAGTGCTGAGCGCTCCCTTTGCGGGCGGGGGGAGTAGGCTAAGTTGGGGCCTGCGCAAAAGAGCACAGAAATCTCCCTGAGGCACAGAGCTGCCTCAGGGAGATAAGTTTGATTTTTAAAAATTTTAAAGAAAAAAAAATTAAGACACGTCCCCTCATGTGACAGTGTCACATGAGCTGGGATATGCCAATGAATTTTAATTTAAAAATTTATTTAATGTATAAACCCGCCCGTGGATGAGGTTTCACGATAAATGCGAAGGCTGCCTGGGCTCTTCGCCTGCCCGCCAACCTTAAGGTTGGACAGGCAGCTCAGTTAATAACTTTAATTAGTTTTAAAATGGCCTTAATAGGCCTTTGACAGTTCGGTGGGCGCGCAGCCGACTCTGCTACACGCCCGCCAAACTGAGGATCAGAATGATGCAGTGACGTTGGGACACACGCCAGACATCACTGCGCGTCATTTTACCCGTTGGCGAGCGGGGCTCCGCTCGCCGACCCGAAGATTCTAGCCACAGTCAAATGAAGGTCTGATCATATCAGAGGTAAAGAATGCTTTGAAATTGACGACTACAGGAAAAGCTCCAGGCATAGATGAAGCAACAACAGAACATATAAAAGCTCTTGGAGAAACAGAAATAAAAGTAATAACAGAAATTTGTGATCAAATATATACCAAAGGATACATTCCAAGTGACTTGAGACATTCATTATTTGTTACATTACCTAAGATGCCTAAAGCAATGGAATGTAATCATTTTAGAACAATAAGCTCAATGAGTTATCTCATTAAATTGATTTTTAAAATCATAATAGAAAAAAATAATAACACATTTGAAGCAGAAATTGGTGAATCGCGTCTGGATTTAGATCCAGAGTAGAACAAGAGAGGGAATATTTAACCTAAGAACAATCTTCGATAAATATCTAGCAGCAACCAAGAACACTTACATATGTTTCAAAGACTGGGAAAAAAAACGCTTGAGCGGGTTTATCATTTATATCTAGATAAAATTATTTTCTCTTATGTATTTCCCATGCATATAAAATCATAATGTGCAAACCAATTGCTGTTCCATGCATTCTACAGGACAGACATTCAGATAATGAAATACATGTTCGAGTCACAGTGAACTTATTATATCCTTTTTTCCTGCCAACAGCGACAGTGTAAAAACTAGACATCAGCAGTACAATTTACACGTAAAAAAATGACAATATTTACCGAAAATAACCTCTCTCTCCCACTCCTGGGCCAAAATTTTCTGTTTGGCGGGTGGGCGGAGCAGGAGCGGACGCGGGCTCGATTGGGGCCGTGCCGCCATTTTGCGAGGACGGGCCAATTAAGACCTGCCCAGCGTGTTTCCGACTCCTGTGGATAGCAGGAGTGTGCGGGCTGTGGTGGGCGTGCACAGACCACCGGGTCCAATGGCAACCCGGCAGTCTGTTTAAAAGAAGGCCCGGCAGCCTCCTGTAAGCTGCTTGCAATGGCCACGTGGAGATCCAACCGCAGGGGGTCTGCTCAGCAGGGCACTCTGGAAGGAAAGGCAGTGGAGCAGGGCAGGCTGCAGGGTCTGCCACAGGAGCAGGGCAGGCTGCAGGGTCTGCCACAGGAGCAGGGCAGGCTGCAGGGTAGGCCAGCAGGGGGCTAATGTGCCCCTCGCTTTTCTGATGTTTGCCTTGCAGCCCTCCTCGAGGCAGCAGCATGGCGGGAGGTGTTGGTCCCCCAGGATGGGAGGAGGAGGCCACCCCACCTGACGAAACTTGCCTGGTAGGGGCTGGCGGAGGTGGCGAGCTCCCGTGACGTGGTGCAGTGCACCTGGATCCAGTGCTGTAAGCGCTTCAATGATTTGTTGCGCTGTGGGTGAGTACCATGTTGGCGTTGGGCATTTAACCCAGCAGGTAGCCTTAGCCTTTGGGCACCCCCACCCCAAGTCTTACTGTCGTGACTGCATTGAATCATGTTGGGCATTTCTCGTACGCTGGGTGGGCAAGCAGATAGTGCCCATGCTTACATCAGCCTCAGTGGTTCATGAGGAGATGAATTCTCCCCCACACCATGTGTTGCTCTTAGTCATATATGATTAGTCTGGGGTCAATCTGCAGGAGATGCAGCTAGGCGCATACTCAGAGCTCCAACACGTGCTATTCACGGTGATGAGATTGTGGAAGGGGAGCCTCAAGGTCTCGTGGCCAAGAACCATCTGCTGCCCGCGACACAGCACCTAGTTTCGCCTCCTTGCTATGGGAGCTAAGACTGTGTGTTTCCTAAAGTGATGTACACAGAATGAGTCCAAGTTTGGCTGATGGGTGGGGGTGCGGGGGTTGGGAGCAGGCGTACTATCTTTTTGTGACTGATCAACAGTAGCGTGGAGAGCAGGCACTGGAGGCCTGATATGGGCCAGTGTGGTTCGGGTGCGGCGTGCACGTGCAGAGCCCATGTGCACATTGCCACAATGAATGGTCTTCTCTGTTTCTCAGGAGAAAAATGCTCACAATGCCTGAGTGTTTGTGGACTAAAGGCGGCCAGGCCCAGCTGATGATTTTGAGCCGATTCGAGTAAGAGGCCCTGGAGCTTGAGAGGCGCCATGCGCCCAGGTCCACAGGTGTCGGTGAGGAACAGCCAGGTATTTGAGGTCCATAGTGACATCCGCTCCGTCTTCCCACCATCCATAGCACTGATGATTATTTGAATCGTTATTGTAGCAACATTGCTCATTCACAGACTGATAGAGTCAGAGGTGTGGGTCATAGATAAAGGTCCCTCGGCCCTTCGAAGATGCGCGTCACCCACCTTCCAAAGTCGCCTTATCCCATTCCCGACCACTATCCCCATGGCTTTGTATACCATGGCATCGCAACAGCACATCCAAAGACTTATTACATGTTAGGAGGGTTTCTGCGTCCACCATCCTTTCAGGCAGTGCGTCCCACATTACTGTGTACAAAAGTTCCTCATCACCTCACCTGTCAACCTCATGCCCCTTACCTTAAACCTACCACCAGGTTACTCATCCCTCCACCAAGGGGAAAAGTTCCTTTCTGTCAACCCTATCTATGCCCCTCATAATATTATAAAGCTCAATAATGTCACCCCTCAATCTCCTCTGCTCCAGGTGAAATATCCCCAGTCTATGCTATGTCTCCTCATAACTCCAACTCACCAGCCCAGCATGCATCCTGGTCAGCGACCTCTGCGCTCTCTCCACTCCAATCACAACCCTCCCATGAAGCGCATATCACAACTGCACACAGAATTATAGCTGTGGCCTAGGCAGCATTTTCTGCACTTGCAACATGACGTCTCTGTTCCTATATTCTATTCCTCGGCTAATAAAGGCAAGTATGGCTTTTACCTCCTTAAATGCCTTATGTACCTGTCCCGCTACCTTAACGGGCCTGTCGACATGTCCAGCAAGGTCCCTCTGATCTTCCTTACTTTCCACGGTCCTACCATTCCTCGTGTATCCCCGTACCTTGTTTCTCCTGCCCAAGTGCATGACCTCACACTTATCCACATAACATTCCATTTGGCATTCCTTAGGTCATCTGACCAGCCCGTCTGTATCTGCCTGTAATGTTTGGGTCTCCTCCTGACTATTTGCCACCCCACCAATATTCGTCTTCATAGGTTCTGGAAGGTTGAGCGCATAATGAATCAGGGGGAAAGGGATGAAATGTGTCACTGTGTGCACGCTGTGATCCACTGTCCTTGTTAATTTCAGCATCATCAGAGCCTATCCAACAGGAGCAATTGCAGATGCCCCCTCTCACAACTGAGGGCCCTCAACTGCTACCTGTGTCACACCATTTCTGCGAGGCAGGCACCAGCGCAGATACTAGTATATCGGTGGGAATTGCAACATCGGCTAGTGTCCCGGGGCACAGTGGAGAGGATATTTCACAATCACTGGAGGACCTGTCAGAGACAGAGTGTGCTGATGGCGCCAGCAGCCGGAGGACTGCAAGGGACCAGGCACATGCTGAGTCGGACTGTGATGATGTGCCTCTGGAGACATCGGTAATGCAGCAGCTGCAGGAAATGCAGCCGGGGGTGCGGGAACATCTGGGAGTATTGCATGAGACAATGCTTCGCTTGGTGTCCGCGGTGGAGGAGTCCATGCAGAGCATCAGTGATGCAATGAGTCTCATGGCAGAGCGTCATGCTTCCTCCATGGAGAGAGCGGCGACTCTCGTAGAGGGGGGATTCCAGCAGAATAAGCAGCTTCTCCTGGGGATACACTTGGACCTGCAAGCCCTCACAGCACCAGTGGCCACAGCTGGTCATTGCCAATGTGGGAGATGGTGTGGGCTTCAAGCTTCCCAGCTCGTTGCCCATCCATCGACAGTGAGCAGGGAGGTCCGGGACAACCTCACATCAGTGGAGCAGCTGCCTGTTGTATCAGCGGGCTCCTCTCACGGTGCTCCGGATGAGGGCACCAGCTGCTCCGCCCCTCGCCCAGTGACCGCTTCATCGGGTGAGGCTGCGACGACTGGGGAAATGCCAGCTGTGGAACTGGCAGCTTCCTCCCAGGCGGGGCCAGCACAGGCTCCACGGGCCAGAGGACGGCCGCCAAGGTCACTGAGGCCAACAGGACAGCAGAGTCAGCAGGTTGTCTCAGAAGCCATTCTGAACGATGGGGCGGCACCCAGACGTAGCTCCCGTAAACGTAAGCATAAGGCACCTTAAGCACTCCATGGGTTTCTCACTGGTGCTTGTGTGTTGGCCATAGATTAGGGAATTATTATTTGTTTATGGTTGAAAAACGTTTTGCTTTCATTTTGTGTGACCTTATGATGGAGAAAATTAAAACCAGATGTGTTACCAGGGCTGAGGGTGGCTCCTTTGTTCTGCATTTGTATGTTTTAGATACATGTCATGAGTGTTTGAGTGGACATTGAGGTTTATGTACAAAGCACTTAGTTGCAGCTGATGACCTGACAGATTTAGCATTTAAGCGCCGACTATGGAAGCGCCAGGCAAGGCTGGTCCTCCTGATCCATTTGTGTGGAGCTAGCTGAAGGTTCGTTGGATTAAAGTGTCCTGGGTGTCCCTGCCTCCTTGGTGTAGTCCCCGGTCAGCATTTAACCCTCAGCATTCCCCTGTGCCCCCTCATCCTCAGAATCAGTGCTGGACTCACCGTGCGCAGCCGCATCCACTGTGTCAACATCTTCATTGTCCACTGCGTTTCCCCCTTTCCAGCACAAAATTGTGGAGAGCGCAGCATGCAACCACTATTAGCGACACATGATGTGGGGGGGTACTGGAGTGCGGCCCCTGAGCGGTCCAGGCAGCAGAAGCCCATCTTAAGACCGATGGCTCTCTCCACCACAGCCCTTGTGGAGGTGTGGCTCCTATTGTACCGCTGCTCGGCTTCTGTGGCGGAGAGGCATCATGAGCCACCTTCTGAGGGGATAGCCCTTGTCACCCAGCAGCCATCCATCAAGCCGAGCCAGAGGACTGAAGAGCCCCGGCACCTGGGAGTGTCTCAGGATGTAGGCGTTGTGGGAGCTGCCTGGGTACCTTGCATAGACTTGTAGAATCACCATCCTGTGATCACACACTGTCTACACGTTCATAGAGTGGAATCCCTTCCTGCTGACAAAGGCATCGGGCTCACCTGCTGGCGCCTTGATGGCCACATGTGTGCAGTCTATTGCACCCTGGACGCGGGGGAAGCCAGTAATGGCCACGAAGCCTCTGGCTTGCTGTGTCTGGTTTGCCTGGTCCCAGCGGTAGTGGATGAAGGTCAGTGAACGTCTGAATAGAGCATCTGTGTCCTGCTTGACACAAGTGTGGACAGCTGATTGGGAGACACCACAAAGATCACCCACTGAGCCCTGGAAGGAGCCAGAGGCATAGATGTTGAGGGCAACTATGACCTTCAGAGCCGCTGGCATGAGGTGTCCGCCCACACAGTTAGGAGAGATCTCAGCACCAATCATCTGACAGATGTAATTGACTGTCTCCCTTGACAGTTGGAGCCTCCTTTGGCACTGCGCCTCAGTCATATTGAGGTAGCTGCTTTGCGGCCTGTATACCCTGGCAGCAAGATATTGGCGTCTTCTGTGGCCCCTTCCACCTTGATCTACCTCTTGGCCCTGCGCACCTTGTGCCTGCGCTTGTCCTCCCAAAGGTGGCTCCCCTGGAGACTGATTGTCCAGTCCTGTCCTCCTCCTTATTCTAGCCCTCCCTTCCTCCTCAGAGGAGCTGCCTCCTATGGACATGTCAGAACCCATACCCAGGCTAAAGGGAGGCCTCCGGAAAGCTGCAGGTCCGATAAAGATTCCTGACTGCAGAGTGCTGACCTGAAAGTTCAAAGTACACAGAAAGCTTCTGGAATTCATTCTGAACTGCTACAGATCACACAGGCAAGTTTAAAAAACTTTCTGCAATACTGACAGACCAGATTGACAACCCCAGTGAGCCCTCTTATCCTGCCCGTGGATGAATTTTATTAAAAAGTCTCTTACCCGCCTGCCCGTTGCGCCAAGCCGAAGATCGCATGGGTGCCTGAAAATCGGCGTCGATTGCCGATTTAAGGGCCTTAACTAGCCCATTAATTAATGGCAGGCGCACGTTGAACTTCATCATGCGCCCACCCAGCGAAATATCGCGATGGCACGTGGTGACGACGGGACGCTCACTGCGCGCCATTTTACGCGCTGTCATGCGGGGCCCGCCCCCCCCGCATGTCAAGCACAAAATTCTGACCCTGGTTTTAAGTGTAGTAATTTTTTTAATTTTGCAGAAATATTCAGACTACTGTCATTTTCAGGAGCAATGCCCAGGCAGATTGTAGCCTTATATAAAATAACGTAATGGTACAAGACTTTAATTTCATAAATTGTTCTAAAGTTTTAAAGGTGGCATCTCCTTGACAAAGTAATTTACAGGAGGGTCTGGATTAAACAGCTGCTGTTGAGTATACCTGGTAAAATGGTATGGACATAAATCAAGGGAAATGAAGGTGTACTGCACTGAAAGTGCATTGTACTCGTTATACCACTCAAGAGAAATTCAGAGTTCCTAGTATACATCTAGCTAATGCTAAAGCTAAAACTTATGCTCATCAGTTGTCTAATGATCAATTAATTTCATTCCTCCCTCTTCCTTTAAAAGGCAGCAAGAGGGGAGGCTAATGGGATCTACAAGGAATTTAGATGCTTCCAAGTTGAAATGTCTCAGCATAGGTCCTGAGCCAATCCTTGATGGCAGACATTTCTATTCAATATTCAAACTAGGGAGGTCTGCAATACTGCAAGAGCTACTAATAATTGAGAAGCTGACAGTCAGGGTCATTGATGGGCACTTGAGAAGTAGAGCTTTGGATTTGGATCCTTCCATTAAACAGCATAGAATCCTGTAAACCACTGCCTTAACCTTAGCTGGAAAAGCAGAAGGAATCTTACCATTGCTCTGTGCTAGCAATTCACAGTTTAAGATGACCAAACTCCAATTAACCATGGACACCTCTGGGGTTCTTTGACTGTGCATCTTATTGACACAGACCCACATATTTTTAGGCTTAGACATGTAGGGTTGTCCTTGCTCAGGCAGTAAGAAACTATTTATGTGGATTGAAGAGACAGCCCTATCATTTTCATAAAACAAAGTAGATATGGTTTTTCAAAGCAACAAAGCTTGGGCATTAAATATGGTCGTCAGCATTGGCTCCATCCTTAAGTGTTCTTTCAAATTAAGAACACATTTTAAAAATTGAACAAAGGCCAATGAGAGAAGTATTTTATTACCCAGAACACTCAATATCCAATTTCTTACACAGATTTAAAAAAACTTTTATCTGCACACTGAAAAAATTCCAATGCTATGTTATGCCATTAATTGTTTTAGGAATTGGATTTTTGCCACAGGTAGCCAATTATTGCTGATTAAACACAAATAATACAATTTGTTCCAATATGAGATTTTCTTCCTTTGATGTTGCAAAGGCACAGAGTACCTTATCACACATTTCATCTGGAAACAAATAATCTTTGCTTATAATTTGTGGCAAAATCCTGAAAAACAATCTTTCCAAAAGAAATAAATGAAAAGCAAGTCAAAACATTCATATCAATATTAGGTTTCAAACATCCATTGCCGATAAAATGATAAAATAATACATCAGTGCAAATCAGTGGAAAGTAGATTTTGAAAGAATGTTCCTGCATATTGAAGTATTCATAGAATTATAGATCTATCAGGTCTTCCTTTAGCCTCCCCAAATTTAAAGAGAACAATCACATGTTATCCACATAACTGAAGTGCCCCATTTCTGGTATCATCTTGGCAAGTCTCTTCCGTACCTGCTCCAAAGCTTTGACAACCTTCCTAAAGGGTGGTGCTCAGAATTGTGTTCAATGCTCCAGCTGGGCCAAACCAGTGATTTATAAATGTTTAGCATGAATTCCTTGTTTTGGTAATCAAAGCCCCTAATTTCAAAGCCAAATAGCTTATACACTTTCTTAACTGCCTTCTCAACCAGATCTGCCACTTTCAAGGACTTGTGAATATGCACACCCAGGTCTCTCTGCTCATGCACTCCCTTCAAAAATAACACAATTTTTATCATACTGTCCATATTGTTCCTTTTGTAGTGCATCAACTCACACCAGCTTGCATTAAATTGCATCTTTACACTTCACTAGTCCATGGCCTCTTGAAGTCTACTCCTATTCAGCTCCCTATTAACTATTTGCCAAGTTTTGTATAATTTGACAATTTCAAAATTGGATTCCCTATACCAAAGTCCAGATTATTTATATATAACGAAAAAATTAATGGCCCTAATACTGACCCCTGGGAATGCCAATGTACAATTCCGTCCAGTCAGAAAAGCATCCATTAACCACTATTTTCTGTCGCCTATCTTTTGGCTAATTACATATACAAATTAACACCATCCCTTTAATATCATGTGCTTGTGGTGTTGCTCCGATTCCAGAATTTCCTTTAATTACTATCATATTGAATTCCTGGTTATAAAGTATAAGAACCAGAACATTTTACATTCTTCTGAAAAGGAAAAATAATGTTAATTATTTTTATCCAATAATGAAGTGTAGCAAATGTGAGTCATCACATACACCAATATTAAGTGGTGTAGTGGTAATGTCACTGATCTAGTAATCCAGAGGCCCAGGGTAGTGCTCTGGGGACACAGGTTTGAATCACACCATGGCAGAGCACCGTGCTTTCACAGTGGAAGAAATATGCTATCTGGCCTCCAAGTGACTCCAGACCCACAGCAATGTGGTTGACTCTTAACTGCCCTCTGAAATGACCTAGCAAGCCACTCAGTTGTGTCAAACTGCTACAAAGCCCACAAAAAAGGAATGAAACCGGACGGATCACCCAGCATCAACCTAGGCACTGGAAATAACAATGGCAAACCCAGCCCTGTTGACCCTGCAAATTCCTCCTTACTAACATCTGGGGGCTTGTGCCAAAATTGCTAGAGCTGTCCCACAGACTAGTCAAGTAAAAGTCTGCCATTGTCATACTTATGGAATCATACCTCACAGATAACATCCCAGATACCATCACCACCATCACCATCCCTGGGTATGTCCTGTCCTACCTTCAGGACAGATCCACCAGAGGTGGTAGCACAGTGGTACACAGTCGGGAGGGAGTTGCACTGGGAATTCTCAACTTGGTCTCTGGACCCCATGAAGTGTCATGGCAAGCGAACCTCCTGTTGATTACCACCTACTGCCCTCTCTCAGCTGATGAGTCAGTTGAATGCTACTTGGGGGAAGCATTGAGGGTGGAAAGGCCACAGGATGTACTCTAGGTGGGAGACTCCAATGTCCAACACCAAGAATGCCTAACACCACTCTTGATGGAGTCCTAAAGGACTCAAGCCCTAAAGGACACAGCTGCTAGACTGGTCTGCAGCAGGTGGTGAGGGATCAACAAGAGGGAAAAACCTACTTGACCTTGTCTTCACCAATTTACTTGCTGCAGATGCATCTGTCCATGACAATGTCGGTAGGAGTGACCACTGCACAGTCCTTGTGGAGACGAAGATCCACCTTCACACTTCCATCTTGGCACTACCACCAAGCTAAATGAGAGAGATTTCAAACAGATCTAGCAACTCAAAACTAGGCATCCATGAGGACCATCAACAGCAGCAGAACTGTATACAATCACAATCTGTAATCTCATGGCCCATTTCCCCCACTCTACCATTACCATCAAACCAGGGGATCAACCCTGGTTCAATGAAGAGTGAAGGAGGGCATGCCAGGACCAGCACCAGGCATACCTAAAAATGAGGTGTCAACCTGGTGACACAGGACTACATGCCAAAAAAGTGAAAGCAGCATGTGATAGACAAAGCCAAGTGATCCCACAACCAACGATCATATCTAAGCTCTGCAGTCCTGCCACATCTAGTTGTGAATGGTGGAGGTCAAGTAAACAACTAATCGGAGGAGGAAACTCTACAAATATCCCCATCCTCAATGATAGAGGAGCCCAGCACATCAGCGCAAAAGACAAGGCTGAAGCATTTGCAACAATCTCCAGCCAGAAGTGCCAAGCGGATGATCCATTTCGGTCTCCTCCTGAGGTCCCCAGCATCATTACATCCCTAGTCCAAACATGACCCTCTGGAGATCGGAAGTTATGAGCCAATATATTGCATAATTAGACTACAAAGTAGCTGCACATCTTAATTTGGCATTAATGCTTACAAATTCTGAATGCTACATCTTGACTAACAGCTAAACCGTTAAAGGTTCTAAAAGATCGACAATGAAATACTCTTGCTGACATGTGACAGTTTAGACAAGCAAAGAAGATTGTAGCTGCCTTTCCTACTAACCATTCATCTTTCCTACTAACCATTCATCTAATGAAGTGGTGACAAGTTGAAAAATCATATTTGAACAGTTAATCATTCTTTTAGATTATTGATTCTGGATGAGAATGAATTGAAAATGTTTAAAACTAGCATCTTTCACAATTTCAGAATGTCCTAAAGTGCTTAACAGCCAATGATGTACTACTAAAGTATAGTTACTGTTGTTACATAGGCAAACTACTGGCGATGACTCCAGTTACTGGTCAAAATACTGAAAGTAATTCACAAGGAGAAAATACTGTACATATTCGTGCAAAAGCTGAGTTTCTAAGACTAAATTTTTAGCCAAAAAGTAGAGAGTTGACTTTTACACGAGTAATATTTTTGAGGGATTGAAATACACCCTCTGCCATTGTCTTGCTATCACAGACTTGCCAGGTTGGAGACTATTCCTGCCAACCCTAGCCCCAAAAATAATGCAAAAAGAACCGAAAAGTATTTTTATTATTGAATTTTTATTTATAAATAAATAAATAACAAGCTCCATGGAGACAGATGTTAATTTATGAACACTAAATTCCTCAAATTTATCAAAAACAAAATCCATATTTACAAATTTATATAATTTCATTCTTTTTTTTATGGCCAGTTGTCTTCACTAACAACGGCTTCTTTCCAGCTTTGCTCACTATTTGACTGCCTGGCATGTCAAAATTCATGGGAGTCCCATCCATGTTCCCAATACAAGTCAATCCATATCCATTCTTCCGTCGACGATTGATTATAAACCTTTAGCCAGAAGTGCTGAGAAGTGATAAGCTTGTCATCAAGTTCTGCTAAGAGACACTGTGAAACCTTGGTCTTCTATTGCAGTACAAAATTGTTTTTCTTCATAAGCCTGGTACACCATCCATGGCTGGCTTTGAAATCTGCAATGCCTAATTTTTTCGCTCGTTTCAGGGCAAGGAACTGAGGATCCATTCTGGCGATTTTCACTGACATACTTTGCAATTTAATTTTCCAACTGGGCCACATGCTAGGCTTTTCTCTGTTTGCATATTTATTCTCAGGCATCTGCCTAGGCTGTGTAGATAGCTTCCTCCAATCTCTAATGTTCTTCTCTGATATCTTGAATTCTCTAGCTACTGCACAATTATTTGTCCGCTTTACAATCTCAATGACTTTAAGTTTGATCTGGGCTGTGTATCTGCCATTCCTTCTTGATGCCATATGCTGCCATATTAAGAGGGTGGGTTTGGCAAAGGAACACAGCACAGACCAGTGCCTTGACAGCACATGTTGACATGCGCAGACATGAGAAGCTCAACAGCCAATTTGCTGGTGTGCTATTCCATGATTCTATCAAGGAGTAGGTTTGCACCAAGGCAAGTTTGACTTCAGCGGTGAGTGGGTGGTAAGTACAAAGGGTTTGAATTTTTTGGCCAAAAGTTGGGTATCAACTTTGACAACAGATCGACCATTACTCAAGTATATACAGCATTTCCTATCCACCTTTAAAAATTTTTATTTTGCAGAATTGTGAGGGGTATAGACAGAGTAAATGCGAGTAGAATACTAGAAAGGATGATAATACATTACTTGAAATAATAGCTGTCAAAAGCTCAATCTTATGAGTCTGGCTATGTTGCCTGGATATTTAGATCATGACATTGGGTGGGATTTTCCAATCCCGCCAAAGTGAAGGGAAGTTTGAATGGCCTGCTCGCTGCCAATTAACATTAACAAGTTCCTAAAGGAGCATAAAGGCAAAATACTGCAGATGCTGGAAATCTGGAACAAAAACAAAAAATGCTGGAAAAACTCAGCAGGTCTGACAGCATGTAGCTCTGAAGAAGAGTCATACGGACTCGAAACGTTAACTCTGTCTTTCTCTCCACAGATGCTGTCAGGCCTGCTGAGTTTTCCAGCATTTTTTTTGTTCCTAAAGGAGCATAATGTTATTTAAGTGGCCGGTGCAGTCACGAGTGCAATTTTCCAAGATTATTTTGGCGACCTCTGACAGTCTGGTGCACAACTGTCAGCTTCACCACGGGAGGCCAAAGAAAACTTCCAGTTCTAATGCTATTATCACATCCTCGGGTAGTCTGCGCTGGTGTGTGCCTTCATTACCTTTCTTTGCAGGGATGAGAGTGGCTGAAGGCTAAAAGGTCTGAAATACTTTTGTTGCAAGGAATCATGTAATTTTAGCACTTTTATGGTCTGCGTGAAATTGAAATGCTTCTAGGCGACTTCAAATGAGCAGAATTATTAGACTTCAAGTGGGTAGAAACATTAGTTTTCCCTTTGTTTATCTTCTATTGCTATGAAGATTGTGGACCAATGCATTTGCTTATAATCACTAAAATGACCTCAGCATTTCAGTAATCAATGCAGTTTGTGCATGTAATACAGGACAAAGTCAGAATAACAGAACATGACCTTGCTGGATTGTGTACATGCAAAGCGAAGCAAAGGACTACAGGAGTGCTTTGCAAACTATTTTTCATTGTGACCCCATTTTAACTCACTACCACCTTCTCTTGGGCACTTAGGGATGGGCAAAGGCTGGCTTTGCCAGCCACACAAAAAGAAAACAGCATGAAAGCAGCATAGTACATTTGGTGTGTTATTAATAAAGTTTGCATAGTAGCAGTGTGAAACTAACTGGATGCTGCTGTCAGTCCCTAAAGATGTTCTGCCTAAACACAATTGAGCAATGTTGTGTATGAACTTCAGTGCCCATGCGATGCCAGGTATGTAGGCCCAATGGTTGAATGATCACATCAAATTTCAGTTGTTCTTAACAGGCAGCATACAGATTGTACTGAACTAGCCCAAGCTTGCAAAACCCAAAACCAAATTTCTACCGTTAAAAATGAGTCTGTGATTGGGCAGCACTTGCTGAACAATTCTGAGTGCGCAACTGACATCCAATTTAAGATAATCAGTTGAGCTCATAATGTGACTCATGTATGTTTGCTAGAAGTGACACAAATTCATACATAGGGACCTCTTCTCTGCAAACAAAATTAATATGTTCTGGTCTTGCACTTTTTTTGAACTACCCTGTAGCTTGGGGAAGCCTATAATTCCCAGTTGCCTTCTCCGTGGCACCACCTCGGCCAGGGTCAACTTGCCAACCAATCAGCACCCTTTTCTCCAGTCCTATAATTTGTTGTGGCTGTCTGAAATTTGGCATGCTTGTATTTGTCCTGACGAGTGCAGGACGAAAAGCTTCAACAACATGTTTCTTTTTTCAGCACTATTCAAGTTCTGCACTACAGAGTGAAGATACCACGATTAACTGCTTGTAGAATTAAATTATAAGTCTGCATTTTACATCGCATTTTAAATCAACAAGTATCAACAGTAGCGCGATTGCTTTGGCAGAGGTAAGAAGTTTCATTCATTAACAGTAAACTCAATCTATTGCGCTCTGAGGAAAATAGATTTATATTTTTAGAACGGATCACACAAAGCTTTCTCCTTTACCAATGTGGCAGATCATTGTTTTGGGCGAAGATGGTCCATGGCATCTACAGTAAATGTATCAAAGCAGTATTTACCAACCGCCCCTCAGGCAATAAAATCTAGATATAATCACCACAGATCATTGGAACAGCACCTTAATGAGTGAAACAAATCAGCTCAATAACCACTTGAATTCCATCATCTTGGAAGGGAATATTACAACTGAAATCTTATAAGGCGATTAAAGATAAACCCTGAAAGGGGATGAATGGTTTTAATCTAAGACTGAGCGACAGTCGCAATGTTTCTAAAGGAGATGCCGCCTGTTATTTACCAGCTCCCAGCTCCTCTGCGCCTGACCAACACCGACCGGTAACTATGGCAACTTTCAGCCACAATCTTCCTAGCGACAGAGTCCGTGTTCTTCACAGAAATATAAACGCGGGACCCCCGGATCCCTTAATGATTGGCCTTCGGCAGATAGCACAGGCCGGTCAGAGTGGTCGTGGACACAGAAGAACCAACATCTTCCCCGCTCCTTCACTGGAACACTAAGCGCTGAGGAAATCCCGCGGCCCCAGATCTCGCGAGAATAGAGGCAATTTTCCGCTCCCTCCTCCATAGATCGAAGTGATATGATTGGCTTATTTGTATTTGTGGGCGCGGCTTCTTTTGCCGGCCTTGATGGGGACGCTTGGCTGGGCCGCTAGCAATGGGAATTTCGGGGGGGTGGAGACGGAATGAAGAGATAAGTGAAACCGTTGGAAATGTTAAAGAAACTAAGCAGTGAACACATACGGTCTCCAAACTGCTGAATTATTTTAAATAGTGATAGCTCTGGACTTTATTGTAGACATTCACTGTTAATTTTGTATGAATGCTTTTGAGCGGCTGCGTCTTTCCCCGTTGACTTGTGGTAGGTTCTCCCACCCCCGCGGAGCGGTTGTGGGTTTCGGTTCTGTTGGCCAGTGGGGGTGGGGTTAGGTGGCACTGGTCATTCAGCAGTGAACAAGAACGGGCTAATTAAGCAGTTGTTGCAGCCTTGGCACGGTAGGTACAGGGAGGGTAGGTGGTTGTTAAGTGGCCGTGCTATCAGGGCTGGTGTAAGAGTAATGGATTCCCTAGGCGAACTTTCAGCCTTGTCCTTCCCCCCCCCCCCCCCCACAATTAACTTTCGAAAATGAACATTATGCATTAATATGAATGAAAATTCTACATTTATGTTTAAAGTTATTTTACATGAAAAGGAGAATTATGACATAGATTGTACATTCTCATTGTTCTAAACTTTTCACTGACCCTGCAACAGTTACTAGCTGACTTTGTGCACAATTTACACAATCAAGAATTATTACAATAGAGTGGGTTAGATTAAATTATACTCTCTGATATTTACTGATTTGTGGTTTTGGGATAGTCACATTTTTGAAACTGTTACATACACAGAATGAAGAATTTCATGACACTTTGGGAAAGGCTGCAAGTTAAATACATGAAAATATATGTATGAACATATGTGGATGTATATCAGCAGATAGAACCATAGAACACTACAGCACAGAAAACAGGCCATTCGGCCCTTCTAGTCTGTGCCGAAATATTAGATCTAGACCTTTCATTCCCACTGCTGAAGCCTATTTGTTTACTAATGTAGTTTCATGAATAGTTCATTTAGCTTTTTGCTGCCATGTCCCTCCCCAAATTCTGTCACTCTAGGCGACTACCTAGTTTGCGTAGTGGTTACACTGGCCCTACATGCTATGTTACTTTCAGCACTGACTGTTTTCTACACTGAACCATTTAGAGTGAGCCACTAGTTGCTGGTGATTTAAAGTGGTGAGGGATGGCAATTTATCTAGGATTTCACAGTGATGTGCGCACGTACACTATCTCCACAGAGGCTGCCTGAACTGAGTGTTTCCAGCATTCTTTGTTTTTATTTCTGGGTGTGAAGACTCCTGTTTGAACTTCTGCCTTTTAGATGTAATTTTAACTGAAGTGGCACCAACATTTCTTCCTTTGCTACTTTAAGATTATCTGTAGACCTGACAACTCATTTGTCATTTCTGACTAAACACCTACCTTTGAATAAAATATACGTAAACCCGTCTCATTAACTTACACAATATATTTGAATCAAATAACTATTTGTGATGAACCAAGGCTTCTGGAGGGTTTCTTCAGACTGAAAGACCTGAACTGTAGGATACAGTTTTAATTCACCGTAATTGCTACTGCGATTATCTGAGAAAGGTCTGTAAGAACCTCTTCTGCACTCCTGGCCAGGATACAAAAATATGTTTATGACCTGATTGATAATCCTGCAGATAAACATGTCCTATTGGGACATACTGCCTTTCAGTACATGTCTTTTCTGGGTGTTGAGTATACTCCTTACACTTGTGACTTGGAAACTCAATGTCAGGTTCCACATGTACGCTGATGACATCCAGCTCTACAATCAATATCTTTCTCAATCCTTCCACCACTTACCCCTATTTCTTCATTGCCTCTGCTTTGCCATGCTACCTGTATGACATCTAGTCCAAAACGAGCAGAAACTTGCTTTTACTAAATATTGGAAAACTGATGCTATTGTCTTTGGTCCATGTCGCAAACTCTGTTCCTCTCCTGGGTAGCTGTCTGAGGCTGATCCAGAGCATCTGAAGCCTGGTATGCTGGCTGAGTCTGCGAAGAGTCTTCTATTTGCTCCATCACCAAGACTGCCTACTTGCATTTCTAACATTGACCATCCCTGCCTTTGCTTCAGTTCATCTGCTGCTGAAGCCCTCATTCATGGTTTTGTTACCTTTAGACTATTCCAGTTTCCCCTGGCTACCCATTTTCCATTCTCCATTACCTTGAATTCATCCAAACCTCTTGCCCCTATCCTTACTCACACCAAGTTTTGTGCTCCCATTGTTCCTTTGTTCACTGTCCTACGTTGCCTCCTTGTGTGGAAAATCCTCTTTTAAAATTCTGATCCTTGTGTTTGAATCTTTACACGGTCTCACCCCTCCCAATTTCTGTAACCTAGAACCCTTCAAAATCTCTATGTTCCTCCGATTCTGGTCTCTTGCACATCCCTATTTCAATCACTCCACTGTTGCTGGTTGTGCTTCATTTGGTGAGGTACTAAGCTCTGGAATTTTCTCCCTAAGCCACTCCACCTCGGACTTTCTTTAAGAAAGAAGCTTCTTAAAACCTAACTCCTGCCCTAGTATCTCGTGGCTCAGTGTCAAATTTTGTATGATAACTCTTGTGAAGCACCATAGGGCATTTTACCATGTTAAAGATGCTGTGTAGTGCAAGTTGTTGTTGTCACTCCTGACTACAAAAAGTGATATTTATACTGTTCTCAACTGACTTTTTTCTTAGTCATAACAGGAAGACAAAAAGACTCAGGTGATTGTTGGTCACGAATCCATTCTGTTGGCAGATAAAAGAACAAACCTCCTACACCCTCAAAGCAATGACAATGAGATGAGCGCCACCAGTAGGCACTTGACCTTGGGTAGAGTTTTACCTTTTGATTTATTCAGTATCAAGCATCTTTTTATAACTGCATATTTTCCCCAAACTTTAATATTTTAATTAAAGGGACAAGTTGGTAAGTGTAAGCTAATAGATGAATAGAAGTCTACAATTGCATAAAATTGTACGGTTAAATAACAGACATTGTGGATCAACCTGAGAGATGTAATTTCATACTTTTGTGAATGGTTTTGGCTAAAATTAATTCCCAGCTCCAGACTTTGAAGTAGGTGGGAAGATTGAGTTACATTCCACATATGTGACATTTTATTTCTTATTGCAGGGGCGGGTAAAGATAATTTGCGACAGGTAAGTTCTGTTTAAATATTAGTGATTAGAATTGCTTTGAGTACAGATGATAAATTATCCCTTCATTCCAATTTGTTATCCTATTGCTAATAAGTTATTTTACATACGTACGAACTAGGATCAGGGGTAGGCCATTCAGTCCCTTGAACCTTCTCTGCCATTCAATAAGACCATGACCGATCTGATTGTGGCCTCAACTTCATCTTCCTTCCTACCCCCTTTACCCTTTGACTCCCTTGTTTTTAATTCAGATGTAAATATTGCTGGTGAAGGTTGGACTGTAAAATGTTAATGACTTAATTTTCTTTATTCTGTTTTGGATCTTGCAGATTTTGTACAATTTGGACTAGTTTTAATTTGTTTGAAATTTGGATATGGAATATTTTGGTTATATTTTAGCATACCATTGACTCAAGTTTTTAACATTTTTTGAAGATTGACTAGTGCTCCTCCACTTAATTATTCATTAATCTCTGCATGTAGCTAGAATTATTTTCAGAGCTCACAAATATTTCTTGTAAACTTAAACTCACCATAACTACATTTTTCCAATGACTTTTATATCACTTTAAATGCTTCATAAAAATTGTTTTGTTGGAAAATGGTCATCAACTGTATCACAATTCAGGCTACTTCACAATGTTGTTCAGTTGTGCTATCTATAAGTCACTTCTATAGGCATGACTGTGTCTTCTGAAACACTATTATATACAAAACATCCAGGATGGCAAGCCAACGAGTAAGCACTTTAATATCAAACCCAATTTATGAATTTTCTTTTCAAAGAAATCTTTCCCACTAGAAGTTGCAGAAGCTATTTCTATATTGTACTGGAGATAGGCAAAATGTGTTTAAAAAGTATGTAATATATATTATCTGAAACAGGACCAATCCTTAAGTGTATCTGCCTGTTTCATTAGTACCTTCACTACCGTTTAATATTGCTCTAAGCAGAATATTATATAGTTGGAAAGTCCGGTTCAAACTTTGTTTTTAAGATGAGTATAAAGGAGAGGCAACTTTCAGTCAGAAAATATATGCTCACAGTTTTACTCCAGGAGGTGAAATAGATGACGCATAGTCTGTACACTGCCTTAAATTGACTTTCTTATTCTTCAATGGATAAGGTCTCGTAAGAACTTGTGTTGTGTTCTTCAAATTTGGTGCCAGCTTACTTTAGTGCCATATTTATGGAAAAGAAACTCTCAACTTCTTGCAGAATGACTTACTGAGATACAGTCAGGAGGGAATGACCCTCAACAATGGCATCAGACCCCCTGATGTCTTATGGCATCAGGTCAAATATGGACAAGGAAACTTGCTGATTATCACCTCACACCCTCTTTCAGCTGAATCAGTACTCCTCCATTGAACTCCATTGGAAGAAGTTCTGAGGGAAACAAGGGCACAGAATGAACTCTGGATAAGGTCTTCAATGTCCATTACCAAGAGTGGCTCGGTAGCACCATTACTGAGCAAGCTGCCTGACTCCTGAAGGATGTAGCTGTCAGACTGTGTCTGTGGCAGGCGGCAAGAGAACAAGCACGAAGGAAAAGCCTGCTTGACTTTGTCCTCACTAATCCATCTGTTGCAGACTCATCTGTCCATGACAGTATTGGTAGGAATAACTACTGCACAGTCCTTGTGGAGACAAAATCCCATCTTCACGGTGTGGGACACTGTCCATTGAGTTATTTGACATGACCAGCAAGCTAAATGGAATAGATTTGGAACTGGTGTAGCAGCTCAACTGGGCATCCATGAGACACTGTGGGGCATCAGCAGCAGCAGAATTATACTCCGCCATAATCTGGAGCCTTATGGCCTGGCATATCCCTCACAAACCAGGGGACTCACCCTGGTTCAATGATTACTATAGGACAGAATGCCAGGAGTGTTGCCAGAAT
This sequence comes from Cetorhinus maximus, assembly GCF_964194155.1. Taxonomy (NCBI): domain Eukaryota; kingdom Metazoa; phylum Chordata; class Chondrichthyes; order Lamniformes; family Cetorhinidae; genus Cetorhinus; species Cetorhinus maximus. The sequence goes on from NC_135889.1 coordinate 84,779,722, forward strand.
CAGATCAAATCTCTTCAGTACTGCCACATCCAGTCATGAATGGTGACGAACAATTAAACAACCAACTAACATGCGGAGCAAGTTCTAGGAACTGGAAGCTGAGTCTCCATGAATGTCCTCATCCTCAATGATTGTGGAACCAAGACTGTTAGTGCAAAAGGCAATGATGAAATGTTTGCAACCATCTTTAGCCAGTATTGCTGAGGGGATAATCCATCTTAGCCTCCTCCTGAGAACCCTAAAGTCACTGAAGCCAGTCTTCAGCCAATTTGATTCACCACACGTGATATCAAAAAAGCCCACAAGATACAGCAAAGGCTAAGGGCCCCAACAACATCGTAGCTGTAGTACTGAATTAGCCATACCTATAGCCAAGCTGTTACAGTACAGCTGCAAAACTAGCATCTAGCTGACAAAGTGGGAAATTGCCCAGCTTTGCCCTGTCCGCAAAAAGTGGGACAATTCTAATTTGGCCAATTGCTGCTGATTCATTCTTCAGCAAATTGATGGAAGAGTTCATTGGTGCTATCAATTAGCACTTAATCATCAATAACATGCTCATTGATGCTCAGTTTGGGGTCCGCCAGGGCCACTCAGCTCCAGATCCCATTCCAGACTTCGTTCAAACATGGACAAAGGAGCTAAATTCCAACTTTGAGATGATTGTAACTGTCCTTGTCACAAAGGCAGAATTTGACCATGTGTTGCATCAAGGAGCCCTGGAAAATTTGAAATTCATGGGAATCTTTGGGGAAGCACTCTCTGCTGGCTGGTGTTATACCTAGAACAAAGGAAGGAGGTTGTGGTGGAGGTCAACCATCCCACTGCATCTCAGCAGGAGTTCCTCCAGGACAGTGTCCTATGCCCAACTGTGTTCTGCTGCTTCATCAATGACCGTCCTCCAACATGAGGTCAGAAGTGGGGATGTTCGCTGACTTCAGTCTTCAGTTCCATTCGCAACTCCTTAGATTCTGAGGCAGTCCATTCCCACATGCGACAAGACCAGGATAACATTCAGGCTTGGGCCAATAAGTGGCAAGTAATAATTCCGCTACACAGTTTGTAAAGCAATAACCATCTCCAACAAGATAGTGCCTAACCACATCCCCTTGATACTCAATGATATTGCCATCATTGAATTCTGCACCATCAATATCCTGCGGTCACCATTGTTTAAAAAATTAACTGCATCAGCCACTTAAATACTAGGCTGCAAAAGCAGGTCAGAGACTGGTTGTTCTGTAGCAAGTAACAACTCCTGACTCCTGAAAGCCCGTCCACCATCTACAAGGCACAAGTCAGGAATGTAATGGAACATTCTCTACTTGCCTGGATGAATGCAGCTGCAACAGCACTCAGGAAGCTCGGCACCATTTAGGACAATACAGCCCGTTTAATGCTATCCCATCCACTCCCTCCACCACCAGCGAACCATGCCTACTGTGTGTACCATCAACAAGATGCATAGGAGCGACTCGCCAAGATTTCTTTGACAAACCCTCCCTAATCTGTGGCCTCTTACCTCAAAGGACAAGGGCAGCAAACAAATGAGAATGCCACCATTCTGACTTGGAAAGATATCGCTGTTCCTTCATAGCTGGGTCAAAATCTTGGAAATCCCTACCTGAGCACAGAGAGTACCTTCACCACAAGGACTGCAGTGATTCAAGAAGTTAGCTCACTCCTGCTGGTTTAAGGGCAATTGGTAATGGGCAATAAATGCTGGCCTTGCCAGTGATGCCTGCACCTATAAATGAATTTTAAAAATGGTTTTGACCTTTGAAAATCTATGGCCTTCAATGAAAGATGTTTACTGATTCTCTAAGATTGGTAGGTAGGGTGCTGTACTACAACAACAACTACTTCTCTATCTGTAGTGCTTTAGGAGCTTTAGGAAATAAAATTTGACACTCAACCACTTATGGAGATATTAGGGCAGGTGACCAAAAGCTTGGTCAAAGAGTTAGCTTGAAGGAAGTGTCTTAAACAAGAAAGTGGGCTTTAGAAAGGAAATTCCAGAACTCTGGGCCTCAGCAGCTGGTGGTATGGCTGCCCCTGGTGAGCAGTTAACATCAAGGATGTTGAAAAGGCCAACATTGGTGGAGCATAACTGTCTTGGAAATGTGATAGGGACTGGTGCGGCCATGGAGGGATTTTAAAAGACCTGGCTTAAATTGGAGCCAACGTCAGTGAGCAGGGGTGGGGGGATGGGAATTTGGACATGGGCAGCCAAATTTTAGATGATCTAAAATTTACACTGTTGTAATAAAATGATTCTATGGGCTGGTGAATAAATGTTAGGATCAATTCTGTCCTGTAGAGTTACAACCAGTTACAAACATACAACCAGTTGGATGTGAACTGCCACGTGCAACCATAGCAAAAACTGCTCACCTCCATCTCTATAACACCACACATTTCTGCCCCCGCTGAGCCAATTCATGTTTTTCTCACCTCTAGACTCATCTATTCCAATACCTGTTTTACTGGTCTACCACCTTGCACCCTCCATAAACTTGAGCCTGTATCCGAACTTGCACCAAGACCTGTTCACCCAAGCAGTCTGTGCTTGCTGGCCTACCTTGGCTCCCGGTCCAGCAGTGTCTTGATTTTTAAAATTGCCATCTTGTTTTCATAGTGCTCTGTTGCCTTACCCTGAGTATCTTTGTAATCGCCTCTAGTCCTCTACCCCACTGAGATTTCTAAACCTTCAATTCCAGCTTCTTGTGTATCCTGACTTTATTGGCTCCACCATTTGCTAGCTGTGTTTTCAGTTGCTTAGGTACTAAGTTCCAGAACTCCATCTAAAACTCTCTTGTGCCCCCCTCAACCCCACACAAGGTCAGCATTTGTTGCCTGTCCTTAATTGCCCTTGAGAAGTTGATGGCGATCTGCCCATTTTGAACCACTGCAGTCCATGTGGTGTAGGTACACCCACAGCGCTGACAATGGTAGTAACCAGATAATATCTCTTTTGGTGATGTTGCTTAAGGGCTAAATGTTGGTTTGGACTCCTTTGGTTTGCTTTGATTGGTGCCACGGGATCTTTTACATACTGAGAGGGCCAACTTAATGATAAAAACAAAAAGCTAAAAGCTACTGCTTTTTCCAGGTAATTCTGTTTTTGTTTTGGGCCAACTTAATGTCTCATTTGAAAGACAACATCTCGGGTAGTCCAGTACATTGTGTACTGCATTGGAGTGTCAGCTTAGAATATGTGCACAGATCTCTGAGTGGGGTTTGGAACCATTGTCAGACATGCCTAAAACAGGGAAGAAAAGCAATAACTATTGATTTCTGCCAATTCAGAGTAACCATTTGTCAAAAGCATGTCATGATTTTTTTGAATTCCTCTTAACTCTGCTGTTTTGATGGTACAGTTACTAACTCTTCCGAAGAAAAATAAAGTCTTTTCGTTTTTTGCCTCTTTTCCCCATTAATTTATTTTTTCGCACAACTTAGCTCCATAAGTTATATTTTCTTAGACCATTATCAAATTTTATCCCTGTCAAGTCTGCTGGATACTTTGCTGCCTGTATTCAAACAAAATTACTGGTCTTGACAGTCTGCTTCCTTTTATCAAGATCATTTAATAGCTAGGTGTTTGTGTGGATTTGCAATGTTCTTTAATATTACAAGTAGTATATTTTTTTATTTTTTGCTCTGAAACCAGTCTTTGATTAAAGTTGCAAGTGATAAATTCTGAATTTATACTATTTCCAGTATCACACCGAGCATAAAAAGGAATCTGCCATACTTACTCATTGTGTCTACCTGTCTATCTTTCAAAATGAAACTTTCATTAACAGATTATTCTATTTCACTATCTAGTATGAACAAGCAGAATGGGACATCCTAAACAAGCTCCTTCAGCAACATGGCTTCAAGCCAGTCCAGCTTGCAGACCCACAAACAAGTAAAAACCAGAGAGGTAAACAACTGACAGACCCAGAAGGCTAGTTTACTGACCTGTTGCTGTTAAATTCATATTTGGGTTATATTGCCGCAATAGTATTAATGCAGTTTGAATGTGGAGTCTGGGCACAGCTTCACAGCGAACAAAATAAAGTGAGACAGCCTGGAACGAGGAATCTCATTCTGTTTTGCTTGGGAGGCAGTTTGGGCCTTCACAAGAGTCAATGTGATCCTTGAGACTGTTCCTTGCTGGTGTTAAACCTGTAGTGTAAACACACCATTAAATCATTTTTGCTTTACTGAAAGATTGAGCCATTGTAGGAGTTTTGTATACATGTGTGAAGAATATTAGTGTCTCCAAATTATTTTTCAAATGATTGCTCTCACACTACCACCACTTCAATCAATTTTTAAGTGTGTCTCGGCTGGTGGGAGGATGAAAATTCATGTGGATAGGACTTTTGATGGTGAACGTTGTTGATTGATGTGCTGATCAGCTAATATCCTCAACTTAACTCAGTGATAATTCCATCACAGAAGTGCAACCTCATCAGCCAAAAAGTTCAAGTTCTCTTTTTTCACTTGAAATATCAGTTCCTTAAATGGTGGGAACCTAAAATTAGACTTCTCCCTTTAGTCCTCACCTCATCAGAAATGAATGGAAGAATTATTGCTTCACGCTTACCGAGTAGTTGAAAGCACTTTAGGCCCAGACTCTTGATGTGGTTAACTGTTGACTGGGACTTACTCTCAATGGTGGTTTGCCTGTTCTTGGCTAACCATAACAGGCAGAGAAGGCTACACCAATAATCTAGGTCAACTGTGACAGGAATCATCAAAACTGTGCTTCTGAGGCTGGTGAATAGAATTATGTGTGATACTTGTATACACTGATCATTCCATAGTGCAGTTGTGGTTTCTGTCCACAGGGGGAATTTAACTGATCCCAAAATTACTGAGTAATCTTTCTGATAGAAGTTGGTTAATCTGGTTCTTGGAATTGTTTTGATACAGGGATTCCTCACTTTGCGTTGTAGTTGCATTCCTGAAAAGTGCGACTTGAAACAAAATAATATTAAGTGAATCAGATTTTCCCATTATAACTAATGTAAAAACTATAGTTAGGTTCTTTTGGACATTTCTCATAGTAAAACAAACATTAAAACTTTATAAGGTGAAATCCTACTCTCTTTCTCTCTCTTCAGGCACCATGCCCTAAGAGTGCATTGGTGACTATGGACCTCCAAGTTAATCTTGCTCTGGAGATGTGGATCATCTTCGTTGATGGTACATTCATCCAGTTTGCGAGGCTCTTTAGAAAGATCGTTCTTTATCTACCTTGATCTCTTTTACCATCGATCTTTCCCATCAGCATCATACTTTCTAAATCATGATTTTGTATTACTTGCCCAAGAAATTCCAACTGTCTCTTCCTGACCTTGGTCAACAGAGTTCTTTTGGTCTCAGATTTTTCTAGTACCTCTTCATTGGTAGTGTGACTTGTCCAAAATATCTTCATTATTCGCCTCAAAAACCGCGACTCTGCAGCCGCAGTTGTTCTCTGCATTGCTTCACTGATTATCCAACGCTCACTTCAGTATGTCAAAATTGGTGTGATGTGGCATTCCAGGATTCCCAGCTTTGTTTTCATAGCAAATTTTGTGTTGATCATAACCTTTTTCATTTTTTGAAATACACCTTTGGTCACTCCAATCCTTCAACTTATTTCCTGATTGCATTTTCCGTCCGATGTTAACATACTTCCTAGGTAACAAAATTTGTCTACCTGTGTGACCTTTTCATTCTTCGCTGTGATCTTACATTCAGGTATGACTTTCTTTTTGGACACTACTAGACCTTTTGTTTCTTTACAATTGATGCTCACAACTTTCTTCTCACTTTCACTCACTATATCCAAAAATGTTTGCAGTTTCTCTAAACAAAATGAATTTATAAACATAAAACAAATGTAAAAGAAGATTACACACCAATGATGCTTGTGGAGCTTGTTTACTCAGCTGACTGGTTTTGGAGTCACCAGGTTCCATCTGGTGGCAGAAGATGGTGTCAGTGCTGTAGTAGCTGAAGGAGAGGTGGTGGTGGTGGACACAGGGAGGGGGCTGGGGGATGGAGTAGGGGAGCAGCTGAAGGAATTCCCAGTGGTGGTGCTCAGACCCCAGCAGTGCAGGGGAAAATTGCGAAAGGTTGTCTTGGGACACCAGGTATCTATCTGGTAGTGACAAGGAAACAGAATGTCGGATTTCCTTCAGGTCAACAGCAGGTGAAAAGGCTCTGTGGGCTGTGAAGGGAACTGAAAGTGTGCATCTCAGCTGAGAGCCAACAGGTAGAGTGGACCAGTGAAATCTGCAGGATTTGAGGTTGCCATCTGCAGGTGCATTGTTGAGGTAAATCTCAGACCCTCAATTTGGGATGTGCAGGGTACGGAACAGGAACTCTGGCAATTGATGTTATTGTGAATATCGTGACATTGAAAAGATATATATTCCCTATTTTATCAGCAGTGTTATAATGAAACAACGCTGAGCAAGTTAATGTTAAGTGAGGAATTACTGTACTTGTATCCAGTTTCTTGGAAGCCTGCTGAGCAAGAAATCAATGAGGTGATCAGCTCTAGGACAGTTTTTTTAAGATCAGTGGTCTTAGGCTCAGAGGCAAACGGCTTGCATTGATTTCTTTCATAAGGCTTTTCGACCTATTTCCTTATGGATCTTTAATGTCTGGAGGGTTGGAATTTAAAAGTCAGGATGGGATGCTTCTGTTGTACAGACCCTTTGTCAAAGCCCATCAGGAGCATTGCTTTCAGTTTTGGGAACCAAGCCTCAGGCAAGATATATTGCCCTTGAAAGGGACAAAGTGCAGATTCAGCAAAATGAGAAGGCTGGAGTTAAATTAAGGCTAGATTATAGTAATTTAGTTTATGTTTTGTATTTGCTGCAGGTGAAGACACTTGACATTCCTTGGTATGGAATGCTAGTGTGGCATCATTGAGGACTTTGTACACTTTTGTCTTGGACCTCAGCTGGGTAATGCTGAATAGCTTTCCATCAGTTCTGATATGTAAAAAGACACCCTCTGTAGATGAATTGAAGACACATGACAGCAGCAAAGCGAAGAATATACCAAAGAGTTTCAGCAGCACAATGCAACCCTGTTTAACTCCACTGCGGATCTCAAAGGGCTCCGATGATGGCCCGTTATTGCTGTCCTTACCCATTATGTTGCCAAGGAAAGACAAAATCACACTGAGTAGCTTTGGCAGGCAGACAATTTTCTTCAGCAGCTTAAACAGACCACCTCTGCTCACATGGTCAAATGCAGTAGTGAGATTGATGAAGGCAATACATAGTGGTCCCCTTTGTTCACGGCATTTGTCTTGCAGCTGCCAGACTGAGACGATCACGTCAATATTGCATCTTCCTGTTCTGACACCACACTAGGATTCGGGATAGATGTGATCAGCCAAGATCTGCAGCCTAATGAGAGCAACACAGGCAAATACTTTTCCCACAGTGATCAATACGGAGGTGTCTCTATAGCTCTTGTAATCCGTGTGGTTACCCTTGTTCTTGTACAGGTTCACAATCTTTGCATCGCACATATCCCTAGGCTCTGCCCCTCCCTCCAACAAAGATAGAGAAGTTCGTGCAGATGCTGCAGGAGTGCTGGTTACCCAAGCTTGATGAATTCAGGTGGTATAGCATCAGCACCTGGAGCTTTGCACATGGCAAGCGAGTCAATAGCTTTGCTAAGACCCTCCACTGGTTTGACATCCAGCTCTTCCATGGCAGGCAGGCTGGCCATGATGTCTAAAGCTTCCATAGTGACCATGTTCTCTGTAGAGTACAACTCAAGGTACACCCATCCCTCCAACTGTTTATTGCAGGCGATGATGACCTGTTTTCAGTGGAGGTGTTTACTTTGTTGATGGACCTGTTGCTTTTTTGACCAATTGTTCATGTCCCCAGCATTCCCTATGCACCGAGCCTTTGGAAATTTTGGCAAAGTTGTACCCCCTAGTCATTGGCGCGCAGCCTAGAAGTCTATTGGACTTTACTTCAAGCAGCTCTCGGTACATTCAGAGTCTTCTCACTCGGACGTCTCTTACATTAATGAGACCGGATTGCTGGACTTCAATAACAGGTTCCATTACGGTAATACTAGCCTTGAACCAAAGTTTTCTGCCCTTGCTTCCCAGATGTCAAGTATGGTGTTGTAATTGGTGTCTCGAAGTATGTTCCATTTTGCTTCTGCATTCTGTGTGGGAATACCGGAGAGCACATATTCATTTGAATCAAGGAACTGTAGATTTTTATCTGGGTGGGCAGCATAGCTGATACAAGGCCTTTACGCTTTGAATGAAAAAGCTTTGAGTGTTGCATCCTAATCCTGATGCACTCCAGGGAATGATGTGTATCTCTCTGAGTTGTGGCAGCTGGGTGTGTTGAGTGTCTTGTCTGGTGATGATCAGGTCCAGCTGGTGCCATTGTCCAGATCATGTATGTCTCCAGGACACCTTGTGGCATTGTTTGTTCTGAAAGAAAATGTAAACCTCACAAAGCTCATGGTGGCAGCAATGCTCAGATAGTCTCTGTTTTTGGTTAGCTTTCCCAAGCATTGATGTCCAAGGCAGGAAGACCATGCCTCTTGGTCCACACCCACTCTTACTATGAAATCCTGCAGTAAGTAAAGATGTTCTGACTTGGAGATTGTGCTGATGGCTGTGTCAAGCTTTTCATTGGACTGGTCTTTTGCCTCTGTAGTGGAGCATGGCATGGGAGCATACACATGAGGTTAACTAGCCCTGCTTGAGTTGAGAGATAGATAGAAAGAACAAGTTCTGAATTATTTCTGAGGGTTCTGTCACTGAGTTAGTCCCATACAGCGAAGCCTGTTTCCTCTGAACTCTGCAACTCCCAGATAAACATTTAATATTTGTCTTTCAGTGATCCACACTTGGCAAGCCTTGTTTCTTGTAAGGAGCCATGCAATGTTCATGTCTATCACGGCTGTCTTGCAGGCATTATCGACCAGCTGCAAGTGATCTGTCAATCTTGTGCATGTGGTCCTGATGTTCCAGCTTGCCAATCAAAGAGTTGAATGTGTTGAGCTAAGACTTTAACACCCATTGATGCAGGTGGACCGTGGTGGGTCAGCACCTTGTTAGGCGGGGGCTGACTTATTTGAGGGAATGTTGCGAATATCTGGTTTCAAAATTCATTTATTTTAGTGAGATAACTTTTAGTTTTAGGAATTAAAGTGTTAAATGTAAGATAAATTGTAACACTTGGTTGAGAAACTGATAAGCAATCCTGAAGTAAGTGGAATTCAGACAGACCTAGGGTGATTAGAGTTCATTTAATAAGGTTAGAGTTAGCAGGAGCAAAACTTAGTGGAGAATTTTCTCCCCGTCGGAGGGGGTTGTGCGGGTGTGGGCGGGTGCAGAGCTGATCGGTGCCCCCAATCGGCTGACGTCACCCCGCGTCATTTTACACCTTGGTGAGCAGGCCCCGCCCCCGCTTGCCGAGCCAAAGATTCAGCCCTTAAAGAATGGATAACCCATCTTTGAGCTTTTGTTAGGTACAGGAGATCTACTTCTATTTCAATATGGGATTTGGAATATTCATGCAGCTCCCAGATCAAAGAAGCAAAGAATCAAAAACAAACAAGAGAGTTCCTTGGTGGACCCAGGTAGTCCAATAGAGGTATAAATTATTCACGTAGATTCCAGAATGAAAGGGGTTTTGAAGGTTTAAGATAGTTTACTTTTCTGTTCGGAACATCCCAAGTATTCCATGTCGCCATTGAGGTGGGATGTGCAATGAGGGAGGTTCCTTTGCTTAATTTATCTGTGTGTGGATATTTGCTCACAGAAGCAGGCAGAGGCAGTTCAGCTGTGGCCTTGTGTAGTTTCCAGTTTACTGAGTTGGGGGAGCAAAGGAGATAAATGTTAGCCAGGCCTGCACCTTAAGGAGAGAAAATATTAACATTATTGTTCACCACGTGGATTACGGACGGGAGCTTGTGCACAATTTGGAGGTAGAATTTATGAAGGAAAAAGAGGCTGGAAGATTTGCCTAGTTTGGAGCTAGAGGAAGAAATCTACAGTAACCTTCAGAGTGAAACAAGCAGTTCAGCTTGAAATCAGGCAGAAACACAAATTTGCCAAGAGCTGTGGGACAGCTGAGGACCAGGAGACCAGAGTTATTAGAAACCAAGGGTGTTTCTAATTTTCTGCCAAAGTCACTGTGCAGGAATTGCGAGTGAAGCTCTGACTTGAGCTGAAAATTCCCAGACCTTACAAGGCAGCTGTGGAGAAGTTTCGAGTTACTCCCAAGAAAGTGGTCAATCTTCTAAAACCTGATAAGTGGCCAAAGTCTTCCTGGGGGGAGTGGGGAGGAGTCATAGTGGATAAGGGAAGTTTGAGTTGGGATTTCAGTCCAAAGTATCTGTAGTTGTGTGTTATCATGCTTTTTGATGTAAAGTGTAAATAATTACCTAAGACAGTGTTTATTTAGTAGTGTTTGCTTGATTGTTGTTTAGTAAAGTTCATTTGCTTTTAAACTGTGGAATCTTGTGGCTTCATTCTTTCAGTAAATCACCAGATGTTCTAATTTCTTTTTAAATGTTTATAGTCTCTACGTGGATTGTAACAGTAGACAGTGGCTAACTAGTGGAATGCAATGGTCCCTCTCACCATTGGAAACAGCCCATAGCACCAATCCTCAGTGCCAGTCAAGTTGGGGTTATCACTTGTAACTGCTGTCTCCAGTACTGTATTAACTCAGCAGCGAAACTGGAGTTTCCACTCCTGTGCACAAGCCTGGACAAAATTTATGGAGACACTGGGCTGATCAAATGTCAGGGACCCCTTTCGACCTGTCTGCCTTTGAACTTCACTCCAGATTTTTTTTTGTCAGTGCTTTACTCCCTTAGCCTTCAACTCTTCTGAGGTATCCATACAAGGCAGTGGAGCTGTTCGCCCATAGCTTGGATTTTTTCCTGTGTGTGCCAGGATGTGTCCATACACTGGTGGGCTTGCACACTGCACACCTGGGGACAAGCCTCCTCAGAGTCCCACAGAAGCTTTAGTGTGGGGCCGTGAGGGATTCAGTTTCTGTGTCATCATGAGGAGGCACAGCACAAGACATGCCTGTGGCTGTGTAAGGACAGGGAGAGACTTACACATTTGGCGCTCTTTTTTGCATCGCTGCTAGTCGGCAGTGTAGGCTAAAATTTTTGATTGAGGTGTGATATTGAAATATTTAAACATGATTAAAGAATTCAATATAGAGAAACTATTTCCTTTGGTGGGGGATTCCGAACAAGAGGGTATAATTTTAAAATTAGAACTCTGTGGTTATTTGTGAAATTAGGAAGCACTTTTGAGCGTTGTGGATGTCTGGAACTTGCTTCAGGTGGCAAATGACTGAAACATTGCATTGTTCACACCCAGAGAGACTAACAAGATGAGCATGCTGAGCTACAAAGGCAATTAAAGATCTAATGAAGCTATATCTCGAAATGAAAGCACTATAAGGTTGTCTGCTGTCACCATTCTGTTCCGGACACTTATGAAATTATTACACTGCTCCTTTTCACATGGTGGCAGACACATGGGGATCTGATGGGCTCTATCTATCATCTTGGGATTAACAGTAGGATATGGCCAAGAGAGTATTCAAATATAGCTTTAGGTATTGGTTGGAAAATACAGAGAAGATCTGTTGTATTGTGTATGGGTACCTGAGGTTGCCACAGGCAGCCTTCCAATATTTAACATTTCTAAATTGCTCATGACTTTAGGTAGCCACGTTCTTTGTTTTCCAAGAAGAATTTTTAAGTTATGTTCATTACATCTGTTTGGAACTATCGTAGATGTGATTGTTCTGGACAAACAATCAGCCGTGGAAATAAGAAAGATGGTGGAGACCCTAATGAAAGATACAGAACGACGACAGGCTTTAATCTGCGATCTTATACAGTCTAACAAGGAACTGAAGTAAAACTATTTTCATGATTATTTCACCAAACAAATATGAACTGTTAAAATCAATTCTTTTTGTAAATACTGTGTTTACTAATATAAATGACCATACCTGCTTACTAACCTGTCTGTAATATTGTATGACTATAGTGGCCATATAATAATCAATCTGTGCTAAGTCGCATTAATAAATCAGATTGCAAAATTAGTTCTTGCTACCCACATGACACCAAGGATCATTCTAATCTACATAAAATAGAATTTTTTTATCAAGTACTTTTATTTTCATTATTATAACCATCTTCCTAGTAATTCAATTTAATATCATGTGGTCAATCCAGACTGCTCAGCAACTATGTTGGACTTGATTTAACCCCTCTCAGCATGACCAAATGTCAAATCCTAGTCTATTTGGCTATTATACCCAGCTTGCTGTAACAACAACTTATATTTATATAGCCTCTTTAACACATTTCTAAGTATATTAAGACATTTAAGACATTAAAAATCTTCCAAGTCCAGCAATTAAGACATTTTTAAGTAAAATGTCCCAAGATGCTTCATTGGAGCATTATCAGACAAAATTTGACACATAACCACTTTAAGACATATTGGTAAAAGTGACCATAAGCTTGGACAAAGAGGCAGGTCAATAATTAACACTTCATCTTGAAAGAGGTGAGTGGGGTGGAGAGGTTTAGGGAGGGAACTCCTGAGCTATGGGGCCATAACAATTGAAAGCACAGCTACAAAGGATGGGACAAAGGAAACCGGGGTAGCACAGAGTCCAGAATAGAGTGCAAAGATCTCATAGGATTGTAGGCCTGGAGGAAGTTACAGAGATGGGGAGGGGTGAAGATATGGAAGAATTTGAAAACCAGGATGAAACTTTAACATTTGTGGTATTGCTGGACTGCGTGCTCATGTAATTCAGTAAGCCCAAGTATGATGGCTGAAAGAGACTTGATATGAGTTAGATTACAGGTTGCAGAATTTTGGATAAGCTGAAGTTTGCAGAGTGGAGGATGGAGGCCAGCCAGCAGAGTACTGGAATAGTTTAATCTGGAGGCAACAAAAGCATGAATGAGGGTTTCCATAGTAAATGTGCTGAAGCAAGGGCAGGGATGGGTAATTTTACAGGGGTGGAATTTGGTGTTCTGGTGATGGAGAGGATATGTGGTCAGAAGCTCAGTTCAGGGTCATATAGGATGCTGAAGCTGTGGACAGCCTGGTTCTTGCTTGCATTGGTATACATAGATAAAACATAATTTTGTGAAAATGTGGCACATGTTGCATTTTGAAGCATTATATCAGTTTGAACTGGTAGGTGAAAGCAGACACAATACAGTTACATCCTCTGCTTTGGGTGAGAATTAGAGTGAAAATTACTTGCAGTTCAGTGCCATTTTTGTACCAAACCTCTGATGTTAGACATTGTCTTAAAAACTGCAGAGTGCTAAGAGCATTGTTGAAATTTAAATTGCTGCTTGTTTTCCAGTTGAATATCTGATCATTAGAACCTGTGCACCATAGACATAAACTTATTCTGTATTTGTCCCATTAAAAGAAAGAAGTTGAAATTTACCTACATTTTAATAGAAGTAGAAATTCACTTATTTTTATTGGTAGTTAGTTGGTTGCTAGTCATTTTACTAGCTTGCCGACTAGTACTGTAATTTGAGTCTGGTCAACAAGGTGGAGGGGTGAAACGGCCTGCCTCCTGTTGCTAAACAGTTTTCAGAGATAAAAGGTGAAAACCAAACTCTCAACTTCCTCTTTTTAGAGTGTTATGCAATGCTATGTACCTTGCAAATTTTCAAAGGAATAGTAAAAATTAACCTTAAGCAATCTCATTTTTCAGAGCAGAAGGATGAGGGTGCAGGTTCAGGGTTAGGCGAGATGTTAATGCATTCTTTGAACTAAGGATTATCAACAGCTGCAGCAGATTGTGAGGAATGGGAGAACTGAAGCCAGGGCATTTAACTCCATTAAGAAATAGTTGGATGTTATAATGTGAAGATGCTAAGATTGGTATTCAGTAAGGTCATCACACGAGCTTATTTTGTCTCTAAACAGTCTCCAAATGTTCGTATGCCTTTTAGAATACCATATTTCCTCACCACTGGAGTGCATGTCAAGTTGATTGAGCACAAGAGAAAACTTATCACTATTTAGATATAGGAAAAGTGTTTTTTTACCTTATAGAGTGCAGCAATTACCATTATAACCTCCAATAAAGCTTTCACATTTTTCAAAAAATAGCACCTTGGTTATGATTCGGATGGACTGAAAGAAAGTTATAGTGCACTTCAGAACCTGGCATACAATAATGGTGGAATTGCCTGCCATATAAAGAAAAGATCTGTATTTATACAATTTGCCTTTCAAAACCTCAGGACACAAGGTGCTTTACAACAGTGAAGTACTTTTGAAATGTAGTCATTGTGTAGGAAACACAGCAGTGGATTTGTGCACATCAAAATCTCAGACACAACAATGAGATGACCTGCTTTAGTGATGCTAGTGGATAGATAAATAATAGAAAACCAGGGCAAAACCCCTTGCTCTTGAAAACGGGTTAATGAATTTTTTAGTGTTCTTTTGAGGTCGTATGGAACCTCGGTCTAACACCTCATTAGTAAGCCGGCTCTTACGGTGCAGCACTCCCTCGGTCAGCCTAGCTTATTTATTTTAAAAAAAACTAATACTGAAGAAAAAATGAGTCAACATACTAAAATGTGTCAATACACTTGTTTAGCACCTCAACTTGTCCCAATGCTAGTGCTTCATACTAGCATTCTGTAGCTCAAAATACTATATCAAAACAATACCCAAGCTTAGAAGGAGAAAATATATACTTGAAATCTTAGTTATTTTTCCAATTCAAGTAGACACGGCATGAATTTTTTATTTATGTGCCCCTTTTAGTCTGCTGAAATCTTAATATTGGGTTGGTGAAATCTACATAGTCACTGTTTACTGAAATGCTGGTGACTGTATTAGATTTTTAGAGATCCATCCAGGAAGAAGTGATCTTGTATACTGCAGCCAATCTTATTTCTTTATGAGAGAGAAATGAATTTAAATGTAAGTGGATATTTTTTTCAAATCTCTATTCTGCCAATACTCCACAGAAGAATAGAATATTAAGTGGCTTGTGGTTACAACTGAACAGCCTTTAAAAGCAAAATTGTGGCGTTGCCTTATTAGATTGGTTTCTAGAGGTTAAGCGAGACGTAATATGGCTTACAAAGGAAGTAAAATGCCCCACTATATTCTTGCCTTGGAACAATGAAGCAGAATTTTGCAAGTTTCATTATACTTTTGAGAACATAAGCTGAATTTTTCTTACTATTGCAGGAATGACCTTTGCCAACAGCAGAGTAAAACCTCTCCCAAAGAACAGTCTCCATCTGACCTGGAGCAAGTTCATGATGCTGTTGAATTGAAAATTCAGGAGGTGAAGGGTGACTATTTTGCAAAGTGTTGTCAACTGCAGAAGCAAGTTGAGCAACTGCAGCATAATAAACAAGATATGCAGGTAATAGAGTTGAGGCAAATTGCTTGGTTATATTTTAAGTCTTTAATTTCATTCTTGTCTAGGACCCTGGATAATCTATTTGAGTTCTGTGATTCATGAATGTTCTAACTATTACCTTCAATGATCAGTGTTTAAAAAATAATAAGATAGATGTCCAATTCCTCTACACTTCCATTTCCTACCAGGACAGTCTAAGAGTTCTCAATTTTTTTCCTCCAAAGGAGGCCCAACCAGTGTCCAGCTGAACTTGTTCCCACTTTGGAAAAACTTCTTCAACTCCACTCACTTCCTCTGAGTAAAAGGTGTTGCTATGGGTATCTGTATGTGTCCTAGCCATTTTGTAGGATAGGTGAAACACCCTTTGTTCCACTTGATGCATCCTTTGTGATTCTAGCAGAGGTAGAGGCAAGCTGCTCAAATCTTAGCCTGACTTCTGAGATGATTTTGGAGCCCTTCATGGCTCCACTCAAGACTGCCCACCTGAACCTGCTCAGATGAGGACTTGACCATTGGGAGACATGACCGCATGTCTCATTGCTATAGGGGAGGAGGGCACAGTGAGAAGTTGAAGCACTTTGGGTGGAGTTCCACTTCCATGTGCTCTTTTGCTGCCATCCCTCTCCTGGCCCAGCAGCAGGTTGCTCCTACCGCTCTGCTGGAGACCAGATTGGTGAAGATCAGTGAAGTATTGTAAGGCCATGTACATGGTATCAGTCATCTTGTTTAAGGCAGCAGACAAATTGGCATCCAAAATCTGCACGGCCATAATCATCTCATTGCATTTTGTGGGAGCGTGCTGTGCACAAAATAGCTACTATAGGTGCCTACTTAGTCATAAACTTCAAAGTAATTCCAGCTGAAGCTCTTTGAGATCTTTGAAACACAGAATGAAGTGCGATTAGTAATTACTTTTTAACTGAAACAGATAAATTTCCACTCCCATTTTCTGTGTGGTTTTTGAGCTGAACTGGAGAAGATAAATTTAACTAGAATTTTGTGGCTTAACTTTTGGTAATTGTGTTTTTATTAGCAGTTCAGATTGTAAACTCTATGTAACTATGTAACAGGAGATTTGGTTTGAAGTCTGTTGCTTCAAACCCTGCCATTACAATTAAAATGACTGCAAGTCAAAATATTGTACCAAATGCAATCTTTTATATTTAGTCATTACACACTAGAGATTCTAAATGAAACAATGCAATGCTATTGTGGATTGGTTCAATTTGCATTTTGGTGTTTTGTTATGAGAATTTTATATGTCCATTAGGTACAGCTTCATCAGTTCAAACAAAAATTACATGAGCAAGAGAAGATTATTGTGCGATTGCAGAAAAAGTTGTACATGGTCGTGACTGAGGAAGAACAGCGCATTGAAAGACAGAATAAAGTGTTTCTTCAGTTTCATAAGCGAGCCGCCAGAGCACATACTATACCCAATCAACAGTAAGGGTCGACATATTTGTTTGAAATCTTTTGATTAGTGAGAATAGAATATGTTCTACCATACAGATCATTTGGAATGATTGACAAGTAACTAGTTTTTCTGTTCTTTGCAGGTTGCGTGATGTAATTGATGCTTATGAATCCCAAATCCACTGCTTGCAGAGGGAGTTGAGGTAAATTATAGAATTTTATGTGGCTTTACATTTTGTATATTTTTAAAATATGTGCATTTCCTGTCATCTTGAAACTGTTTTAGGAAAATAATGTAGAAAAATTTGCAAGCTAAACTACTTATTTAAAGATTGTGTAGTTTCTGTTTCTCAACTTGAATCATAGCACAGGTGGAGATCATTTGCACCATTGTTGCCTGTGCAGGCTCTTTTGCTGTGAATACTGTCCTGCTATTGAGCCAAATATACTGGAGGATAGAATTTGAGCGGAGACAGGAGAAGGCTCTGGGAAGACTTAAAGTTGACAAGGCACTGGGACCGGATGAGATGCATCCATGGATATTGAAGGAAGTGAGAGTAGAAATTGCAGGGGCACTGGCCATAACCTTTCAGTCTTCTCTAGATTCAGGGGTGGTGCCAGAGGACTGGAGAATTACAAACATTACGCCTTTATTCAAAAAGGTTGTAAGGATAAGCCCAGCAATTACAAACCAGTCAGTTTAACTTCAGTGGTGGCCAAATTCTAGAAACAATTATTCGGAATAGAATTAGTAGTCATATGGAAAAATATGGGTTGATAAGGAAGAGCCAGCAGAGATTTCTAAAGGGGAAACCGTGTTTAACTAACTTGAAAACGTAACAGAAAAGGTAAGGCTGTTAATGTGGTGTACATGGACTTTCAAAAGGCATTTGATACAGTGCCACACAACAAACTTGTGAGAAAAGTTGTTGCTCATGGAACAAAAGGGACAGTAGCAGCATGGATACAAAATTGGCAGAAAAATATGAAGCAGAGAGTAATGGTCAATGGATATTTTTTGGGCAGGAGGAAGGTTTGTTGTGGAGTTCCTCAGGGTCGGTACTGGGATCCTTGCTTTTCCTGATATATATTAAGGACCTAGATCTTGGTGTGCAGGGGATAATGATGCATTTTGGTAGGAAAAGCCTGGACAGACAATATAAAATAAGGGGTGAACTGTGTACAGTTCTGGGCACCACATTATAGGAAGGATGTGAACACATTGGAGAGAGTGCAGAAGAGGTTTACAAGAATGGTTCCAGTGATGAGAAACTTCAGCTATGAGGACAGATTAGAGAGGTTGGGACTGTTCTCCTTGGAGAGAAGAAGGCTAAGATGAGATTTGATAGAGATGTTCAAAGTTATGAGGGGGCTAGACAGAGTAGATAGGGAAAAGGTATTCCCGCTTGTAAAAGGATCAAGGACGAGAGGGCACAGATTTAAAGTGATTTGCAAATGAAGCAAATGTGATGTGAGAAAAAACTTTTTCATACAATGAGTGGCTTGATAACTACTTGCGGTAATGACTTCGCATTCAAATACCACTCTGCACAAAGATTGATTGTAACTTTGCCCTTCATTCTTCGCATTCTAATATAGCTCGCTTCCTGTTTATAAGCCAGTGAAAAGAATCTTTGTGTACTTGTCCTCTCCCAATATTTTATAATTATGAAAATTTCTCTGAAATCCCTTAACCTTCTCTATTCTAATGGTTGATAGTGGGGGTGCCGGGGAGGGGAGTACAGCTTTTTTTTTAGTTTTTCTTTATTACTACAACCTTATTTCTGGTGTCACTCTTGTGAATCCATTGCATTCTTTCAATGGCACTAATGTCATTGTAATACATGCATTCCCAATACTTCAAGTGATCTACAGTATTTTTTTTTGTTTTTGCTTTTAAATTCAATCCTCATGTATAAGCCCCAGAATATAGCTTGCACTCCGGGCTTTTGGGTCTACATGAGAAAATGCTCTAACAGAGGACTCATTTTGCACAACTTCTGTTTACAATACTTGTGTGTAAAATAAAATCAGTAGAAATAAAATTCCTGTTTTACACTTGCATGATCCCATAAAGCAACTTCAGAACATGCCATCTGTTTTTGAAGTTGCAGGTCATAGCTATTTTGAGAGCGGTATTGACCAGAGTTGTACTATGGTCACCACAATGATGTTTCACAAATGAAATACTCATGTTTTGATATAAATTATAAGCTGTGATGTGTTTACGAAGCAGTGGCCAACTTATTTGAAGACTGAAAATGTTAGAGCTAAAAATCTATTTATCCTGACTCTAATTTCCACACTTTTAGCTGAAAATTAACTTATATGTTAATTATACCTTTGTAGGTGTCATGCTGTTAATTGGCAAACTCGATTTACAATATGTACCACAGTTTAGTTATCATAAAACTACAGTATTTGAGTGGTATTGTGAATGACCAGATACTTTTCTGATTTATTTGTAACTGGTCGTTTTATTTATCATAGCATTCAGAAAAATAAAATTGAAGATGTTCCTAGAGAAAGAAAAGAGCAACTAGGAAACAATAGAAAGCAGAAATATTCAGTTCTAGATGAGATTTCAGAAGGCAAGGTACTGGTAAAGGTATGATTTGAATGAATTAAATTTGAGATTTGCTCAAAACATGTTGTGGGTTAAATATCTGTTTACGGACAGTTGCTTTGCATGCATGAATGTAAGATACAAACTTAACAATCATATTTGTGAATATTCCATTTAAAAAGTGCATTTGATCAATCAAGGTAAAGTATTATCAGGAAAGGTAAGGAAGTTTGGTCTTAAGTAATTTAGGTCACATTTTTATCCATTTTATTTGAGTCACAGAATCATACAGCGCTGAAGGAGGCCATTTGGCCTATAATGTCTATACCAGCTCTTGGAAAGAGTTACTTAATTAGTCCTACTCTGCAGTTTCCTTCTAACCTGCATATTTATCAACTTCTCTTTGAAAGTTACTTTTATTATGTTGCCACAACTCTTTCAGCTAGTACATTCTAGATTGTAACAGCTTACTGCATAATTCTCCTCATGGATTTCTTTTAGCCAATTATATTGCTATGATCACTGTAGAGACTGATAAGCTTTAAAAAGAGCTACAAATTTCCTTGTAACCATTGGAAAGAATCACAAGGCAAAATTTCACATTTTAAGGCTTTTACTGTAACAAACAAGCTAAAACCAACAAAATCTAATGGCAGCTAATCTACAGAAAAGGTACTTCCTCATTAACTAATTAACAAAACTGAAAATGCTTTATGCCATGTTTATACATTATACCACACTCTCACAGGTCTGTAGGCTTGTAGGTTAAGTCCTAAACTCGTCGCAGCTTTCCAATAAGATCCCTTCTCCCTGCTATATCAGGGCAAGTCTTCCTGTGCTCTTGGAAAGTTTCTTCACTCAATCTTCTGAGTATGATTGAACTGACTTTCAGCAGCAAGGCACACTGGCCAACTTTGGTCCTTAAATCACTCCAAGCCCCATCGTTCAGAGACTCCATTCTCATCAGCATTCTGCTTGGTCACTCACACAAAACACTCTCCTAATTTTCTCTTTCAAAATGCATCACTTCACATTCCTGCTTTTGACTAAAAAGTATACTTTTGGGATTTGGAGTACAGAAAATAAGTGTGCAGATAAGGAGCTCAACATGATATGGTATGTACTTGGGGCAAGAAAAGGCTTTCATTTGTTGAACTCTATCTTGTGTCCCTACCTTCTTTCCCCTTATCTGCCCAACTGCCACCTACCAGCGGCATAAGCAAAGAGACCCCTATAGAATCATAGAATGATGCGGTATGGGAGGAGGCTGTTCGGCACATTATGCTTGTGCCGGCTCTTTGGCAGAGTTATACAATTAATTAAAAGCAAAAAACTGCAGATGCTGGAAATCCAAAACAAAAACAAAAATACCTGGAAAAACTCAGCAGGCCTGGCAGCATCTGTGGAGGGGAACACAGTTAATGTTTCGAGTCCGAATGACCCTTCAACAGAGAAGGGTTGTCACTGTATTCTCTATTGAAGGGTCATTTGGACTCGAAATGTTAACTGTGCTCCTCTCCACAGATGCTGCCAGACCTGCTGAGTTTTTCCAGGTATTTTTATTTTTGTTATACAATTAATTTCTGTCCTCTCCTTTTTCCCATAATCTTGTATGGTTTTCTCTATAAGCATTTATCCAATTCTGTTTTGAATGCTAGTAGTGAACCTGTTTCTGCCACCCTTTCAGGCAGTGTATCCTAGGTCGCAGCAATTCACTGTGTTAAGAAGAAAATGTTTCCTCATGTTTCTTCTGGTTCCTTTGCTGAATGCCTTAAATTTGTGTCTTATAGTAATTGATCCTTCTGCCAGGAATAATTTCTCCTTATT